>NC_139605.1:101718036-102318036 GCF_964270895.1 Podarcis filfolensis | reverse complement strand
ATTTATATGCCACCCTTCCTCCCAAAGGAGCCCGGTCTGCCATCAAACAAGAAGGGATAAAACAATTAAAAAAGCTATTTAAAACACATATAGGGCCTAGGAACGGTGAGGAAATATGGATAGGCTGAGGGCTTAGAAGCTAAGGAGGAAGTACTCCAGGAATGTAAGGAAGATTAGAAGTGGAGATAAAATGGATAAAAGGCAGTGCTAGAGTAGGCAGTGCTGTAAGATGAAGGCACCTTAGGGAAGGCTAATTGCAATGCAAAAGTCTGAGTAAAACAGAGAAGATAAGTAGTTGAGGCAGTGCTGTAGTTATTGGGGGTGGGTAGCTGGGATTTTTGCCCCAGATGAAGCCTCCAGAAGGGTGCCATTGAGGCTCCCAGCCCCCCTCTCTGTGTGTGTGTGTACGCAAATGGGTGTAGGGGTGCCAAACTGGGTCTTTGACCCGTGTGAAATAAAGCCTAGTTTTGCCCATAGTTGAGGAAAGGAAGACCTAGTGAAGAGGGTGGTTGAGAATTTTGCTACTACTTGGCAAAGATTGTGGGTGGTCATAGAATTGTAGAGCTAGAAGGGACCACAAGGATCACCTTGTTCAACCCCATGCAATGCAGGGATCTTTTTTGGCCAACACAGGGCCGAAACCACAACCCTGAGATTAAGAGTCTCATGCTCTACTGACTGAGCAATGCACAACTTTTATAACAGTATAAATCGGAGGTGGGGTGTAGGGGAACCTACATTTTAGAGCAAAAAGGGTAGGTAAGTGGGATGTATGATAAAACTCTGGTTTACTTCCCCAAAGCGCTTCCCGATTGTCACATTTCCAACTAGGCTCTCATCCAGGGAGTGAACCCAGCTGAGAAAAAAAGTGCTTTGGTATGTGTGTGTAGGGGGAGCAGGTTGCAGTTCCATCAAAATCAGCAGTAGACACAACGATGATTTAGCTCTTCTCTAAAAACCCGAATCCTCCATCTTTCTATGTCATTGAGCCTGGCCAAGTTTAAATGAACAGGTTGGCTGCTGTTACATGTCATTTTAGTCTTCATTTCAGAGGGCAAAAGTTATCAATGACTGCTGTCATTTATTTTGAATAGTGTATCTAAATTGAAAAAATTAGTAGAATTTGCCAAGTTGAAGCAAAATTCAAGGGGTTCCAGGAGCTCACCCACGGTTGTGTTTGCATTGGGAAAATTGAGGCACAGCAGAGGTTAGCGTCTTTAAGAACTATGGTTTATTTTACACATATTTACATCTAAAGTCCTCACTGGAGGGAGTGCAGAACATTATACCCCAAGGGTGTCTCTCATTGCCTCTTTCATAAATTGAAAAATGTCTAAACTGCAACTTTTGCACACCAACTGCAAGCTGGTGAACAAAAAAAATAACCTAATATCAATACAACATTTTAAAAAATCAAAACACCACAATAAAACCATAGAAAGAACAACAACAACGACAACTGATCTAGCCAGCTAAGGCTATATGTTACATTTTTTAAGTCTGGGCAAATAAAAACATCTTAATCTGGTGCCAAAATAATACAGTGCTCGTGTCCGCCTTACTCCCTTTGAAGGATATTCATTGTCATTGTTAGCAGTGCAAACACTAACAAGGTTTAACTTCAACCTACTGTGATATAATCGCAAGGGGACCCACTGAATTGATGGTAAACTGAATAGGCTAGGAGCTGCTGTTTTATTGTGTATGCTCGTATCTTAATAACTAGCACGGTTCTCTGTTATTTTGCGTGTCGTTGTGATAACCTTTGGAACAAGACATAATGTTGATGGTGCCATTGTAGGCAATGCCTTAAATCAGGCCCACATCCCATAGGCCCATCTTTCCTGACTTCCAGCGGCCTGCTGGTGGAATTCTAAATGACTTGTGATTCTTTTCACTTCCTTGCAGGTGACCCTGCGTTTTAGCACTTGACCAGCAAAATGAGTAGGCTCACAGGTCACCTGGTCACAGTCTTCCCAATTATGGTGAGAAGTGCTGAAATCCTATTTAAATGTCTAAATCTATTGCATTTATACAAATGATTCTATGCATATTTTATGTAAATCGGCACCCTCCTTTTGCCTCTTCTTTGGGTGACCTGTTTCCTCTTTTTATTGTGACGAGGTGAAAATGGCTACCCTATAGGGCTCTCCAAGGCCAATCAAACATGGAGGAGGAAGGAAAGAATTGCTGCGTTACATCATCTGCATTGCTCCCCTTCTCTTTGGATTTACGGTGTGGTTGGCCACTGGTGGCATCATTTGCAACCTGCTGCAAACAGCCAACCAGTACCAGTATGTGAACTGTTGGGAGTATTCATGTTTTTGAGTTACTCCTTCTGAACTCAGCAAGGAGTATACTGGTGGGGTGGGGAGAGAGGACAAAAAAAGTAACGGGAAACTGGCACATGGCTCGGAAAGTTCTTCAGGTTGTGAAAAAGAGAAAAGGGGAGTAACTGAAAGACCTGTGGTGATGTGCACTGGATAATGAAAGTTTGAATGTATATTGGGGAGAGAAGGATGGGGAGAGTTCAAAGAGAGGAGGTAAAAGATAAGAGTATGATACAGCAGAGAGATGATTTATGGGGAACAGATTAAGGAGAGAACACAGCAGGGAGTTTTTTGAACTATAACAAAATGGTACCCCTTATTTAGTTTGTGGTTGCAGGTTTGGAGAATGCTGTTGCAGCACCAACATTGAGGTAAGATTCAGCTTCTGCTACTAACAGTTTCTGTATGTGGGATGGAGGAGCACAGCATTTTGTCCTTAGGCTGAAGTAGGAACCTATTTTTGGCCAGCCTTGGGTATACGGCTAAAGTTCCCCTTCAATGAAGTATTACGATTCAGGCTGATAATTACACCAACCATTTTGGATTATCACATGTGACCTCAGTCAGCAGATATCACATACCCATAAACTAGATAGGTAGAAAGAGGCATATATAATTCTATGCGTCCTGTCAAAAAATTCATAGAACTCATTTGAACTTCTACTGGAACAAAGTTCTTCTGTTACATACAT
Source organism: Podarcis filfolensis (assembly GCF_964270895.1). Classification (NCBI taxonomy): domain Eukaryota; kingdom Metazoa; phylum Chordata; class Lepidosauria; order Squamata; family Lacertidae; genus Podarcis; species Podarcis filfolensis. The sequence goes on along the minus strand of NC_139605.1, from coordinate 102,315,014 downwards.
ACAAATCTAGAGCAACCAATGTTTCTCTACTTAACCCCAATAACCCCATAAGTCTTTAGACTGCAAAAACATACAATTTAAAAAGTTGGAGACTTACCATTACTTTGAGCTTTCAGCGTGCAGCCTGGAAAAGCAAAAGGAACATTGTAAAAAAAAAAGTATAAAAGTACGGGTTTTGTTTTGCTTTTTTGCTTTTTTACAAAAAATTGAGATGCCCAGCCCTTAACTTACAGTGCAAGAAGATTAGCAGCAAAACACAATACATCTCGTCATCGGAAAGCAGACATGAGACTCCAAAATGAAGAAATTGTCATTAGTTCTGGTAGCTCCCTCCTTCAAGGACCTTCAGTTATGAAGAACTTTCAGTTTATTTTCTGAAAGTAAAAGGTCTGGCAGTGCAGTTTCACTGCAGAAGTGAGCAGCTATGTTTTCCAGGACCCTAACACCAACTGGCTAGATATTGGGTCAAGTAATCATTCCCATTACTGGAAACTGGAAGTGGCAAACAATGAGGATCTCTCTGCTGCAAACAGGCAGATTACTGCTCAGGAAATGACAGGCCTTTTCCTGAGGGAGTCAGTGAATGCATTTGCTTTGTTCAGTTTCTTAAGGTATATGGAAAACAAGAAGTACCAGTGACATTTTTCCGGTGACTCTGTTCATTAGTTTACAATCACTCTTCAACTGTTTAAAGTTAGCAATGTTCTTTTTATTTCATTTCATTTCCCAAGGAATAATACACTGGATACATTTTAACTCATGTTATATGTACAGTATTGTATATATAAGTTTTCTTAGAAGTTACATATAGCTCAGCCATATATGCTGTTTTTGAAGCCAATTGTTACATGAAATGGGGTGGAACTTTATAGGGAGCAATAACCAAGGGTGCTTTCAACAGTGATGCTGATGACAGTCTTTGCTCTAACTTTTTGAAATTAAATCATGAAGATGTGCAATTTTTTGTTTAGTTTTTTTAGTGTGAATACCTACAAATTGAAAGGAACACCAGCAATTTGCTATGTCCTAGACTAAAAGAAGAGTACATAGGGTTTCAAAAATGTTAAGCTTAGCAAGTGGAAACCCCAGTATCTTTTGTTTCCCTCCACACACTCTCCCACACCCAGCATATGGCCTGGATCAAGTCATGTTTGTTTTAGCTGAAGTCAATTTTTCCACAGGCTCTGCTAATCGGAGTTTGTGTACTATTACTCCCCGGTTACTTCACAACCGTTTGCAATGTCTGCGTGCAAAGTTTATATACAGCCTCTTCAAATTCATGACATGTCTCCAAAGTCTACCCCATTTGAATGAAACTAAGACACAAAAAAAGACAGAAGGGGAAGAGGAGATAAAAATAAGAGATCACACATAAGAGATATGTGTTCTATTTTATGGGTCAGTGGGATAAATCCTTAAAACTACGGAACGGGTGGGATGGGAAAGAAATCAATATTTTTAAAAGGAACATTGGTCTCCTGTGCTCTCAAAAGCAAAGCAAACTGAAAAAGTGCTACTGTGATAGGAATTTTGAGGTCTTAGATATATGGTAATGTTCATAAGCGTACCAACCAAGCATGTACATAGATCAGCACAGGAAGACCAACCTGGAACCGTTTTGATTCCTAAACTGAGCAAATGTTTTCTCTGCAAGGTCAAAGTGGGAACGCCTCCCCACTGTCTTTTCCTTCACAAATCCTGTCTTAAGGGTATTGTGTTTGAATAGGGTGTGAGCCTGTGGCATGGCCCAGGAACTAAGTATTTATCATTACAAAAGACTGGCCAGGCTACCTAGGCAATCCAATCAAGTAACCTGCCAGACAGGAGATAAACAACGACAGGAGAAAAACAACATTCAAATTTCTGTTTTAAGACCGCCTTTTCTGTGATGTAGGTATGATGTATCTGAGGGGTGGTCTTAGGTTACACCCCTTCTGTGATGTATGTATGATGTTTCTGGGGGTGGTCTTGATCTACAGGGTGGCAATTTCAAAAGTCTTTATAAGGCCTTGCGCGCCATTGTTCTGGGTTCCTCCTCCTCTCCTGCGGGTGCAACAGATCAATAAAGATCAAGCTTACTAGCTGTTTTGCTTCTCAATATTCTCTGGTTGGCCTCTGTTATTCTCTCCTACCAATAGGAAACCTATGTAAGGACTCTATATGGGCTCTTGAATACCCCATAAGGGAAAAGGCAATTTTTGTTTACAACACTACCCTGGAACATCTTACTGTAGCACCCTGTTTGTGGTTAACGCTTAGCTGGAATGAAATATTCAACGCAGCAATAGAAAAATTAAAATAATAATTTATTTATCAGACAAATAAATGAGAGACACAGTGGTATATGGTTACCAAAGCTCTGCCCACTCCAGCCCTGATGGTCAGCACTTACCGTATTTTTCGCTCGATAACACGCACCTGACCATAACACGCACATCGTTTTTAGAGGAGGAAAACAAGGGAAAAAACATTCTGAATGAAACAGTGGATGTATCATTTTTGTGCTTCATGCTGTGGCCACAGACATGTGATCTGATGGTGAATTTGGGGTGACCCAATGCAAAAATCCTGAGAATCCCTGTGGATCCATGCTTTGTAACCACGTTTTTGCACCATTGCAGCCCCAGGCAACAGTGGGTGTGTGATTTGGGGGGGGGGCAGGCTGTAGCCATGGACATGCTATGTGCTCTGATGGTGAATTTGGGGTGACCCAATGCAAAGATCCTGAGGATCCATGTTTTGTAACCACGTTTTTGCACCATTGCAGCCCCAGGCAACAGTGGGTGCGTGATTTGGGGGGGGGGGCAGGCTGTAGCCATGGACATGCTATGTGATCTGATGGTGAATTTGGGGTGACCCAATGCAAAGATCCTGAGGATCCATGTGGATCCATGCTTTTTAACCACATTTTAAGTGGGGAAGGAAGGAAAAATACAGAATGGACAAGGAGCACGAGAGGGGTGTGCAGAGAAGCAGCTGGCTAAGAATGCAGGAGAGGGGTATAACGGGAGGGAGGAAAGGAAGGCAAAAGTTTTCCCTCACCTACCCACCCAAGCCAGCCAGCTCTCTCTCTCTCTCTCTCTCCCTCCTGCATGTTTTCAGCAGCACCGGAGCACAGAGACGACACTCTGCTTTCCCCTCTGCTTGCCTGGAGGGGAGGGGCTTTCCCTGCTCTTTGTTCCGTTTGAGCAAACACAGCAAGGAAACAGAGGAGGGTGGGCAGTAAGACCCTGAGGCAGAATGCAGGAAAGCAGCCACTTCCTCTTTTCAGGTTTCCCTTCTCCGAGACGCGCGATTTGATTTTTGCCTGATTTTTTTTGCCATTTGGCTCCAGGGACCACACATTCGCTCAATAACACGCACAGACATTTCCCCTTCCTTTTTAGGAGAAAAAATCTGTGTGTTATAGAGGGAAAAATACGGTATATTTCCTCAGCCCAGCCCCCTTGCTCCTCCTTTGGCTGCCTCTGTCCAATCAGCCTGGTTGAAATTCCTATTGGCTGTTTGCTAGAACCAATCATAAAAGATACACCCATTTCCTATTACCTTTTATGGGAGACAAAGAGCTATATTTCCTTCTATCTATAAATGGCAAACAAGTAGCCATATATCTTACATTTGCCTCAACAAGGCACCTTAATTACCAGATCACCTCTTGCCCTCCTTGCCCTATTGCCCTCCAAAACAGATGGCTAATGGTTTTAAATTTTTATCTTAAACAGAGGTCAGAGATCTTGGGTTCACATTCTCACACACCATCAATGAAAGATCTCCTTCTTTGAAGGTCTTTAAGCAGAGGCTTGACAACCATATGTCAGGAGTGCTCTGATGGTGTTTCCTGCTTGGCAGGGGGTTGGACTCGATGGCCCTTGTGGTCTCTTCCAACTCTATGATTCTATGAAATAAGAATCTAACATAAGAATCTAACATTTCTTACTTTCTAAATCCTTTGCATAATTACATTTAAGCCAATATATTTCATACATAACATATATAGATTTTTAGAAGCAAAGGCCTTTTCAAAGTAAAACTTCTTCAGTTTACACCCCCTTTCCTGGCCAGCTGCTTTTCCCATTAGCTCTTGCCCTTTAACCTGTGGCTCAAGTCTCTAATGGGAGACACATGGTATTATATTTTGTTAAACAATGAATCCTACTATTTACCAACTCTTAATTAGTGCTTTTGCAGCTTGATTGTATTCTGTAGGGTCAGTAACCTAGTAACCTTTGCTCTCAGCCTGTAATTCCCTTTTTACAACTTTGAGAATTTTGGCTCCTGCTATAAATCAGGGGGCCCTTGTCCAGGAGGATAAACATCTGCCAAAAGTCTTTTAGACAGCTGGTCTTCTGCCTGGCATTAAAAACACACAAGCATCTGCAAATATATATATATATATTTAAGCTCATTTTAAAATACAAGTCTTGATCAGATGCCTCATTACCACTTGGGGAAGTGCAAAACAGTACTTGAGCCTAGTTTGCACCCAGCTTTAAACATATGTAAGTGTTTGGTTCCTCTCTCCTCCTGATTGTGCTGGGTCAGGGAAAAACCAAGCCTGACTCTAACATTTTTTCTGATAAGTGAACTCAGGCTCATACTTCATTTCTCTCCAAACAAACCACAAGTGGGAAGCCTAGCTACATTCTTGACTTACCCTTCATGGTTCACTTGGAGGAAACTAACCAAGAATTCGGGCTCCCATGTCACAGCAAGCCATAGACATAGAATTGCTTTTGCAGAAGAACCTGGTGGTGGCATGTGTGTTTCAATTTTTTTGATATATATTCACAGTGGTTAGGTTAGGATAAAAATACAAATGCCTAAATGCATACAATTCACGAAATCCAGAAGGCCTCAAGATACCCGTTCGACCCACCCTACAAAAATACTCCTGCCTCTTGGTTCAAGAGAAGGTGGTTAATAAGTAAACTTTGGAGAAAGAGAAAAGAATGGGCTACAAACTCAAAAGGCACCCCATTAAGAGTTGAAAAATCAATATAGTTTTAAGCTGTAATGTACATTAGCCCTTGGCAGTATAAATCAAGGAAGTCTCACAAAGCATGGCCTTTGTTCTCATAGCCTTCCATGTTTACATAACGCGTCCTTTGTTTCTCTTGTGCTGAGTGGGAAGTGTTCTGCCCAAATCCATAAGTTCAGGTGTAATCTGTGCTAGAGTCTTTCTGTTACACACATTTCTGTGGCATTTTGCAACAGGAAGCAGGAAGGAAATATTATGGGTAACAAGGTCTAGCAAAGTACCCTAGTCACAATTTTACAATAAAAAAATAACACAGTAGCCATAGCAATAAACGACCAGGAAGCAACTTTTGGAGGCTTGTTAGCATGATGTTTGTTCCTTATCCTGATTTTCTTTAAATATACTTATCACACAGCTTTGAAACACTGGCCACATGCCATTCTACCTCTACACAGTGAGGCAGAAGTAAAGGAGCAGACACAGACCACCCCCACTCAGGGACAGAGGGAGAGAGCGCCTTACAGTGGTTAGAGCAGGGGTAGCCAACATGGTGCTTTCCAGAGGCTGCTGGACTCCACATCCCATTATCCACAACTGGCATAGGGCTTATGCACACTTACCTTTCCCTCCACGCTTTCCAAGCGCGGTTCACGCTTTAGAGCTCTGTGTCTGAACACCCACCCAGCCCCAGAACTTTCCCTATGAAAATCTGCTCTTTAAAGCTCATTCAGAGCAAATGGCAATCCACTCAAGAGCAAAACAAAGGGGCACTCAGACACACAAGTGTGGACCTGTGCCTGGAAAAGCAGAGCAACAGGTAAGTGTGGATAAGCCCATAGCTAAAATAGTTCAACAACATATAGAGGGCACTAGATTGGCTTCCCCTGGCTTAAGAGTGTTTAACTAGTGTCCATCCAAATTTCCACTTAGCTATATATCTAACTGAGTGATCTGGGGCCAGTCACTATCTCTCAGCTTAGTCTACTTCACAGGGTTGTTGTGACAATAAAATGGGGAAATAGTATGTTATTGTTGTTATTATGATTATATTTATTGAATTTATATATAATTTACTATATTAATTTACTGTATTATATACAGTAGTACCTCGGGTTACAGACGCTTCAGGTTACAGACTCCGCTAACCCAGAAATAGTACCTCGGGTTAAGAACTTTGCTTCAGGATGAGAACAGAAATCGTGCTCCGGCGCGGCGGCAGCAGGAGGCCCCATTAGCTAAAGTGGTGCTTCAGGTTAAGAACAGTTTCAGGTTAAGAACGGACCTCCGGAACGAATTAAGTTCTTAAGCCGAGGTACCACTGTATTAATTTACTTTATATATAAAGTAGTTTTTATACTACTGTATTTTGAGTTCTTTGGAGGTGGGGTCCAAATGTAGTAAATAAAATGTCAATTCTGTATGTAGTTCTGAACTATTTTAAAATTGCTCAAATAAGAAAACTAAACTAATCCTTCTATATAACAAATATTGATTAACACAGAATAGGTGTAGATTTTAATCTGTAAAATTCCCACTTTTTTTTTTAGTCCAGGCAAAAAAGAGTGGGAAAATCTGGAACTGATCTTAATGTTGCAGACACCAGAAAGAAAGGGAAATACATACAGGGAGCGCACAATTACCTCTTGCAATGACACTTCACTTCAAGCATGAAGAACAAAAATCAGTAACTTTTCCCCACTGGTAACAAGCACAAGAATGAAAAGTATTTAAAAACAATACAGATTGAGGAATGCCAGTTTCCCCAAAGCCGCTAACCTGCTGGGTGAAAACAATCGAGTACGAATCATCAGCTGGAAGCCTGAATGAGATCCGGCAGGGAGAGTTGTGCTGTTAACAATGATTCCCGATCTGTCACCTTTAACAGACCATGGCTGGAGATCATGGTCACTTCCACCTGACATTTCCTCACAACACTAAAATGGTAAATATTGGATCAAAAGGGTGGGAGGGAGATCGGATGGTGTTTTCGATAAGGATGACATTTTGTAGATCCTGTACAACTTCCACAAATGGAAATTCACAATAAGCTGCCTTTAGAGGCACCCCATGAATTGAGCGCCCAGAGTTCCAGCCAGGGAGGGAGGGAGAACGATGATGTTGTGGAACCAGCGGGAAGGATGTTGAAAAAGCTTGCTTCCTTTGACTTTGCCCTGCTCAGCAACCCCACTACAATGCAAACCAGTTTCTGAGCCTCCTGTACAGGATCACTTGTCTCCAGAACCTGTTTCTAGGGGCCAGAGCTGTAAGAGACTAAAGGTGAAGAAGAGGAACAAAACTTCAGCATCCTTGCTTTTTACCTTTGTTATCCCTGGGCTAGGAAAGTAACTGAGCTCAAGGCCTTTCTCTTTTGTAAACTGTTTTGCACTTATAATAAAGAGTAACGGAGGACTCGCTTTGCCTAGTAACTACAGGTGGTTCATCACTAGGGATGTTAGAAAATGATTTCCATTCCTGCCTCTATCCACCTGTTCTTCTGCAGCTCAGTTTCTGCCAAATACATTTGTCTCACTGTCCAATATTTTACTTAACTTACATGGATTAGCCTAACTATTCCCTGTTCACTAATTGCCCTTTTACTCATGAGAAAGGCTCATGGCACATGCAATATCATAGCTAATGGAACATGCAATATCATAGCTAGAATGGTCCCATGCGTGAGATGGACTAATGGGGCATGCATTCAGTGCCGGATTTACGTATAAGCTAAACAAGCTATAGCTTAGATCCCCACTCTCTTGGGGGCCCCCAAAAATGTAAAGGAAAAAAACCTGTACATTTCCAAAATATAAGATAAAAAACAAATAAAATAAAGCCTACATATAGCAACAGTCTTTTGTGTTGTGTAAGCTCCTATGATATAGGTAATGGGACCTGCCTGCTAGCCTGCTCCCTAAATTGTCACTGTTTTGCTAATTTCTATATATAGGGTGCCTACATTCTGCATGTGCAAATGGCTTTAGATACCTATTAGGTCCATAAATTACCATATAGCATATATTCAACACAAAAAACAGTGGCAATTTGTTGTTGACAAAGGACAGCTGGACATATAAAGGGCCCCATTACCTTCAGTAGCTTAGGGCCTCATCAAACCTAAATCCGGCCCTGCATGCATTACCCACATCCCTTGAAATAACAAAGGTCTCCCTTCTCTCTGATCCTCTGACTGTGGTTGAAGTTTCGTTCTGTAAAGTAAGAGTCTTGAGTTTTACTCCTCTTGTGTCTACTTTTCCCATCTAAAATCATTCTAAGGACCACAATAAGAGGCTCATCTAGTCCAGCATCTTGTTCTCCCTGTAGCCAACCAGATATCTATGGGAAGTCTGAAAGCAGAACGTAAGTGCAACAGGACTCTCTGCACTCCTGATCTTGTATAGCAACTAGTATCCAGAGGCACACTGCCTCTGACACTGGAGATAAAATATTGCCATTGTGGCTAGCAGATAATGATAGCCTTCTTCTTCATTATCAGTGACATACATTCAGTCTTGCAGAGGCCACACTTGGATCTTCCAAAGTATGAGAGTGAAGTCAATAGCTCCTGTTTCCCACTGGGCCAGGTCACAGTGCTTATCTCCTGTGAACTTGCTGTAGCAGTGTCCGTTCTTCCTTATCTACATGGCTGCCTTCCAGCATGCTTAATCCTCTCGCTAACTCCCGACCTGGTACAAATATGCTGCATACAAACTGCCCAGTGTTCTTTGGGTGTGGAAAACCTGGTGCCACAGCAGGAGTTTAATCTTTCTCTTTGGAAGCCTGCGTCATACGGGTTCTGTATGCAGCCCTTCTACCAACCACGGGGCCATTGTTAGTTGGATGTTGTGACTGGAACAGCAGTGGGGACTTCATCGGTCAGCAACATTGTCGTTTAGATCAGTCTGTGTGACTGTGTTGCAGCCAAAGGATGTGATGCAGCACTTTTAAGTCCAGTTTTACCTAGAAGGTTTCAAGCATGTCTTTATCACCATGTTTTAAATCATTGGTCTTTTTAAATTATTATTCACTTTTTTCCAATCAGTACAAACACCAAACTAAAAAGACATGTATAGTGGTACCTCGGGTTAAGTACTTAATTCTTTCTGGAGGTCCATTCTTAACCTGAAACTGTTCTTAACCTGAAGCACCACTTTGGCTAATGGGGCCTCCCGCTGCTGCCGCGCCACCGGGGCACAATTTCTGTTCTCATCCTGAAGCAAAGTTCTTAACCCGAGGTACTATTTCTGGGTTAGCGGAGTCTGTAACCTGAAGCGTATGTAACCTGAAGCGTATGTAACCCGAGGTACCACTGTACAAAAAAACCCCAAAATAACAATAATAGCACAAACTGACAACACAAACTTAGATACAGTACTATCCCTAAATCATTGGTCTTTGAAAAGGCTTTGAAAATGCTTGGTTTTGGCTGGATCATGCTTGAGGGTTCTCTACTGATACTGAAGGCACAGTGGTCACAGAGGCACTCAAGTGCCTTCTACCAGCTGAGGCTGGTAGCCCAGCTATGCTCTTATCTAGATAGGAATGACCTGGCTCCAGTAATCTATGCTCTAGTAACCTCTGGACTGGATTACTGCAATGTGCTATGTGTGGGGCTGCCTCTGAAGATGACTCAGAAACTGCAGCTCATACAGAATGTGGAAGCCAGACTGCTAAGCAAAGTGGTTTGACACAGTTGTACTAGCTGCCTATACATTTCTGCATTCAACTGAAAGCACTGATTTTAACCTACAAAATATTACCTGGCTCAGGACTCCACAATCTAATGGAATGCCTCACCTGATAAGCCTCTTCCAAGTTGAACCAGACCATACCTAGATCTTGCATTCATTATCCCTCTGAATCAGACCAAAGCAGCTGGAGGAGGAGACAGAGGGTGAAGAAAGAGCTGAGAGTGGAGGGAGGGGGAAGGCTTTTCTGATCCTTTGGACCCCATAGGAAACCTGCTGTACCTGCAACTGGGGGTGCAGAGTGCAGCTGAATGGGACATAAATGTGGGCAGCCTGAGGAAGTACCATCCACCTTGGTTCTGTCCATAAAAAGCAAGTCAAGAATGAGAGACTAGGGTGATGTCCATGATTTCCAGGAACTCTTTTCGTTGTGTGACTTATGGGTGAGCTGAAAGTTTGTTTGTCCCTAATGTGTGTACAGTCGTACCTTGGTTCTCGAACGTAATCTGTTCCGGAAGTCTGTTCGACTTCCGAAAACATTCAAAAACCAAGGTGCGGCTTTCCGATTGGCTGCAGGAGCATCCTGCACTCAATCGGAAGCCGTGGAAGGTGTGTCAGAAGTTTGGCTTCCAAAGAACATTTGAAAACCGGAACACTCTGTTATGTACTGAGTTGAATAGGATCCAAACTGCAGCAGTCTGATTAGTCCTAGAACAATAGGATCCAAAAGGCAGCAGTCTGATTGGTCCTAGAACAATAGGATTCAGAATGCAGCAGTCTGATTGGTCCTAGAACAATGCAGCAGTATGATTGGTTGGCAGGAACCACCCAATCATGCTCCAGATAGAAGTGAATCCACAACCTGATTGGCTTACAGTAGAATTCCGGAATTAGCCAATCATGTGCAGCCCATTGTGTAAATAATGTATATAAAGCAGATACTTTGAGGGGACTTTCATTCATTCCTCCTCACCACTATGAGCTGAATAAAGAGCATGAAATCACTTTGCGACTCTGAGTATATTTCACACTCACTTCCAGGTTTTCAGCGTTCGAGAGCCAAAACGTACACGTACCAAGGCGTTTGAGAACCAAGGTATGACTATATGTTGTCTGGGAGGAAGCAAGATTTGTTTTTCTCAGGCAAAGTGTTACTCAAAAGGTATCAGAAGGATATGTTTCAAAATTGATGTATGACTACTATAGAGAGATAAAAGAGGATTTACTCAGCTAGACTGTTTTCAGGACAGGTTGTAACAATGTATAAAAGCCATGACAGAAATTGGTAATTGAACAGGTGATGTGTAGGGAGAAGGGATGAATGTACTATTTTGAAATGATACTTGGAAAAGTTATTTTACTGGGAGCAGCAAAGGGGAGAGGAAAATACAAGGGACATCGGGGAGGGGGGAGTCAGCTTTTAAATTTGTATATAATTTGTATTGATTTGGTGACAATTTGTTTAAAATTATGGAAAATCAATAAACATATTTGGCACAGAGAGTTTGTTTGGACCCTGGGTGAGAACACAGAGGCTGAGAGGAAGGGAGTGTAAGAAGCAACATTAATTGATACTGATTTTTATATACAGTGGTACCTCGGGTTAAGTACTTAATTCGTTCTGGAGGTCCGTTCTTAACCTGAAACTGTTCTTAACCTGAAGCACCACTTTAGCTAATGGGGCCTCCTGCTGCTGCCGTGCTGCCAGAGCACGATTTCTGTTCTCATCCTGAAGCAAAGTTCTTAACCTGAGGCAATATTTCTGGGTTAGCGGAGTCTGTAACCTGAAGCATATGTAACCTGAAGCGTATGTAACCCGAGGTACCACTGTATTTGTATATAACAATGTAGCATGTTTTATGTAGCTGTGTATTTTTGTAATTTTTTTAAAAGTTGCCTGTTGTCGCTTCCGTTTTCTGTACACCGCTTAGAGATATTTTAAAATATATTAAGAGGTATAGAATAATCAATCAATCAATCAATTAGAGGCCATTCTTCAGTTGCCCCCTCTGAGAGTGGTTTGGAGGGCAGCAACAAAGAAGAGGACCTTTTCAGTTTTGACCTTCACCACTCCAACACTGCAGCGATGGAATACTCTCCCCAGTGAAGCCTGACTGCTGCCAACATTAACATCATTTCAGTGATAGGTTCGGACAAATCTCTTTTCCCAGGCTTTTGAGGGATTGTGATAATCATGCTTACAGCTCCTTCTCTCTGTGTGGGCCGGGGAATATTGTTTTATTGTTACATCTGATAGCTGTTGTATTATTTACATTTCCCAGAGGTGTGGTGCATTAGGTGACCAATAAATTGAAATAATAATGCATCAGTCAACATCAACATAATCAACATTGGTGTTCAATGTGCTGTTGCTTATTCAGTTTCCTTCATGGGTGCAGAAACATAAGGGGAGATCTATTTTTTTGTGTTTTAGCAGTGGACATTAATTGGTATACCATATTGTCCTGGCAAAGATCCAAAACCTTTGTATTATCATCGCCATTGTTGTATTCTTGTTTCCATCAATAAACAACAACAACAACAACAAAAAGTGAAGTTCCTTAAACAAGAATCTTGGGGCTCAAAGTCATAACCTTCAAATCAAGAAATTAAATCGAGAGCTTTTAAATAGCTGGGGCAGAGCAGTGTATAACCTGCCACTTGCTTGGAAAACCACACAATGAAGAAAAACACCCAGAATAATATAAATAGAAATACACACAATGATAGAAATTTTCCTTCATAAACATGCTGGCTAGAAACATGCCGCTATTTTAGGCTTTAAATAGCTCATCAAAAGTGATGGCCATAAAATAATTATTCTTCTCTCCTGGAATAGTCTTCTTTCCTTCCTTTCTGTTACTTTAAAGGCTTACCTTGTCCGCGGCTCTAACAGGCTTTTATGATTGGGTTAATGCATTTTAAAAGCTTGACCATAAGTCTGTTAAGACTAGGAAGTCCAGTGGGGCCTAATAAGTCTGTTGAGACAATACGTCTCCTGATATTTTTGCTTGCTGCAGTGAAACTATCCATTGCCCAAATGTGGCACAATCTATAGGGTTCTGAAGTCGACATATGGTATAAAAATGTACAGAGGTGGTCTGAGGAAATAACCCATAATGTAATGGTGCTGAAAGGAAAGGAAAAAACCAGACACCTTTTATGCCATCTGGTGGTTGTTAATTGCATTTACTGGTGAAAAGGGTCTATATAAAATGCGTTATCAGCTGCATCACTACAAAACTCGGTGTCATGACAATGTTCAGTGTACTTTTTCCTATTACCAATCCCATGACCTGCGGTCAAGGGGAAAGGGAATCATGACACCTATTGGTCATCCATTCACTGTCTTGTCAGATGATTGAACCAAGACCAATTTCGTGATGTGAGGAAACTTAAGATGCTGAAGGTCAAGACGTAATGGCTAGGATTGCATATGATTCATCATTCCTTTTAATTGCAAACTTGGCTGTTGGAGTGCCTGTCAGATTGGAAATTAAATGGAGCCATAAAAAAACAACAACGAGATAGTGGTTTCTAGGGAACTCAGGAGGTATGCAGAAGACATGGAGGAACAGCCTAAGTACCTGCTAAGCTTATTCATGTCTGTGGAGAATGTTGGGGGGCAAAAAAGAAGAATGGAGCTGATGGGGTAGGAAAGAGAAGAGGAAACTAGCTTGCTCAAGCCCCTAAAAGTTTTGTCCTTGAGGATTTGGAAGATTTTTAAAAACCTTGAAGTATACAGGGATGTCGCAGGAGCAAGGAAAGGCAAAAGGACACATTTCTCACTTCCAAAACACAGAGTACCCCACCCCCAGGTTCCACGATATAGCTATAAAATGCTTAGGTTCAGGGCTACCTTTACTAATAAATCTGAATTTGAATATAATAAATTTATCTACATTAGTATCCCCCACTTGCCATTCACTACCTAAATAAATTATCTGAAATATTTCAGGTGGAATCCAGCCAAAGTTAAAGCACTTCAAAGTCCCATTGGTTTCTATGATAGAGGACTATGTCTACACTTAACTCCCCAGTGGAAACCGATAGGCTGGAATAGCTGCTGATGCTTTTAATATATAACCCACTCTTCCTTCTAAAGGAGTTCAGGACCACAAACAACAGGATATAAAACACTAAAAACGTATTTAAAACATGCAAACTAGCAAAGCACTCTACAGTACTGAAAAGGCTTGCTGGAAGCACCCTGGACTCAGCTATACAGCTGCAAATAAAATGTTTTAAGTGCATTGTAACAAATGTGACACTAGATGGCGATGGTGAGCTATGGCAGATTCAATATATATTTTTTCAAAACGTTTTTTTAAAAAGCATTTTCACAGTGTTTTTTTATGTGTATGTAGATTCTACCCTGCTTTGTTGTCAATATATATCATTGTATTTATTACTAGAGGGTACCAGAGGCTGATGTTTTATCAGCTTGCCTTAAGAACTAAGAAGAGCCTTGCTGAATCAGACCAAAAGGTTCATATAGCTCTGCACGCTGTGCACACTGTGCCCAACCCAAGTGCCTTTAAGAACACACCTCTTTGAAGAGACGAAAATATCTGCCAGAAATAGCAATACTGAAAGAACACAAAATTACCTGCATATCCTTTTGTGTGTGCTAAACTGGTCATTTAAAATCCACTGCATTGCATAATGGCACCATCTAGTGGGCAGTTCAGTGCAGCTGGTCAGACCCTTTCCTTCCATAGCCTTTCACTGCTAATGAGCAAAGGCAGTTTCTCCTCCACTCTTGATTGTGTGGCTGACTGAAATGGGCTAGCTGTGGTTCAGCAGTGGCTGTGCTCCTCTAATGATATAAATAAATTCTTTTCACCCAATGGCCTATACAGTGGTACCTCAGGTTACAGACGCTTCAGGTTACATACGCTTCAGGTTACAGACTCCGCTAACCCAGAAATAGTGCTTCAGGTTAAGAACTTTGCTTCAGGATAAGAACAGAAATCGTGCTCCGGCGGCACGGCGGCAGCGGGAGGCCCCATTAGCTAAAGTGGTGCTTCAGGTTAAGAACAGTTTCAGGTTAAGAATGGACCTCCGGAACTAATTAAGTACTTAACCTGAGGTACCACTGTACAAATACATAAGTCCTTAGCACCTTTGGCTGGTGTCATAAACTCAAGTGAGTGGGCACCAGTCTTAGTTGGGATGAGAGGGGCTTCCACATAGGCAAACTCCGGCCCTCCAGATGTTTGGGACTACAATTCCCATCATCCCTAGCTAACAGGACCAGTGGTCAGGGATGGTGGGAATTGTAGTCCCAAACATCTGGAGGGGCGGAGTTTGCTGATGCCTGCACAACAGGGATGCCTGTACAACACCCAAGTGCCTGTGCTGACTTGAAAGTCATTTTCTAAGCAAAACGTCATTTCCTACGCTTTCTCTTCTGTTCTCCTTTTCTTCCAGCTGCACTACAGTCCAGCTTCCCCCTTCCACATACATGCAAAATAGTTGTCTGAGCCAGCAACTCAAGCTACAAAGGGCTGTGCGGGTGAAGCAATGCAGTTTGCATCGGAGGCTGATCTTTCTCAGATCATTTATACAGTACATCACAGTCTGAGATCCCTCACAACTCACTTTCCGAATACTAGGTAGTATGTATGTTTGATCATCAGAACAATCAAGCTTGAATCTGAACACAAGATAAATGTCAAGACTTTTTTTTCTTTCTTTCAGCAAGCAGAAATCTATTTCCCCTAAATCAGCTTCCTCATATTTATTGCTCAACGTTATTCAGACAATACTTATTTAGCAGAACCACTGCTTTGAGGATGAAAACTAAACCACTTCTCCATTCTTGTTAAAAATGCTGAAGTGCTTAGTGTTTGTGTGTCTCCCTTTAGTATGTGGTATGAAATATTCCTGTTTTTAGTGGTGCCTATTTCTATAATGCTGCCCATTTGATTAACCTCTTTTTTCTTCTTTCAGCTCATTCAAGTCTACCCAACCTGGATCACAGGGGTGGTAAGAATGTTGATCAAAAAGGTAAGTTTCTCCTTCAACTTACAGTAGTGAGATTCAAAATGCTATACTAGAATAGATGGTATGTTCAACTATATGTATGTAAGATCAGTAAACCATCTTAGCCTTGGCGCATTGCAATAATTCTTACTTACTTAGTGCAATAATTCTACTTTATTTCAGTTACTTATATCTCATTTAAATTGCTTTAAAAACCCACAACAAACAATATCAAAATAGAAAAGGTTATCAGGATCCTTCCCACAGGGAAGTTGGTGGTAGAATAGCCCTGTGGTGGGGGAGAAGATAGTGAAGGTCTGTGTTTCTCAACTAGATGACACCCCCAAAGGAGTGTATGGAACTATTTGGGGGGGAGGGGTGTTTCCAAAAATACTATAAGTACAAAATTAAAAATCACAAAATTTCAATCCACTTGGAAATTAAAAAAAAAAAGAATAAGGAGAGCTAGGTTTGAAGGGCTGTGGGATATTTATGTTAGCTAAAAGTGGATGTGGGTTTAAAAAGGTTGAGAAACATTTGTTTTGGGGGAGGAAAATAAGGCGGACTGCATCCCTCCCTCTCTCTCACACCTGATGTCCACCCCACAAGAGAGTTAATGGTATATCACTTGGGGTGAGGGGTGGAGAAGTCCAGCCTCATAAGGTCCTGAGGTCTTTCTTCACCTTTCTCTTTCCTGGAAACCTCTTTGTATCAAACACCAATCTGAGCAGAAAATATAGAATCATCTGATCCAAAGTTTTGATTAAGGCTTACGGAAAAGGAGCTTGTAGAGTAGGGATTTTCTCTATGTGCTGGGTTTTACAGCTATATATTGTGACATTGCTGCTGTTAATTTGTAGCATAGGTTTCAATGTCTGTTATGGTCATGTATTTCTCTCTTTTTTGCTGTAAACCACTCTCTGAGTGTGTCTGTACAAGAGCAGAATATAAGTGAATTGCTACAATTGCTACTGCTAATACTATTCTGCCCAAGCTTTTGATAACTGGTAAAGACCTCGAGGTTGGTTATGTGCTACACACAAAGATGTACATAAAAGTTCTGACACAGCAGGGATTGTTTTATTTTGGGAAATGTTGATTTGTGAGGGGGGATTTGAAGTAAAGCAGGGGTCAGCCAACTTTTTCAGCAGGGAGCCGGGTCCACTGTTCCTCAGACCTTGTGGGGGGCCGGACTATATTTGGGGGGGACGAATTCCTATGCCCCACAAATAACGCAGACATGCATCTTAAATAAAAGGACACATTCCACTCATGTAAAAACATGCTGATTCCCAGACCGTCCATGGGCTGGATTTAGAAGGTGATTGGACCGGATCTGGCCCCCGGGCCTTAGTTTGCCTACCCATGAAGTAGATATACAGGGTGTTCTACCTCTCTTCTCTCCCCCCCCCCGCTTTACAATGTCCACTCCAACTCACTCCTGAAAGCTGATTCTCCCCCTCTGCAGTGTCTTTGCCCTTATGGAAGGGATGAAGGAAGGCTGGTTAGGGTCAGGATTGGAGTAGAGAAGCACCAGGGCAGAATACGTTTGAGAATATCATTTCCCCTGCTCCAAATCCCCCCACTGCCATTTGGAATTAATGGAATTCACTGACAGAAGACACTTAGATATTTTCAGAGGTTATCTTATCAATTCATGGTCTAGTGATTTTGATCAGGATGTCTATATGGAAATACCGTGTTCCGCAGGCACTCAATGCCACAACGCAAAAACCAGCTGCTGGGGAGCAGAGCAACAGTGCCCGAATGCATTTTCCAATTCAGCACACAGCATATTCTAAGGAGTTTTTTGCTTCTTGACTTCTCATTACAGTTGTGCCTGACAATTTCGCTACTTGCTCAGGGTCCAAAGCTGTTTTCAGCATTTGCAGCCATCCAAACGAAACCATCATAGGCGGGAATGTGATCCTGGTGTGCTACTACTCAAAGACTGATTGGCTGCCAATTAACTACACACTTTTCAGAAACCAGAACAAGGCTGTGGGCTATGCAACAATGAACAGGACAGAAGAAGGGGCTGTGTTTAACCTCACAGTCATGTCCACCAGCGATCTGGGTGAATATAAATGTAAAGTTCAAAGATTTAATAAAACCCAGTACAGCCGTGGACTCAACATTACATTAAGAGGTATGTGTATTTTCTAATATCTCGAGAGTTCTGGTTTTAGGGTGTGATCTTGAAAAGTGTCAGTTGGGAATCCTCATTGTGTTCTCATCAATTATGAGCCTGCCGTGTTGAGAACTTACAGCTTGTAAGAACCCAAGAGCCTGTCATGACAGGTGACATTTGCACCTGAAAAGCCAGTGCGCCCAAATTCAAAAAGAAAGACCTCTGTGCACAGGGCCAGAGTCTACATTTCCCATACAAACATCCATGGCTAAAGAGCAAATTAAAGGTTAAAAGGAAAATGCACTTAAAGACATAAGAATGGGACACACACACAAAAACAACAACCTGGGACTAAACACCAGCAAAAACCAGGGATTGCCTGGCAGAGCTTTGAATGGAATATGGCTTGTATGAGAACAGTCGTCTCTACTGACAGGCTTAAGGCTGCACCCATGGTTAAAAAGCATTGGCTTAGGCTAACTTCCTTTCTGTGAACGGCACAGAGTTCTGCTTATGAGGAAATGGAAGTTTCTTCCCCCTTGCAGCCTCCTCCCAAATCTGTTCCTAGGAATTGGAGAACTATTTGTAATGGTGTGGGGACTGTACTGTACATGAAAAGTTGCCAGAATGCCCCCTCTTGCACAAATTTTAAACAATCTAAAATCTATTTAGTTGCTGTTGTTGTTTCATTTTACTTAAAAATGCATCCCATTTGGACAGGAACCTCATCCATGTTTACCTGCATGTTTTCGCTGCAGCAGTTGGTCCCTTACCTTTCCCGCGCCAACCTGGCCACAGTGATCCATGCAACGGTCATCTCCAGGCTTGACTACTGTAATTCGCTCTACGCGGGGCTGCCCTTGAAGCTGTCCCAGAAACTCCAGCGGGTACAGAATGCTGCAGTGAGGCTCCTCACGGGGTCTCTGCCATGGGAGCATATTCACCCAGTGCTTTTCAAGCTGCACTGGCTCCCGGTGGAGTACAGGGTCAGATTTAAGGTGCTGCTTTTGACCTTTAAAGCCCTTCACGGCCTAGGACCCTCGTACCTACGGGACCGCCTCTCCTGGTATGCCCCACGGAGAGCCTCAAGGTCCATAAATAACAACACCTTAGTGGTCCCAGGCCATAAGGAAGTTAGATTAGCCTCAACCATAGCCATGGCCTTTTCAACACTGGCTCTGGCCTGGTGGAACGCTCTGCCTCATGAGACCAGCGCCCTGCAGGATCTGATTTCTTTCCGCAGGGCCTGTAAGACAGAGTTGTTCCGCCTGGCCTTTGGCTTGGAGCCAATTTGATTCCCTCCCTCCCTCTCTTTCTTTTTTCTTTTCCTTCTCCTCCTGCGATGAGGCTACATTTTAATATTTTAATGTTCCATTATTTTAATGTTGTATTTTATTTTTGTTTTTAAGTTGTAATCATTCATCTTGTTTTTATTATTGCTTGTAAGCCGCTCTGAGCCCGGCCTTGGCTGGGGAGGGCGGGGTATAAATAAAAAATTATTATTATTATTATTATTATTATTATTATTATTATTATTATTATTATTACCTAACATCCATATGATTATATTTCTCCCAGTGGCAGAAGAGAAAAAGAATAAAAACTTGGTAGCATACATTGTGCCTCCCTTGCTTCTGCTGCTGTTGCTGCTAGCAGTAAGTGCAGCAATTGCCCTGCTGATTCTTCCTTGGTGTAAAGCAAGTAAGTATGACTCAGCTTTACCTATATGAAGATCCCTTTTTGTTGTTTTTTAGACTTTAATTTCTGATATCACACTACTGGCCATCAGTCTATCTGCCTACAACACATTTAACAGTCCTGTGCAGGTTTTTCTATTAGGAAATGTTTAAATGTTATAATTAAAGTTTAGTTTTCTTTCCTGTTTTGATTCAGTGACCAAGGTTCCAAAAATTGTGATGTGCTCTTGACCCATTTTTGAACACATGCCGAAGTGCCCAGTGACCTCTTTGCTTTAGCTACCGTCACTGCAAGAGTGCAAAAGATATGAACTGCACAAATAAGCTTGAAATGTTAAGTTCATTAATCTTATTGGAGAGGTTAATTCAGGGGTAGGCAACCTAAGGCCCGTGGGCTAGATGCGGCTCAACTGCCTTCTCAATCTGGCCTGCAGACGGTCTGGGAATCAGTGTGTTTTTACATGAGTAGAATGTGTCCTTTTATTTAAAATGCATCTCTGAGTTATTTGTGGGGCATAGGAATTCGTTCATATTTTTTTTTCAAAATATAGTCCAGCCCACCACATGGTCTGAGGGACGGTGGACCGACCCATGGCTGGAAAAGGTTGCTGACCCCTGGGTTAAATGGTTCCAAACGGTTTTTCCAAAGGGAAACAAATGAATTGCTTTCAGATACTTCACTTCTTTAAACAAATCTGTTGTGATTTGGTGCTCTTTGGTGAAGGTCTTGCACATTTACTCCACCTGGTTTTTAGTCATTTTGGTATATGCCCACAGAAACCCAAAGTTTCTCGTCTAAAAGCCCCACAACTTCATAATGATTTTTAAGACTGGAAATTAGATTATCAACAATTACATAAAAACATCTGTCTTGAATAGATCCTTTGGATTTCTGCCACCGTTTCTGTCATTTCATCATGAAATTATTTCCTCTTCTTAAGCACCTCTCTGTAAATTCTGGCTTGATATTCATGATATTGGCAATAGCAATGCCACGGAGTGGGCATTTTCGTTTTCTTGAATTAAGGTTAATTCAGCTAACTAGCTTTTAATGTTATTGACATCAGCGGCAGTATCTCAAAGCTTATAGCAGTTTATGTCTGTAGTCAACTGAAACCAGCAACTTTTACCAGATTGGTGCCATGATTATGCACTTGAATGATGTGTATATTCCAAAACACCCCACAGCACAAAAGATGTCTGTAGAGACAAATTTAGCTTATTCAAAGACTCCACAGCAATGACAATCTTATCTAAAGGAGTTGCAATTAAGCATACAGAATCCACCCATGCCCTCCAATATAGGGTTGCCATATTTCAAAAAGCGAAAATCTAGACACAAATGTTGCTGAGCCTTTTATTTAGTTTTGCCCAAAGTTGTTGAACTTTTTTTTTAAAGGAAATTTGCCAAAACCTACACTTCCAATGAGGGACGCGGGTGGCGCTGTGGGTAAAACCTCAGCGCCTAGGACTTGCCGATCGTCAGGTCGGCGGTTCGAATCCCCGCGGCGGGGTGCGCTCCCGTTGCTCGGTCCCAGCGCCTACCAACCTATAGGGACCGCTTACTAGCGGGAAGGTAAGCGGCGTTTCCGTGTGCTGCGCTGGCTCGCCAGATGCAGCTTGTTACGCTGGCCACGTGACCTGGAAGTGTCTGCGGACAGCGCTGGCTCCCGGCCTCTAGAGTGAGATGAGCGCACAACCCTAGAGTCTGTCAAGACTGGCCCGTACGGGCAGGGGTACCTTTACCTTTACACTTCCAATGTGGGTTGCCATACATCTGGATTTTACCGGACTCTAAAGCGATTTCTGTCCAGAGACGGCCAAGTCCCATCTATGTCCAGGAAATTTCAGGTGCATGGCAACCCAACATGTGTATCAGAGAATGTAAAAGATTTCCAACACACTCTTTCAGAATTCCCCGTCACTGGGGGCTACGACAACAACAAAAATAAATAAATCAAAAAGTTGCTGCACTTTGCCCAAAAAGGCATTGCTTCCTGGCAACACTCAGCACTCCACACAAGCTAAACTTATAACAAGCATATGATTTTTTTTTTAAGTTGCAGCGTCAAATGCATTTAAAGGCAGGTGTTAGTCAAGGGTGTTAGTTTCACCTGTCTAGGTGGAAAGTGTTTTTGCAAAGCATAGCATGATATATGATACATATTCATTTTTTATTTAACATATCTTCTAACAACTTAAATAACGGCTTGGATCTCAATGTTCTGAGAGACCATATACTCCCATACAAATGTGCCTAGGATTTGAGATCTAGGTAAGAGGCCTTTCTCTTGGACCCATCACCCTCCGAGACATGTTGGCGAGGATACAAGAGAGGGCTTTCTCAGCGTGCTGCTGAGGTATTGGGGGAGGGGATGTTATTGGGTTGTTGTTTTTATTTTGATTATATTTTTTGTGGTTTTATATTCTGGTTTTGTTCTGTGAACCGCCCTGAGACCTCTGGGTATAAATTCAATCACATCAAATCAAATCAACTCCCTTCCAAGGGAGGCTAGGCTGAACCCTTCCCTGGCAAGACAAACATATTTCTGTCTAGAAAATTCATGGCGCTCCTAAACCTTCTGCGAGTCATGTACCCTAGCACATGGTACACACAAATATTAACTTAAGGTTTGAGGGAACAAGCGCTTCGCATTTGGTTTTACACTCACAAAGATGAAAAGTAAAAAAAACCATGCAGATTTATTCTGGTGTGCTGACTGTACTGGCAAACTAATTCACAACGAAGCATTCGATAATGAGAGAGCAATCTTTCCTTACCTTGAGTAGTGCTGGTGTGGCGACATCTTTGTGCTTCGGCAGAATCCTTATCAGCTTTTCCTCCTAATAGAAGTGCTTGAGCATCTGACAGCCAGCTTTCACAATGTCACTCAGAATCACACAGCGATTTTGAAACCAAGCCTAGGTTGAATTAACTTCCCTGACCTTTCCTCACTTTTCTTTCGCCCCAGATCGCATCTGCACTCCACGTTGTTAACTTCGCCTTGAAACGTGTTCTAGGCCAAACAAGAGGCGGCGACATGCATTCTCATGCAAGAAGCTTCTTTTTGCCACTGTGGCAATGTGAACTGGGGCCTAGTCATTCTGGTCTCCATGCACCTTAATCCTATTCATAAAGGCCTATAGAAAACCCGGGGTTTAGCAACCTCATAGCCACCTCTCTGGTCCACCGAGCTACCAAAATTAATCTCGTAAAGCATCGCTTGGTTTTTCCGTCTAGGCCCGGGATTTTACCCCTGTTCCTTACTTAGAACAGACTCGCTGAAGTTATAGACACGCCTAACTTCGGCTGATTCATTTCAGTTGGTCTTCTCTGACTAGAATGTCACCAGTCAAGAGTAGACAACATGGAGTTAGTTGGGCCAATGGCCTGACTAGGGATGAGGCAGTTTCCTATGTTCCTATGGGCGTGTCCTGGAGAAAGCCTTGAGACTTGTAAAGATAAGCATCAAGGGCTGCATTGGCACCCAAGGCCTGAGGTCCCTCACCCATGTATGTAAGACTGGTACAGTGGTACCTTGGGTTAAGTACTTAATTCGTTCCGGAGGTCCGTTTCTTATTTGAGCAATTTTAAAATAGTTCAGAACTACATACAGAATTGACATTTTATTTACTACATTTGGACCCCACCTCCAAAGAACTCAAAATACAGTAGTATAAAAACTACTTTATATATAAAGTAAATTAATACAGTGGTACCTCGGCTTAAGAACTTAATTCGTTCCGGAGGTCCGTTCTTAACCTGAAACTGTTCTTAACCTGAAGCACCACTTTAGCTAATGGAGCCTCCTGCTGCCGCTGCACCGCCGGAGCACGATTTCTGTTCTCATCCTGAAGCAAAGTTCTTAACCTGAAGCACTATTTTTGGGTTAGCGGAGTCTGTAACCTGAAGCGTATGTAACCTGAAGCGTATGTAACCCAAGGTACCACTGTATAGCACATTTGTTTGATTGCTAAGTTGAAATGGTTCTGATATTTAGAGCAAGGGCAGGCAACCTTTTGTTATAGGCCTCATCCCTTGATCAGGGTGGCATACTGGCAGTGGGCAGGGCCTGTGAAGATTGACCTTACAATTAACCCTTACTGCCACCCACTTTCCCTCTCTCTGCATCTCCCTTTCCACCACCCATCTTTCTCCTCCTTGTACTAGGGGAGGGACAACCTTGGCAAGAACATGCAACCTTCAGAGGGCTTTCTCCCACTTCATCCTTCAATTGCTCATCCGTTTCAGCCCATGCACATTATTTTGTCCATGTCTCTCTGGGCTCCCCCAACTGCATTAAATTTGACCCAAATTCGTCACCCGTGACCTAGAGCCAAGAGAAGAGGATGCACTTCACAGGGGAAAGAGAGGCCTTCCTTATCAGAAACACATTTTAACCCTATCACTGTATTTTGCTTATATTTCACAGGAAAACAGAGTACAGGCAGCAAATCAGCTGTTGTCTTTTCAGCCCGTCGCCCAAGCAGTGACAATGGTGACGTTTATGATACTGGTAAAGACCAAGCAATTCCATACCCTCCCAACATTTCTCCGGGGGAAATAGGGACGTCCCATTCCGTAATGATAATTTTACTATTTATACCCCACACATCTGACTGGGTTGACCCAGCCACTCTGGAAACCAAGACAAAGTATTCTATTGAAAGAAACAAGATTTGGTTCTAGGAATTCTGACTCTATATGGCAAGGGGAATGAATATTTTACAAATCCTTTGTTGTAACATCACCACAGGGGGTAGGGGGGGTGGAAACACACACAACAAATCTTTTAGGCACATGTTATAAAGGACATTATAGCTCATACGGAAGCAGCACATGATACCCTGCAGTGTGTAGAATGACATGTGCCAATGGGCCAAACCGTATAGCCAGCTGACTATCAGGAGCTTGTGCAAAGAGCTTTGAAAGCTGGCTGAGAAGAGAGAATAGAAAACAGGACTGAAAAGAGTTGCAGTAGGCCTAAAGCTGAAATCATAAGGCTCAAGAACAGGAGAGCCTGAAGATTTATGTAGACTAGTACCTCCCTGTGTTCCAAAGCCTCAAGGTAGGTATTTTATGAGGGGCATTCATGGCAACTACAGGTACTTTTCTCATGTAAGTGGAACATATTTCTGAAAAGAGCTAATAAGGAACTCTTTCATGTGAAGGAGTAAATGCAAAGAACTGACAAACCCAAATTCTAATAACTCTTTCCTGAAAAGGGATATATAGAAAAGCAATTTTAGCACTTCCACAAGTACAAAATATGCCCTGTTTCATTCCTATCAATCATTAAAACCTCATCCTGGGAATCATGCAATTGAGAATTGTATTTAGTATTTCCCTGTATCTTAACAGAGATTTAATTTCAGTTTTGTTAAATAGTCCCATCACATTCCTGACCTTTCAAGACCATGGATTTAAGGATGAAGAACATAATTTCTGATTTGAGGCAGAACATATAAAAAATTGAACTGTTTTTGCAGGCCAGAAATGCCAGTTAACTCATCTTTTCACTTATTCTTTCTTGCATTCTATTCAGTATATGAAGAAAATGAGTATTGCAATGTGAAACATAAAACCAAGGAGGAAGACAACAGAAATGGTAAAGTCTATCTTGAATTCCCTAAATAAAGCAATGCTAGGTTGAATACAGGTTTGCCCTCCTGAGTTGGACAATCTTACTAAAGGCAAACTACTATATATTAGGGTATGTGCACTAGTGAGTCATACTAAACAAAGAAATAAGTGAAACAGGACTACCAGCATGCAGCTCATGCACCTTATGGTTAAAAATAATGTCCAAACTCAACCAATATGAAAAAAATTTCAAAACTCCATGAACTTTCATTTCAAAAATTATGTTTTAATGTATTATATATTTGATGTTAGCCGCCCTGAGCCCGGTCTTGGCCAGGGAGGGCGGGATATAAATAAAATTTGTTGTTGTTGTTGTTGTTGTAGTAACACAACTGTTATCTTGTGAAGGATTGCAGCCTTATTATAATGACTGCTGCAAACTGGTATCTCACAAGATGCTGTAACAGGTTACAACGAGTTCTTAAGGAATTCTGGCCCTACTGAAAAAGAAATATTTTACATAGAAGAAATGGAGCATTTATAAATAGGCATTGCCCCAGCAAATAGGTAGGAGAAAATTAACATAAAAAATGTATTTTAGACACATATTACAAATACCTTTACAGCTCATGTTATAGCAAAAATGTCTTTTAAAAATGCAAACACTTGAAGATACAAGTTGCTATCCACAACTGACACCAAAATTAGCAGAGAATGCACATGGCAAGTACTACTGGATTGCACCCTACATTTTGCAAGTTTAGATGGGAAGGCATGGAAGGTCCCCCACTGAAACCTGGAACTATGCTCCTTCCCTGAATTACCACATGAATGTGATGCTACCTGTAATAGTTATGGAATGGCAGGATATACCAACATGGAAACTGATATGACTAAGGTTATGTACACATTATGCCTTTAAAGCATATTCAAAGCACTTGCTCCCTCAAACAGTTCTGGGCACTGCAATTTGTTAAGGGTTGCTGGGAATTGAAACACTGGGAGAGGTAAACTACAGTTCCCAGAATTACTTGATGTAAATATTGTGCTTCAAATATATAGTGTGCACACAGCCTTTTGGGACACGGGTGGTGCTGTGGGTTAAACCAAAGTGCCTAGGACTTGCCGATCAGAAGGTCGGCGGTTCGAATCCCCGTGACGGGGTGAGCTCCTGTTGCTCGGTCCCTGCTTCTGCCAACCTAGCAGTTCGAAAGCACATCAAAGTGCAAGTAGATAAATAGGTACCGCTCCGGCAGGAAAGTAAATGGCGTTTCCGTGCGCTGCTCTGGTTCGCCAGAAGCGGCTTAGTCATGCTGGCCACATGACCCGGAAGCTGTACGCCGGCTCCCTCGGCCAATAAAGCGAGATGAGCTCCGCAACCCCAGAGTCGGCCACGCCTGGACCTAATGGTCAGGGGTCCCTTTACCTTTGCACAGCCTTTTTTTAAAAAAAGTTAAGTTTATTTATTATTTATTCTAGTGATTCTTGGTGGGGATAGTACTGTGCAGTATGCAGAAGTTGTCATCCGCAGATAAAAAGGTACAGTTCCTTCCTCATTATTCACAAGCAACTGGGTTTTTTCAGATTCTCCGATTATGTCCATTTTGATCATGTTTCTGCCTGTAGGGGGTAGGCACAAATCTTTAATTTACTTACTATTTGTCATGTGTTGAAAATAGTACCCTCTTTTTCTCTTAAATGCTAGATAGCCAATTCAGCCACTGGAATGTCCAAAGTTTGGTTCAGACAAAAGCAAGACTTGGTCTCATTTTGTTGTCGTCGTTTCCCCCCCCCCCCCAATACTCTACTATTTCCTTCTATATTACAGACCACCAGAACCAAGCTATGGTTTACAAATGTGGTTTGGAGGACATGCACAAACCATAATTTGGGTGCAAAAGAGAGGGATTCAGAACACGTAACGGGAGGAGGAAGCTTACAAAACTGAAGCTCGAGTATTATATCCAAAAATAATTTCTAGTGATTTGCAACGCCTTGGGGAAAAAATATGGGGTGTAGGAAGGAACCACAAACCAAAAGGCATACTACTCTGAGAGTGTAGAAACAGCAGCGAAACCTTCATTTTTTCAATAATATATTATATATATATATAATATATTGCACTCAATTTTTTTTTTGCAGTCACTGCCTTACTCCCCACCTAATCTCTTAAGAATTGTTTTTCATATATTGATTAGATTACCCCACCAGTAGGAAGCTGCCAATTGTTCCTCTAAACCTGACTGTTTCCCAGTAGCTTTAGAATATTCTTCAACAAAGCCCATGTCCGTTTGTTTGTCTTTACAGGACTCTAGTTTGATACCAGTTGTCTCGAGATACTACAGCCAAGATGATACAGCAGATCTAGAACCTTTCCTTTATCTTTTGACAAGTTCAATATTACCTGCTTGCCCCTGCTACATGTCTCCAACCTGATGTTCAGCATTTCTTCAAACTGACACAGCAGCAATCAAGGAAGTGGAAAACCACCACCTCACTTCATTGGTTCCAAGTCTCCCCCGCCCCCCACCCATTCAATTACAATGGAGAATGGTTTTGCGTATGAACCTGGGACACTTAAGCTAATGTATATTCCAGTTTATGAGAATGCCATTTATATATGCTTATGTTGGAAATGGAAGCAGAATTAATTTGGCTTACAAGTTTAGGATGGGTCCATGTTCAGATGATAGCTGCTCCACTGCACACAAGTCATCCATGCCTATTTCTACTACATAAAAAGACAAATTTATTGATCAACAGTGCACTAATTCCTTTCAGATGGAGATGTTGCTATGTTGTGATAAAATTAAGATCTCCTGGGGTCTAGAAGGCTCCAAACTGCTAGTTATCAAAGGATCTTTATATCTTTGCTTGCCCTCTGCTTCTTAGATGTTTTGTAATGTTACTATGAACTGAAAGCTGTGGCTTTCCATTTGCATGGTTTTGCCTCATCTTATCGCATGATGCAAGAGAGCCCCCTAGCGAACAGAACAATGTACAGTGGTAACTCAGGTTAAGTACTTAATTCATTCCGGAGGTCCGTACTTAACCTGAAACTGTTCTTAACCTGAAGCACCACTTTAGCTAATGTGGCCTCTTGCTGCTGCCGCCGCGCCACCGGAGCATAATTTCTGTTCTCATCCTGAAGCAAAGTTCTTAACCTGAAGCAATATTTCTGGGTTAGCGGAGTCTGTAACCTGAAGCATATGTAACCTGAGGTACCACTGTATCAGAAAAAGAAGTCAATTTTCCTGGCTTTTGTTAGCTACAATCAGGGGAAAGATCCATTCAGTCTGGAAGGAGAGAATTTGTCTTTATTGTAAGCTCAGATGTTTTTAGCTGCTGAAATGTACTTAGTTAAGAAGTCCTTTAATCGGGATATATGCATCATTTCTTTCATTGTGGTGTCTCTGTTCCTTAGCTGGACCACACCATTCTCTAGTGTGGTATCACTGACAAGGATTGTGAAGAGGATACTCATTTCATCATACCTGCAAACAAAAAAACAAGCCTGTGGAACTGGTGCTCTTGTATTCAGTAGCAGTATGACAAATTTGTATTAGGGGAGGCACACTGAAAGAATCCGCTAGGCATTCTGTACATTAAAAACCAGGACTTTCCAGGAGTTTGTGGTTTTTAAAAATAACTTACAGAAATATTGCTATAAGGCATTCACTTCTCCTTGGAGGGGGGGGTTGTTTACTAATTGACCTGTTCAAAAGATTTTCAGGATTCAATGTTGCCATTGTTAACCCAAGATCAATTTCATGCCAAGTGAGTCACTCAGTACTGGAGCAGATGAAGGTAATGTAGAGGTGAAGTTTGCCCACTGTCTCTAAGACAAGACGATGAGGGACAAACTGCACAAGGCTCCTTCTTTCCCAGCCACCGTTTACTATCCTGTTCATCTCCCACAGGCCACCACCCTGCTATCCCTGAACTTTTAAGGATACAACAGAGAGCATGAACAGCCTTGGTATTCCCATATCTTGCTTTCCCAACCTGAGAACAGCAATAGAAGTCTATACCAATTTGTGAGCCAGTGTAGGAGCCACAAAACAGTTTAGGGCTTGCATGTTGGTAGGAGAAAGGCTGCAGAAGTGTGATGACCCACTGCAAAAGTATTTGCAATGCTAAGATAATAAAAAATAGAATTTCTCAAAAGCAGTTCAGGTATTTTTTTTAAGGCAAGCAAGACAGTGTACTGAGTATATTGTAACAAATGATTATTAAAACATGGCAGTGAGTCAACCTTGGTCACCCTGTTGGAGGACCTCCACTAGGGTTGCCATATTTCAAAAAGTGAAAATCTGGACACAAAGGTTGTTGAGCTTCTTTGGCTAAAAATGAGTTTTTGAGCTAATTTTAATGAAATTTGTCAAAATCTACCCAGACACTGTTTACAAGGGCAGAATACCGACTACATCCGGGAAATTCCAGGTGTATGGCAAGCCTAACCTCTGCAGAGAGTGGGACAGTGGGAGCGGGACCTTGCTCCTGCTCTTTAATCTCTCTTCAGCTTTTGATACCATTGGCCGTGGTATCCTACTGGCTCTGGGGAATGGGAACTGGGGGTGCTGTGTTACTGTTGTTCTGGTCCTACCTGTGGGCTGAGTCCAGAGAGCAGCATTGGAAGAGTGCTTTTTGGCTGCCTAGTGGTTACACTATGGGGTGCCGCAGAGTACTCTCTTATCGCTAATGCTACGTAATAGCTATAAGAAGCTGCTGGGAGTGGTCATTAGAAGTTTTCGGGAAGGGAGCGATCAGCACTATTTCTCCATAACATCTGAATCAGGAGAGGTTATGTGGTCTCTGGACCAGTGCCTGGATTTTATATCACAGTTTTATCCCCACATTGGGCAAAATGTTCCTGCATTGCAGGGGGTTGGAATGGATGATCCTTGTGGTCTCTTCCAGCTCTACTGCTCTACGATCCCATGTTTCTTACTTTGCAAAAAGCTGCTCCAGTGACGACTGCACGGTTTCGAGATATCCAGGCCAAACAGAAATCCCATTTTCTAACAATTCATTGAACAATCCCTTGCACACCTACGAGAAGGAAACACTGTCAGTGACTGGAATGTCAAACTGGAAATCAAACATAGCTTTTTAATTATAATAAATTAATTGACAGCATTAATGATGTAAAAACATTCAAGATACATTCTGGAGGAGAAAGAGCCAAAAAAGAAATCACCTAATGCCAACAATTTAACCTTGATTCATTTACCTCAAATATATTTGACATTTCCTTGTTTTTGGCAATAGAAATTAACTTAGGAACCAATGAAAACATTTTTCCTCTTTATTTTGTATACAGTTACTTTGCTTCCTAAGCAATTAATGCTAATCCCTCGGATCATCAGCTGTGCGAAGTTTATCCCCAGTACAACTCCTGCAAGAAAGTAATAACTAGGGACAAGATTTATACGTGCCTAAGCAAATGACTCTGAGAACCTGCACATTTGTGCAATCCTACTTAAGTAATCCATTGCTTGGCCAAACCAGGCCAATGCCTTTCATAGCAGCTAGGACAAAAAGATCGGATGCAGCATTTGAGCCAAATGAACTGAAGCTGTGCTTATCTACAGTAAAACTCCTGCATTAGAATAAAATAAGCATACCTACTTTCTTACCTTACCTGCCTCAGCTCTACTGTAGGGCCTCTTCCCACATCCAAAGCTACTTTGATTGGCGTCAAACATGGGTGAAGCTTAAGTACCTGAAATACAGAACAGTAAAAGAGATACACAACCATGAAACATTCCCAGGACTAAACAAATCACTGGCAGTATGTAATGTTCCTTTTTATTTTTGAACTCATGGGAAATGGAGCCCAAGCCAGGGAATTAACATTGCCAATTAAGCCCAAGAAAGGAAATGGGAATGTTTACATTCTCAGGACTGCATGCTTCCCCTGCCCTTCCTGTATGGCAAGAATGAGGAGCTTGCCAGCTTAACTCCCATTTTGCTTGACCAGTTGGTTGTGCTGTCTGAACTGATAAACTGGTTAACATTAGCAATGGCTGGTTAATACTTCTAACAAATGAAGTAGGTTTGCTTAAACTAACCTTAGTTGAGTTCAACTACAGTTCTGGCTGCATATAACACATCAAGCTGCACTTAAAGGTAAAGGGACCCCCAGTCGTGGCCGACTCTGGTGTTGCGGCGCTCATCTCGCTTTATTGGCCGAGGGCGCCGGCATACAGCTTCTGGGTCATGTGGCCAGCATGACTAAGCTGCTTCTGGCGAACCAGAGCAGCGCACGGAAACGCCGTTTACCTTCCTGCCAGAGCGGTACCTATCTATCTACTTGCACTTTGACATGCTTTCGAACTGCTAGGTTGGCAGGAGCAGGGACCGAGCAATGGGAGCTGACCCCGTCGTGGGGATTAGAACCGCCGACCTTCTGATCAGCAAGTCCTAGGCTCTGTGGTTTAACCCACAGCGCCACCCGCGTCCCAAGCTGCACTTAGTAAGGTAAAGGGACGCCTGACCATTAGGTCCAGTCGTGGCCGACTGGGGTTGCGGCACTCATCTCGCTTTATTGCCCAAGGGAGCCGGCGTACAGCTTCCGGAACATGTGGCCAGCATGACTAAGCCGCTTCTGGCGAACCAGAGCAGCGCACGGAAACGCCGTTTACCTTCCCACTGGAGCGGTACCTATTTATCTACTTGCACTTTGGCGTGCTTTCGAACTGCTAGGCTGCACTTAATCAAAGGCAAAAACAAACTTTCTGAACTCAGTAGCATTTGAGCCCGGTGCTTGCTGCTGTTCATTCACTTGGCACTGGAATATGCTTTATAATGGTGAGTGAATATGGGCGATATCACCTTTTATAGAAAATTCAATACCCTAATCACATAATGCAATATGCTAGGTCACAATCCAACACAAGAAAAATGCCCATTAGTTTTCATCTGTGTAGGAGTGACCCAGGTGTTTTAGTTATAGGCTGCCACAGTGTATATTAATTTTTCAACCTCCTAGCTGGCCTGCATATGCATTAAGAGGAAGATCACCTTTCTCTGCAGAGCTTTCTTCCTTGTTGAAGCATTTTCAGCCAACTGCATACCATCACAGAGATATGCTAACACACCACAGTCCAGATTGCCACTCACAAACAAGATATGAGGAACAACATTCTTCCTCCCATCTCGACCCTGAAGGAGAAACAAAAATGTGCATTTGGCAATCTTTAAAACCCAGGAATGCATTCTACAATAAGAAAGATGTAAAGAAGCAGATTAACTTCCATTCACTTGACATGCTGACTCGATCAAAAAAAAAAAGAGTTCACGGTGATGGTGGGGGAGAAGGGGAAAGATAGGTTAAAAAGTGTTTCTTAAAGAGCTGGAATGTGTGATGAGCAGAGAAAAAGTGTCTACATATTTCATTTGCTCATTTCCAATGAAAGAAACATGCCACTCGGCACCTGCTGCCTTCCTGCTTGCCACCTTCATGATAATTCTGCACTTAGTGACTTCGAATTGGGGAATTGCTTCTACTTCGAGTCTTGTTGCTCATTTATAGTCTTGAAACTGTCCCCCAGGCAAAGTTTTTATCCCATCTGCTTCCCTTGAATGTATATTAGTTAAGCTGTGCATATTGTAAACCACTTTGGGAGCCCTTGTTTGGGGCTGAAAAGCTGCCTAGAAATGCTCTTAAAA
Source organism: Podarcis filfolensis (assembly GCF_964270895.1). Lineage (NCBI taxonomy): Eukaryota > Metazoa > Chordata > Lepidosauria > Squamata > Lacertidae > Podarcis > Podarcis filfolensis. The sequence continues at coordinate 102,282,277 of NC_139605.1, read as the reverse complement.
TAAAATAAATTTAATAAAACTTACATGCAAACTGGATTCTTTTCCTGTATACATTTGTAGAAGTTCATTATCCCCTAGATTGCTCAGAGTTTCTATGACTTCCTTCCCCCAAGGAAAATTATAATAGAGATTGCTTCTTCTTCTTCCAGATTCTTCATCATGATGCTCACTACTGGTGAAGCTGGACGGGCTTATTGCAAACTACAGAAAAGTAACAGAAGGATCTATGAATGTACAATGTCATTTATGCCAACTACACTGTGTTTTTTCCTGGTCTAAACAGAAGCGTCTGCATTAATGTTTAACCTTATTCTCTAGTTAGCTGTCTTTTCACTCTGACAGAAAGTGGCATGTCTGTATATCGGCTGTGGCTCAAGAACAAACGAGACACACATTTAATGCACAACAACCAGTAGCCACTATGCTGTGGTCACCAATGTGACCCCCATGAGTGCACCCACACCTTTCCTTCCTGGGCAATACAGCGTCCCTATCTTTGATGCAATTATGCATGAAATAAGCAATCCATTATAGCCAATAGGATAGGTGTTGCCCACCACAATTTCTCCAGTTTGCAAAAGTGCTCTCAAGTCCTAAACAGGCTGATGACCCCTGCCCTGGGGGCATTATTAGAACTGTAGCAGGGAGCAAGGGAGAAGATTAGCCCTTTCCTTCCCTACCTAAATCCTGGCAAAAACTGCTTCTTTGGCACAGTGCAGTCAGAAGTTCCACAACCTACTCCAATGCAAGGAATAGATGGAGTGTATATCAGTGGAGACAGGGTGTGGAGTAAAACAAACATGGGGAAATTTCAGCTGTAATTTCATGGGGGGATGGCATGTGTGAGGGTGAGAACTTGGCTGATAATTCAAAGCACAGGAGACTAATGCCAACGCTTCACAACTTCTCATGTCAGACGGAGATCAGAGGTGACAAGAATACTATCCTAACATTAGTGGGAAGGAACCATACACAGACTGTGAAAGACAATGTAGCGAGCTGAAGTATAAAACGCCATCTAGGATTGCAGCAGCAACGCCTTACTTTTCTTTTGCTGGACTATACTTTTCGTTTGGAAAGCTTGCAAATAATTCTACGTTAGTTGCCAGTCCAGAAGAAATTTTAGTAAGTCACATGCTTGCATATAGTTGGATCTAATTTTTAGTAACTGCAGGAGGCAGAACTACTTGCAAGTCTAATTGAGGATCTTGTTGGCTTCATATATTTTAAATTAAGCAAATGATTGTTTGAGTGCTAAAAGTGGGTTTGTTCATCATTATTTTATATTGAGGGCAATGACCTACAGCCTTTTAACCTTCTTCAGCAGCCTCCTTAGGGCATATAAAAACAGTGGCATACAATTCACTCTCTTTGTACCTTAAAAGCTTATAATGCAAGTACTATACTGAATACCTTTCTCCACCACTGGAGACGCTGTCGTAGCCAGTAGTCCAGCCACTGTCCAGCAGTTCTAGCAGAGCTGTACCACACTAGGGAAGTCATCGTGCTTTCACCTGTTCTTTAAACAACAGCAGGAGGCCATCAAATTAACACTTTAAAACACAAATAAACGGAAGAGATTGTTTTTCTTCCAGAAATAGAACAGACATGCAAAGATAAGCACCTGTGGCCAAATATTCTACCAAAGCCTATTTAGGAACGTAAATTACAGTACCTCATGTAATTCTCGTTTTCATTATTTCTTACTGGATGGAAACATACTCCTATCTGAGCAACCCCAAAAGGCAATCTCTTGTTGACCAGTTCCAGGCACTCAATGTATTGCTGTAAAGCACCTATCAATAAATAAATAAATAATAAAAAGGCTTCAGAATTCATAGGAAGTGTTAGCAGCTCCTATATGTTAATCTGTTTTATAATGGAAAAGAATCTGGAACATAGACAGCCTAGGGCAAAATTTAGCAACTACACCAAGTAGTGTCACAGCTATACACTACCTTTTCACACAAACTTACAATTACTTTGTTATATACAACTGTACTCTGGGTTACTTCTGAGTTCGGCGCTATGTTTTAAATATGTTTTGTGCCTGTATTTTCAGAGAAGTGTTAAAAAATGTACCTTCTTTCAACTGAAAGTTCCAATATCATAATATAAACGTGTGATAGAATAGACACATTCCAGCATGCACACATTCAGAGATACAAAAACCTTAGCTATATTTTCCAGAAGGGTAGCAGAACCTTAGCTGTACTTGCGGAGTTGCACATCCCATCAACTGCAGCACTAAACTTCAAATTGTGCGGGGTGGAGAGAGGCACTTTTGACAATATCTGCTGTCACACAACTTTGGAGTTACAGCTGCAAGTTTGGCAGAATTCATCGTAACTAATTCAACACAGCTAACTCCCCAGAACTCTTCCACTGTTAACCTAATACCCAAACGTGAGCATGTATTTGGGCATTGCAACTTCAGAAGCAGCCAATGCTGAATTCATAAATCAACCAGCTGTCTAAATGCCTGCATTTTCTATAATGAAATACAGCACAACAAGTGTTTCATATAACACTTCAAGATGCTGACTCTGAAACAAGGCATCTGCATAATAAATAGGTGAAATTTTTTTTATTCACCAAAGTTTTCTATTGGTATCTCATTAGTTATCAGTGTTTGTTGCTGCAAGTTACGAAACAGTACAAATGGTCATTAAAACAATCTTCTTCTGCTTGTCCTTATACTATTTTAATATCAGGTTTGTTGAAGAAGGGTTTGAAGACGACCTAGTAGGCATTCCTTTCAGCCAGGCTGTATATCGAAGACAGCACCTGGTTTGTTAATTGTGGAGGACAGCACTACTGCACAGCAAATCTGCCAACATAAACACCTGCATTTCGGAATAGTCACTAAACACTTTGCCAAATAGACCTTTGCCATCTGTTAAAATGACATCTTTCCTTTTTGCTTCTTTGTTTTTGGCTGAGCTGATGCTGCTCAACCTGACCTTTCTATCTTTAAGAAAGAAAAGAAGAGGAGGAGGAATTATTGCAGCCAAAGATGCAGGCTGAACTTTTTATAGGAGTGCAAAGAAAGTTTTTAAAAAATACTTTTTTATTCACCCCAGTCTTTTAAACATCTTTTAATCCAGGCTGCAGGTTTGCTTCATATCTCTCCCCCCCCCCTTTTGCAGGTAGAAAGGAACCTTTTTATTTATTTTAAAAAAACTATTCAGTTTTTCAAATTTTAAAATTTACAAACAATTGCCAAATAACCAAAATAAAAAGAGAATTCCATAGATTCCCCTGTACTTCCCTCCTCCCCCTTTGTGGGTCCTTATGTTAACTTTTTCGCTCCTGCAGATGAGAGAAGAAACTAGAAAGGAACCTTTTCAAGATGCTTTTGACCATTTCGAACGGCTGCCTTTTCACCATACCTTTCGTTCTCTGGTCTGCAAACCTACTATAAGAACACCTGTTTTAAGGGGCTGCCATCCTAATACAACCCCTCCATCCGTGATAAAACTTGGGTATGACATTCTGGGGAGAGAGAGAGAGAGAGAGAGAGAGAGAGAGAGAGAGAGAGAGAGAGATACCATGAAGGAGGCTGTCCCGCAGCACCCCAGACGCCTCCAGCATCTTCCTCAGAGAGCCCAGCACCTGCTCTTTGCTTAACTGGTCATTCTCCAACATTTCCCGAACGCCTCTGGGGCGCAGCGCAAGGAGAGCCTCGGCGGGCGGCCCTTGGCCCGCGAGGGGAGAGCGGCAGAGCGGGCCATCCACCCCCAGCACTTGCTCCCTGGATGCGACCACGGACTCCCACCACCGGGCGGCGAGGTTCTTCCTCAGCTCGACGCCCAGAGGCCCCAAGCCGGGGTGCTCCCCGCTCAGGTGAGAGTCCCAGGTGAGCTTCTGGGGACCTTCGGCTCCTCGCAGGAAGCGCCTCCTCTGACACAAGCCCAGGAGCGCTTCGGGAAAGCCGCGGGGCTCCTCGTCGGCGCTGCCGGGGGATGAAGACACAGGGCCCGCAGAGCCGCTGAGGAAACGCCCCGGCGGCGGCGGCGGCTGCCCCCCGCGCTCTCCTGTCAGGAACCCCTCTCCCTCCGGCCACCCGCGTCGGACGGGCTTTTGGACCCTGCGGAGACCGCAGCCACCGGTGCTGAAGAAAGAAACGACGCGGCGGGGTAACATGTCTCTTAAGCGCGGCGGCGCTCTACTGGCCCCGCCCCCTTTTTTTAAAAAAGAAACAACAGGCGAGCCGCGTAGCGCGTGCGCTGCTTCTCAGACCCCGTGGGCTGGAACGCAGAGGCGGGTGCATAGAGACGTAACTTCCTAGACGCAAACACTGGGCTGGTTTCCGGTTTCAGTGAGGGGGGGGGGTTTCCCGCTCTTTTGTGACCTGTAGGGAGAATAAGGTTTTGGTTTTTTCCCTATTATAATCTACCTCAGAGTGTCAGACTAGGTTTGGGAAGAGCCAGGTTCAAATCCCCACATAAGCAATGAAATTCTTCTCTCTGCCTAACCTACCTCACAGGGTTGTTGTGTGTGGGTTTTTAAAAAATAATAATAATAATAATAATAATAATAATAATAGAGATTTTCTTGGTTTACAACGGTATATGCCTTGTCTTTTTTCAGGTTGTACAGCCTTTCTTACAAATCAGCTACCTTTGTTGTGAGGCTTTTGTGTTGAGTACAGTACAGTATAAGATTGGGGAAGAAGAGGGGGGAAAGGAGGGTGGGGAGAGGCTTGTATTATTTTGTATAGTGTAAATGTGGGGTTTTGTGTCAGCGTCAACTGGGTAGGTTCTCATTCTATACGTTTATTACATTTCCTTGTTACTGAGGTATTGGGGGGCAGGGTGTGGTTGGTTGTCTGTGCTTGGCTGCAGCCAGGTCAAGTAAACCAGATTAATTTGTATGCTGTCAGGATTCTTGGTTTTTTATTTTTATTATTATTAAGTTTTCAAATTATACATCTCAAACATTATACATGTGGAAAAATAGAGGTAGTTGGCTTTTGCTGGCCAACTCCCCAAGGGACTGATTCCTCTAAAGTTTATGATCGGCCAGAGATGAATAGATGGGGGCCAGATCCAGTGGAAAGTAAAGCAAATCTTTATTTTTCTGTTGCAACAGAGTCCCCTCTCCTCCTAGCAAGGAGGCAAGAGAAACCCAGAACAATGGTGTGCAAAGCTCCTATAAAGACTTTTGAAATTGCCCACCCTGTAGCCCAAAACATCATACATACATCACAGGAGGTGGGGCTCGGGCAGAAAATTGAGTGTTGCTTTTCTCCTGTCTGCCAGGATACCTGATAATGCCTTATTTGTGTGCATTTTCTGGGTAGGGCCATTGTTTGGAGATGGTAAATACCTTAGTTCCTTAATCTCTTACACATATTGATAGTTTTCTTAGCTTAACAGATACTGTACTTGCCAGACAGTATTTGCAGGGAGGTGTAAGCCCCTACAGTCCAAAGACAATTGGAAACGTTTTCCCATTTCCTTCCTCCTTGCAGAGATATATTTGAGGTCAATTTGGGAGAGTCAAAATGGCTTCAGAATTGCTCTGTACTATTTCAGACACATGGTTTATATACTTATGTATGTGTGTTTGCATTGTATATTTATGAGCATTTATCCTATATTTGAGACCTTAGAATTCATATAACACATAATAGCATATATTCAGTGACCTCCCTCCTTCCATGGTTCATTTTATTTGCCTAGCATTCCTGCATATTTTACTGTAACCATTTTAGTCGGTTCTCCAGTTTACATCATTCAAATATTAATCACATTGTTGAATTTATCCTATTGCTGCATCTTCAGCTGTACAGTTATTTTCCAAATACTCAGCAAAGATTTTCCACTCCTCTTTATATAGTCTCTTCTTGTTCTCTTATTCTGTATGTTAAACCTGCTAGCTTTGCAAATTCATCTTAGGGGAAGACATTAGTCTTTGTTTTTCATGCGAGACCTTTTCAGCACAATCATATGTATGCATTAATACTTGGGTAAAGGGACCCCTGACCATTAGTTCCAGTCGTGACTGACTCTGGGGTTGCAGCACGCATCTCGCTTTATTGGCTGATGGAGCTTCCAGGTCATGTGGCCAGCATGACTAAGCCGAACCAGAGCAGCACATTAATACATACTGAGTTCAAAAGGGCTGGCTCCCAGGTAAGTGGGGATAAGATTGCAACCTCCTTTTGGGGCATTTCAAAGTGGTGTCTGTCAACAACTCAGCAGTCAAAGCAGTAGGCCTATGAATCTAGCTGGGTGCTATATGTGTCACAGGAGGCCTGCAGTTTGGTGAGAGCTGTCCTTGCATTTTAGGTTTTTCTCATAAAAACTATTGTTTGAACAGGCCTTTACAACACAATTCCCTACCTCTTTTAACCAGCCACTATTGATGCTCTTAATTTGTGCTTTACTGGTTTTAATTTTTATAAGTTTATAATTTTCATTTTTAACAAATAAGCATTTCAACAAAAAAATTAAAACAATTCTCACCAATTCTTGACTTCCCTTCCCCTTCAGAGGTTCCATGAATTTACCCTCCTTTTCTACTTCTGCATATCCCAAGTAACTCTATTCTTTTCCTCATCTGTTTCATCTATGTTTTAGAAACTGCAAGTTTTAACAATAATCCTGCTGTCTTGATTTGTTTACAATTTGTTTGGAAAAAATTTACTGGTTTTATTATGACCATGTATATACTGTATACCGCCTTGACATACAATGAAAGAGTGGACTATTCATACATCAATGAATGAATGTAGACTGAATTTGTTGTATCTCGATGGGAGGGGATTATATGGATGGATTTTGAGTGGAAAGCCATACAAATCTCTCTTTTTTTTTAAAGATATTTATTGAGATTTTACCAAAAACATAAGTTTACAAAATAGAAAAAAGTCACATAGAAAGAAAAAGATACAAAAAAGAAGACATAGAAAAATACATAAAAAAGAAAAAAGAATAAAAATACAAAATACAAAAAACAAATAGATAAAAAAGAATTAAAAACAAATCCGTTTTTAGTAACTTTAAACTCATTAGCTTGTTTCCTTGACCTCCTCACACCTCCCCTTTTTGTATTCCCATTTAAATAATCAAATCAGCAAATCCTTACCCTCTTTCGTTTATCTTAACTCTATATCTTAACATATTATAACTCTATATTTTCATCCATTTATCAATTCATTTTTGCATATTCTTATTAACTTTGTTGCTAATGCCACTTATTTTCAATCCAACATCATTTTAACATTCATTAATTTTACAGTGTTTCTGAATTACAAATAGGTAGCCGTGTTGGTCTGCCATAGTCAAAACAAAAAATTTTTTTTCCTTCCAGTAGCACCTTAAAGACCAACTAAGTTAGTTCTTGGTATGAGCTTTCGTGTGATAGTCTTTAAATTTCTTCCAGTCTTCTTCCACCAACTCTTCTCCCAGGTCTCGGATTCTGCCAGTCATTTCCGCCAATTCCATATAATCCATCACCTTCATCTGCCACTCTTCCAGGGTGGGTAACTCTTGTGTCTTCCAATACTTTGCAATAAGTATTCTTGCTGCTGTTGTTGCAGGAAAGCCATACAAATCTCAACCCCACATTTGACCTCTAGTGTTTACAGTATCATAAGCTTTTCTCTCAGGATCCTCAACTTGAAATGTGGGAGTAACAATGGACAACACTGCAAGGATGTTATAAGCTTCTCTCATACTAATTTCCAATATGGTAATAGAAGCAGAGAACATTGCAATGTTGAAAAACAGTCTCCTGCCCACAACCTGACCTCAATTATACATTATAGGACTGTTGTAAACCACTTTCTCAGCTAGTCTCCTCCAACTTGCATTATGGAGATATAGTAATGGATTACAAAAGACCTGAGTTAGGAAGATCATGAGTTCTGCTTTTTGCTAATGCTGTCCAATCACAGCTGTGCTGAAATCTTGAGTTTCTCCATTGATTTATTTGGACAGTGCCCATTTGCACCCCAGATGTATTTTAAAATGTGTTCTCAATTTGAACCAAGGGGTGGCTCATTTAGGTAAAAAAATGGTTCAGTAAAAACATTTTGCATGCCATTGGGGAGCATCTAAGACAAGAGTAAATGAAGCCATAGCTAGAGTTCTGGTTCCAGATTGAATGTGGTAGGCATTGATGGAGAAAACACTCAGCTATGGCAGCTTTCAAATTAAAAGTAGAATGAGGACTGTGGTGTGCTGTGATTGCTAGTAAAGACAGGAAAAGAAAGTTTTGTGTCATATCCCATTGATCTCCATGATTGCTAAGGCTTTAGGAACATAGAGGCAGGAAGGTTAGAGTAACAGAAGCACCTGGTTAGACTGTTTTTCTGCTGAATTGCAGGTCTAGCAACAAAAGGCTAGGTTTTATTCCTGTGGAAGGAAGGTGTGCATGCAATGTTTTTCTATAGGTGTTTTATATATAAATACTTCCTGCACCTAATAAATGGGGGGGGAGTGCCAGTTTTCATTTCTTAGTACAGAAAGTAATGATCTGATGTGTAGAGATTTTTCCTATTCTGATTAATTCAAGAGGATTCTAGGTGGTTTTCTTTCTATGTGAAAGAAACACGCAGGTTCTTGTTTGGATTTTTTCTTCTGGGAAGCTGAGTACAGCTGGTTTAAATTGGTTTATCTTTCTGTCAAGGTTGTACTTACTATAATAGTCAGGCCAGGAGGAGCCTGGGTTTTCACTCACTTCGTTTTGTCTCTTTGATCTAGTGTTGTTTCTGCATGCTATCGTGTTAAGGTTTAGTCTTATAAATGTTTTTGCAAGTTTTATTGTAAGTGCTAGGGACGCGGGTGGCGCTGTGGGTAAAACCTCAGTGCCTAGGACTTGCCGATCGTATGATCGGCGGTTCGAATCCCCGCGGCGGGGTGAGCTCCCATCTTTCGGTCCCAGCTCCTGCCTACCTAGCAGTTTGAAAGCACCCCTAAGTGCAAGTAGATAAAATAGGTACCGCTTTATAGCGGGAAGGTAAACGGCGTTTCCGTGTGCTGCGCTGGTGCTGGCTCGCCAGAGCAGCTGCGTCACGCTGGCCACGTGACCCGGAAGTGTCTTCGGACAGCGCTGGCTCCCGTGAGATGAGCGCACAACCCTAGTCGGACACAACTGGCCCGTAAGGGCAGGAGTACCTTTACCTTTTATAGTAAGTGCTGCAACTGGATTTTATGGACTGTGCCAATCCTGCATGTATTGTATTTGTGACCATTATGCTAATTTGCCTTCAGTAGCAGTAAAGCTCTGCTGAATGAAGTACAATTGCCTCTGTATATTTTGAAAACTGCTATGTATTTTAAGTTTTTCCCTCCTCCGGTGCTGGCACGTCACACATGTTCCTGCTGTACTGATGGTACTGGAGTAGTATCAACACTACCATGTCTGCAAGTGGAGAAGGCACATCTGCATTCAGCTCAATGCTTATTTGGAACCAGTTTTAAAGTAGCAATTAAATTAGCTTGGTCTTTACTGCAACCAAAGGTGTACCTTTATGTCTTTTTTAGTTGTTCCTCTGATTTCATCACCATAGCTCAGTTCATGTGTTACTGATGTGGACAAATGTGTGTTGACTAGGGAGCAGAGCAGCACTTTTAGTGCTTCCTCCAATATTGTATATGTACCTATGCAGTCACTGGGAAGCAAGCCCCATTAAACTAAGTGGGGCTTATCTAGAGGGATGAGCGAGATCTCCCTGCCAGGTCTTCAAGCAAGTACTGAAGGATGCTGCTCTAAGCTCAAGATGACCTGCACTGATAAGTGTGCAGATTTGCTGACACTGCTGCTGGACTGAACTTGGGGGGGGCCCAAGGGAGAGATCTGGGTTAAAGGGGTACAGCTAGCAAGCTGATCAAAGCAAGGGCCCTTAGTAAAGAGTACAAATAGAAGGCTGCAGCATTAACAGATGCTTAAGTAATAACAGCTGATACATCTTGAGGTTTCACAGCAAGGGAGCCAGATCAGATAGGTAGCTGGGACAGCTAACAGGAGCTGGTAACAGGAGTGTGAAACTCTCCTGCATAAGCAACATGTTCCTTTCTTCTTTCAGCATCTTGGGATCTGTTAACAGATTAGTCAGATACGTACTTCCAATTCAGAACATTACCCGTGTAAACTTTGCACAGCAAAGTGTTACATGTATCAGAAGTCATTTGGCTGAAACTTGTGGGTCTAAAGCTGAAACTCCAGACCCCTTAGGGCCCTGCACTGGAGATTTAGATATAAAACAAAAAAAAAAATCTAGTTGTGGTTGACTGCCTCTTGTTGCGTTACTAATCAGTAAACCAGATTTAAAAGTATACTCCACTGGATGAAGTACGGAAGGCTGCTTTGCCAGCATTAATTATTCTCGTTTGGCACTCTGACTCATCAGCAGGCCAGTGGAAATTTCCATCATACAAGATTTGTTAAATCATGGTTATAACCTACTTCCATTAGGTGGAGCTTATGGAGCAGCATTAAACCTGCTGAGCTTGTTATCAAGGATGGAGGGAAATCAGACATTGTTAAATTACAGTGAATCCGAGTAATCCAATTATGGGTGAACCAGTAAACTGGAAATGCAAGACAAAGCATGTATGAGATCACTATGTCAGAATCCTGAGGTTATGAAATATTTTTAGCAAAGGAAATCCAACACAAAGCTAAGGTTCATCATCCTGCCTTCCACCACAAGCTGGGCAGGCAGGGGAGCTTCGACACTGGAAATTTGGTTACTGTTACTTTATTAGCTCATCAGGTTTCCCTGTTGCTGCAAAGGCTTTGTGTTACACTAAGTTTGAGAAATGATATTTTGTCTCCTAAACCGCCAAGAAAAATGTGTGGATTGGGGGGGGGGGGCAGTTAAGACATGAAGGACTGATCAAAACATTAACATTGTGGGAGCTACTGCCAGTCCACACCAACCCATCATTTTCAACCATTTAGTTGGATAGCAGCTAGAGCAAAATGAAGAGCTCAAAGTAGTTAAACGGCAGGGTTAAGCCACTTCATGAAGCTTTTCTTGTCCTTCCAAGTATGAGTCCCCTCCCCTCACCCCCATTAGATAGAAAGCATTCACCACTGATCGTCAGCTTGCTTAATTTATTTGTGCTCAGAATCATATAGAACACCAATTGTGTTTTCAAATATCTTTATTGGAAGGCCATGCATTGCCCCCAGTTGCTGTATTTCAAATCACTGTACATTTACTTTGTGAAAACACTGGCTGCATTTTCTAGTACAAAAAACTAAAAATTGTTCAGGAATGTAGAGAATATTCAACTTAAATAGCGGAAAAGTGCACCATAGTTAACAGCTGCACTGCAGACATGTCTGCATGTTCCATAAGATTTTAAATAACTATCCTGTCTCAACACACAATATAAAGAGCAATTATGAAAAACAAGACACTTAAATATACTTCTAAGTTATTGGGTATAGTTTGCTGGCATTGGATAACCTATCATTGGCGTGGTGCCAGTTGCAGGGTACGCATACTGCTGCTGGTTCATTGCACCGTGCATGTTTGCCATGTTATTCCCATACTGCTGATCATAACCATTCTGATAAGCTGGTGTGCCAGCCCTAAATCCACCCTGCATGCCAGCTCCTCCAAAGTTGTTTCCAAAGGCAGTTCCGTTACCAAAACCTTGAGCACCATAGCCACCATTCTGAGCTTTTGCACCGAAGTCTCTCTTGCCCACTGCACCATAGGTTCTTTCAAAGTTTTCCCTCTCTCTAAAACCAAATCCACCTCTTTTGCCCGCAGAGTATCTGTCACGTCGGTCACCTCTGGAACGACCTGCAGAAAAATTAGAAGGCAAGTTAAGAAAACCCCTTGTTGCAATTTGGGACCTCCAACTCCTAACTGGAGCAAGGCAAAAGTTGTATTTTGAAAAAGCTTAAAAACAATACAACCACAAAGGAGTAAGGACTAGAACTGAACACGTCATTACTGGTTACGTATTTAAGCTACTGTTAAAGAGTTATTTTCTACTGTGATATTACAGGAAGATCCATTTTAGGGCAAAAAGGAATTCTGATGTCCATTAAATAACACATGCAATGGAAGAATCAAATGCTAGAAATATCATACTAAGACAAGATTTACCTGAACCTCTGTCTTCAACCAACTGGAGCAATTTTGGGTTGATTGCCTGATTTGCTTCACGAAGTACAGAGATGAGGTCGCTTACTTGCTTTATATTGTTAGGTGTAAAGAATGTGTATGCTGTGCCTGTTTTGGTACTGCGGGCAGTTCGTCCAATTCGGTGGATATAGTCCTCAGAGGAGTTAGGGTAGTCATAATTGATGACAAATTTCACATCTTCCACATCTGTAAAGTGTTGCAGTGCGGCAAAAGCAATGTACAAAATTTTGCACACCACAACAGCCAGATGAAAAAGCAAGTTAGACAGTAATAGATTTTAAGATGGTAACTGCTGTAAAGAATGTTAATTATCTATTCCTGAAAAAAATAAAAAAAAATAAAAACCACAACACCTGAGATCATGGATGCTCTCCCTCCTCTGAACCTCTTTGCAATTCACCCCGTGATCTAAATCCTTACCAGAGTGCCCCTAACAAGTCAAGTGACATCTGAATGCTTCTTGCAGTAAGACCAAATAAGTTCACAGTAGCCTCTTCCGTGTGCTCCAAAGGACCTCGGTATAAAAAAATGAGGCCTTGCCACACACCAGAAGCTCTAATAGAGGGCCACACTGCTTGTCTTGCCAAGACCTTTCAACCGCAGCTGCAAGAAAAACATACCTGTCCCCGAAAGGTCATCAAGTTGTTTTCATGCACTGTGTCTCGTCTAGGCAAGCGCTTCCAAGAAGCCAGCGTTCACTTGAGTGTGTGTCTCTCTCTGGCAGGTCTCGACATGACGGTTAGGGTATAGGTGACGGAGGAACTCCAGGTTTGAAAAGCCACTGCTTTTCCCACCCCAACTTGTAAAATTGAGAGGTGGACTTTCAAATTTCATGTGCCAGTACTCACCAATTTGTACAAGGCTCAGTACATTTTAAAGCTGCTCTCTCTCCATTTCAAAGGTTGGAAAAAAAACCAGAGATCACTGTAGTTTAATTATTCTTCGACATTTCAGCAAACTCACTGAAATCCAAAGACTCACGGACCACAGCAAACAGTATGCACACAGACTAAACAGCAGTGCACCATGGCAGTCATGCAAAGCATGGAACAGTAGAAATAACCGGGCAAAAGTGAACCGTGAATGATGCTACCGTTTGAGAGAACAGTTTATGGGCTCGTAGTTTTTGTCTTTGCCTTTTGAAGATTACTGGCACACAATGTTCAACTTTCACCTCTCTATTGGACTGGAAGCGTCCAGACGATCACTTCCACTAGTCCTCCATCCCCCTCGAGTCCTCCGATTGTCATGCCTAGGCCTTGCCACAAAGACTGCACCTTTATGTGAAAAAACTTAGAAAAATGCAGAGGTTAAAGAAAGCAACGAACTTTCTTTAAAGTTGTCTGTCACCCAAAATAGTTGTACTAACCTAGACCTCTGGAGGCCACATCTGTAGCAATCAGGATAGGAGCCTTTCCGTGTTTGAATTCTGAAACAAAGAAAACCGTATTAATTCATTTTAAAAAAACACTTGGTCTTCTAGCAGAATAACCCTCTGAATTCATAATTTAGAAGCCGTTCTGAATTACTCACCATTTAGAACCCAGTCGCGCTCCTGTTGACTTTTGTCACCATGGATACCCATTGCTGGCCACCTGCAGTAATATTTACCGTCACATAAGTATCTTTTATCAAAGTCACTAAATTAACCAGTAATACATTAGCAGTGACCTTTTATTTTGTCCTTGCACAGCCAGTAAACATACATGGCACCCCTACCCCAGCAAGTTCTTCCACTTTTATCAGGAAGACACTTCTATAGTCCTTATCCTGCTACAAAATTCACACTTCATAAAAATCTATTGGAAAACATTGCTCTTGAAATATAGAATTATATTAATCTTGACCTGACAGTTCTGGAATTATGGTAGGGAGACATAACTGCTTTGGGTTCTGCAGCACCAGCATGGGTACCACGGAATAGGCTACCCCTCCCCACATTTCAGGTATACAATTTTTTTCATATTTAATTAACTGAATTATTCCTTCAAGTGCCTATGCTAATTTGGTTCACTGGAAATATTTACCCATCTCTCCTCATTTTTCTAGTAAGATCATCACATCTTCTTTTGGTCTCCACAAAGACAATAGTTTTGTTTTCTTTCTCGCTCATTATTTCTTCCATCAACCGAATAAGCCTGTTGTAAGAAACAGTAGTATCAAAAACTTTCAGAAGTATGGGATTAATGCAAATGCCTTCAGAGTATAAGACATTTAAAGATCTGCATAATGCTTCAACTATTCTTTCAACCGAAAGCATTTCCAATTTTACTTACTTATCATCTTTCTCTACATCATGACATACATCCACTATCTGCAGAATATTGTGGTTTGCACTTAGTTCCAATGCGCCAATGTTGATGTGTACATGTTCTTTTAAGAAATCTTCTGCAAGCTGCCTAACTTCTTTGGGCCATGTTGCACTCCACATCAGAGTCTGCCTGTCAGGCTGGAAGTAAATGGATATTTTTTAACATTCTGTCAGTTGCCCAGCTCCTAGAACTAGCAAGTTCCTGGGCACAACTTCCCGACTGTGTCCAATAATAGTGTGAACTTACTCTAATCTGTTCTACAATTTTTCGAATCTGAGGCTCAAATCCCATATCAAGCATTCTGTCAGCTTCATCAAGAACGAGGTAAGTGCATCGCCGGAGATTGGTTTTTCCAGCTTCCAAGAAGTCTATGAGCCTACCAGGTGTTGCAATGCAAATCTCCACACCTGAAAGCAAAATGTAAGTTACTTAGTAGTCATTTCTCAAAATGATTTTACACTCTTTGTAGCTTATAAGCTATCATGGTGAGGCTTAACATACTAGAACTTTGCTCAGCTGTCATTTTCATACCTCTTTCCAGGTCGCGTATTTGTGGCCCCTTAGGAGCACCTCCATAAATACAAGTAGACTTCAAACGGCAGGCTCTGCCATATTCTGCAGCCACTTGCTGCACCTGCTGAGCCAGCTCTCGAGTTGGTGCCAGCACCAAACACTGTGAACAGAAGTACAAATATAGTCATACTGTACTCTGGGTGATTACTGGTACAGATTGCACTGAAAATGATAGGACATTCTATTTTTTACTTCATTCTTCTTTACTTTTTTACTTCATTCTTCAAAGTAAATACACTGGTGCAGATTCACTTATGGCAGTAAAGCTCGTTACGACTTTATGCCTTTTGGTTAGCGTTTTTCCATCTGTCTGCAAGTTTGTGATGGACAAATAAATCATATGGCTTCAACAACTGCTATAGAAGATGTAATGAACTGTGTTTATACTACTGTAACAGGGAATTTGGCCACTGGAAGGTCATAGGGAGCAAAGCAAAGCTCATCAATACTGCAGTGGCAGTACTGTTCTGTGGCACTCTAGGAAAAAATGGAAGCTGCTGAGAAGACTCAGCAGCTTAAAAAGGTAATAAAATAGACATGCTCCCATTATTTCTTCACAGAACTTTAACAGGAGATCCCTGCCCGTTTTAGTCCTCCTGTTCAAGCTGCACCCCCATGAGCCCAAAGATCAAAAAACCAAACTTTCGGCTTGATCCTATCACAAATACAAGTCTCTACAGCCATGACATCCAAGTTTAAGTTCTCATTACCCCTGCCACACAACAAATTTCATGTTGCTCAATACTCACAATGGGCCCATCTCCTCGTTCTAGGAATGGCTGATGGTTTATGTGTACTATGGCAGGCAACAAATACTGTTGGGGAAAAAGGAAGGATCTTAGTTCAAGGAAAAAATATCATTCATTTAAATCATCTGAACAGCTAAACAGAAGTACTTACAGACAGTGTTTTCCCCGATCCAGTTTGTGCTACGCCAACCATATCCAGTCCACTCAAGGCAACAGGCCAACCTTGTGCCTGAATAGCAGTTGGTTCCGTAAAGTTCTGTCTCTGAATAACTTCCATAACGTTTGCTAAAATGCAAGGAAGTATGCTAGTTAAGTCCAACAACTTTATTAAAGAGGTGTATACAAATATGTATTTACTACCAATAAATTTACTACTTACCTGGAAAGTTAGCTTCATAGAAATTCATAACTGGTTTTGGACAATTGTGGCCTTTAACTGTGATCTCTTTTCCTGCTCTGTATTGTTCAATCTCTTGCTGCAAATAAAAAAACCACGACTCATCAGGCATAATATTCACTAAAACAGTGATTTAAGCACACTTTAATTACAGCACAATTCAAGCAGCATTGTCTACAAAGTTAGTAGTTTTCATACCATAGGACGTCTGGCAACGTCAGGATGTTCCTGGTAGAAGTTCTTCTCAAATTTAGGAAGCTCATCTAGATTCCATTTTTTCTTTGTAAGCTTTTCTCCAGGGTTCCCAAACTTCTTCCCACCTAAAGATCCCCCTCGACTTCCTCCAAAACGAGGGCCACCAAACCTGCCAAAGCAAAATTTAATTCAGTGTCGTAAGTAGCCATGGTTAAGGGACATATTAAAAAACGATCGCTGGCATCTATGTACCCCATAGCTTCCAACCCAAAAGTTAAAAACACAGTAAGGTTCAGAACTGGTAAGATACTAGAAAAGAGGACTGAAGTTGGGTTAACGCTACAAAAACAAACGTCGCCGTCGGTAATTGCCGGGCACTCCCTCTTTGCGTCAGGCTCCTAAGTGGGCGGGGATGGTTATGAAACCTACACGGTTCCGGTAAGAAGCTAGCTTTTTCAAGCGGCGGGATTAAGCTACTTCTCTTTTTAGACACATATCTTAACGCTTCATTCAGAGCCGGGGGAGAAATTCGAAGCACGGCGCTTAAGGCGCCTGCGAGCACCCAAAAGGACTTCTAAATCCCGCTTAGCCTATCCCCCGCCTAGCCTTCGTTCCTCTAAATTAATCCCATTTCTAGACTGGGCTTTTTTGTCCGGGGCGCGTGGCAGGGGAGAGGGGTGGCGCCGGGGGAGGCCGCCCGCCCAAACGCGCCAAGCCGCACACAAAGGAGGCCGAGAGGCGTCTCCCCCCTCCCTCCATCTCTCTCTCTCCCTCCCTCCCGCTTTTGTCTTTTCCGTCTACGCCACATTTTCTAGTCGGCGCGTCCATTTTGACGCCGGGGCGGGGATAGAGAGAAGCAGACGGAGGAGGAACAAAGGCAGCCGCCGGCATTTTGATTTCCCCCTCGGTCGCCGCATGGCGGGGCCCGCCATTGACATCCGCCCGAGTCCAGAGACAAAAAAAAAAGGGGGGAGGGGAAACCGGTTTCGGCGAGAAGATAAATCCCAGTCCGCACGTCCTTTTCTGCCTCCTGCCCGCTGCGCTTCTCTTCCCCGCCCCGCCTAAATCGCCTTTTTTTCTCTCCCCCCCTCAGCGGAACACCACCGTCAAATTAACCTCCCGCTTCTCGCCCCCCCCCGCCCATCCTAAATATCGGGCCTCGGCCAGCGACGACGTCCCTGAGGCGGTCGCTCATCCTTCTCCTCCGCCCCCTCCCCTCATTCCGCGCGCCTCGAGCGGTCGCCGGGAAACGGCTGCTTCTCGCCGCCGCCATTTTAACGACCCCCGCCATCCCAGCCCCAGACGGTATTTTAAGACGGGAGCCTTGGGGAGCCGGCCGCGTGTTAAGTGAACCGAGCCCCTCAGGCTCACCCGCGGTCCCTCTCACTGGAATACCCAGGCATGCTGACGGCGACGGCGGCGATCAAGACGTCGAGGATGAAACGGCACGGACGGTCCACAAGCGAAACGCCGATGACGAGGGCGACTGAATGGGGAGGGTCCGGCCGGGCGGATGCCGGTTATATACCCGGCGCCGCCGCGAATGCCGGGAAGCCGGCTCGTGACGTCAGCGACGAGCTCGTTCGCGCCCTCTTCCCCCGCCCCCGCAAGATTCTCCTCTGCTGTTCCTCGAAAGGCGGGGCAGGGAAGGGGGCGCGCATGCGCACGTTCTCGTCCTCGAAGCCGGCCGGCCGGCGTGCCGGGTGGTTGTAAACTAGGCCAAACGGAAGCGGCTCTCCTTGTCCGCGTAGCCATCAGCGCCGGCCCAGGAAGAGTCTCGGCCTGAAACGACCTGTAGGGCTTTCCTCCCCCCCCCACTTTACGCTACTCCCCCCATTTAAAACCGAAAGGAGGGTCGCCCCCGCACACCTTAGGGAGCGAGCTGCCTGCGCCCCCGGGAAGAGAAATACCGTGCGATTAACGGTAATGGTGAACCCTTCCCGGCTTAGGGAGCCTTTCAAAGCGATGGTAATGAAGGAAGCCCTTCATAGCGCATAGGTTTCCCGGAAAAGTACAGCATCCGCTATGGGCGTAGCCAAGGGAGGGGCAGCTGCCCCCACAATCTGTTGTTTAGTTATGTCCGACTCTTCGTGACCCCATGGACCAGAGCACGCCAGGCACTCCTGTCTTCCACTGCCTCCCGCAGCTTGGTCAAACTCACGTTAGTAGGTTTGAGAACACTGTCCAGCCATCTCGTTCTCTGTCGTCCCCTTCTTCTTGTGCCCTCCATCTTTCCCAACATCAGGGTCTTTTCCAGGGAGTCTTCTCTTCTCATGAGGTGGCCAAAGTATTAGAGCCTCAGCTTCAGGATCTGCCCTTCTAGTGAGCACTCAGGGCTGATTTCCTTTAGAATGGATAGGTCTGATCTTCTTGCAGTCCATGGGACTCTCAAGAATCTCCTCCAGCACCATAATTCAAAAGCATCAATTCTTCGGCGATCAGCCTTCTAGCAAACTCAGGTTCTGCCCACTAACAAAAGGCCTACTCACCACGATACCCGCTTTGGAAAGTCCAATCCTATTGTCAGGG
Organism: Podarcis filfolensis; assembly: GCF_964270895.1. Classification (NCBI taxonomy): domain Eukaryota; kingdom Metazoa; phylum Chordata; class Lepidosauria; order Squamata; family Lacertidae; genus Podarcis; species Podarcis filfolensis. Next base: position 102,263,401 of record NC_139605.1, on the reverse strand, counting down.
CAAGAACCCCTGACTGCACTGCACCTAACAGCAGTAATAAAAAAGTCTCGCATCCCTGACCTGATGAGAACCCGATCCTATTAATTTTGTGCATCGTGCTCCTCTTCAGCGAAGTTGCTTCTAAATTTCAACTGCAGAGTGATCTTTCTGCGGGAATAGTGTTGCCCCAAGGCAACAGGCTCATTTCCCCATTCCCAAGCACCCCACTCTCTTCCCTTTTCGCTTGCCAAAACATGTAGCAATAATGACTATTCCGTCTTGATTGTAGTTCAGAACATGAAACAACAGGTTATGTGGATGGCATCAGTGGTACAAAAGCAGCAGCAGAGAGGACTTAACACAGGATAGGAGAGGGGGAAGGGCACACCCCTCTGGATGATGACAGCATCCATCACGATACTGGAATGTAACAGGCCAACTTGCAGCACTGAAAAGAGTCATTGCAGAGGTCACTACCACAAGTGCATATGAGCTGTAGAAAGGAAAGAGAGTGCATACATTTGTGTTTTTAACTGCCCTGGGGTCAACTGATGGAGGGTGAGCCAAAACAGGTATTTAAAAATAAATAAGACACATGGCATAAGACCATAGCATTCTGCTCTCACACAGCTCACAGGAAACTTGAGGCTGATCCACACCCTATATTTAAAGCACATCTAACACACTTTAAAAACACAAGACTTCCCCAAAGAATCCTGATAACTGTTGGGGTTTTTTAAAGGTGCTGGGAATTATAGCTATGGTCTCAGGGTTTTTTGAGGAATGATGTGTATCGGATGTGCTTTAAACGTTTGGTGAGAACCTATCTAAAGACTACCCTTTGGAAACAAGATGGCAGCACAAAATTATTATTATTAATAATAATAATAATAATAATAAAATTTGTACACTTCCCTTTATAGATCTCAGAGTGGTTCACAACATATACAAGATAAAAAAAGACAAAAGAAATAATAATAACAAGAATAACTCCTCCCCCCACATTTTATTATTTTTATTTACTCATCCAAAACCTATTTTGGTATTATCCAGGAATCAATTCAGTTTGAGTAAGGGTGCAGAACATGACTGGAGTGCCAGGACTATTAGTATTATAAAGGAAAAATGATGATTGGAATAGACATTGAAAGCGCACGGAGCCAAGCAAAGAATACCCATACAACAAACAAAGCAACAAGCAAAGCCAAAAAGCAGAGTAACAGTCCAGCAATTATCAGATTTCCCAGAAGACCTTCATGCCTCTGGATAAAGATACCAGTGGGACTCCCAACAGCAGCTACAAACAACACCATTTAAGTGCAGAATCCATTTTTGGAAAAGGAGAGCTGAGGTCAGGTTTATAAAATCAGCAGTGCTAATACTATACTGGTGATTGAGCACCCACACACCCCTGTACCCCCACACTATACCTACCTTGGGAATTTCAAATTATCATAGACACTGTGTGTGTGTACATGTGTACACTAGTTTAAGTGTCAGCTAAAGGCTTACAACAGACTAAGGGATTGCATCATCAAAGCAGTAACCACACATGGAAAATGAAAGCAAAAACTCAGCGCTAGCTCTAGTATGCAACAGGTCCCAGATAAATTCCCCAAGCATAAGTCTTTATTTCTTCAAAAGTTTGTAGCCTGGACTTTATTAGTCCTATCAGTACAGCATAAATTATAAAGAGAAATCCACCACACCCCTGGATCTTAAAGCACCAGCAGACTACTACAGGGAGAGGTACCACTTCGTGTTTTTAGTTGCAATGTAGCTATGGCTTTAAAGGTAATATCAGCACCTTAGATTGGGCTTGTAATTGAATATGCAGCCAATGCAGTTGTTTTAAGGATCAGTGAAATATGAACCATGCTATCCATACCTATTAAACATCTGGTAATTGCATTCAGCACTAATTGACTCTCTGGCTTCAATGATAATTTATTGCAATAATCAAAAGAGAAAGTTACCAAGGCAAGGACCACTGTGGTCAGACTATCCCTGTCCAGGAACGGTTGTAGCTGGTGAACTACTTGAAACTGGAAAGAGACACTTCTCACCACCAAGGCCTCAAGTGACAGTACTGTATCCACAAATACCCATGAAGTACATACTTGGGTTACACAAGGTTGTAGCCAATGCTGAAATGAATGGACCCAAGTTAGCCATATTCATTGATAATAATGGGTCTACTCCAAGTGCAACCTACCATAAGTCAAGATGTAGGATCAGTACTTGGGCAATGCCCAGGACAATGAATATTACTTTAGGATATTGCAAAACTACACACAATTGTGTAGTTCAGCAAGTATGTGTTGCTGGTATTTCCTGGACTAAAGGAAATACAACAATGTTTTGAGACATTAGACTCATTTTAATCAAGTGTTTTCAGTCTTTAGCTTTATCTCTGTTGTGACTGAACTCAACTACAACATGGATGCTAAATCCAAAACCATTATTATCAAAACTCAATAGTATACAAAGGTTATAAATCTAAAATCAAGTGTTATGTTTCTGGACAATGTGAAACATGAATGGATAAAACAGTAAATTCCATGAAGTCACAAATGAAGATTTTGGGGGGAAACTATCACGCTTCTCAACTTTATTTCTTTGGAATAGGCATTTAAGCAAAATGGTTCTACGACAGCTAGAGAATAGAAATGGTTAAGGTTAGTTTTATAGACTCCAGTGGAACATTAGGAACAAAGGCCTGGGATGGTATATAGCAGAATTCCAATTCTGCATACACTCTAAAATCAAACGAATAACACGCAAACTCCTCAGATCCCACTGATGAAATGCTGAAACTGTTCTCTTTCTCAGAGGAATCGCCTTCCAATACTCCTGCAGTTTTGACCTTGCTAGGCTCAACTTGGCTCCCTGTAAGTCACGTGTGCCCAATGTGACATGCAAACCTTTATTCTCCTGCCCACCTTCCGTCACCTTCCAACCTATAACCATGTGCTCCGTGGCTAGTTGGCAGCAGGAGCAGGTGCTCTCAAGGCTGGCACATTGTCTTTGATCATCCAAAATGAGGTCTGCAAAGGGGCCTGATCCGCTGGTTTACATCTTTCAAAATCGACATGAATGCCACCATCCGAAGACAAGAGGTTTCTTCTGCCCTGTCTGGAAACCTGGCGGTGGACCCAGGCACCACTGGGCAGTGGCCTAGGTCTGCAAAAAAAGAGGACACCTTTGCTGACTTCTACTTTTAACTATGACGACTCTCCTTTTACATACCCGTAAAAAGGAGATGCGGGTGGCGCTGTGGGTTAAACCAGAGCCTAGGACTTGCCGATCAAAAGGTCGCGGTTTGAATCCCCGTGACGGGGTGAGCTCCCGTTGCTCAGTCCCTGCTCCTGCCAACCTAGCAGTTCCAAAGCACATCAAAGTGCAAGTAGATAAATAGGTCCAACAGGAAGGTAAACGGTGTTTCCGTGTGCTGCTCTGGTTCGCCAGAATGGCTTAGTCCTGCTGACTACATGACCCAGAAGCTGTACACCGGATCCCTTGGCCAATAAAGCAAGATATGCGCCGCAACCCCAGAGTCGGCCACGACTGGACCTATTGGTCAGGGGTCCCTTTTACCTTAAAAAGGAGGATGCGTCCTGGAAAAAGAGGACGCATGGCAACCCTAGCTGGGCCGCATGGTGTTTTTGTGTCTGTGTGTGTGACCGTAGGCCGCTCGCTGCCTCTGTCTCCCTAGCCCACCTCACAGGGTTGTTGTGCGGATAAAGAGCGCGTGGGAGAGGGGAGGACGCCCTGAGGGGCCCCGAAGGAAAGGCAGGGCAAAAAAAACCAGCACGCAAATCGAACAAGGCAAAACGGGAGGCTCGTTCCCGCTCCATCCCGCCATCAATTCCCCCGCCGCCGTTGCCACGGCAACCGGAGCGGCCTGGAAAATAAACAGCCGCGGCAACAAGGCGGGCAGGAAGGGGGGCGGGGAAGGCGCGAGCCGACAGCGACAAAAGGAAGTCCTGCCTCTTCCGCTCCCGGCTGGCCAATCGCAGAGCAAAAGGCCGTAGAGCGGGCCAATCGTTTAAATATCCCTGGGCATCGCTTAAGGGCGAAGGAAGCGGGAGGTGAGGGGGCCGCTCGTTTGGGCCCGGCTGCGGGAGATTAAGTCGCCTCCGCGTCCCAAGATGGGCGCCGCTGAAAGAGGTGGGCGGGCCCGCTCCGACGAGTTCCGGGCGGGGGGGGGCGCAGGAAGAAACCCCCCCGAAGGCGAGGGACCCTAATTTCGGAGGCGGGAGTAGGGAGGGCGACACCCATTCCCCCCCTCACCCCATTCCCACGTTCTCATAACACCTGTTGCCCCTCAGCTGACAGGAGTCGGGGTTCAACAGCTCCGGGTGGAGGGTCCACAGGTTCCCGTTCCCTGTGGTAATAATGCTTTCCGTATGGCTCTCCCTTAGCACGGGAGCGAGCAAAACCGTCGAGTCTCTCGGGCTTGCTGTTCGGAAGGTCGGCGGTTCGAATCCGCGCGACGGGGAGAACTCCAAACATTGCTCCGTCCCAGCTTCTGCCAGCTGGACTTCACCATCCAGCGGTCCTTTACCTTTTTACCTATGTAAAACAGCGGGGCCACATCAGCCCCTATCTCGATAGAAACACAGCTCAGTCGTCTGTGATGTGAGTTTTCTCTTAAAAGCATGAGATCCTCCAAGCCCCGTTCCTGTCTGGAAATCTTCTGGTGCTGTACTACAGTGTGATCTAATTTAACATGCTTATTTTCCCTTTTTTATAAAAAAGACCTAACCAACTTTGAAACAACCCAGTAAAGGTAAAAAGGTAAATTGGTAAAGGACCCCTGGATGGTTAAGTCCGGTTAAAGGCAACTATGGGGTTGCAGTGCTCATTTCGATTTTCAGGCCGAGGGAGCTAGCGTTTGTCCACAGACAGCTTTCCTGGGTCATGCGGCCAGCATGACTAAACCACTTCTGGCGCAATGGGACACCGTGCCAGAGCGCACAGAAACGCCGTTTACCTTCCCGCTGCAGCGGTACCTATTTATCTACTTTCAAACTGCTTTTGAACTGCAAGGTGGGCAGAAGCCGAACTTCCAATCAACACAAATATTGGGTTGCCCAATATTGTTTTTGCAATCAGTATCCATGAATGGTTGCTAATAATGAATTTGTCGGAGGGGAATTCTGCACCACACATCCCTGTAATTCATCTCTAGGCATACAATCTGACTCCACACGGGCAAAGTCAAGAAAGCTATATGTTAAGTCTATCTAGTATGGTATAAGTGTCTGTGGATTTGAGCCAACTTCATCAGATATGGTGAGGAGGGCCCTCATCTAGGAAAACACAGGGTGCCCAAGAAGCACGTATATGTGACCATTCTATTGCATGTCTTTATCGCTCTTGCCTGTGAAATGCTGGTAAATAATTCTTTTTAACTTGTCTGATGACACAGATGAGAAAGCTACTCTTAGAGGAATTTTGTTCTCTTAACAATGCACAGTTAAAAGGGAATCAGTCCCTATGGCTATTGCAATTGTGAGTGCTTACAATAAATATAAGATTGATTCCTTGCCTTCAGGTAACTAAACACCTGATAAAATGCTGCTTCTTTTAGCACATTGGAAACAAGCATTTTTTCATTATATTTGTAATAACATGTATGTTTCCATTTAGCAATATAAGCAAGCTTTCGTTGGTTGTGTATGTTTTCTCTTTAATTTGTGTCTTTACAAGGTATCTTATGTGTATGAATAACACTCTTGCCTGCGAATGAGCCCCACTGAAGTTATTTGCACTTAATTTTGAGTATATCTGTATAGGATTGCACTGGGAGGGGAGAAGCTAATGTTCTTAGAAAACTGAGCACATAGTGCTGTCCTGGTTTTTGTCTTGGCTTCCTCACTTGGCACTAATCTAAGAGAGTATATTTGGCATTGCTCTGAGAGATCTGTTGCTTGCAGCTCCTTCCAACAGGTTTTGACAGTGACTATACAAAAACAAGTATGCAATTGCAACATGATATCCCAGAACTGGTTCACAGGGCTCTATATTAAACTTATATTATCTGGCAAGGTTTATCAGATTTCCATATATTTCAGAACAGAATGCATCCCAAATTAGGTAGTAGTCTTTTAACAGAGTTTGTTTCAGAAACTGGAAATTGGCTAAAAGTTTGCAGGCTCACTAATATTTTTCTTTCTTAAACCATTTATTTATACTCAGAAATAAGATTTAGTACATCACAATCTAAATATAGTAGCTTACCAATGTTTTGATACCCAAAGTGGTCTATATCATTAAAGCAATGCCTGCAAAAGCTAAACTAAAATGGTCACAATGGCATTACAACCTTTATCATTCATCAAAATATATTTAGTTTTGGTTTCCTACTGCATGTTATAGACCCAACAAAATGCTAGGTCAGGGATGGGGAGCCACTTTTGTCAGGCCACATTTGTCAGGAGGGTGGGGCCACCCACCTGTCAGTCACCTGCAGTTATGATTCAAAGTTATGATTCTAAGCCATGCTCTCCTGATTGCTTTTCTGCAGCAAGGCTGACATTTGGCATTGCTTAAATTTGTCAGTGAATTATTATTACTATAAAATGATTGACACACCACTTAATGCCTGGTTGGCAAGTGCAATTACTTTTGGCAATAGTTGGATCTACTCAGGAATGCAAACTCCTGGTGAGAAGGAACAATCAGGAGCACACACTGAGCTTTATGTTCCTGGTTCTTCATTGGCACCCACAACTATATGAGTCGCACATCTGATTGGTGTGAATGAAAATGGCCTCACAGGCCAAATTAGGCAGCCTTGGGTGCTTAATTTGACCTGCAGATTCCCTACCAGCATGGTTAGTGTTGTGTAGAAAAAAAATACTTTCCATTGCTGTTTCCAAAGGGCTTACAGCTGAAAAAATATAGGAAAGACAAATGTGAAAAGAGCAGATTCTTACATATGGATGGCATGCAGCCTGAAGAGAATTGTGCAATCAACTATCATATTACCTTTTTTCTTTCTAGTAATCCCTCTAAGCATCAAAAAAAGGAATGTGAAGATAATAAATCAATCATTAAAAGAGGCAACACTGCCACATATTCCTTCCTGAATTGTCTGCAATATCATACCAGGCTGACAGAAGAAACACATGCTACATTTTAAGCTAGGATTTTACATACATTTGTAATAAGATGAATGATAAGGTCTAGACTAGAGAGTTATTTTTAAAATGTGATAATATATTTTTAAAAATATGTTTTTAATTACTAAACTTGATACTTCTATACGAGTTTGATCTTGACCTCTAAACGCCACTTTCCCTACCCAACAAGATTGGTGAGAATGTTGATTCATCATGGGCTACTGCAGTGGTAATAAACAAATAGGCCTGCCAGTTCAATTGCTGGAGATGAATGTATGCATTATGAGATAAATGGCAATTTTGCACCCATTATTTCAGAAAACTTGTTTTTGATGGAGATTAAAAAAACATTGTTAAGTCCTTTTTGGGTCCTTGGTAGAAGATTTTGTAGCCTTTTTTATGCAAACACATTCTCTGAAAAGCCATGTTTCATCTCTTTTATTTTCATAGAATGGGTCAATGTTGCCAATGATCTCCTGACAAAATGTAACATAGATCTGCACGTTAGCAATCTCTCTGACTGTGGAGCTAAAGTGTTTATTCATCTTTATGAATCGATACTGGGAGAGAGAGTGCCAGGTAAGAATGCATGCCTCCGACAATGTCTTTGTTTTCTAGGGTAATGTTTTTTCCCCTATTGTCTATGTATATTTGAAATAAATAGTAATGCTGTGAGATTTGGATTTAAATAGGCATCATATGTTCTATATCCAAGAGCTTTTAAAAACATAATGAGAAATATATCTATCTATCTATCTATCTATCTATATATATATACTGTGTATATATATATATATATATATGAACATACCCCCAATTGTAGCTAAACACAAATGGAAACTTTGCTCTAAACTTCTTTTTAACAACACTGGCACAAGAAAGCTCTGAACGATTATACACAATCCACTGTTATATAGATTCCTGCCAACTGACTCATGGGGGTCTGTGCAGACTTGCTCTCAGATTACATGGAAAGCAGCTTACGCAGTATACCGTTCTGTGAAATAATAGCATGATGCACTCCCATTATTTTATAGATGTCATAGACACACCTCTTTGCCCTGAAGACGATGCCCATAATGTGCAGGCAGTAATAGATTCTTTGGCTTTGGACTACTTGCAGATCAGCTTATCGCATATAACTGGTGGGTACCTATCATTTGTGATCTAGTTGAGATTCCTGCATTGCAGGGAGTTGGACTAGATGACCCTCAGAGGCCCTTCCAACTCTACCATTCTATGATTGCTATTGAAAAAAAAATTAATAATAAAAAAATATGTACTTTTATGGTTGGTGCGAGCAATAATTTAATTATGCTGGATGTATGTAAGTCTGACAGTGCAATATTTATTTATTTCATGAAGTTCATTAACCTTTATGAATTCACTTAATTATAAACAAAAGTTCAAAGTGGTTTACAAAAAGATAAAATTGAGAAAAATTTCCTTAAAAAGTTAAAGTACTAAAGCAAATTAAGATCACCTCAACTATCTGAGCATCTGGATAGGCTTTTCTAAACAGTAATGCTTTTAGCAGGCGCCAAAAAGAATCCAGTCATACTTCGGGATACAGACGCTTCAGGTTGCATTTTTTCGGGTTATGGACTGCCGAAACCCAGAAGTACCGGAACGGGTTACTTCTGGGTTTCGGCGGTCGCGCATACGCCTAAGTGCTAGATCGCGCTTTGCGCAGAAGCGCTGATTCGCAACCTGCACATGCGCAGATACAGGTTGCGAACGTGCTTCCTGCACGGATCACGTTCGCAACCTGAGCGTCCACTGTACAGTGAAGGCACCTGCTTGATCTCAAGAAGCAGGGAGTTCTGAAGTTTAGGCGCTGCCAAACTAAATGATCAAGTTTTTACAGATGCAGAAGGGGTATTACGTGGCTCTTGTAGTAGTACCAATTCTGCTGATCAAAGGGTTCAAGTGGGCACCTGTGGGGTAAAGCGATCTCGTAGGTAAACTGGTCTCAAGTTGATACGGGCTTGATAAGATAAGTTGGCTTATGTCGATAAGATACTAAGAGTATCACCTTGATATGATACATGTATCCCCATTGCCTCCTGAATCTGTGGTATATAAAGAACTGCAGTCCAGTTTACTGAGGAACTCCATGTGTCTTGGTTGTGGGAACCAATATAGAGCATATTGTAGGAAAGGGAAGAAGAGATTGGGGGGGTGCTTCTGCAATAACTCGGTAGGATATAACCCTGTCCACTTAGGGACCAATATTTAGTCTCTGTATGAACTTGGCAATTTCCTCCTCCCACATTTTTAATCAATGTTTTCACTTACTGGAAATGTGTGACCTGGGTTGCAATCCTAAACACACTAGGGAGTGCGTCTCTGTATTTCTGCGTAAAAGCGCACAGGGGATCATGCCGCTCAATGGAGCACCTTTTCCCAGTAAGACAAATTGATAGGGCCTTCCTAAAATCTAGGAAGTATATCCAACTTACTGAAAGATTTAGGACCTAAATCTTTCATTAGGGCAGTATCCCATGAAGTAGCTCTGTTAGCGCAAGGATTTTGTTAGTGCATGAAAGACATTTGGGACACAATACCAGTTGCATTTGTTTCTGGCTGATTCTTCCCTATATCAGCAGTTATCTAAAGAGGAAATGTCACTGCTTTGGATAATGGGTTTGTTCATGGATCTCTATTGTTAGCACCGTGAGGAGGGTCAAGCCCCCACCAAGGCATACAAATATACTTATGTCAGAAACGGTTATCCCTCTCTTAGCAAAACAATTGCACCTTGTTGGGGAGATGGAGCTTACAAGAATTCTTGGCATGCAGGATTGTGCCCCAAGTGTTCTAATGCAGCTCATTAAACAAAGCCACAGAGTTGACATTCCCTGCTGCTACCCTTTCCTTCCATTTTAGAACTGTGACTCAGAGGTGAGATTACTCGAAACCTGTTGTGAGTTTCCTTTCCAACACTATGCTCCATAGAGCAGCCTCAGATGTTTCCCAAGAGCTTCCATTTTTTTAAAAAAGGCATTCTGAGGGATTTGGAACGAGAAAGGAAAACATCCTCTGCATGATTTTCCCTTTACTTCATCTAATCGCAATGAGCAGAGAGAACAATCCACAATACGGATTGCTTTATGCCGACTGTTGCATTAGGCTTGATTCAAGCAGGACTTTGAGCCATTTGCATGTAGCCCAGCCCTGCCCATCATTCTCCCGGTTGTGAAAGGCATACGCTACCCAAGTCCCGTCCCCCCCATTCTCTGCCAGTCTATTAACACTGATTTTTGTCTAGGGGAGAACATTGTGAGAGGAAATAAGGAGTCCATCAGAAATCTCTTGGAAATATTTGATGGCTTGCTCGAGTACCTGACAGAAGAAATCAGTGAGACGGCTTCTCAGAATGGCGGTGAGAGAAGGGGCATAATCAATGGCATATGCTTCCTCTGGGCAGATAGCATATTCTGTTTATTTGTATATAGTAGTATCACTTTGCACCTAGAGGGGTATTCTTAAAAAGAGAGAGCACTTTCACTGCCTTGCTTAGCATCAGTATGTTGGCATAAAGTGAAAGAACTTGCAGTGCCTCTCAGTCACCATCAGGCTGTAATTACAGGAAGAAAAAAATAAGAGCATAGGAAATAATAGAAAAGAAAGAAAAAGCTTATTATTAGTTATTGAATTCATATACCGCCCTGTACCCAGAGGTCTCAGGGCGGTTCACAGAAGAAAATCAAAATATATAACCACAAAATATGGAGTAAAACTATGCTAAATTTCTTAGCAAGTAGTTTTTATTTAACAATATTGGTTGCAAAGCAATCAAGCCTGTCGAATTTAAAGCTCAAAGTGGCTGGTACCGGATGAAACTGGGTTTCTACAACAGTGCCAGCACACCTTACATAAACAGACAGTGGATCGTATAAGCTTCTGTGCCAGAATAAATATTTTGCTGCGTTAGTCATACGCTGACCGATATGCCACTGCAGATGTGTGGGCTGAGGAGGGGATTGATACTGTCACGGTCATCTTTGTGGCAGGCAGAAGTCTGTTTTGCTCCTTGCTCATAATAGTTTTGTTTATGAACAGAAGATCTTAACCAGAGGGCTGAAGATGAAGTCCAGACTACCGGTCTTGAAAAGGAAGAAGATGGTGTTCATGATGTGCCACTTCCCTCCCTGACACTTCCGTCTACCTCAGGGTAAGGCAGGTTCATAGTTCCCTTAGCTTCCCAAGTCTTTACTAGGTTGCAGAGTGTGCAACATGTTAATACCACTGTTCTCTGCTTCCGTAGGTGAGGCAGTGGTGCAGCTAGGTAATTTTAGACTATGGCCTTTCGATGACCATGGTCACCACTTTAGTTGTGAAGCATACAGTTAACACCTCTCTTCTTCTCGCTCCCCACCATTGCTTGCTCCACAACTGCTTCTGCATTTCTGATACGTTAGTGGTTCTCAACCTGCGGGTCCCCAGATGTTGTTGGACTACAACTCCCATCATCCCTGACCACTGGTCATGCTGGCTAGGAATGAATGGGAGTTGTAGTCCAACAACATCTGGGAACCCACAGGTTGAGAAACACTGAGAGCCTCTGCAAGCTGATGGAATGCACTGAACTCAGCGTTTCTGCTTGGCATCTCAGAGAGGATATTGCTGCAGGTTTCTTCCTCCACCGCAATGCCATGACATGACATTGGCTCTGCAACCAACGCACTGGTGCAACCGATTGCCAGATGCTGTCCCCGTTCCCAGTTGCGTAGAATGGTTAAACGTAGTTGTCACCTGGGAAAACGCATTTTCTCCAGTTAATGTGGTGTCATAGCCGCCTTCAGTCGATAAACATGTAGCAGTGATCCTTGGCGTTGGAAGTGTGCGCCTCTCAGCTAGAAGCACCACCTTGTGGCCAAGTCAAGTAAACAAATTTACTTCCTTGCATTCTGTTTAGGTCTTCTCGGTCGTCAGAGATCGACGTTCCATCATACGAGGTAGACGGTTCAGAATCTACAAGTGAGCTCATTAAGCTTGGCGACACTGCTTATTTGTTTTCTCTAAGAAATGAAGGTGAGTTCAGGCAACACACAAGAGCAGCCAAATCTGAGTAGCTGAATGTCTGCCATGCGGAGACCACTTTAAATAGTTTCTTCCCTGTGCAGGCACTTTCCCCGCAAACAAAAACTGTTGGTATGCAGCAGCTTGCTACAGGGAATTGGCAGTTTCTCTCCCCACATTCACAAATTACTTGAGATGAACAGGCATGAGACAAATGATTAGGAAATCTATGGTTTGTTGTAATATATTCTAGTGCAGTAGTAAAAAAACAGAAGAGTCACAAGGCCAGTCACTCCCACCAGCAGATGGAATAAATTGTAACCCTTTAACTACAAACACATTCAGATTGCTTTTTTTTTTGTAGATCCTGGTGTCAATTGGAAGTTGGTACTCAGGGATCGGAATAGTGTAGGAGGTTGAACAAAGTTTGAGATCCCCACCAATTCTCCTTATTAGCATACAATTGAAACCAGCATCTTAATGGCCTGAAACGTGAAGCTGAGAGATGTAATTCATTTGAGTAGTCTATATAACTCCACAAGTAACTAATACTTGAAATCAACACATTTGGCAGGCTATAAATAAAAACACACATCTCTGCTGCAGATAGTATTAGCAGAAGTACAGGGTATAGTGTTTATGTCAGATTCATGCAACAATATGCCAAGTCACAAAGTTATGTGGGGAAACCAGTGGTCCCTTTTGGCCCCTCTTTTGCGGGAAGATCATATCTTAATCGTCATTTATGGAAATACTACTACTTGCTGACTTGGAATTATTGTAAATTCCCGACTTCCAGAGTTCATTGCTGGGTTTGGACTCATCCAGGACATATTTACACACTACCGTCTACATTTCTCTGTCTGTTTCTCTCTTTGGGTTCTTGGACATTTTGTGATTAAATGGAACGAGCTGGTTGATAAAAATGGTAACTTGCTGGGGTGTTAGTCAGATACCACACTGAGTGGTTGATTAAATTACGAACTTACTCAAGATTTTTAGTTGTTTGATCTGCATTTAAACCCATCAGTTTTGAACATTTACACTGGCTTTTGCATGTTCCCCAAACCTTAGCATGCATATTTTTGAGATATTGCTCAGGACCACAATACCACAAGGAACACCTCTTCCCATATGAACTGACCTGGACCCTGCAATCATGATCTGAGGCTGTTATTGGTGTGCCTCTTCTGCGAGAGGTCTGGAGGGCAGCAACACGAGAATGGGATGTTTCTGCGGTGTCTCCCCGCTTGTGAAATGCTCTCCCAAGGGAGGCTCGCCTGGTGCCTTCCTTACATATATTCAGGTTCCATGCAAAAGCATTCCTCTTCTCCCAGGCCTTTGGCTAATTAAACAGTCTGTGACCTTTTAAACTGGGGGGGGGGGATATTGTTTTGGTTTATTATTATGGTATGTATCTTTGTGGTTTTTATATTGAAAACCGCCCTGTAATCTTTGGATGGAGAGCAGTGTACAGTGGTACCTCGGGTTAAATACTTAATTCGTTCCGGAGGTCCATTATTAACCTGAAACGGTTCTTAACCTGAAGCACCACTTTAGCTAATGGGGCCTCCTGCTGCTGCTGCCGCCGCACCACAACTGTGCGATTTCTGTTCTCATCCTGAGGTAAAATTCTTAACCCGAGGTACTATTTCTGGGTTAGCGGAGTTGATAACCTGAAGCATCTGTAACCTGAAGCGTATGTAACCCAAGGTACCACTGTAGAAATTAAATTAAATAAATGTATAAGGGTACTTAAAGGTAAAGGGACCCCTGACCATTAGGTCCAGTCGTGACCGACTCTGGGGTTGCGGCGCTCGTCTCGCTTTATTGGCTGAAGGAGCCGGCATACAGCTTCCGGGTCATGTGGCCAGCATGACTAAGCCGCTTCTGGCGAACCAGAGCAGCGCATGGAAATGCCGTTTGCCTTCCCGCCGGAGCAGTACCTATTTATCTACTTGCACTTTGACATGCTTTCAAACTGCTAGGTTGGCAGGAGCAGGGACCAAGCAACGGGAGCTCACCCCGTCGCGGGCATTCGAACCACCGACCTTCTGATCGGCAAGTCCTAGGCTCTGTGGTTAACCCACAGCGCCACCCGCATCCCTTCCATAAGGGTACTTACAATATGGTAACTTTTAGGATCACGCACTGGGTTGAACCCAAAAAGTGCCAGGGGAGCTGTCGTGCTATGGGGCTTACCTGGCTCCTCCTTCCTATTCCTGCTGTCAGCATCCACACATATATCCCAGGCTGCTCCTGAGGGTTAAAAGACCTTATGAAATGCAATGGGATGAAGCACTGGGGGCTGCAGCACGGTGGAATTGGCAGGATTTGCTGTCTGCGGGATTCCTTGCACAAGATGCCAACTTAATATTTTATTCTCTTTTTCTGCTCCCTGTTACAGCAATAGTCTGTTTGGATAATACATCTCCTTTGTAATTAGCAGTGAAATAGTCAAACACAAATGTTTGACTCGCGCGCTCCCTCTGCACGTAGTCACCTCCAAATGCTGCTCTTAAAATTTCAATTTCTTACAGAGTTACCTGCAGAAAGAGACATCTCAAAGAAGATTACAAAACCTGAAGATCTTGTGGCTTTTGGGGGACCATCTAGTGGCAGAAGAGCTCTTGTCAGAGAAACTCAAGGTGAGTGTATACCAAAGAACCTCAGAAATATATATTTAAAATATATTACTGGCCTTTTCTTGTGTCTGTTGTATTTTAAACAAGTAAAGGTTCCCTTTGTTTTACCACCTGGGTTTGATCTTTCTTTGATGATCTGGTGGGGGAAAGAGAACTGGCTTAAGTTTGTTACTATGTTTCATCTTACCTGTGCATCTTATTCAGTTAAATAAAGCCATTCTTTTTGTGTGTGAAAAGTCTGGATGGGCTAAGTTGATAGGACCTGTGAGGGAAATATCCTAATCAATTCTATGAAATCCCATAAATCGCTTGCTTCCAGCATTGGGCCCAAAATTTCTAAAGGAAACTTCCCAGCGGAGTGATTAATTATAATAATAATTATATGCCCCCCTTTTGTTAAAAGTACATGGACTGAACCTCTAAACTGCTTGTCTTTCCTAAGGAACAGCCAAATCTGCTTTGTCGTCTAAGGAGCAGTTGTGTTCTAATGCAAAAAAGCTTGGGGAACCAATCCGCCCAGCTATTCCTTTGCAGCCACCATTCCAGCCTTCCGCATCCAGGCCCTCTTACCTAACTGAAAGAGGCGCTGGAAGTTCAGGCAGACGTTCGCCGCCACCAGCTAAACCTTGCAGACTTGCGTCCTCTGATGTAAGTGCTGAAGTTTCCTTTGTTTCTGTTAGTATTGTCAGCCTTTGTAGAAATGCATTGCCTTGGGATCCTTAATTCAGACTGCTTCCAGGTTAACGCTGCTAGGCCTTCCTGTGTCCAGGAAGCTCAATATGTACCGTATTTTTCGGTCTGTAAGACACACTTCTTCCCTCCTAAAAAGTAAGGGGGGGGTGTATGCGTCTTATGAAGTGAATGCAGGCTGCGCAGCTATCGCTGAAGCCAGAAGAGCAAGAGGGATCACTGCACACCGATCCCTCTTGTTCTTTTGGCTTCAGGGATAGCCACGCAAAGCCTCTTGAGTGCAGCAGGAGCACTCCTCCCTCTTCGCTCAAGAGGCTTTGTGTTGCTTTTGCGAAGCCTCTTCAGGGCAACGGGAGGAACGCTCCCCCTGCCCTGAAAAGAGGCTTGGCTATCCCAGAAGCCAGAACAGCAAGAGGGATCACTGCTTTCGCTGCGCAGCGATCCCTCTTGCTGTTCTGGCTTCTGGGATTCAAAATATTTTTTTTCTTGTTTTCCTCTTCCAAAAGCTAGGTGCATCTTATGGCCTGGCGCGTCTTATAGAACGAAAAATACAGTATGTTTCACTTTCAGAACGTAGGTGGAAGAGTGTATTTCTGACTGAGTTACAGTACGCTGTCTAAGCGTATTAAACCACTACCACGCCTGCTGATTTAAGATAAAACCAATATATAAGAATCATGATAGAGTCTCAAATGCTGTGTTTGAAACTGCCATTGTTCTAGGCGTATTTTGCGACAGGGAATTTCATTAGGACATGCAGTTTCTGGGCGCAGAACTGCACCAAAGATTTTCAGATTAAAACTGCAGAGTGAAAGGAAAGGAGGACCTTTTTCTGCCTCCTCACTTCCAGCTACTCTCTGAAGACTGGCGAAGAGACCCTCTTAAGAATATTAGGGCTGGTGGGGCAGGGGAGGGACTAGACCATGTGAAAAACGAACATAAGATTTTAGCTGCAGTTCATTCATTTTCAGCTTTGTATTCTTGTTATAAAAAAGCACGCCTAGACATTCCATTGTTGGGCCCACAACCTAGGTTTAAGGAGCCCTTTAGCTCCTAGCTTTAATATCTCAGTTTCTAACACTGTGTGGGAAGAGGCACATCTTCATAGTGAGTTCCTCTTAAAGCAATAAGTCATTTAGGGGATATAGAAGATATTGTTTGAACAGGACATCAAAAGGCAATGATTAATCTACTAGCAGTACCAAGGAATGAGATGACTAGTCAATGGAAGTAAGCCAAAGCCTTTCTAATTGCACAAGGAGAGTCAGGGGTGTTCTCTGTATGTTGAAGCAAACTCGTATCTGGATGGAAGAGAAAGGATGAATAAGGTGAATAACCTGTTAGGAGAATTGGCAATTATTTCACTTACTTTTGGAGTGTGTGTGTCGGTCATAATATACCATTGGTGTTATTAGCTATTTAGATGAGAAATGACAAGGCCTACACCAAACGCAAATAAATTTTAATGTGGTGTTAATACATCAGGTTATTTTTACGGTTTGGATAATATTTTATGCACAAGCAGTGACCATTTTGCAGGTGTTTGATTGGCGTGCGACTGTTGACGTGCACGATGACTTGGAATGCAACCCCCATGCAAACAGGAAGTTGCTCATATATGCATTTAAAAAAAACAAACAAGCAAATGCCACACAAAATTTACATGTCCCACGTTTTTTAACAGCCTGCAGAGTCCCTTGGGGAAGAGTCTGGAACCCTCTCAGGTGACATCCTTTCTTTATCCACGATCACTTCCGGTAAGAACATTCCTTGAGTTATTGAAAAGTGTAATCTTAATATCTCTTCTACTACTCTAATTAGGGACGCAGGTGGCACTGTGGGTTAAACGACTGAGCCCAGGGCTTGCTGATCAGAAGGTCGGTGGTTCGAATCCCCGCGACGGGGTGAGCTCCCGTTGTTTGGTCCCTGCTCCTGCCAACCTAGCAGTTTGAAAGCACGTCAAAGTGCAAGTAGATAAATAGGTACCACTCCGGCGGGAAGGTAAACGGCGTTTCCGTGCGCTGCTCTGGTTCGCCAGAAGCAGCTTAGTCATGCTGGCCACAAGACCTGGAAGCTGTACACTGGCTCCCTTGGCCAATAAAGCGAGATGAGCGCCGCAACCCCAGAGTCAGCCACGACTGGACCTAATGGTCAGGGGTCCTCTTTACTTTTACTACTCTAATTAAAGCTACTGACATAGGGAGAAAGAGACTTTTGAAAAGTGCTTGTAAAAGCGACTACTTGTGGATCTATCTTTCTTTCTTTTTAATGTACTTTCAAAATGTTCTCATTTGCCAGGGAACATCACTGTATGCTTATGTTCAGTTGCATTTTTCACCTTCCCAAGGATACCTTGGGTAGTGAAGGTTTTATAAAGGTATGGCGAATTCTGTCAGAAACTCACTTCCCTCCAAGAGCTCTGCATTATCCCAAAGAGACTTTTCAACAAACCAGGAGCTGGTCCCACTGAACTCAGTGTCAGTTACTTTCTTTGGCAGATTATATAGGATTGCATTGTAAACCGGTACTGATGTTGCTGCATCACAACTCCCATCATCCCTGGCCGTTGGCTGAGGCTGATGGAAATTGGAGTCCAGCATTTGGAGGGCACCATGTTGCTACCCTTTATCACTTTAAAACACAGTTCAAGTGCAGCATTAACAAAGGCACCAATTCTTGTTGGCAAGAACATTTGATTATCTTTCACCTTTAAGCCTTTCTTTTCCCTGCTCACCTTCTTGGGTAATTACATCACTGAACTAACATTAGCAAAAAAATTGCTGAACAGAAACCATTCTAGAAAATGTGATTAACCATCCTGTGATAGGCACAGCCAGAGAAAACAAATTGACTCCCCACCACACTTCTTATTTGGAGGTTTGTATTATGTTTACAAGTTAAACTTATTGATGCCAATGATCCTTGCAGAAAAATCTATAGAAGTCTTCATGTGGAGGTAGTTTTACAAGTCACTAGTCACTGTGTTATCCTGTTTGCATATGCTGTGACAAGTGTGTTTAGTTTTTTGGGACTTGGGTTTGTCTCTAGTTGTGTAAAGAAGTGAATTATGTAAACTAATTTCTTGTGGCTTCTGCTGTTGGCTCTTCCAGCTGTAGATAATGAACCTGCATCTGAAACTGGTGTGAATGAAGAAGCTGATGAGTCAGTGCTAGAAGACACCATAGATGATGCAGGAAAGGTAACTGTTAATTCATACCCTGTTGGGTGTAGATACATGTTTATATAGGGATGCAGGTGGTGCTGTCATCTAAACTACTGAGCCTCTTGGGCTTGCCAATCAGAAAATTGGTAGTTCGAATTCCCACGACAGGGTAAGCCCCCGTTGCTCTGTCCCAGTTTCTGCCAACCTAGCAGTTCAAAAGCACGCCAGTGCAAGTAGATAAATAGGTACCACTGCGGCAGGAAGGTAAACGGCATTTCTGTGTGCTCTGGCTTCTGTTACGGTGTTCTGTTGCACCAGAAGCCATTTAGTCTTGCTGGCCACATGACCCGGAAAGCTATCTGTGGACAGACACAGGGTCCCTCGGCCTGAAAGCGAGATGAACGCTGCAACATCATAGTCGCCTTTAACTGGACTTAACCGTCCAGGAGTTCTTTATCTTTTACCTTACATGTTTATAGTATTTGAATTATAGTACAGTGGTACCTCTGGTTGCGAACAGGATCCGTTCTGGAGCCCTGTTTGCAACCTGAAAGGAACGCAACCTGCGCATGCGCAGGTTGTGATTCGTCGCTTCTGCACATGCATGAGTGGCGAAACCCAGAAGTAACCCTTCTGATACTTCTGGGTCACCACGGGACGCAACCTGAAAAGATGTAACCTGAATCGAACGTAACAAGAGGTATGACTGTATTTGAACAGTGTGATGCAGCAGCCAAAAAAAAGCTAACACTATTCTAGGTTGCATCAACGGAAGTACAGTGTCCAGATCAAGGGAAGTAATAGTACCACTCTATTGTGCCTTGGTCAGACCACACCTGGAATACTGTGTCCAGTTCTGGGCACCACAATTTAAAAAGGATGTTGACAAGCTGGAACTTGTGCAGAGGAGGGCGACAAAGATTACAAAGGGTCAGGAAACTCAGCCTTATGAGGAGCAGTTGAAGGAGTTGGGTATGTTTAGCCTGGAAAAGAGGAGACTGAGAGGATAGCCATCTTCAAATATCTTAAGGGCTGCCACATGGAGGAGGGAGCACGCTTGTTTTCTCCTGCTCTGGAGGGTAGAACTCAAAGCAATGGCTTCAAGTTGCAAGAAAGGAGATTCTGACTGAACATTCAGAAAAACTTTCTGACAGTAAGAGCTGTTCAGCAGTAGAACCGACTCCCACGAGAGGTGGTGAACTCTCCTTCCTTGGAGGTTTTTAAGCAGAGGTTGAATCTGTCCTGGATGCTTTCGCTGAGATTCCTGCATTGCAGAGGGCTGGACTAGGTTAATCAACCCTTGGGCCCAACTCTAAGATTCTAAAACTTTTGACAGGTTTTGCTTGTGAGTCAAACTCAGGAATATTTAGATTTTAAAAGGCTGCATTTCTGATTTTCATTTTGCTCAGAAAGAGAGAGAGTACACATAGTGCTGGCTGCTCAGAACCCAAAATATATTTCTAGGCTGACAAACAACACTGCAATACAGTGGTACCTTGGGTTACATACACTTCAGGTTACAGACTCCGCTAACCCAGAAATATTACCTCGGGTTAAGAACTTTGCTTCAGGATGAGAACAGAAATTGTGCGGCAGTGCAGCAGCAGCAGGAGGCCCAATTAGCTAAAGTGGTGCTTCAGGTTAAGAAGAGTTTCAGGTTAAGAACGGACCTCCAGAACAAATTAAGTTCTTAGCCTGAGGTACCACTGTAAATGAATATCATCCTTTGAAGGACTGCTAATGCCCTAAAAGCTGCTTTAATATTACCAGCAATTCCATTTGGCAGCCCCTCAGTATATGGTGTGGTACTCACTGCTCAGTTTTAACCCCAGGCATTCTCTTTAATTTATTCTTGACTTCTTCAGTGAGAGCTTTTTTCCCCTCCCTCTCATCTAAAAGGAAAGGAATGAGAATGTTCCATACACACCAGCTCCTTGCTTTGAGAAGGGCAGGTTGCCAGAGTTTGCAACAAAGCAAAGCACAAGACCAAAACAAAGGAATCTGCTTCCTGGGAAAAGGTATGCATTTCCTAGATTGTCTGAAATCCTAAAGGTTTTCTTGCATTGTTTAAGACAGAGGTGGGGAACTACCAAGATTATTAAGTATGAGGTAGTGAGAGAGAAAAGGAGGGTATTTGAAGTGCTGATGATCTGGCTCTGTTCCACGTAGGTTCCCTCCAAGGGGAATGTAGTCCTCAACAAAAAAAAAGGTTATTTCCTCCTGTCTTAAAACCTCAGTATTTGCCTCTTCCTCCCAAACCAGCGATGTTATCAGCAGCTTAAGGTGGTACATGCTAATAACAGTTGTCATATTCTTTATTTATTTCCTCAAAAGCCCATTCATGCAACCTGGGCACTGATTCTTGCAACACAAGTTTTCCCCCCTCATCGGAAGAAATAGCATGTCAGATATGTAGCTAAATATTTAGGGAGGCCGGTGTGATCCCTGGGGTCCATGTATGAACTCTCATTGTATCGCTGCCAAGATGAACTCCTGGGAATGCTGTCCGAGTGTTGCTGAAATGAGGTCTTTGATAGAAAAAGCAACATTCATTTTCAGCCTGTTGACCCCATGTGGTTTCTCAGCCAGAAAGAACGCTCCATCACAGACTCGCTTGCAGAGGAAGCTTCTTCACACCAAACGGCAAAGGAAAAGCTGTCTGAACAGGAGCTGAAGGAGATGTCGGACAAACTGTCCCGCCGGATGAACGAACTAGAAGGAGTAAGTAAGCCCCATCTATTCTTGACAGCACCTTCTCCCAATATAGTGCAGCTCTCCTGTTGTCAACAACTTGTGAGAAAACCTAGTTAAAGGGGTGGGATGAATTTAAAATCCTTTAGTAGCCCCTGGTATCCAAGGACCAGATGGGAAACCATTTGGTGTCCACCCTGGGCTTTACTAAAGGTAAAGGTAAAGGGACCCCTGACCATTAGGTCCAGTCATGGCCAACTTTGGGGTTGCGGCGTTCATCTCGCTTTATTGGCCAAGGGAGCTGGCATACAGCTTCTGGGTCATGTGGCCAGCATGACTAAGCCGCTTCTGGCGAACCAGAGCAGCGCACGGAAACGCCGTTTACCTTCCTGCCGGAGCGGTACCTATTTATCTACTTGCACTTTGATGTGCTTTCAAACTGCTAGGTTGGCAGGAGCAGGGACCAACCAACGGGAGCTCACCCCGTCGCGGGGATTCAAACCGCCGACCTTCTTATCGGCAAGTCCTAGACTCTGTGGTTTAACCCACAGTGCCACCTGCGTCCCTGGGCTTTACTAAACATTCTAATAAAATCAGTATATGTAGCATGTTAGGTCAATTACTCCTTCCTTGTACTGACTTTTTCCAAAGAGAGACAATCCAGTATTAAAACTGCTACCCAAAATAATGAGAAGTTTAAGGACATAAGAAGAGCCTGCTGGATCAGGCCAGAGGTCCACCTCGTCCAGCATCCTGTTCTCGCAATGGCCACCCAGATGCTTGCAGAAAACTCTCCTGCAGTACTCGGAAGCATTCCTGCCTGCGTTTTGTAGTAGTACTGTAGCGGCATAGTCCGTTCTGCCACCTTGTGATTCTGCCAACCATTCTGCCGCATGCATAGGCCAGGCTGCAATAAATTCAAGCAAGTTACCGCAAGGTGCCAACCTTGGTTTTGGTAGTAAATATGACACTATGTACTTGAGGCTGAAGTTTTCAGACGGATGTTTTGAACACCGGACGGATGTTTTGAACACCCTCCCATCAGATGTCAAGGAAATAAACAACTATATTACTTTTAGAAGACATCTGAAGGCAGCCCTGGTTAGGGAAGCTTTTAATGGTTGATGTTTTGTTGTGTTTTTAGTATTCTGTTGGGAGCCGCCCAGAGTGGCTGGGGAAACCCAGCCAGGTGGGTGGGGTATAAATAATAAATTATTATTATAATAATAAACAGTTAGTACTAGGTTGTGCCATTGGAATGCATTCTTGACAGATCTCTTTAAATGACAGATGTTAAAGCATGCTCTGGGAGAGCAAAGCAAGGAGGAGGAGGAAGAGTCATCAGCCGATGAAGATAATCTTTCTCAGCACAGCGATAGCATCATGGATTACCGCCGAAGGAAACCGGAATCGGGTAACAGTTCAGAGTGTTAAGTTTGACGACATCCTGGTGACCTGCCCCTTTCTTTGCCAGGTGATGTGCACACTTTGTGGTGGGTTATACTGCCCTCTTGTGGTGAAAGACAGAGGATGCAGATGCCCACAAGAGGGGCAGCACAACCCACCAATGCTGTGTGTCCCAACACCTTAAAGAAATGCCCTCCAGGCGAAAACCAGCTGTTCCTTCTGCATGTGCATTTGGACTTCCTTCAGTAAATTGCAAGCCCGCTGCTGAGCCTTGATTGGCAAAGTGTGGATCCAACGCCTAAAGTGAAAGGAAGGAATGTTATATTGGAATATGAGGCAGTAGAGTATTTGGTCCCAGAGAGTCCCACTGGCAACTGAAGGGCATTCACCGTAAAGAGCTCTCACTCCTCTGTGGCTCAGCTGGCACACGATGTTAATATAAACCATGACTTAACATAGGCTTGCCATAGGTCAGGAAAATTCCTGACATGCCCTGGTTTTTGGGTGTAAAAATGACATTGGGGGAATTTTGCCGAATTGGCAAAATGTCAGGGGAAACCCAGATGTATGGCTACGCAATAGAAAAAGCAGCAGAAACCGCTCCAAAAGCTTAAAATCACAATTTTTGTGACAGTTTCCCCTAAAAAAGCTTAACAATTTTGGTGGGTTTCTTTAAAAAAAATAATCAACAGCTTTGCGGGTGTCACGAATTTTACTTTTTGAAATATGGCAACCCTAGCTCAACACAAATTCACAACTGTGTGGCTCCCTGAGGAAGTACAGTTGCTTTGACCCTCCTTCAGCTGTGCTGAATTGCTACGAGCTAAACCATGGGTAGGCAAACTAAGGCCCAGGGGCCAGATCCAGCCCAGTCGCCTTCTAAATCCGGCCCATGGACGGTCTGGGAATCAGTGTGTTTTTACACTAGTAGAATGTGTGCTTTTATTTAAAAGGCATCTCTGGGTTATTTGTGGGGCATAGGAATTTGTTCTCCCCCCCCCAAATATAGTCTGGTGCCGCACAAGGTCTGAGGGACAGTGGACTGGCCCCCCACTGAAAAAGTTTGCTGACCCCTGAGCTAAACTATGCTTTGGTTTAGCATGCTGTCCAAACCCAGGGACATGCTTTGCTTTGTTCCAATGAACAAACCTCATTTCACAGCTCATGGTTTGTCTGGTGCAAGACAAACCATGAGCCTGGGTTCAGACAACAGGCTAAGCCAAGCCGTGGCTTAGCTTGCAGCAGCAGGACCAAAGGAGGAACAAAGCGGGAGTTAGCTTTTCTCTGCACTAAGCCAATTTGGCTTCACGTTACATGCAAACCGAATAAGAGCGTGTCTGCAAGCGCCTCTCGTTTCTGCCGCTGCTACTAGAAAGGCTCAGAGCTGGTTTCTTTTGCAGGTGTGCTACGTTTTGGAAGGGCACCCAGCAGACGGCGGTCACTTTCTGCTTCACCCCCTCCATCAAGCCACCACCTAACCCCTGAATCGGGTGGTGCACTTTGGAAAGATGTACGAGGGCCAATGGGAAGAATGCGCGACTGTGTGCAAAAGGAAAAAGACCAGAGGAAGTTAAGAGCAAAGGTAAGGGCAGCAGGATTGCAAGATGCAGCCTTCTGGGTGAACGGCCGATAGCCTCAATAGGCAGGTAAGCATACCCAACACTGAAGAGCCTTCCCAGGTCTCTGGCACTAGGGATGCAGATGGTTTATCTGCTTGCCCAAAGGGGAGATTGTAAGGTTTTATTTTTTAAAAGGGGGGGTGGGAAGTATGCCCAGAGATCTGTTATCTGCTTCAACATCCACCCTGTGAATTTGCTAGAGTTGTGACACCCTGACACCCTGGAAAACAAGAGGCATTCAATTCTATTTTGAATTTGTTACACAGCTTGAGCAAAGTGCTTTGGCACCTATAATCAGCTCTCTAGACTGTACTTAAGCAGCCAAGTAATAAAACACCTTAAATAATTCTTCAGCTTTTATTTCTCTGATGTGCTGACTTCTGATGCTTTCCCTTATCAAATACCCTCTTCTAAACTGCGTCAGAGTTTGACGGGCTGCTAATCTTTGCCGCCATGTTTCTGGATTGTTTGGCTTTCTAATTTCTTGAAAAGGATCTTATGCCCAGATTAGCATTGCAAGATCCAGCCCAGTACAGGCAAAGGTTTGGTTCAGGCCTTAGCAAAATTCCTTCCCACATCTGATGCTTTGCGGGGGGCAGGGGGTCCAGTGGGCTGCAGCCTCCTGGTGCTGTTAGCTATTAAGTAACTAGCTCTTTGAAATGTTCATATGTGCCAGCTTGGTATTTTTTAACATATATGAATTGGCAACGCCATATGCATTAACATTCCCAATATTAGCTGCAGCAAACATAGATCTCACTTTGTGGGGAGACACATTCAGTTTCATTTGCCAATTGCTTTGTTTTTATGGGTTGTACCCAGTGCTACATACATGTAATTCTGATGGGATTATGAGTCTTGCCCTTCCTTTATGACCCCACAGTCTACCCCAGGGGGTTCCCCCAACCCCCGTGGAGCTGATTTTGAAGGTGTGCAGGGAGAGGAAGGGGAACCTTAGATGCACACAGAGAAGTCCATTGGCCCAACAGAACTGCAGTGCTGAATATATTTTTGCTGACACGTAACAATACAAGCATCATCCTGCAAACCTAAGCCTCTACTTCGTGGCTGTTCTCTGCACTGGTGGTATTGGGCTTAATTGGTGTGAGTCATACAAGGGCCAATCTGGCTGTTGGGTCTGTTTCTGAGCACTGTTCCAATTCCTGACCCATACCTTTTTAAAGGGATGCAGGTGGCGTTGTGGGTTAAACCACAGAGCCTAGGACTTGCCGATCAGAAGGTCGGCGGTTCGAATCCCCACAACAGGGTGAGCTCCCATTGCTCGGTCCCTGCTCCTGCCCACCTAGCAGTTCGAAAGCACATCAAAGTGCAAGTAGATAAATAGGTACTGCTCCGGCAGGAAGGTAAACGGCGTTTCCGTGCGCTGCTCTGGTTCGCCAGAAGCGGCTTAGTCATGCTGGCCACATGACCCAGAAGCTGTATGCCGGCTCCCTCGGCCAATAAAGCGAGAAGAGCGCTGCAACCCCCGAGTCAGCCACGACGGGACCTAATGGCCAGTGTGGTGTAGTGGTTAAGAGCGGTAGTCTCGTAATCTGGGGAACCGGGTTCGCGTCTCCGCTCCTCCACATGCAGCTGCTGGGTGACCTTGGGCCAGTCACACTTCTTTGAAGTCTCTCAGCCCCACTCACCTCACAGAGTGTTTGTTGTGGGGGAGGAAGGGAAAGGAGAATGTTAGCCGCTTTGAGACTCCTTAAAGGGAGTGAAAGGCGGGATATCAAATCTAAACTCTTCTTTACCCTTACCTTTTTAAAGCTCTACATGGTTTGGGACTTTGGTACCCTGCATTCCTCTGCCTGTGCATTAAAGCTAACCTTTTTCGGGCCTCCTCTCAGTGCTCTGGCCTTCTGAGAGGAGAGTTGCAGCAACTGGCGAGAGCTGCCCTGCCTTAGCTGTGCTGCGTTTTCTTTGGGGAGGCTCGTCTGGCAGCTGTGTTTTGGGGCCGGTCTATTTTCCCAGGCCTTGGAAAAAACCCAGACCTTTTATTCTTCTGTGAAGCTTTTATACCTTTATGTTTGGATTCTGCTTTGGTATGTTGACTTGCTGTTTTTATATGGTTTAATTGATGTTTAGCTGCCCTGGGAGTAGAAACGTGGAAAAGTGGCATAGAATGTTTTGCTAAATCGACACACTTGTTGTGGACATTGACCAGGCTTTGTTTTTTGCCTTCCAGCTCTTGACCAAAGCCTACGAGGATGAATTAAGAGCTTACGAGGCTCGTGAGAAATTCGAACTGGCAGAGCTGAAAGCCAAGGCCAAAGAAATTGTAAGGGGGAGCAGAAGAGAATGAAGGAGTTGGGGTGGTGTGCCTCTCTTGCACTGGTCTCTGAATTCCTGGGATCTGAGGGTGGATTTCCTCTCTTTCAAGGTGCATAGAAATGCTCCTCTTCCTTGCTCAGAATCCATTTGCCCTACAGGAAGAATTTGGCCCAGTCCGCGTAAATCTCCTTACAAGTAGCCAGTGGCTATTTTTGGAAATGCTTGCCGTTCAGTAACTTGCTCTTTGTGTCTGTCTGCATCCAGGAACAAAAATACAAGGAGAAATTATTTAAAGAACCTCCAAGAGCCTCGCAAGCAGCAAAGATTTATTCTAGAAAAAATGGTCCTCGGAATCCCAAACTCAGCCAGTGGATTTCAAGAGGAGGGTTTGCAAAGCCAAAGAAAGCAGCTCCAAGTAAGAACTACAGAGAGCTCCTTAGTAGAAAGATTGGCACCTTTTGAAAGCGTCGGCTGAAGGCCAAGAATACTGGCTTCTTGCCTTATGACCTCCATATGTCTAGACTTGTGTAAGGGAAGCAAATTCATGTACCAGTTTCTAACCAAGGGCACACAGCTCATCCCAACCCCCTTTCCCAAAAGCCATCAGAGAAGCCAAGGCTCCCACCACCACACTCCTCTCTGCTCCGGGAGCTCTTCGGAGTTCAGTGTAGTCACTGGCAAGGGTTTGTTGCTTTAAAATTAGGTGCCCAAGTAACATATGCCAGCCGTGCTTATACAGCTTGATGTTCTTCCAAAAGATACTGAAAGCATTTGTGCCAATCTGGGCAAACCTGTTTTTCTCTGCTACACACCTGTAGCTGACTAGGAAAACAAAGGCTGCAACTGTGGTGGTCGCCAGAAGAACGCTGGGAGAGGATGCTGTCAAAGAAAAGAGCACGCTCCATAAATTGCATGCTCACTTTTCACCTTGCATGTTCTCCATTTGCGGTGAAAAGCCACAGTCCAAGCGACTCCAGCTTTGTTGGTCAAGTGTGATACCTGCAATAAGTGTGCAGCTCCCTATTTTGAGGTATTGCATGGAGTAATATGGTGTTTGAGAGACTAATTGCACATTACATGCACATGTCTAACAGAATCTGACAGCTTTTTTTTTTTTTAAAAAAAGGGAAAAACAGCTTTGAGACAAGCACAGACATGACAATGTGAGCCTGGGCTTAATTTTTCCAATGCCCACTATTTTCCTGTGCAGAGTTTGTTTCTTCATGCAGCAAAGTAGCTGGTGGCGTTACATGCATGGAACATAATAGCTAGGTCCTACCCACACTTTGGGGCAGTTATTTTTCTTTTTTCCTTTTTAACAATGCCCTCCATACATATTTATTCTCCAGGGACATAGACCTGCAGTATCTTCCTAGACAAGATGCTGACAGCTTGAGGACTGGGACCTCAGGCTATGCTGCCCTGCCCTTGTCTTCCAGAGCTGGGTGGCTGACACCTGCCTTTCTCTCTCTTGCAGTGAAGGTCAAGGAGAATGACCTCTTGCCTCTGCTCCTGGAGGATTTCCCCCACCTACACATTTCCCGCCCTGTCATGAACAAGATGTGGCACCAGCAGCTGGCACAGATAGACCATCTGAAGTCAACCGGCAGTAAAAACAAATTCAAACTGCAGAGTGAAGTGAGTTACTCTGCTCAGGCCAAGGAAGGTCACGGTCTTTTAAAGATCAGGTTGGGTCGTGTGTACCAGCCATATTAGGCTCCAATCCTATGCATGCCTTCCAGAGGTATGGGAGAAGGATTGCTTTTGAGTAAATGCATAAGATGGCATTGCAAAATGTGCTGATCGGTACCCGAGTCTTCTGCTTGGTTTTTCTTCGCTGCAGGACTGATAAGGCTGTAAAAGGGGGGGGGACTTTTCCAGATTCCACCTGAGCAGATTCTTTCCACCAGGAGCTAGTTCTGATGAGATAAGGAGTCTGGGGCATAAAAGAGATGGGAAGCAAAGAAGGAACCGGACCACACAGCTAGGTACCTTTGTGGCAGGGCTCAACTAACTCCTGCGAGAGATGAGAGAGGGTGACTGGAGGAAAGCAGAAGGGGATTTTAGAGCAGCATGCGCCTTTCCTCTTGGAAGCGGATCAGCTTTCAGTGTGACTGCCTTCCTGCTCACAGAGGGAGACAGAGCATACAGAACGTTTCTGAGAGAAACTGTAGATCCAAACATGATGGGTAAAAAAAGGAGGAAGGGCACTTTTTTTTAAAGGTGTTACATGAGTTCATTAGTATGCAGAAGATTGACATGTGCAAAACCAATATTAATCAGGTTTCTTTACTTCCCCCCGCTTTTAGGCACTAGAAACATTGAAAAGGCATGAATTGCTTGTTGACCTCATTAAGAAAGAGCAGGCTCATAACAGGAGACTGGTATGTTCAGAGATCTTGCAGGAGGTGGGGCTGGTTAGGGCACCAGCTTGGGACCACAAACATTTTTTCTTTGGAGGGGGGGGACGGACTACTGCACTTGGTTTGGTAGGTCGTTATTTTCTCAGAGCAATACTTTCAAGTTGGGCGAGCCAGGTCCTCAGACACCCCTAATTCGGCTGGGTGAAGCATATTGCCACACCCTCATCTAGTTTCGGGATTTACCAATTGCTCAGCAGGACGTTGTGCTCAATAGTCCTGCAGCAAATGGGAGTGAAAAACTGGACAGCTGAACTTCTGAAAAACGGCCTTTACTCCTAAACTCTTTTGTCCAGATATAGTTCCTCTAGAAGATCAAGAAGGGAATTCTTCTTTTGTGGTCGCTGCACCTATTTCAGAAAATAGTTAATACCTTCTTTCTTCTCCTTAGGGAAACTTGAATTGTGTTTCTCGGTTTTTGTCTTTAGCAAGAGTTGAAGCAACACATTAATCGGCAGAAATGTGCCCAGAACAAAATGAAGGAGAGACGACAGCAAATTGTCCGAGCCAAAAAGTACTACCAGGATTACAGAGTTCAGCTGCGGGCAAAGATGATGAGAGCCAGGACACGCGAGGAACGTGTAAGTTGAGCCTGCACTGCAGGAAGGGGGACTCCTGCTCTTCCTCCCAGGAAAGTCCAGCTGAGAGTCTAAGGACTGTATTGAGACTGCAAGCCAGCTTCCATGTTTTCCAACATGCTCTGATTGCAACTGCATATCTCCTTCTGCCCCATGGGCAGCTCTCCCACCACTCTGGTGACTTAGGAATGTCTTCATCATGCAGGTAGGCTGCCATCATATGGATATTTATTGCACTAGGTGTGCTGGTGCTGTTGGGGTTGTGACACTAGTTTTGCAAGGTACCACATGATCTAGCTTACCCATTCCTTAGCAGGGTGGGATGAGACCTGCCCACTGGAGATCAGCTTTGTGACGGCGATAATACATAGATATTTCCTGTGTAATCTCCTTTGCAATTAAGAGCTAGGGGGAAACTTGTCAAGAAAGTAAAATGAGTTGTGACTTTGTTAACTTTAGTTCCTACACTACTTTGAGCATCTCAAAGGTGCCTTTTAGGAACATGCAAATGCACTTTCACATAATGAACTACGTAATCACTAAGTCTTATTTAATCAGCTAAAAAAATTATTAGTTGACACGTTGTAGCTACTGATCCATGGCCAAGGAAGCAAATGGACTTGCGCGCCTGTTGCAAAGCAGGTTACGTTCCTTCGGAAATAATAGGTTTGCGCGTGACTAGCTTTCTTCGCTTGGTCACCTGGGCTGAGGTTTTCTTGAACGGAGCTGTTCTTATGTGTGCAAATGCCATGTTTTGTTTGGCAGATATTTAAAAACCTGTTTGAAGAAGGCTTGGAAATTCAGAAGCAGAGACTGCATGAGCTGAGATCGTATGCCAAGGACAAGCGGGCTGAGCAGAAGAGAGAACATCAGGCTGAGCTAGAGGCCATGGAGTGCTACTATAAGGACCAGGTAGGCTTGCTTCTTCCTTACAACACAAGGATAAACTAACGTTATCTTCACCTAATTAATTTGTTTTTCTTGTGCTCTGCTTAGTTTTCAATGCTGGCAGAAGCTGTTTCTGAAGAACGTCGAGAAATCCAAACCAGAGAGAAAGCACAGGCAACAGTAAGTCCTATTGCTCTCAACTTTCTGTCTTGTTGACCAACTACTGGACCAGTGTTTCCCAAACTACTCCAGCTGCAGTTCAACTACATCTCCCATCATCCCTAGCTAGCAGGACCAGTGGTCAGGGATGATGGGAATTGTAGTCCAAAAAAACAACTGGAGACCCATGTTAGGGAAACCTTGTACTAGACTTAATCCTAATGGTCTCTTTCAGACATTAAACAAAGTGAAACGTGAGCTGAGATCAAAGATGGAGAAGGAGATTAAAGAACTGCAGGACATGATCACACGTGATGACGATGATTCATTCTTCCGAGAACTGGAAGCTGATCGTCTAAAAACCAGACTCCTAGTGGCTTCCTTTCAATATAGCAAAAACTACCAGTTCCTCTAAGTGTTGGAATGCCTCTTGTTTCTGGCAAATATGCTTTTTATATTTAAAAATGATACTGGGCAGTACGCAACCTGAAGTATGAAGTTAGTAGCTTGTTTTGCTGCCCAGAATCCATAGACTGTTACAGTGTCACGGAAATATTGAACTGATCTTTTCAAGATAATTTTTTAAAAAACAAGACTTTTTCAATAAAGGTTACCTTCTCAACCATCAAAACTAAGCTAGTGAAGCTTTCTTCCAGGTTAATCTAAATATTAATCTTATTGCTTAAGTATAGCTAACTGATGATGCATTTAAATCAAGACTGGGCATGTTTAAAAGATAAATTCTAGCAAACTTAATATCAATTTGGTCCCCCCAAAAAGGTGCGCATTACATTGGAGTAAATGCAATATTTTATGACCACACTTGGAACACTGTGTACATTTCTGGTCGCCTCACCTCAAAATGAGCTAGAAGAGATTCAGAAAAAGGTGATGGAACAAATCCCCTATGAGGACCATTTACAATATTTTGGACTTGAGAGAAAGGGGAGACATGATAGGGTTATATAAAATTATGCACGGCATGAGGAGAGACAAGCTTCTCTCCCTCTCTCTTAATGCTAGAACTCTGGGATATCTAAGGAAGCTGAATGTTGGAAGGTTTGGGGACAGAGAAAGAAAGCAAAAAATAGGGCTGCCATATGTCCAGATTTCCCAAAACATTACCGGGAGCTCAAAGGTGGAAGTTGCATCCAGGGGGGATTTCTGGAAGGGGGCAGTTTTTCCTGGATCTTTGGCAAGCAAACACACAAACAAACAAACAAATCGGTGGTTTTTACTTTTTGAAATACGCAACCCAACAAAAAAAGAACTTCGTGCAGCACATACAGTGGTACCTCGGGTTAAGTACTTAATTCGTTCCGGAGGTCCATTCTTAACCTGAAGCACCACTTTAGCTAATGGGGCCTCCTGCTGCCGCCGCACCGCTGCTGCGCGATTTCTGTTCTCATCCTGAAGCAAAGTTCTTAACCCGAATCACTATTTCTGGGTTAGCAGAGTCTGTAACCTGAAGCGTCTGTAACCTGAAGCGTATGTAACCCCAGGTACCACTGTACTTAGAATTAAAACATTCACTCTCACAAGAAACAGCGATGTCCACTAACTTCAAACAAGGATTAAGCAAATTCATGGAGGACCAGCCTACTAAGCACAATGACTGTGTTCTACCCCCAACTGTTGGTGGCAGTATCCTGAATACTAGTTGCCAGGAATCACAAGTGTGAATATCCTGCTTTCCCCATAGGTACCTGCTTGGCCACTGTGGGAACAGGATGCTGGGTTAGATTGGCCATTGGCTGGATCCAGCAGGTTCTTCTTACGTCCACATATTAACGATCAATGAACTGACCTTCAAAAATTCCATTTTTTCTTCATGTAATACAGTGGTTACAGATGTTGCAAGCGATTATTTTTCCTCCACATAAAGCTGCTGTTAAGCATATCCAGGGAGCCTCTGCACGTATCCTCTTTAAAAACACACAAACTAAATTACACAATCACCAGTGTTGCTTTTACTTAAAAATGAAGTAAATGCAAAAAACCAGGTTTTTTTAAAACCATTGATGCTGTGGCAGTGCAAACAGCATACAATTTTATTGCTCAACTTCTGCATGAGTACATACTTTTTTAAAAAAAACAAAAACAAAAAACGTTTTATACAGATGTATTGTTAAAGCTCATGTAACAGCTTGGTGAAAATACAATGTATATCAATGCTAAAAACACTCTGCAATAAATACAATAGAAATGCAACTAAAAAAACAAAAAAACCCCACCTGTCAGTCTGTGGAAGAAGGAAAAATCATACCAAATACAGACTAGTTTTAGCTATAGACAAAGCTCTTAGAATTTGGCAGAGTCAGAAATCTAATAAAGAGATTGTGTTAAGTACAAACTGCACCTGTTATCTATATGGTGCGGTTTAAAGTCTGAAGCAACGGGGTCATGCTACATTATGATGTATGATATAGAAGCAACGCTTTTACTTCCATTAATGCAGCCAGTTTCAATGCACCAGAGGTTTAACAGATGTAGTGTTGGGGGGGGACATCCTGTGTGCTCTGGACTCCAGTACAACACAACATTTTGGTAAAAATATGATCGGTTTAGGGAAACTGAACCTATGTGCAAAAAAATAGAATACATACTGTACAAAGCACCATTACAAAACTTTACATCTAAAAATTAAATCTGAAACACAACTGAGTACTGTATATCTGAATCCTGCAAAATAGTCACTATATTTAAAAAACATTCATTTCTGAAAAGGAAGCATGGAAATGTGAGGTGACATCTCTCTTATAACCATTTAATGCATCTCTCTTAACCACTTAATGCAAATTTAGGATGGATGAAAAAACCGTGTAGGAAGAGGGACAAGCTGGAAATAAATATTCACATTTAAATCTGGGTTGAAAATCCAAAGGTCTTAACATAATATTGGGTTTAGCACTTGTCGACGGGAAAAGTGGCATGGCCGTGGGACGACACTCAATGGGTCTAGAGAAGCTTCTGACAGGTTGTGTGATTTAAAGCATTTTAATGGTTATGCAGATAAGAAGGCACTCAGGAGACCCGATATTCAATTTGCATCAGTCTGCTCAGCGTAGCAGTCAAAGCAATATGCAGAAATGTTCGTGTTTTGCCTATTAGAATCAGATTTTGCAAAGTTAGCCCTGTAATGCCGGAAGAATCTCTGGACACAATGTGTTTAAAGCAGGACGACAATGAAATTGCTCTCAAGTTTTGATCTCAGACCCGACTCGAGTCCGCCTTATCAAAACCCTGTAACGCAAACTCCTTCCCGGAGACCTGTCAGTGCGGTCTGTCACAGGCTCTCGTTAATCGTTCTGTGGTTATTAGGCTACATCTCCTTATGAAATAATACAAGATATTGTAAGGTGAGCAGTGGAGGCCACAACATTCAGCACAATCTGATGCAGAACAAGAGGCATCTTCCCATGAGGTAAGGGCGAGGCTATCATCTTGGATCAAGTGATAATTTTTCAGAGAAGGAAGTACACAGCTGACAAGCAGCAAGTAAGGCCTGGTACAAAACATGGTTAACAAGAAGCCCTACATCAACCTGTGCACAGGCAGAATGACAACTCCTGAAAGATATGCAGAACAGTAGCACGGCTGTGGATATGGAAACCAGTATTCTACCAGCTTTTAATTTAAGACAACAGTAGAGAGAAATCAACGCAATGCTATTCCTGAAACCTGAAAGAACAGTGGAAGCAGATGGATCTGCTCCGATAGAAAGGATCGTATCTGCCAGCCTAGAACCAGAGCAGATTCCCTAACTGGGGCTTAGGCTTGCATTCCAAAATCCGCCTCAAGTCTACTCGGAGCAATCAATGTAGACTTACAGTTCTGCTGCAGTCCATGAGCAAAGGAAGACAAAGTCAGACCTAGCTATTCCAAATGCTGGACAATCTAATCATAAAAAGACCACCTGCCACCATTTTTTATTTATTTTTACTATGGCTAATTTCTGTAATTGCTTCATAATTCAATACGACGTAGGAGCAAGGCTGTTTCGGAACCAATGCAACAAATGGAAATGATCGTTCACCCTCGCCTCTCCCACTTCTACATCTTGAGCCTACAAGACTGGTTGTTAACGTACAACCTGCCGGATTCAAGTCAGAGCAGGCTACACACGTCTACATCTAGCGAATGTCCTTTTGACTTAACTTGCTTTCTCTTATCCCAATTTTAGACAAGGAAAAAGGCCATCTCCAACAAAACCTTCAATATAAGCAAGGCTGTGCTAATAGTTTTCAATCTGTTGCCTCCATATACGTGGCACACTTGATTCACACAGAAAAAGTGGGTGGTTTTAGATGGTTACTTGTGATTAATTACTACCATATGCCTTGCTGTTGTTTGTCATTCCTTGCTTTTGCACGAGAAGATGAGCAACCAAACAACTGTGCTGACAGTTTGCTAGACGTTCTCAATGTTGTTCAGCGAGAGCTAGTTTGCACATGCAAGTTCCGCTTTCCTCTCCACACAGTTGGGTACATAAAACTATGAAGAAATATCTGTGCTTGCCAGCGTACCAGAAACAACCAGCAATGGTTTCAACAAGAGAAGCTGCACTTTTCACAGCAACTAAACACACTATTGCAAAGAGAAGTGTACTTATGAGCTATCCCCAAGTTACAAGCTCAACCACTTTAGTTATTGGTATATAATTCCTTGCATGACTGCCGATCAACAGTGCAATATATTTCATCTAAACGTGCCCCCTTTATTTTAACTATTTTGCATATATTTACCCTCAATGCAAGGATGATTTCTGGGGTGCTCCAGTCAGCTATTTATTGGAGCACATCAGAAAATGTACAGAAGCTCTGCTTTTAAGTCCATTGCATCACTATTTTTTCCCTTAGTTGTAGCTAGCACAAACCCATATGTCACAAGCCATTTAAAATAAAGACGTTTTAACCTGATAATATTGTTTTGCAACAACTAATATACAATGCAGATTCACTGTATCGGAACAGAAAAACTTTGGTTGGTATGACATCCACAGAGAGTTTTGAAAAATGAACTGACGACCTGGCAGAAGGCTGTTGATATCATCAACATACATTTAGGAGTTTACAAAATGCAGCAAGTTCCATTTAAAATGGAAAGCAAATTAAAAAAAACTCAAGTATTGACTTTTTACAAAAACACTCATTTTAAAAAATGCTAGATGCTTTAAAAAAGGGGGGTTTCCACATTTACCACAAAGTACTGTACCAAATACAGTGCAAGTTAACTCCGACTAGGATTCTGCTAAAGAAACTGGACAAGAGAAAAACAGGAGCCAAAACCTGTAATTCATGCTTGAGAAATATAAAAATCCTTACACAAGTAACATTGAAGTTTAACTCATAACAGAGAATTAAATCATTCACTATAAGAAAACACAGTTTGTACGTTAAGTGGCCTTAATTTAAAAGGGTTATGATTTGCTTAGCCAATTATATGAAAAAATTAGAATAATCAAAATATTTTATTTAAAAAAATAGCAGGTATAGATGCTGTTCAGTATCACATGTTTACTTAAGTAGGCTGGAACGTGACTTGTACCGACAGCTATATCTTGGACCTGTGAGAATAGAAATCAGGTAAGCAAATAGATCAGATCACCTTTTACAAAAATAGTAGTCGTCTTTTTTCAGAGAAGAATACTGCTGTTGAAAGGAAGGAAAAGTCAGCATTCTGTATATTCAAGATACTTGTTTTTAATAGCAGCTGAATGATTCCTTGGCAGGAGCCACAGGACATTTTCTTGAATGAAGAACTCCAAAAATTGTCCTTTCCCTCATATCGTCCTAAAGTAGAAAAGGGAGTGGGGGGGAAGAAGTTTCCTATATTTCAAGCATTTAACTGTGTCATGGCTGAGGAGAGGATTTTCTGCTTGACGGAGTATAAATACAGTCCCAGGTAAGTCTGCAAATGTTCATTCCACAGCAAACCCACATGTTTCTTCAATGGCGGTTAGCAGCTTTTCATAGAGCTTCTCATAGCTTTCATAAGGAGGAATGTCTATTCGATTGAAGCTGCATGCAGAGAACAAAAGCTTTAATAGGCTTTCAATAATATATACACACCGAATTTACGTAATAAGTAATATACTTCAAGCAGGCTGCTACAGTTCAAAGAACACAGTTACCTCCCCCACCGCTAACATTGTCTTCTAAATAGAACTATGCCTATGTTGATCCGTTTTGACAAAGAATTAAAAACACACATGGTGTTTATAAGTAATGAATGGATCAAGACTGCTGGAAAAAAACAGTTTCCCACAAAAACGTAACACAGAGAATCTACTGATGACTAGGCTACGACGTGCAGAAAGAAAAATCATAAATGCTTATTGGTTTTGATGATATGCTAATTATATGCAGGTAGATTATTCATAATAACCTATTTCTGAAGCTGGATTATTAATGAATTTCTTCTCTAATTAGTTGCAAATTCAATAGTCTCCATGTAGAAAAGAATGAGCATAGTAATGCATCTATAAAGCTTACCAAGTGTGAGCTTTTGGCAGGTTATTTGTGCTAGCATCAATCTGGTGAATTGTGAATAGTCTTGGACCAGCAGCACCTGCAATTGGAACAGAAATTGGGCATTACCGTCCAGTACTTTGGAGCACAACCAAAACATGTAAAAGACTGGGCAGAGAAGCAAGCTTTGGAAGGTGACAGACAAAGCAGCATCCATGGAGTGTGACCTGTACATCTCCAATTTGATACGTGCCGATTTAAGGCTTTCTAGAACGTATTAGAAAAGTGAATACTAGAAACCATATACCCCCAACCTTCCATTCCTTTCAGTAAGTGAAAACGATGGCTCTGATACACAGACACGCAAAGGGCTTTTGACTGCCCCTTACCATGTTACAAGAGCTGTAAGGCATAGCTGTCAACTTACAGATTTGAACATAAGGGACCAGCAGCCTCGAAAATAAGGGATCAGCAGCCAAAATAAGGGATCAATAATTACTTTGATAAAATACATATTTTGTTGCGTGTAAATGGCTTTAGATACCTATTAGGTCCATAAATTACCATATAGCATATACTCAACACAGAAAAACAGCAACAATTTGTTGTTGACAAAGGACAGCTGGACATAGAAAGGGCCCCATTACCTACAGTAGCTTATTTAAGGGACATCATCAATAAGGGACAGCAGTGGGACATGGCGCTGGGATAAGGGACTGTCCCGCCAAATAAGGGACGCTTGACAGCTATGCTGTAAGGTAGGCTATCTTAAGAGGCCTTCTGAATTGAGTATCATGTGCTGCCAGGTCTTATAACAGCCAGAAAATCACACAGAGCCAGGAACAACAGTTATCAATATATTTATGATAAAATGTTGCAGTAGTTGGACTAGTAGATGCATTTGGAAAACCAGGGCATCGGGCATACCAAACAAAAACACACACAAGCCTACAGATTTAAGACTTTTGACGGAAAGTCATAGCTATGCATTTAATAATGTACTCTGAATATATCACAAATGTTACAAAATTGAAAAAGCAGTAACTTGGGACTGTGGACAGCGATTCAAAAGAAATTTGCTTTTGTGCTTTTTTTTTTAACCTTGTAATGCTTTGAAACCCTGCAGAGGTACTCTGGATGACCCAGTCACAAACTGCAGTAATCGGGCTCTCCTTTCTTCATCAAAGAGCTCCACGGCTTTCCAAAACCACTTCACAATGTTGCTGTCTGGCGTGCAGTGTTTTAACCTGGTGTTGGCCTTCCAGTCATTAACATCTATCTTCCCAAGGCCACAAATGATGAGCTGTTCATAACGGTACAAATATCAGTCAGTGGAGGACTGCATGAAGTCAATACACCCCACCCCCACCCCCGCAAATCTGCTACAAATAGAAAGTTATCCCTCTAAATGACAAAACTTTTCTTTTTCTAAAAAACTTTTGTTATATGAAATGTTGGCCAGTAGGAAATGACAAGTCGGTTTAAGCTTGCAAAGCACATAACCCTAGTTTTCTAAGTGGAATAGCAAACAATATAGTCAGCTTTATCTGTGCATTATAGAAGTCTTAGAAATAAGAAACAGATTTCACCGAAGGTGAGCAGCCAACAGATCCTGATCCACAGCAAGCCCTTGCTATCCAGCCCCCTTTTGGCTTATATGCAGGTTTCTTGGGCTGATTTTTCCTTCTCCCACACATTCTATTCCCCTACAACTTTCTAACCCGACAGCCATGCATCTCCATCATCCCTTCCCAGAAAGAGGGTGAGAGGGGGTATTATAGCGTGCAACATTTAAAAGGGTTGAGATGAGTGGTTGGGAGCAAGGGCAGCAAAGGGAGAAAGGCAGCCTAGCCAAGAATAAGGTCTTCATGGGTTTTGTATAGGGGAAATGGGTGTATCCATGTGCCATTATCACCCCATCTCTCATGCACTGTGAATTCCCCTCCTGCCCCAACCAGGAGCAAAGCATATAAAAGTCTCATGTGTGTTTGCCTCTCTCACATGCCCTGCTTGGCTGGCACACATGCACAGGACAGTAAAAATGAGAGGTGTGGGTTTGCGCCTCTCTCCTGTCCGATTATTGTCTTCCAAAGCAACTACTCTACTCCGAACTTAAAAATGGAAAGTGTAACGCTGGTGGTCAACAAAAGAGGTTTAAAGATTCTCTCAAGACAAATCTAAAAAAAATGTACTATAAACACCAACAACTGGAAAACACTGGCCTGCGAGAGCTCCAGATGGAGAACAGCCTTTACCAAAGGTGTCATGGACTTTTGAAGATGCTCGAACTCAGGACAAAAGGGAGGAATGAGCTAAGAGGAAGGCATGCTTGGCAAATCCTCACCGTGATCAACTCCTGCCTGGAAACCTATGTCCCCACTGTGGAAGGACGTGTGGATCCAGAACTGGCCTCCACAGTCACTTACAGACTCACTGTTAAGACCGTGTTCATGGAAGACAATCTTACTCGGCTACGAGTGATCGCCGAAGGAGAAGAGGGCAATGAAAGAGTTCCCATGGGTGTCTTGCATGTTCTGTGCTATCTTCAGCAAATGGGACTAATAGTAGGGTGGTTCAGACACCCTCCCCAATATGTTCTCT
Source organism: Podarcis filfolensis (assembly GCF_964270895.1). Taxonomy (NCBI): domain Eukaryota; kingdom Metazoa; phylum Chordata; class Lepidosauria; order Squamata; family Lacertidae; genus Podarcis; species Podarcis filfolensis. Next base: position 102,223,659 of record NC_139605.1, on the reverse strand, counting down.
ACAGGAAATAGAATATGTTTATCTATGGTTACCAGAAAATACTTTCCTACAGAGACACATTTTAGTTTCCAAGATATCATTTGACTCACACCGCACAATTTAGGTTTTTTTCTGCCCAACCATTAAGAACTACAAAATTTTACTATTTCAACTTTTATCATCCAGCGCTTATGATACAATATTAAGAATCTGTTTCTTAAAGGAATTGTAAAACACTCAAAATAATGCTAAGGGTAATAAAAATAGCCCTCCAAAGTATGTGATGTATTCTATCAAAAATAGCATTTTAAAGTCATTAACTAGCAAGACAAGAGTATTACTAAGAAGCCTGTCTACAAAACGTAAATAAGGAATCCCAACCCTTTGGTGATTTGGCATGTTAACCATGGTTAAAATTACTGCAAATCCTCCATCCCTAGAAGCATTGGGGATCAACTTTGCATACTGCAAAATTTAAGAAGAATACTTTTTTCTTGTTACACTTGATGACCTAGCATATCATTAATGTACTGACCTCTAGCTCCTTCTCATCAAATGTCTTCAGCAGATGTTGTGGGATTACTTCATTAAATCCCTTCTGCAGAGCCAGAAACTGAGCTTCAATCCCTCGTAAAAATCGCCAGTTTACATAAAGCCTGCAATAAATTACAAGTCCTATTTGCAAAGGAGTGTCTTCCCACTTAACAACTTAGATGCTTGATCCCAAGCTGCAAACATTACTACAAACTATTCAACCAAGCATCTACATAGACAGGCTAGAGGCCGTACAAATGTTGTTGGAATAGTTGGACTAAAACTCCCATCAACCCCAGCCAGTGTAGTCGGAGATGAAGGGAGTTATAGTTCAGCAACACCTGTAGGGCCAAAGTTAAGCAGCCATTAACATGACAAAGTCACTCTATTAATTTAAGCATACCATATTACCCTCTGCACAGAGCACTGTAACAGAAACCTTTTGGGGTTTTTTAAGACTATGCCTGGCGTGCTCTGGTCCATGGGGTCACGAAGAGTCGGACACGACTAAACAATTAAGCAACGACAAAGACTATAGTTTTTGATACCTGACGTATTCCTTTTTACTCTCCTCTGTGACAGGAATGCTTTTGCCATTAGGTTTCAGTTCATGTTGTATAATTTCACCGTATGCATTATGTTCCACACAAAATGTATGGTCCAAGACTCCGGTAGTATCGTTCTCACTGAAGTAGAGAAAGCAAAATTATATGAATTCTAAACGTCTCAGGCATACCTAACCGTACATCCTATAGCCTGCCGTTAAAAAAAACAACAAAAAAATAATTTGCTTATACTGCCTCTAAGAATCCAATACTCTGGAGGGTGGGTGGGTGATGTATTCTTTAACATGAAAGTACCCCAAAATTGTTTTATTCCATGATAAAAATCCCCTCTGATTACAAAGCTTGTGGAATGCTCAGAAGTAACAAGGGAGGACAGACCCTATGTGTCAGCACAAGACTAAGAAGGCCATTCTATAGAAAACTATGGCCAATTGTAGCCTATATTGTGGTTCCCTAGCCAGTCCTATGCAAAATACACACACATACCTCAAGTCACCCCATCCTGGCTCAGATTGCCTAAAGCTGGCAGGCTTCCCCAATGGGGCTACCAAATGTGTCACGTTACATCTGTCCCAGTCTTTCTAATAATGATTTGGATTAGAAGACTTAAGTTCCCATGGCTCACCTATAGTTGTTGGGGTTTTTTTTAGCAAAAATTATATTCATAGCCTGCCCATTTATAGCAAATGAATTAAAGCAGAATACAACCATTATAAATGATAAGCATCATTTCAAAGAGATCAGTACATACAGTATCCATACTAAGCTGTTGTGAAGATCTGGGTCAACCAATTCCATGTCATCCAACGTAATTGGCTTTCCTAGCAACTGCTTGTAAAAAGGCAATGTGAAGCCCCCATCAATATAATGTCCGTGAAACACAGCCATCCCCATGATCCGTCCAACAAAATGGAAGTAGGATAAGTGTTCCTAGAATTGAAGGGAAAAATGTACTCATGCCGGGGTTCTTGGCTTGATTCCAAAACTGATGAAGCATTCAGATTTTTCAACAAGAACATTTTCTTTAGTATGCAATAAGATTTACTTAAAAGTTACAATGAAGAGTCCGAAAAATAAAATAAAAAGCTTTAAAATATGTTAAGGTGCCTGCTTCACTTCCATCAAGACTATCTATCTATCTATCTATCTATCTATCTATCTATCTATATGAGACTGTACAGCCCCTATTGCAGGATTTGTTGTGCTGCATCACAATACTGGCTTGTGAGCAAAGGTGGAGCCCCTAGTGTTGTATAAACTTCCACTTTCACTTGAAAACACTTCCTCTAAACAGCTATTCTTAGGATTACAACATTTCCTCTTATATTTGACCTCAAAGTTTCCTGCTACAACCAGTGGCGTAGTGTGGGTTGTCAGCACCCGGGGCAAGGCAAGTAATTTGCGCCCCCTAACCCGGTAGGGGCAAAGAGCTGCGAGCACCCCCCCAGATGTTGCACCCGGTGCGGCCGGCCCCCCCTGCACCCCCCACGCTACGCCACTGGCTACAACTTAACACCTTTATTTCTTGTCTAAGGTTTAACAAACCTGCAGCATTCATTAATTTTCATGATTATACCCTGCACTTCAAAGCAAAAACAAAAAGGGAACTCCCAAAGCAGTTTCTATCTGTTCTAAAAAAGAAGTTGAACATCACTAAAGTAATTCAGATTTGCATAAAGCTAGCACACCAAAACTATTAAAAAGGAACTGCTGGCCACAAACATGGGGTACATTTCCATACCGGGTTAACAGCAGAATCTGGGTTTATCTGTAGTGTATAGATGTCATCACGCGAATACTGGAAGAGGCCATAATACGGATTCAGCATTTCATGGGAGAGCAAATAGAGCCATTCCCTGAAGAAAACAAAACATTTTAAGGGTCAAACACTGTTAAACTGATGCAGAAAACACTGGTCTTCATTGATAAATAATTTCTTAATCAATGACAACAGAATGTGGTAATGGGAACAGCATTTATTCACAACTGTGTCATAAGCACATTTTCAGAATTTATTGTTTCAATTTCTCTCAACTATTTCTCTCAATGTCTTGCTGACGTGTCCAATCTCTTTAGTTGCATATGTCAAAAGCTGTGTGCTGTATAACTGCACTAGCTATGCACAGTAATCGGTTGTGTGCCCTTTATTAACAGGATGTTGAAGATGGGCTTGAATTTGGGGGGGGGGATTTGAGGGGGCAAAAAGAAAGGAATCAACTATTTCCGTACCTTGCACCAGAATAAAAAGATGTAAAACAAAGAAGCACACAGGGAAGAAAGCAGTGACAAAGAAAAACTTATATAGAACGTGACTTACCCTCCAATAGGGTTGCCATATTTCAAAAAGTAAAAACCAGGACATCCCTAGAATTGTTGAGCTTGCTTTTTTTAAAGGAAACCCCAAAGCTGTGGAGCTTGTTTTTTAGACAAACCCCAAAATTTGGCATGATGGTAACTAGAGCCCCTGTTTTGCATGCAAAAGTTCTCTAGTTCAATCCCTAGTGTCTCTGGTGACTGGAGAGCCCTGGTCCAAAACCCTGGAGAGCTACTGCCTATCTGTGTAGACCAGTGGTAGTAGGATTGCCATATTTCAAAAAGTAAAAACCAGGACACCCGGAAAGTCATTGAGCTTTTATTTTAAAAAAAAATTAAAAGAAAAAACGCCAAGATACCCACTATTTTCCGATTGACTTGCCTAAGATCCAGGACAAAGCGACACATTTTGGGAACCAACACCCCCGGAGGCATCAATTCCGCCTTTGAAATCCCGGAAATGTCCGGGGAAATGTCCGGACATATGGGAGACCGACCTTCTGATGTTCCTGAGATGAAAATCAGGATGCGTGTCTTTTGGTGCCGCGTTCCCACGCAAGCCGGAGCACGGTGCCAAAAGGTGCATCCCTTTGTGTGCCATGCCGCTGCATGAGTCAGCTGGCTGCTTCCCCTGCTGCAGCCACTACCTGGCAGTTGCTTGCTCCCTTACCTCTCTGCTCGCTTCCTCCACCTGCGCCGCACCTCAGGCTGCCATGACAGTGGCGGCAGCAGAGGGGCCAATAAGAGGGTGGCGCACATCCACTCCAGCAGGGCCGGGCCTGAGAAGGCAGCGAGAAAAGGTCTGGGTGTGCCACACCACACCTTAGCTTGCTTCCTACTACAGTGGTACCTCGGGTTAAGAACTTAATTCGTTCCGGAGGTCCATTCTTAACCTGAAACTGTTCTTAACCTGAGGTACCACTTTAGCTAATGGGGCTTCCCGCTGCCGCCGCTGCGCAATTTCTGTTCTCATCCTGAAGCAAAGTTCTTAACCCAAGGTACTATTTCTGGGTTAGCAGAGTTTGTAACCTGAAGCGTATGTAACCTGAGGTACCACTGTATAAGATACCCTTGCAGGACCACTGCAATTGCAAGCGCTGGTTCATCCTCCTCCCTGAGCTCTGTGGCGGCGCTGGAGGGGGACAATGGGACATCCCAGAATCAAATCAGAAGCCAGGGGGGCTTCTGAAATTCCAGGAATGTGCCAGGGGAATCGGGACACTTGAAGGTTATGGCATGATTCAAGCAGGGGTGAAAAGACAATAATTTTTTAGATAAAGGGAGCCATTGTTGTCTTTCATTTATTAACAAAACATACAGATTTGCAAATGTACAAGAAGTAAAAAGAATAAAAAATATGTAAAGAAAGTTTTTAAGATCATTGTTCCAATCATAAACAAAGTTGGAGTATCTATATATTGTTAAATGTGAAACTTAAGAGCTTAATTGACATTCTAATTCACAGTTCTTTTGGAAGGCTTTAAATTAACTGAATACAGACCTTCTACTGTTTCAGCATAGTGTGAATAGAACTCTGATTGTGATATATATATAGCACCTTAGAGACTAACTAAGTTTGTTCTGGGTATAAGCTTTCGTGTGCATGCACACTTCTTCAGATACCTTCTTCAGATTGTGATAGTCACACTGAATGCAGTTTAATGCACTGTACTGAACAGATATTAACAGTATGCTGAAATATACCCATTACCTGAAGGACTATTACTTTAAAAGCTTAAAATTTAAAGTGCTAAATAAATTTGCTCCAGTTGGTAAATATTGGTATAGCTAACAGCAAAAAAATTCACAGAATTTCACAGCGCTTCTGAGATTTACTTTCCTGGCACGGGTCACTAAAGCTCATTGCCAACAGGCCAGCTTATGCCAAATGGAATTGATGGCAGACTCCTCAGATCACCCGAGAGAACACTCCTCTGCTTCTGGTCTTTGGAATTGATAAGTAACTGAACTACAAGCATTTGTTCAACTATTACGTGTCCATAATGAAAGCTGGAGGTAAACGCAGGTGCTTTGGAATTTAAGGAGAGGGAGGCTCATATCCTGCCAGTGGAGTTAGGGGGAGGAAAGAGAGAAAAGGCCCACTGGTGATGTTACAAGAAACCCAATAAAAACATCTGCTGGGGACCTCTGAGCAGCAAAGTTGAGGGCAGATACTGAAGATTAAAAGCTACCCCTGAGTGGCAGTCTTAACGTATCTGGATGTGAAAAAAAGAATTCTGTTCCAACAATGTGATAAGAAATGCACCTGAAATCTGAAATTAATTGCCAACCTTCATCCCCGTTACCCTACATGCTGTGAGGCAGTTTTGGGCAAACCATTTCCACCTGCCCTAAACCAGACATCAGGTGTGGGGCTGATAAGGGAAGGCCTTGGCTGAAGAGGGCTTTGTGGGCACTGAAAAGGAATAGTCTGTGAAGGAATAGAATTTTATGTCATTTTGTGGTGGGCTTCTGGTTGGAAAACTTGGGCTGCAAAATGGTTACTTTTGGCTTTAAAGGGTTTTGTGCAAATGGGAATCAAAAGTTCAAGGAGAGTTAAAAGTGCCAAGGGGTATCTTGCTCACATCTGCGCAGAAGGGTCAAAGATTTATCCTGACAATTAAGGGGGAATAGAAACACAACTGAAACACTCCTCTCCTCCTGATTTGCTAACATATTTGGTGGAGAAGTGAAAATATCGTGTGTAAGTCAAGCTAGGAAGCAGCCTAGTTGGTCAAAAGGTTGCGGAGTCGGAAACTTCAAGAGCGGGAGTTGAGAAGCTGCAAGTGAGAAAAGGACCGAAACCATGAAAAATGTTAAGAGAGCAGAGTTGGATACTGCAAGAGAGAAACTACGAAGGGATGCAGAAGCTCAATTAAGGGATGCAATTTGATGAGTATTGGCTTAGTTAGGGAAACATTATAGAAGAGGTATAGCAGGATGCATATGTTTGATCTTATGGATAGTTATTCAAACTGTAGAAATAGTTCCCTCCTACTAAAGACATCCACTTGGTGGCAGTGGTGAAGAAAAAGGAGGGGTTGGTACTTGGGTGATTTGCTTCCCTTCCTTCTCATGTTCCAGGCTGCAGCTTATGCTCTTTCGCACAGTCCCTTTTGTGAACAGAAAAGCCACAGCACACTAAAAACACTTCACATAATATTGTTTCACAATCAGAGGTCAGAGCCTACTTGCATTGCTGATTCTGAAAATGTAGTGTTGCACTCCCCAGCCCTATTCTGTTACTTGGAATTGCGGCAACTGAATGTTTAGTCCAAACACACAGCAGAAAAGATCTCATGGTATGCAGCAAGCAGGGAAAGGTCATTCCCGTTTCCTTGTTTGTTTGAAGCCTACAGGAACCTTCCTTCTTGCAAGAAATTATTAACACAGAATGCAATTCTTAACATTGCAAACCTTTTTTAAAAAAATAAAAAATTGCAAACCTTCTGTTCTCTAATCTATACTAACTAGATGGGGAAAAATCACAACATATTGGAGCCAAGATTCCATTCCAGGAGTGGAAGACGACCACCATTCACAGAACAGTTTTATCCAGCCTGTTACCTTGAAACGGATATGCTCAACAGAGTTGACAGAGCTCTAACATAATCCGTTAAACCCTTACATGCAACAATTGATTTCCCCATTATTAATCAAATTTTACCATTTGTAGTATGTTGAGTGTTGGCAGATAACATGCCTTGAGTCTCAAGGTCAGTAGGACCATAAATTACTTCCAACCATAGAGAGGTTCTTCTGAGAGTAAGAAAAATTGTGGCTCATTTTCTAAGAGTAAATATATACTAATGCATTCATTCCTGACAATCAAAATAAGGGGTTGGGCTTTGAATACAGGCTACTGTTAGAGATGAATGAACTTGGGGAGCCAGGATAGGGGTAGGGAGAGAACCAGCATGCCTGTTTTTCCCTCTCTCCCCAGACTTGCCATATATTGCTGAGCTCTGCTGTTGTCAGGGCCTTCAGATCAATCTCCAAGTATCAGAATTTATTTCAACAGCAACTCTGGATGCTGCTTGATCCTGGTTTAGGAGGCAGACCTAAGGCATTTTAGGTAGCACATTATTATTATTTACCTGGCAACTCCTCCATAGTCAAGGCCTTCTTCCCCACGAAATTTTATCATTAATCTCTTCCACAGGTCTTTGGGCCTCATCTTCATGACTTGTCTGTAAGACTCCTGGAATTACACCAGATAATACATTTATCAATATTATCATAGTCCTTACTCTGATGTTCCTCTGATCCTCTGATCCTAAAGAAAGAAAAAATCTGAGTATCCAAAACTTACAGCAGGTGGCATCATAATATATAAGCAGACATGTGAGGATCTTTTGTCATTGCTACATGCACTTAAAAATGCCTTTTAACCTGCAGGGGTATCTTGCCCATTTTCTTGCGCAGCTTACATGAATTGCTAATGTTTTGAGATTATTCTGGGTGTACTTGAAAAGTAGTTTGGCATAATACGTTTGTGGTGAGAAGGTTTTCACAATCCCTGCTGAATGAGAACACAAGAAGCAATCCTGGTCCAACATGGCTGGATGTTTATTCCTTACAGCCACAAGAAAAGGGGGCAGTTCATACATCAGTGCACCGAAACCATCTCAAGTTTGTGCAGCCCGATTCTACGCCTGTAAAATTCAGGTGCTTGCTTTAAATCATGAATAGGCAAACTCAGGCCCAGGGGCCGGATCTGGCCCAATCGCCTTCTAAATCCAACCCATGGGTGGTCTGGCCTTCAGCATGTTTTTACATGAGTAGAATGTGTGCTTTTATTTAAAATGCATCTCTGGGTTATTTGTGGGGCATAGGAATTCATTCATTCCCCCACAAAAATATAGTCCGGCCCCCCACAAGGTCTGAGGGACCTTGTGGACTGGCCCCCTGCTGAAAAAGTTTGCTGACCCCTGCTTTAAATTATAGATTGTGCTTCCAAGAAAGCATGTATAGGACTGAAGCTTAGATTCAGTAAAATGATGCCTGACGATACGTGTCGGTTATACACAATGAATAAGATTCAGCCTCCTCACTTTATCACATGCTCACCATGAAATCTCAAAAAGTGTGCTGTAGTTCAGATGTTTCCACATAATCTTTGCCCATTTACATTGCCAAAAAAAGCAAGAACCATCCCGGCGGCAGGATGTTCCCCCGCATTATTTAACACCTAAGATAACTCTACCGAAAGTTACCTCAAAAATTTCTTCCCTGGAGACTTCTATCCGGCAGTGTCCAGCTTGGGGCTGCTGCTGGGATAGCTCCTGTCTCAGAATCTTGAGTTTCTGCACAAGGTCCCGCTTATACCTGGGCACAGTCAGGCACTCGGCCTCATCTGGAAGCTGGCAAAGCGATACTACCTGCTGCTGCTGCTGCTGTTGATCCTTAAGTTGGTTCTGACGACTGAAAAGAATGGCAGCTGCTGTCAGTAATTCAAGACTTCCCATTATTCCCCCCCCCCACACAAATTAATATGCCTTTCAACCAACATTCTGAGGCAAGTGTAACAATGGTTTCTATGCGAGTGTCCTGCTTTTCCACTAATGTTTCCTAAAGGAGACTAAGAACATATCCATCTGTCTGTCTTGATCGTTTTCAACCAGCTTTAAGGGGTTTTGAACATTTCTGCTAAGCAGATTGCAGCACCATATTGACAACCCGCTGCTCAAAAGCTCTTTCATATTTGTTTTGCATGTTTTATCGATGTTCATGTGAACGTTCAGGGTAAGGTTGAGGCACAGCCAATTTAAATTTGATACAACCTTACATTTTAAAGAATTCGCTTACAAAAACGCTTGTACAGAACATTTGACAAAGATTGTACCTGGGCTAGTCGGGACCACAGGATTGTAAGCAGATTGGTAAGGTGAAAAGGGAAACAGATTGACATGCACTCAACAGACACAAATAAATGACTATTTTTTATTAGCTATTCTAAAAAATGTATTGAAATGAAGTTCAGGTTGCAACTGGGGAAGGGGGGGAAACCTTTATAAAAAATATTTTCTACGTGAATGTTCCTGGAGATTTGTCATGCCAAATTTTTGCTGCACAGTATGTTCTGCTCAGGGAAAGGAGTGTTGAAGTGGCTGCAAGGAAGGCAATCTCCAGGTTAAATGGTTCAGCTTAATCTGCAGTTCTGCAAAATTCTTCAACACACGGGTCAGGGCTGCATGTAAACTCAGAAACATGTCAGGGCTGCATGTAAACTCAGAAACATGTCAGGGCTGCATGTAAACTCAGAACAGCGGGCCTTGGTATCCTTACTGAAAGTAAAAGTAGCTATGTTGCCTACAAGAAAAGTTGAAAAAGCCATATTAGCGCAACAAAATCTTGGGGGGGGGGGGGACCATTGTGTGTTCCTTTTTCCCAGCAGCCCTTAGTACCACCTGAGATCTGCATAGAACTTAACTGTGATTCATTGTGACATGCAAATGAAGCTCTTGTTAACGGTTTACTGGGAATGCCCAGGTTGCCCAGGTGTGAGTGTGGGAAGTGAACCTCAACTCCTTGCTTAACATTATGTCCAAACCAGGGGTTGCAATTTGTTCCGCTCCAAAATAATCTGCAACTGGTAAGACAATGTTGGTTCTTGGGGCTTGGCTAATTAGTCCACATTCACCATGAAGATCTGTTTCCAGCTATGCCCTTGGGTTGGGGTACAGTGGGATTGACTTACACTTGCCATGATAACGAGTCATGCCTTTTGCTCAGTTATCCATCCGTCTGCCTGCACAGCAGACCCTGAAAGCACTCAGTATGTCAGCAACAAATTATTTACACCCAGTCCACTTTATGCTGAATAATTTTAAAATTGGCTTCTTTTTTTTTACACTGAGCTCTGAAGTTTCTGTTCTTCCACTCCCCAATTCTTAAATTTAGAGTTCCCTAAATTTAACACTACATGCTAAACTTACGTACTTTGAGGTTGGACAGGCAACTGAAGCCATGTATAATTTCACTGAGACAGATACATTTGTTTTTTTAACTAATTTAAAGCTTTGGATATATTGAAACCACAAAAATTATCTTCTCTTTAGTGAAAAGAAGGGAGAAATCATCTTCACATATCTCGCCTTACTGTAGCAGACAGTAACACACACTGGAGAAAATTTATCAGACTGAGGACTTTGCTGATGACACTATTGGTTGGATTTCTGAAATCCTTCCATAATGAAAGACAGATGTATGAATGAAAAAGCTTAAATGTTGTAGCAAAAGGCTGAGAAGTGCAAAAAAGATCTGTGATTTTGCAGCTTGAGGTTTATCCTACTGAAAGACAACCTGAAGGTTGTCACAGCTATCTTGGAAATCTATAAGGATCATAATTTTATAGATGTAAATTGGTTACTGCTAGGAAACTGAAAATTAAAAACAACAACAAATGCAAATTACTATCTTAGAATAGTAATATATATTTTTTAAAATTACATTCTTCTTCAGTAGGTAACTACAGACTCCTCAAATATCACACATTATATTTGAATTCGCTCAACGTTCTAGCCAAGAGATGATCACAGCCCTGAGACTTTAATTAACTAATGTTTACTCAGAGTAGACCCATTAAAATCAATGGGCCTAAGTTAGTGGTCATTAATTTTAATGGGTCTGAGTAACCCCCCCCCCGAAATTTCCAAAGAGATTTGATTCTGTAAGAAATAGCTTACAAAACTATGTGCATATTTGCACACAAGGTACACTAAGCATTTTCAGTTATACTGAAGACAATTTAACTTTTACTTTTTTACCTTCCACAGCCTCCCTTCCTATAAAAAAGTGGTGCCAGAGTCTCATCACTAGTCTAGCTCTGCGGATTCTTATGCCCAGTCACATTCTAGCCACCCAGCTTTTGTGGAGTATTTACTTAATGCTATGCAGGTGTTTCCTAAAATAGCATTTAAAAGGTGTTAAAGCAAAGAACAATGAAATAAAATTCCAGGAGTGTCTGAACAAACGGATCGTTCTGTCTAGACAATGGCAATTTTGATTTATATAGTCTCTTCTGCTTTTGGAAACATGGCTAACAGAGTAAAGCAAGGAAGGCATTAAACGCAAAGTGAATGGAAAGAAGAGCTCAGATGGTGACGACAAGGCCATTTTATTGCCCTATGCGTTTCAGATTAAAACTCTTCCTCGAGGGCAACAATCAGTTCTTTCAAAGTGAAACCAAAAAATATTGTCTACCAAGAATTATTTCTAAGCGCTTATTTTGTATTGGTTTAAAATATTAAAGGCAGACAATGCAAATCACTAAGCTTCTGTAATACCTTGTTGTATAATTATTCTTCCACATATTCCCTCAATAATATATATTTCAGATTGCTTCTCCCCAGGACTACAAAGTCTCAAGAGATCTTAAGTCAACACAAAGGAGTTATATAACCCAAGGTGGCAGAATCAACCTATTGCACATTCCCAGAGAACCACTTTCGTGCTCCAAAACATTAATCTGCATGTGCTGGTGACATCATGAACTCACTTTAGAACCAGGTGCAAGTTAGCCGATAGCCGTGGATCTGTGAATTGCGTTGTTCTGTTGTTATGGTCAACAAAATAAACTCTGCCTGTTGCTGTATTCCGGATCTCCCATCCAGGAGGCAAAGGACCAAGCTCTTCACAATTGATGTTGCTAAGATCCCTGCAAAAACAAACATAAAAATGAGAGAGAGAGAGAAAAAACATCAGTATTTGGCCTCTGAGCCAAACCAGTGTAAAAGTAACATTACAATTCCATGAAGCCTGAGAGTATGCATTGTTTCGGAAACTTGATCTATACAGCTGGAATGTCTACTCTCAAGGAGCAAGCCCACCAAAGGAAAAGCAAAACGTACTCTCAGAAAAACATCCCGCTACACTGGTCTTGGAAAAACTGTTATCACACAACCTATGTTTTTTGCTTTAAGAAGAAAATAACTACATCGGTAATTAATGGGATACTGACTTAAAACGAAAACAAAATCCTTTTTCCTACAGGAGCTGCATGTTCTTAATGCCAGTTTTTAAAGGACATCGGAATAGTTCTGGTTTTTTTAGAAACAGTGGAAGGCGGACAGACACATTTGTCAATACCGGTGTTTTCCATGAAGATTTATGCATGTGTGCCACAGACAATTTTCGCCAACTAAGAAAACTAGCCACTAGATGTCGTAAAAAAATCATAATCCCAGAAGGGTTGTGTCCAGTTATTGCATGACTAGAAGGCAATCACACAGTCAGGTGGAATCTACAAACATATAAAAACCATTCTTAAAATGGTTTTATTTTTAAAAATACATTGAATTTTCCATAAGGCTCACCATCGCTATCTAGTGTCACATTGTATGTTGCACTTAAAACACACTTAAAACATTTTATTTGCAGCTGCGTAGAAGCTGAGCCCTCAGTCTCTCTTTCCCTCCTCCTGTCCCCCCCCCCCCCGCCCCTCAAAATGCTCTCCTGGGGAGTAGGGAGCCTGAACAGAGCTGCTGTGGAAGGGGAAGAAATTGCCTCAAATCAGGCAGGGGGATCTGGGGCTAGTGATTTCAGGCACTCCATCACTAAAGCTCCGTATAACACAGTTTTCACTGTACAGGACCTCCCAATCTACTAGAGAGATTAAACATCCTAACCTGTAGCAATGTTTGTATCATTCATATCCTATCTTCCTTCCAAGGAGCTCAAGGTGGCCTACATGGCTCTCCCCCAAAATTTTGCCCTCACTACCACCCTGTAAAGAAGGGTAGGATGAGAGACAGGGACTAGCCCAAGGTCTCTTAATGAGATTCATGGTCGAGTGGGGATATGAACTCGGATCTCATCGGTCCAAGTCAAACACTCAGATCACTACACCATGCTAGCGCTGCAAGGAACTGAACAAGTTAGCTCTAAATATGTACACAGCAGGTGATTTACCGAAATTATTTTATGCCCGTGTCAATTAATATTAAAAGAAAAAATGCATAATCAACATTTAAGCGATCAGTCAGCGCTGTGCATACTGTTAAAAAATATTTGACTATTCTGTGCCCCCCAAAAAACCTCCCTTAGAATTCTGAGGCAAGTAGATTAAAAGTATGCAAAGGTTCTGCACAGGTCTGTTTTAAACTGCTCACTTGACACAGAAAGGGAAAGGATGGAAGGCACTAAAATCTGATCAGTGAAAAGTCTTACTCCGTCCCTCTCAGATCTCTGTGAATTCACTAAGCACTGCAAACACTACATTGCTTCAGAGTCTGGGGCTGTAAGCTTTCTGTTTCTCTTGCTTTAAATTATATCAGAGCTTCTTAGGAGTCTGAATTTTCTAATACCACTTCCAAAATCTGGGCTTGCACAGGTTCATAGATAACATACCTCCTGCCAACAGGCTATTATAGCCAATGTATATATTACTAATTTGATTTGTACAGCAACTTTATTTAACTTACAGCATGAAAGGGCAGATTATCCGCTTACCTCGGTACGCGTGGATCATGCCATGTGCTTACACCAGTCTGAGTATGTAGGAAATACACTTGCCCTTGCTGAGTTGTCCTTTGCTCTGTTCATTCAGACGTGCCAATGTGGAAACAAAAGATTACTTCGTTTACTAGTGAAAATCCCATGCAAAAGGTTAACAAGTTCACAGACTTGAAATAACTATATAAATTCCCTTCCCCTTGAGATTTGTCAAAACCTGAATGTCTTTGAGAAGAACAGTTAAAAAGACTTTCGTGCTTGGTCTAGCTTTAATAGCCAGAGCAAAGCAAGAGTAGAGGTAGCTTAATTTTTAAACAATATATTTTCCCAGTTGGCTATTGTATTCTGGGCTGGATCCAACAAAATTGTTCCCTTAGCAAAACGCGTTTCTGCCGACTCAGCAGGACATTTTCCCCTCTTTCCCCTGTACCCCTCATCTATTCTGGGGGTTTCCCCTAATCCTCTGGAGCAGCTTGGGGTGGGGTTGAAACTCTTACTTTAGAGGTGACGTTTTCATGTATTCGCCTTATGATTAGATCATAGGGCAGGAGACATATACACAGAGAGGAAGATTACGTGGAAACACTGAGCCATAGCAACAGAAGTGAACTGCAACTTAAAGTGGGTCTCAAAGGATTTTGAAATATTTTATGAACTGAAAATTCTGAAGAATTTCTTTGGAAGTCAAGGGTAGTATAATAATGTACGAGTTATTTTTTTCCTGAGAATTTTTAACACATATGGAGTTACATTCTTAAACTGGTATAAAAAGTTAAAGATAAAGGACCCCTGGACAGTTAAGTCCAGTCAAAGACAACTATGGGGTGCGTCGCTCATCTCACTTTCAGGCCGAGGGAGCCGGTGTTTCTCTACAGACAGATTTCCGGGTCATGTGGCCAGCAAGACTAAACTGCTTCTGGTACAACAGGACACGGAAATGCAGTTTACCTTCCCACCACAGCGACACCTATTTATCTGCTTGCACTGGTATGCTTTTGAACTGCTAGGTTGGCAGGAGTTGGGACAGAGCAACGGGAGCTCACCCCATCACATGTATTCAAAGCACCAACCTTCCGATCGGCAAGCCCAAGAGGCTTAGTGGTTTAGACCACAGCGCCACCCGAAGCCCTAAACTTTCCCTAAACTGGTGTAATGATAGAGGATCATATTAAGCAGAAAGTTAGAAATTTGCATACTTATGGCCATACCATAAAATACCCTGGACTGGATCCAGACTGAATTAGCCATTGCTAACTTGTTCCATTAGTTTCAATAGGCCCAAAGTAACACACTTTGGTCAGTTCCAACCCATTGCTTTGTACTATAGGATATGTCTCTTAGAATCCTCAGACAGCTAGGTATTTTAAAGGTGTTTATTAGCCTTCAAGGATACAATGAAAAATGCACACCAAAACTTTCTCTCAAAGAGTGAGAAAAGCTTTGTTTCTTGTATTTCTGCACTGCCTTTCATGCAATGGCATTAATGGTGGGACGTAACCTGGAAGTGGTTAGCATTTAATGCAGTTCTCTAAGGCCATTCCCAGTTCCCTCATATCATCTATTGATACTCTGTGCCATATGTCTCTATCACCATCTGCTGCAAAGACTCTGTTCATTAACATGTTGGACTCGATGGCCTTTGTGGTCTCTTCCAACTCTATGATTCTATGATTCTATTCTATGTCTTCCTGGATGTTTCATTAACACCTGCCCATTTTATTCCTCTACAATGTCTATACAAGGGATTGGAGAGGTACACCAGCCAGAGCCAGGTGCAAAATAGTGGCTCAGCTGGGTAGTCATAAACTAAGAATTTAAAAACTGGGTGCTTCTGAGCCTAGGAATTTGTGATCAGACCAAGTTCTCAAGTCTTTTCACCCAAAATACCAAGTTTTACACCAAGCATAATTTAGGCGCAGGAAAGCTTTAAAACTGTTGCTTTTGCTACATAATTACGATTCAGAAACCACTGCGGCCAGAGAAGGTTTTATGTTCTGTGAGCAAAGCTACCAGAAGCTGAATTCAGATAAAATATTTTAATCTTTATTACCAGTCCCTCAGATGTGCTTAATTTGGGAATGCATTTCAATTATAACACAGATTTTCCTACACATGTACATTGGAAAGCATCTACTTACAACACATGATAAAATCTTGGCACGAGATATAACAGGAGTGTGCTTTTCTGGACAATAAACATAAACTTGTTGTTTCGTTTTAAAAAAAATAACACCTTTAAGCCTTTGAGAAAGAAACATACACAAAATGTGGTACGCTCTCTCTCGGTAATATCACCTATTCTGTTCAAAAAGTTTTCTGTTCTTCCCTCGCCTTGCATTGAGACTGATTAAATTAGAAGCCTGAGATCTGGACTAGTGAATTGCACCACTCCATGGTTCAAGGAAAAGAAGCAATGATCAGAATAGGAATTAACAGGATTTTTCTCTCACACAGCAAAGCTCCAGCAGTATACTACACCCGTACAGTAATTAAATCACCAGAGCTGGACTGAGACCAGTATCATGAAAGCGTGAAGGGGGAAATCCCTCTCATTAGATCTTCAGAATAATAGTCCTTTGAAGTACATAGCCTTTGAAAAACAGACAGACAGATAGTTACGCTGTTTTAAAAATGCGTACCATATCCTTCCGGTAAATCTGGAGGCGTATGTAGATGGGTCCTGCTCATGTAATTCCTGTGCCTCTGAGACCTCACTCTTCTCTCTGCTAGCCTGGGATCTGATGCCTGTCCACATGTCGCACCGTTTATTCCCGTAAGCGGTGTGTTCTCATCCACAAAGCAGCTCAGTGGTCGACCTGGACTTGAATATTCCGATGCTGGCCTGTTAACAGTAATAATGTTTTTGAGACCTCTCTGTTTTAGAGAACTGTCTCTAAACCATAGATTGCCAACCGTTTTGGATGCATGGGGCAATTTGCAAACAGGAGAAATTGTTCTAGGCAACCACACACCCACAACCGTACCCTCTGGCTATAAAATCACCCTTCTTTCAAGACTCATTTCATCAGCAAGGGCAGGGAATTCTGAGCAAAGTCCTCAGTCCTCTGTGAGTACATGGATGCCTGCGGTCATCGCACTGGTGACTCCTAAACTGTGGGTAGCTTCAATTAAAAAGTTATGCATCAGTGATATAATACACATGCCGAGGCAACACACAAGTTTGGATTCCTATGCTATTCAGAAGCATGGTAATAAAAATCAAGTGCCGCTTGTGGCCACAAGATGCCCAGAGCTACTTTGCAGAGAAACATATGCCCTGCTTGTATCCTATTACAAACGGAGCAAGTGGGAGAGCGTGCAGCGATAAGGGACCTGACAATATATTCAACAGATGCACAATCTAACAACATAATAAGTAATACTTAAAACCAAGTAAGGAGCCAACAGAAAACTGGTGTGTGACAACTAACGTACAGACTAATCCTCACTGAATGAAATAATGGCCTGATGGCAGCAACTCAAATATGGACCAGTCCCGATTCCCAATTCCCTTCTCCCATATTACTAAATTACTTTCCACAAGGAAAACTATACTAACCTGGCTCATAACCAAGTGTCATTTATCTAATACAAAACAGTAATGCCAACATTGCCTTCTTATTTTACAGTTTTCATTTGTGAGGCGCAGGGAACCTTTGGGGGCCAGTGGGCCAGAACCCTATCTGTGGGGCAGGGGTGAGGGGTTTGTGGGAATGGCCTTGCAATATAAACTCTAGTCAGGAAAGGGTAGGTAAAGGTAAAGAACCCCTGGACGGTTAAGTCCAGTCAAAGGCGAGTATGGGGTTGCAGCGCTCATCTCACTTTCAGACCGAGGGAGCCGGCATTTGTCCACAGACACTTATGTGTTATGTGGCCAGCAAGACTAAGCTGCTACTGGAGCAACAGAGCACCGTGACGGAAACCAGAGCGCACAGAAACACTGTTTACTTCCCCACCAAAGCAGTACCTATTTATCTACTTGCACTGGTGTGCTTTCAAACTGCTAGGTTGGCAGAAGCTGGGAAGAGCAACGGGAGCTCATCTGGTCGCACAGATTCTAACTGCCAACCACAGCGCCACCTGTGTCCCATTTATAAACTCTAGTAATGCATCACAAGTCCGTTATATCCACATCCGACTCTGTAAGAGGGATATAGGAAGGATTTACATTATAGGAGCAATATTTGGGAGGAACCTCTATTCGGGAGATGTGGAACTGAGGTAATAGCTAGCAACAATTTCAAGGAATCATGGACTCCTACCAATTAAATCCACAAGAAGAACAAGTGCTCAGCTTGAGTCACTGAAAAATTTACTGTACAGTGTTCTCTAATAATTCTTACCGTGTTGGTCGCTCCCACTGTGTTGTTCGTGTAATATGATTTAAATACTGAATTCTTCCAGAGGCCGTCCTCCTTTCTTCCCAACTAGAATTATACATTGAAAGAAAATCACCATATTTAGAAGAAGTTTGTTTTAAAGAAGTTTTTAGCCAACAGACACCATAACATGAACATTACATTTGGCTAACTATCCACACTATTTTTATATTACTCATTTTTATTTAAATGTATTTTTACAAAGATAAAAAGAACTATACAGTTAAAAATAATGTTAATGTTACAGAGACAAGCCATAATATAGGGCAGTAGCATCAGGGCTACTAATCAACTTCTACAACACGGCTACTACTAAACTTCAGAAGTGCCCAACTACTGGTACCTCCCAAATCACAGGAGAGGACATTCCTAAGGGTAGGAACCACCAAGGATAAGGCCCTCTTTTATGTTGCCAGTAGGTGGCATTCTGCATATCGCAGAATGCGCCATCAGAAAGGCCTTCTCCATATATCTGACTGTATAGGGGGCTGTACAGAGAAGGACAGTACTTTAGCTAACCTTGACCCAAGTTGTTCGGGGCTTTACAATGCCACCTAGACGATCATGAGGTTAGCAGTGCATATATCATAGTTGCTGAACTGACTCTATCCAGAAAGCCAGCGGTTGGCAAGGCAACCATAGTTAGTAATAGGTACTCCTTGCTATCAAGGTCATTCGCCCATCAACTGAAAGTGATAAATCTAGCAGCACCCCCAAATCACATACCTGCTCTTTCAGGGACAGCAGTGTTGAGGGTAAGCAAACATACAAGTTACTGGATGTGGGGACTTACTGTGTCTATCTTATCAGGATTTAGTTTCAGTTTTATCAGGATTCAACACACACACACACACACACACACACAGTTTCTTCTAACGGTGAAGTTGCCTTTTCCAAACAATGCTGTCCAGATGTTTTGAACTTCAACTCTCACCAGCCATGGCAAATGTTCAGGGATAATGGGAGTTTGTAGTCCAGTATTTTCATGAAGTTAAATTGCTGGTTGGCATCTCTAACTCCAAAATAAGTCTACATGTAAATATTTTTTTAGAACACACTAGTATTCTTCCCTCCATTTTTCATCACTGCAAATATCAGACAAATATATAAACAGCATTTATGAAATGTAAAAATGTTATCTTACCCATCAGGTAGATCATTGTCAAATAATCTACTGCAGTCCACAACTTGCCCTCCAGTACCTATCCGGTCTCTGGATTGAAGACTTACTAGCAAACAAACAAACAAAGGCCAAAATTAGAGGTACGACAATACAATTCAAATCATGACTGTATTTGGAAAGAAATGACACAACTTGTTGATACAGTCTTAAAAGCCTTCTTTTCAGTTGATTATTTTTTACACACCATTTCAACAGAGACATGAGACTGGCCCCATTCAAATGCTGCACTCAGGCAGGATTGATAGTTTATTCTGGTTTATTGGGAATAAGCAGCATACTGGGGCACTCTACTTAATCATTCCAACTTTGCTGTCATCTTTGAACAAGCGGGACCAAAAAGCTGCAATAACCTTGAGTTCCCATGATACATGAACCCAGGATCCAGGTATCCTCTCTGGTAAGAGTGCATTTCATCCACTGAGGCTGGTATACCAGCTGCAGCTTCACTTGGTGACATCTAGGTGTGGTTGTGCATGAGGCTGCCTCAGTAGACTGCAACAGCTGCGCCTGTTGACCATGATTGGTCAATAGTATTGAAATAAATTCAATACTGTTTCCAAACATAATTCAGAGTACTGGCTTTTAAAGCCCTATAAAGCTTAGGACCCAGGTACATGAGGAACACCTACTAATATTCCCATATGCTGAAGTCATCTCTGGAGGTACCTCTGCCATCTAAGGTAAGGTGGGTGGCAACCAGAGAAAAAGCCTTCAGTGGTGGTGCCCTGTTTGTGGAATTCCCTCCATAGAGAGGTCCGGCTGATTGGCTTGTACTTAAAAATGAAGTAGGATCTCAACCAACTCATCACTCCTTAATATTTGGGGTCTACCCTCCACTGACAAGAACCCTATAGGGAGAAGAGTATGTTTCTGTAAAGACCACAGCACCAATAGTAAACATGGCTTCAAGAATCCTTAAAATATGGAATCCTCACTGAATTTAGAATTACTTTGCCCTTTAATATGGACTGGCACTTGTATTTTACAAGATGGAACCATATTTAGAGTCTTGATCAGCATTATGGAAACAAAGCAGTGTATTACTTTTAGACATTAAATACGCCTATAAGAAGTGCTGGACAGAGAACACTGCAGAAGTAAGAAGGGTCCAAATACACAGCTCACAGTTCCAGAAAAAATACATACGAACATCCCTTTAAAAAATGGCAAGCTTTATCCATTTGGTAGTATTTCTTATGCCTGAAGATTTTTCGCAATAGAACATCAGCCTGGCAATTTTGTGCCTGAAGTGCTGTAAACAGTAAAATAAAGGTTGCCTGTGAAAGCCTAAGTAGCTAGGTTTATTTTATAAACAGGTTAGTCAAGAATGAAACTGAACACACAACATTACTTGTGGTTTCTGTGGCATTAAGATTAATGTGCTTTTCCTAATCCTGTTTAGTTTGGAAGTGAATGCTTGTGTCTAGACCAAAATGAGCACCTGTCCAGCAAAAGATAATAAGAGAAGCTGGGCCCCCTTGCAACCAAAAGACACGCCAACTTTCTGAATGGGAGGCACCATTTGCAAACAAAAACCTTGCAGATCCACTTGCCCAAGTGGCAACATTCCCCAGGCAGACCTGAGTATGCAAATGTTATGAGATAACCGAGACATCAATTAACATAATCTAGTACTTTGCTTTGTTGCATCATTTAAGTCAAATCATTTCACCTCAACCACTTAAGTACATAAGTGAGCTCTTAAAATTAAATCAAACTGTAAGATATTCTGGGTTGGATCCAAAGGCTCCATTTTGTGAAGTCTCCTCCTATAAATGGAAATTCATTCCATCCAAGGACCTTTAGGTAAAATCCACTGTTCTTTTTTATCATAGATGCAGTAATGGTCTAAAAACATAATGTATAATATATAATGTGTGATTTTTCATAATGATGTTGTCAAATAGCTTCCTCTTTCAGGGCTCCATAACTTGAAAGCACCAGAGCAACATTTGTAAGCATAACTTTTGTCTGTTCCTATTCAAACAAAACACTCACATAGGCAGCAGGTAGGTTTTCAAGGGCTGAAATATAATGGATTTGTTCCAGCTCAAGTTAAGCAATGTTAAGGCCTACTGATTTCAATGGGGAAATAGTACTCTGCTTATCTCTCTCCCACTGAAAATTAATGAAGCTTCAAAAGCATTCAAAGTAGGTTGAACTTTAAATCTCCGAAAAGAACCTTAATCCCTGCCTGATACATCATCATTGCAAAATCTATGGGTGCTAGACATTTTCCCAATCAAATAAAGGTAGTAATAGTAACACGTTAGGAAAGGCTCGCAATGGAGTTCATTCTATTATCCGTGAAGAAAATCAAGATAGTGTTCACAAACATAAATGCAAGGAAGATGATACACAGATTTAGAAGATTGCATCCAATGCCATCTTTCCATTCACAGAAGGTAATTTAAGCCAGCAGACATTTTCATGAATAGAACAGGGCGAGGCTATTATTCCTGTTTCCTTCTGCGCTCCCCACTCCCCGCCCCCCACAATCTGCTACAGAGACTTGGATAACCCTTGAGAATAGTTTGGGACGTAAACAGGGGGTTGCGGGAGAATCTGAAGAAATACCGCACTTCTGCTTTTGTTCATGGGATACTTCACTGGATCAAAGAATCTTCTGTGAATACTGGATACAACCTGGTTTAGTATGCTCCATTTCTAAGAACAATATTAGAGCTGGCTTGATCAGATCCACAGCTCAGCATCCTCTTTTCACAGAGGCCAATTAGATGCCCATGAGAAGCCCAAAAACAGACCTGAGTCCAATCTTGTGTTCCATTCCCCCCCCCCCACAACCCTCTTTTGGACACTGTAAACCTTTGTACTGACAGCTCTCCAAAAGGCTGTCCTGCCTCACATGTCCCATATGCAGGAGGAGGAAGAGAGGCAGGAACAACCTAGTAAGACACAGTGTGGCATAGTGGTCAATGCGTTGGACTAGGTCATAGGAGCCGGGGGTCAAATTCCCCACTTGGCCATGAAGCTCAAGGAGTGACCTCAGTTCAGTCACTGCCACTCAGCCTAACCTCACTGGTTTGTTACGGGGATTAACTGAGGAGGGGGAAAAGATAGGATATAAATGCAATAAATAATAAAATCATAATTACAGTCAAGTCTGTACCATGACAGCCTTGCCTAACTTTTGCCCATGTTTTGTAGCTATGGCAGCTGCGTCACACAATGTAAGTGGGATTTTCTGCCAAAACTGAGTAGGGATTCATCAAACTCCATGCCTCTCAGATTGCAGGCTCTCTACACAGGAGCCCAAACACATGTCAGTAATAGGGGGAACTTTTTCAAATTCAGATGGTAAAATCTTTGATATTTTAACTACGTGTTAAAACCACATATTCAAATTAGCAAAATCAAATCTGCACTTACCTACAATCTGTCCCCTAACGGTATCATTGTCATTTGGCCCAAGTTTGCACAGATCCAACCTCTGATCTATGGAGGAAAAAACAGCACAGTTTACAATCTACAACAATCACTTAATACCCGCATACACTATGAAGTTTTTCTTTGCCTAAACATGTCTGTACTTTATTAAGTGAGGGAAAAGCATGCTTGTTTTCATAAAGGATTGCTTTTATATAATAATAAATTCTAAATTCTGAAAAGCTCATTCCAAAGCAGGGTCTACTCACAACCAGTGTCTTTAAGGCGGTTTATGGCGTTGGAAAGAAGTCTTACGCAGCCCAGAAAACCAGCTCCCTGTTTTTTATGAATTTTCTTGTGGTTCCATACACTGATCGTTATCGAATCTGACTTCCCAATGTATCTGAAAAAGGACAAGAATTGGAGCAACACAAATTGTTAACTGCACTCTTTGGACAGTCTATGGAATACACTTTATTTTTTTACTTCAGTGTGTTTTTGCAGCTAAGAAGTGTAAACATGGTTTCCCCTGGCAGAAGAGGTCAGATTCACAGGAACTGCATGCTACAGATTGGCAAAAGCTCCCCTAGTAATTTATTTGTAAAACAGATTTTACACGAAGGAATTTCAAAAGAGCTTTTCAAAATGTCTTGCGTAAATCAAACACGGTCGTCCTTTGGCTAGACAATGACAGTATGTCTAAGTGCAAATGGCTGGTATATCATTGGGTGTTTAATCCTGGGGGGGATATAAAATTTAAGAATTATGGTTCTCCCTGAGAGATGTTTAGCAGTCTTCTTCCATTACACATTCCCTGTTAGGACAAACATCCAAGTATTCCACTTACTAAAAGCATATCCTCCTACATTCACCCATTTAAATTATCTACTTCCCCCACCCGCAGAGCTGTAATATATCTCTAGTTATCTAACTATAAATGAAGCTGTCAGGACTGGCAGACCAAAACCCTGTTGTACCTTCCAAGACTTACAAGGGTAATTTTTTTTTCAAGTTCAGGGAACACTTCCTCCCACCTCACTGCTGCCCCCACCCTGCCCCACACTATCTGAAGGCCTACATGCAAAAAAAGGACCAAGATTTCTGTTGGCAGCTTGCATAACAATCAGCAAACAATCACAGGAGGGAACAGTGCTACTGAGAAGGGGGTGGAATTGAAATCTAGTTATATTTAGATTTAAAGCAATGCACAGCTTTGTATTATTCAGTTATTTAATTTTATTTAGTTAGTTATTTAATTTATATCCCACCATTCCTCCCCAAAGAGGGAGGCAATAAATTATTAGTTGTCAGCCACATAAACAGAGATTAATGTAGTTTTCTGACAGGTCATATTTTGATTTCATCCACCATGACTATTCCAATATAATTCTATTCAGAAGTCAAGAGTGCCCGATAAGCAATAGGAAAAGTGAAGCTGATCTTGTTTCATATTCTGTCCGCCTGCTTTAAAACCATAACAAGTTACAGGGCGCTAAATAAAAATTGTGCTCACTGTAAAGCCTTTTCCAGTGCTCTTTAAAAAAAATCATAACATGAAGGCATATGGTAAATGTATTTAATACATAACTTTATAAATATATTTACGTTTTCAGCTATTACAATGTTCTGCGCAAGTCTTGTTTGTTCAGGATAGAGGCTGCTATGCCTATTGGATCTAGCTGGTTCAAAGAAACTGAGGAATTGCTAAAGGACACACAGTCCCTGTGTTTAGCATAGGAATCAATGCAAAGTCGTCTTGCCAAGTAAATAATGTTTTTCCAGAGGAAGAAAAACATTTCCTTTATGGTTGCGTTGAGCTTTTTGGAAAAAAAGCTTTTCGTCTAGCCTACTGTTCACTTGAAGGCTGATAAAAGTATGTATCTTTATTTTGAATCAAACTGAAACGAAACAACGACAAAAAAATGAAAAACCAGAAATTGTATCAAATAGCAGCTAAAACCAATCATTCACTTGACTCTCTCATTATTTATCCATCTAACGCTGCACATCACTCCTCGGTCTTCTAATCTTTGACATATGGTAAATTTGGATAATGGAAGCATGTATGTGAGCAAAGACAAAGTTATGAATGCTAGTGTCCCAGAAACTAGTTTCAAATCTAGACAATAAATCAATATATTTGTTTCACTGGATCCGATTTTCAACAAACTGGTTAACCAACTGTGTTCTTCACCCAACTAAAAATCTGTGACAGAACTCTGTTTGGGAGGGGGAAACCAAATGTAGGCAGCCACTAAGTATGAAAAATCTGTGTTGGAAAAGCCTACTTTGCTTGTCAGGATAGAGACAATATTTCTATCTACAGCAAGAAACCAACAGAAACTGATTTTTAATCCTCTCTGACAAAAGCTTTTTATTGCCTTGACGTCTCCATTTACAGCATCAAATTGATCTAACCAATGTCATGCTTGTTTTTTTGAAAATTCTAAGAAATGGGAAATAAGAAGATTGCATTAGAGGAGTGCTTAACAAAAATGGGCAATATTTTGTTGACATTCAAGTTGATGACATAAAAGAGGACATAATTCTGGAAGAGGGCCTAGATTTTTCCACTAACTAGTCTGAACTAATTCTATCATCTTTTTATTTCAGTTCCCTCTCATCAAAACCTAAGTTAGATATTACATTAATTTCATGCCTCTTGTAATGCCAAAATATACCAATTTAAAAGAGTTTACAGAAATCCAAGTACATGCAACACAATTTAAACATTGTTTCACATCACAACAAATCCATTTCACACTTAGGCCATGTACACACCACACATTTAAAGCACATTACTTCCCCTAAAGAATCCTGGGAACTGTAGTTTGTTGAGGGCGCTGTGAATTATAACTCTGGGGGCAAACTACAGTTCCCACGATTCTTTGCGGGAAGCTATGTGGTTTAAATGTGTACTGTGTACAAAGCCATAGTTTCAGTATCCATAAGGGGGGAAATGTTCACTGACTGCCAAGCAAGTTATTTCCTATAACAATGAATGTGTCATAGGTCAGAGACCAGCATTCCCATGCAACAGTGTGTTGTTAGGGTAAACATTATTATACTTTCAGAATCTACTGTATGAAATGGATAGTACAGCAGATAATCACAGACTTCTGGGTTAATCGCCAATGTCTGGCAGAAAACTACATATTATCTGTTATTTTTTTAGCCTTCTGTGAATGAAAAGAAATACTGAATATATATTCTCCACAAAGAGTTGGGAACTTACAAGAGTTACGTGAGCCTTCTGCAACCTGCTGCCCACCAGATTTGATTTGATTTTTATACTACAACTCTATCCAGTGCACAGTTGTAGTCTGAAACAGCTGAAGCTCATCAGAAGGCCAAGTTATGTTGAAATAAATACATTTAAATGACATGGGGTTTTTTGGTGGGGTTTTTTGCATCCTTTCTCCATCAACATCCTTAATTACTGTAAGGTTACTTAAAAGCAAAGATCATCAGCAAAGTCCTATGCATGGTTGCTCAGAAGTAAGCCCATTAGATCCAACCAGACTTACTCCCAGGACTTTTGTCCTGACGTAGCTGTTAACATACATTTGTCAACATACAAACATTTGAGCTGGGGACCCAAGCACTTAGTAAACCAGGGTGATCCAACATGCAGCCCTGAGGCCCTCAGTAACACCTGTTGCCCCCCGCCCCAGCCCTAGGGCCTCCTTCAAAAAGCCTGGTGCATTGCTCAACCCACTTTGGGAAGGCAGCAAAAAGGGAGGGTGGGTGTGTCAAATATTGACTTCATTGCCTCCCACTGGATGACAAGGCAGTGTGTGGCCCGTGTGTTCAGTATCAAGGTACTCTTTTGTGGCCCACTTGATATGAAAAGTTGGGTCACCTTGTACTAAAGCCTCGTGATACTAGGGAATCACAAACCCAGGCTAATACAGAACTGCAACATTTGCCCCTCTGCTGCAACTATTTAAGTATAAACAGCAGAACTTCCTGGACAACGCCACTGCCACAGCTAGCCTCATTTATGCTGTCTGCAGAGAAAATGGAGAATCATAGAAATGTAGAGTCCGAAGGGAACAAAAAGGTCATCTCGTCCAACTCCCTGCAATGCAGGAATCTTTTGCCCAACATGAGGCTTGAACTCATGACCCTAAGATTAAGAGTATTATGGTCTACAGAATCAGCTACCAAGGCAGATAAGGGGACAACCAGACAGACCCCTGACCCCAGTCAGGGCTAATCAGAGGCTTTGGCTAGCTGTCTGACAGGAGGCCTGAGGAGCAGACTGGAGAGAGACTTATACAGTCCACTTCTGGGATATAGATTTGTGCCAAGCTGCAGGTGCCAACAGCTTCACTCAGAGGGCTGAGGTTGGCTGCCACACGGTCATGTTGTGGATGGGGCCAACTAGAGCAGTCTGCATTGCAGTGAGTCGAGACTCTATGTGCCCAGCGGCTCTTTCCCCTGCAGGCAGGCTGCGGAAGAAACATCTGCCAGTGGGCAGGCTGCCCGACAGGAGGAGTTTTGCCCTATGCATGCAAAGTTCTGATATGTTGTAACTGATAAAGTTGTGGCCATGTTTAACTCACCACCGGCCTCAGCCTGTTCACTGCTCCTGGACCTCACATTCCCCTGTGTGGTGCACAATACAGTCTAGCATTTCCCTCACCAATTTTCCTTCTGTTCAGCTCAGTGGTAAAACACGAGACTCTTAATCTCAAGGTTGTGGGTTCGAGCCCCACATTGGGCAAAAAGATTCCTGCATTGTAGGGGGTTCGGACCTTTGTGGTCCCTTGAAACACTGCAATCCTGTTTCTATGATCTTGACTCTTCTTGGGCTATAATGCAAGTAGATGCAGACTATTTTACGTATGAAAGAAAACGCTACAATAAAAGCCTAACTAATTTTATGCCAGTAACATACTGCACAAATAAACTGAGAGACCAGAAAGAGGTGTGTGCACGTTCATGTGTATGTATGGTAGCACAGCTGTTCATCCCATGCCTGTGTTCATCAATTGTCAGAAGAATAAAGATACTCACCATGTCCATTAAGCAGTTTGATAGCCACAGATGTAAAAGCACCACAAAAGAACTAGCTAGTTACTGTGCTTTTAAAGCTTTTAAAAGCTAATAAACATTTACCAACTCTCAGATAAATTATCAGGGGCTACCTAATGCTATACATTTCTAGTCTATCAATCAATGCCCAGCTCGAATTCTAGCTATATTGTGATCACTCCTATCAACACCTACAAGTCATAATGCTGATTCCACTTTGGATCAAGGGTATTCTTCACAGTATCTGTAGAATGGCACTGGCCAGATCCGTCAACCACCACTTTAGCAAATGGATCAGGAAGCCCTGTCAGAAGGGAGGAAAAATACATAATAGGGTGGGAGTATAATTAAATTAGGTCATCTTAATCATGAATGGCTGCCAAATATTGGCTTTTTATAACATATTTTGATTCTTCCAAGTTATCTCTTTTTCACTGAACAGTACTAGTATTCTTACATTATCCAAGGAATTTTAAGAAACTTAGAGGCCTTTCAGCTTGCTTCTATACTCGGTCATCTCTCTTCTTGAAGGCATCAAACCTTTCAGCATTGTTGCCAAGTGTAACATTGAAAAAAAAGGAAAAAGAGATACCCCCTGGTGCTTTTTCTACAATAAAATCCATAAGGCAGTCCATAAGCCTGGCCTTTCTATTTACTTATTTATTACAACTCACATGCCATTCAGAGTTTGCTTGCTTGGACTCATGGCATAGGTATTTCAAGACACAGTAGGCCATGATCCCAAATACTAGAAGAAAAGTGGTTCTTTACAAATGTTCTCACTAAAATACTTCAAAGAATGGGAAGACTCTTTCAATAGTTCCAAAATCAATACACCTGATTATGTAACCACAGACTAAGTAATGTATATAACAATTTACAAATTTATAAATATTACATAGTACACAAGAGACTACAGCTAGAACCAAGGCTTGTTACATGATCTCACACCACATTTACTAAAGGGAAGCCTGAATGAAAGCAATTTTCACACTAGTCTGCTGTCCCCCTGTTCAGCTCCTCTCCTAACAATCTCCACCTTTCTTTCTGAGTTCTTTTCATGTTTTGAGATAACAGCTTCTAAAAAGGCAATACTACAAAAAAAACCCAACTGTGTGCATTGTTTGTGCAATAAACATGCATAGCCCTTTGGATCATTGCCTTGAACCTTAGATTCCCACAAAAATTGTGGCCATGCATTTAAAATCACATTAGTGCCCTCTGACTTAGCTGGCTGATTACCACATGGTAGCCAAGGCAAAGAGACATTCAAACCTTGTGTAACAGAATTCGGAGACAAATACATAAACATTTACTTACGGAAAAAATCTTTTTTCACCAAGTTTTTTGCACACAGAACTGTAAGAAGAAAAAAAACACATTATGAAATACGTTTAGATTTATCTACAAAGCATTTACAAAAGAACAGCAACACAATCACACGTACTGTATTGCTAAACATCACGTTCAACCACATTTATAAACTATGACTTAAATGTGAATGCAAAGAGTTCTCACTCTGCCGCTTCCCTGTTCCTACCACTGCCGTGCCACCAAAAAGAAGCCAAAGTCTGGCTTGTTGGGACATCCAAACCTAGGCTTGTGGTTCATTTCTGAACATTCACATTAAACCATAGGTTTTTTAATGTGATATGCAAACCAGGCCCACATCTGTATATGATTTATTAGAAATGTTCATAGGATTTTATCAGACTTTTTATCAGACTTTTTATCAGATTTTATCAGATTTTTAGGTGCAATCTTAAATAATAAAGAGCAGACAGTAACAGTCTGAAAACACCTGGTGTTAATCCACATTGTGGAACTACAGTGCTAAGATTGGAAATAAGCCTCTCCCTGCTTCCAGACTGAACTTTGAATCCCCTGGTATCCTATGATGTCAGGTGATTGACAGATGGTTGGTCCCACCCACATGTAAATATGGCCTGCATATTCTGAATCTCCTGATTTAAACAAACTGTGTTTGTTTTTTTTAAAAAAATTAAAAATCCCGTTTTCATTTGAGAATAAAAACACAGGGCACACCAGATGGAATACAAATAGTTTATCTACATATAATCTACTAACATGTATTGCGTATATATTGTATATATTGTAGTTGTGGTTCAATTTTCATCAGTGGAAGCTAACAAATTAGTACTAAATGTCATTATCTGTCCAAAATGACTTATGTTTGACGGCAGACTTCCTAAAGACACCCACATGCCAAGACCGCCTGAAAATAAAAGCTTCTACTTATTATTATAGTGTTCCATTTGTGTTATGGAGTTCATGCTCAAAAGATATATTGATGGTCACTGATTCAGATGGCTTTAAAAGGGGACCAGATAAACTCACAGAGGAGAGGTCTATCAATGCCTAAACAGAACATTTCAATTCAGAATATGCTTTATATAGCCTGACCAAATTCTAGAAGGATTTCCAACATTTCTGATTGGATATTACCATTGTCTCAAATTCTATGCATCCAAGACTCAACTGTGCCAAGTAATTTCCTCAACTGTTCCCCGTATCAACTGATATTGTCACCATCCATTTTGCTGACCAAGCATGAAACCCAGGCTTTATCTTTGATTTCTCCCTTTCCTTTGCTCTCAGTATTCAATCCACTACCAAGTCCTATTGCTTCTCTGTGCATATTACCTGAACTATGTTACTCCATCTCCCTCTTCTTAGCTAAAAATCTACTTCATACTTCAAATATCTGCTGTCTTGACTACTGCAACCTTCTTGTCCCTGATCTTTTATCTCCACACCCCAAAACAGACTCTATTAACAAAATAACTAACTTCTCCTGATCAGATCATGTGATCGTCTTTCCCAAATCTTGACATCAGTTTCTCATCCCCTTCCAGATCCAGTAAAAATGTATTGTCTGTACATTCATAGTTATCTAGAGCCTTAACCACTATTGGTCTCTCTATCCTTATTTCCAATTATGCCCTTGCCTATAATTATTGTCCCTGCAACTTTACCACCCTCTAGACAATTTAGTGTCTCCCGCTCACTCAGATGACGCTATCTATTCTGCTGAAACTCACTGCTACACTCCTTGAATAGTTATTTCTTCAAATCCCTTCTCAAAAGTCACATTTCCCTTGAAGACTTCAGCTAAAATAAAATTTGAGTTAAGGACTAGGGATCAACCCCAACTCACATCCTCATTTTCATTCCTTTCTACTAATGCCACACTCCTCTCTTGCTTTTCCCTTTATGAAATGTAAATGAAGATCCTCAGAGAGACAATTGTCTTTTTGCTTATGCTACTGCGTAGAGGGCTACGTAAAATGGCAATGACAATTGGGAGAGAAGGTTGAATGATTATGACTTGGAGAAAAGTTCGCCAGTTGTTTATTTTATAGCAAACACTATTTCCTTAGAACACAGGACATACTAGTGTTAAGCCAGCAAGCCCGGCAATTTAACACCACAAATCTGAACTTATTTACATAATAGAAAACCATGATCTGTGAAGATGTATATAGAACCATTCACAGTGGGATCAGGTGTTAAACAGGGATGTGTTATCACCCCAACTCTATTATTTTCATTGCCATGATTCTACACATTGTCGAAGGGAGATTCCCCACTGGGGTAGAAATCGTATATCAAACAGATGGAAAGCTCTTTAACTTGAGTAGGCCAAAAGCAAAGAGTAAGGCGATCATAACTTCCACCACAGAGCTTCAATATGTTGATGAAAACTTAGTGTGCGCACACTCAGAGGATGACCTCCAAGCCATCCTAAATATTTTTGCAGAAGCTTACAAAAAGCTTGGTCTATTGCTCAACATCCAAAAAACCAAAGTGCTGCACCAACAAGCACAAAACAACCCGTCTGCAATGCCACAAATCCAATTTAATGGTGTAATGTTGGGAAATGTTGATCACTTCTCCTACCTGGGTAGCTATCTTTCCACAAAGATGCCAAAATCCATCACTGCCTGAGCTCTGCAAGTACAGTTTTCTCCTGACTGAAGTTTAGAGTGCTTGAGGACTGGGACATTCACAGGGAAACCAAAATGTTTTTTTACAAAATTACTGTACTACCAACCTTACTGTATGCTTGTGAAACACAGACCACTTATAAACGCCATCTCCAACTCCTCAAAAGATTCCATCAACGGTGTCTCCCAAAAATTTTACATATCATTTGGGAAGACAGGTGAACTAATGCCAGTGTACTGGAACAAGCAAAAATTACCAGTGTCGAAGCAATGATTCTTCAACATCAACTTTGCAGGACTGGTCATGTTGTTTGGATGCCTGATTATTGTCTTCCAAAGCAACTACGCTATACTAAACTTAAAAATGGAAGGCGTAATGCTGATGGTCAACAAAAGAGGTTTAAAGACTCTCTTCAAGGCAAATCTTAAAAAATGACGACGACAACAACAACAACAACAACAACAACAACAACAACAACAACAACAACTGTGAAACACTGGCCTGTGAGCGATCCAATTGGAGAACAGCCTTTACCAAAGGTGTAATGGACTCTGAAGACACTCAAACTCAGGATGAAAGGCAGAAACAAGCAAAGAAGAAGGCACATTTGGCAAAACCCTCACCATGATCAACTCCTGCCCAGAAACTTATGACCCCACTGTGAAAACACATGTGGATCCAGAATTGGAATCCACAGCCACCTATGGACACACCATTAAGACTATGTTCATGGAAGACAATCTTACTTGGCTACAAGTGATCACCAAAGAAAGAAGAAGATATAGAACTAATATGTTAACACATCAGAAATGTATTTTTGTCTTCTTTCTTATTCTTCCTCAAACACATGCCCCATTTCTCCACACACTTGCATCATTCCATTAAAATGACCAGGGCTTCGACCTCAGTTATGGTTGCAGTCATTGTTTTCATAGAGTGCTTCCAGACAATATGCTTATTGTCCAATTGCTATGGTTTGTTTCTTTTAATTACACCAAAGGGAGCAAGTTGTTATGATCTATTTGTACAAAACTTGTATTTTCCCACTGCTGCATCTTTTTTCTTACCACAGAAAAATCCATTATGGAGGGAAAGAGCAACATAGCAATCTCTCTCCAGGTGCAAACAGAAAAATGTACAACTGAGGTAAGGTGAGAGAAGTGGTCCCTGGGGAAATTGGATGACGTGTTGGTGAGGCCCTTCCTTTATTTATTGCCATCAGGTTTCTTGCCATCAACCAGTTGTAGAACCATTTCGTTTCTTTTACTGAAAGTCCTTTCCCTAAAGAGCTTTGCTTTTTTGGCTCCTTTGCAATGTTTTGCTTATGGATCTCAGCTCTCAAAAAGTTTAATTGATTGCTTCTTCTCTTGGTATGAGGTGTCCTCAACTCCCACAGTACTGCTTGCTTCCCTGTCCTTTCTTTTTTAGATTATAGTAAGAGTGGAATAACAATAGTAACGAACGGTGTTGTGAAACTGACTAGAAAAAACAAGTGGGCAAGTTTCCTAGTTGGGTGGTGAAACTTACTAGAAAAACTGAGGACCTGAAGTCTGAATGCAATAATGTTTATTGGAAAGTAAGACTGTAGTCCTCTTGCCCTCTGCCACAAACGGTTTGTAAAAACATCCAGTTCTCAGAGCTGTGCAATTGCACTGTGGTGGAACACACACACAAAATTAAGAACAGTGCATGTGCACCAATTTGAAACTTGTAAAAACAAACATACACCCACAATGCTAAAATGGTGGTAACAAGCACCCACTTCAAAGTGTTGAGAGAGGGTTGTGTGTCAACAATGAAGAGTCAAGAAAGGGGAGAGAACAACACTGTCCAATGGGCTATGTCCCGCCAACTGTGTGCATGGAACATAGTGATCTGAACACACACACACAAAATGTTATACCCCTTGAGTTGTGGGCAATGAACGACAATTTCATTTGCATCTTATAGCGAAGAGAAATTATCTGGTAGTATTAGGAGCCTCTCCTAGTCATTTAGAGGGAACAGTATTTTTAGAGCATCTCGCCCACACTCAAATAAATATATTCATTCTTGCTAGTCTGAACAGATATTGCTTATTCATTCCAAATATGCATATTAATTCCAAACATTTACTACAATCCTGACAAGTATACATTGCAATTTCACACATTTTGTTCATAATTGGGGTGTGGGGAGGGAAGAAACACGTGGCAGAAACATCCTGTGAGCAGAACTCCACGCAGGGAGTCTCTGAATCCAATCCCTATATTTTAATAGAACTTTCTTTGGAAATTGGTTCATATTATAAAGTGACAACATGTAAGGAGTACAAGGTCTAAACCTCTATGGCAAGCCGGGTCTATACAATCCTAACCTTAAGTATGTCACAAGCAGAGTAGGTGTTCCACAGAAAGATACCAGCAGAACTGCAGATGACGTAATCAAACAAGGGCATACACTACACACTGAAGGCAATCACATTCTCCTTAATTTGACCCAAGGAAAATTCATTTGGGATCCTAAATATGGCATTCTGTTTCTGGTTCATGCTCAAGGGCTAAGCAAAAACTCCACCCAACTTGACTTTTAAAGAACACATGTCCACATTCCCCAACATTCTGTCTACAGCTATGGCAATTTACGGTGTCTCCAGATTAATGGGAAGGTACCCAATATTTTTTAAGGTCCTTAGAAATTTTTTAAAAATCATTTGCCTTTAAAAAATGAGTGCCATTGTCTTCCCTTGCCTCCAAACCAGGAATCCTACAATCAAACTTTCCAAAAGGAAATCCATAAACGCTAGAGCTGTCAAACATTTGAACTGTACACTCCAAACAATTTTAATGTAGGTGCCTTTTTGAGACACTGGAGGAAGCAAGAGAACTCATTATTAATTGCCAGAAACCAACATTACTATTATCTTTTGTTCCCAGTTGTAGAAGGGCACCAGAACAAAAAACGAGTAAATGAGCCTTTTTACTATAATCAAGCAAAGCTATAGTTTATTGGGGGGGGGGCACAGAAGTTCTCTCTAAGCAACATTTGTTGCAGGTGTAGTTCTGCATGTTCCTTTCTTGCAAAGCACCACAAAATCAGGGGGCAGGTAGTAGAGAGGAAAAAGTCGATAGAGGCGGAACCATTTTTGAAACTGCTGTTCTTACTGACTATAAACAACATGCTGAACAATCAATCTGAACAAATATTATATCGCTGGAGGCAGAAAGTGCAATACCATTAAAGAAGGAAAAGGGGGGGAGGGGTTGCAATTTTAAGGAACCCATGTATCTGGATTTAAATAGTTGCGTTCCCACTGAGAATTTGGAATTTGTTAGGTACACTGTAGAGTCTACCCTACACTCTAATGTTTAATTCAATCCTTGCAAATAATTGTTCAGGAGACAGTCACCCTATTTGCCCAATCCACATGCCACAAGCAAATGCATGCACTCATCTGCTTTCCGAGGTGACACACGATGCTTTCCCCCTTAGAACAACACAAGGACCAGACTCACCCCTAACACTACAACACAGTTAAATTTAACAAGAGTTTATAAACAAAAAAAAACCATAGCTTACAGGTGTGGTTTGTTCAAAGTTAAAAACAAACACAGTTAAGCCTCAAGGCCAAGCTCAGATGATGACTGCCTACATGAATTTACTGTTTTCCATCCAGGGTAACTGCAACTTGCCTCAGGCAAACAGCTTACTTGACATTGAATATTTTTCAAAACTAAAAGTCTACAGAAGCAGAAATAATCCAAGCAAAAATATTTTGGTGAACATTTAATTGAATGAGAAGCACTTTTCTGGGGATAGTTTGAGTGACAGCTTCTTTTCATTAAAAATGGAATGCAACTAACATTATTAAAATTATACTTTTTCTTGTAGATTTTCTTATGCAGTGCTTACTAAAGTTTCCATGCTAAAACACTGCATAAAAAAGCCCTGAAATGAAATCAATAATATGTCTGGAGAAATATATCCAATTTCAAGGAACAAACTGAGAAAATGTGTACATATGCAGGCACCAGCATCATGGTTTTAGAAACCTGGGCAACCGAGCACTTGGAATTTTTAAAGGCCCATATACCGTAAATAACTTAGAAGACCTTAAATTAAAATGTCTTTAGTGTCAACACTCCATACAATTAACATGCTTAACATCAATTAACATAGAACAAATGTTTACGAGCCTGTTTTCATTTTTATAATTTTACACCATTTTAAAACAAAAAAATCAAAGACAGTCATTAAGTCTTATCCACTGTTGAAACATAAGGCTGATCTATGAACTGTTACATTATTGTTATTACTAATGTCTGAAAGTAACAAATTTCATGCTGGCAAACAGCAACATTACAGCAGAAAAAAATAACCTGGTCCAAAGATAAATTTGTTTTCTAATCCTCTAGTTTTCTGATGTCATCACTGCAGGAAAACAACTGAATCTTTGTGAAGTCAATCATTAGCTCCACCAAAATAAAACAAAAGATTCAATAATACAACATTATTCTTGCTTCTCAAAGGATGCATTTTAAAATTGGTAAGAAAGAGGACAAGACAAAAAAGGGTAAGTTCTGCACCACAAGCTTGAGGGGGGTGGGGGTGGGAAATCCCTAGGCTATCCAAAATAATCTTTCACTGAAAGTCATTACCATGGCTTTTGCTGATTGGTTCCCAGCTGTTTTGCATGCATTATGCACGGAATATAATAATTAAAAATAGGTCCCAGCTGTAGAAACACAATGCTACACTGCTGTTAATGTGCGCTGCGCTGATAATGAATAGACTATGCTTTAATCTGAATAAATCTCCCAACTGCTCTGCTGCCTCTTGCCAAAAATTTCCTTTCCTCCTCCAGACTGTGGTTGCATTCCAATTACACTGCTGATTGGAATGAAGCTACTTGGGCAGGGGGTGGGGGTGCGCTGGAGAGAAAAGAGAGGAAAAAAATAGGAAATTCTCTATTTCAAAATATGCTTCTGAAACCTAAGAGCAACACTGGCAATTTAAACACGTTGATAATACATGTTTAAATGTTTGCGACATTTTACCAGGCTTTATAGAAGAGGTTTCTTAGAAGAAGAAAAACTTCAGAAGAGAGCACAGAGAATACCCTAGGCTTTTTTTCAGTACTTCTAACCAAATTCCTATGTTTTTGCTGAATTGCTGGCAAGCTACACAGCCACTTACATTTTTTCTGTGATTTGCCTTCCAGAGCACATCACAATTCCAGAGATGATATGAACCAAGCTTTCTAAAGGGAATTGTAGCTAGCTGGAAACACTTGACAATAAAACTTTAGCCATTAATATTCTCCTTTCTAGAAAACATGTGGCAAAAGTGAATTAAATTTGTTGAGAAATGTTCCGTCTACCAACTGCAACAGCTCCCCACCCTTCACGCAATGGCTTGAATCCAATGAAATGACAGCTCAAGGGAGGGTTCTCCACTTTATACCAAGTCTCCTTTCCTGCTACATCCACTATGTAACATCACAGAGTCTCTAGAGCAGTGATGGCAAACCTTTTAGAGACCGAGTGCCCAAACTGCAACCCAAAACCCACTTATTTATTGCAAAGTGCCAACACGGCAATTTAACCTGAATACAGTAGACCCTCTACTTACAACCACCTCTATGTGGGCCCGATCCAAGTTGCGACCACGGCAAACCCAGAAGTAAATACAGTGGTACCTCGGGTTAAGAACTTAATTCGTTCTTTTGAATGATTGGCAGAGAAGCCGAAGGAAGTCAAAAAACCGAAAAATTTAATGCAAATTGTTAATGTGGTATAAATGTATAAATACTAATAAAGTATAATTTTTTTAAAAAAAGAACTTAATTCGTTCCAGAGGTCCGTTCTTAACCTGAAACGGTTCTTAACCTGAGGCGCGCTTTCCCTAATGGGGCCTCTTGCTGCTGCTGCTGCTGCGCTGCTGGCACACAATTTCTGTTCTTATCCTGGGGCAAAGTTATTAACCTGGAACAATCACTTCCTGGTTAGTGGAGTTTGTAACCCGAAGCATCTGTAACCCGAGGTACCACTGTACCGGATTTGCTGCGATTCGCACATGCGCAGAAGCGGCTTCTGCCATTTGCGCATGCGCAGAAGCGGCTGCCGCCATCTGCACATGCACAGAAGCGCGCTGCTGCCGAACAAAAGTGCTTCTACCAGCAACCCGGATCGACTTACTGATGGACCTCTGGATCTGATTACGTCCGTAAGTAGAGGTTCCACTGTACTAAGGTTTTAGTTTAGAAGGGGAGGTTGGTGCATCCATGTGGGGAGAGAGTGGAGCAATACAGCGGTACCTCGGTTTTTGAACAGCTTAGTTCTCGAACTATTTGGAACCCAAACACTTCAAACCTGGAAATGAATGTTCCGGTTTTCCAACTTTTTACGGAAGCGGAACGTGCTTTGTTCTGAGTATAACTTCCATTTTCAGAGTGAGGGAAGGCGGGCCCAGCAACAAGTGAGCAGGCACCTGCCGCCCTCCAGCGCTGGGTCCCTCTGCCGCCGCAGTCACAACAGCAACCACCCCCTCCTCCAGCTCCAGAGGCAAGCCTGGGCTGGGGCAGCAAGCGAGTAGACAAGGGATGTTGCCGCCGCCCCCCGTTCCCCCCCCCAGCCTGCTCCTGCTTGCAGGCTTGCGGGCTGCTCTGCTGAGCAGCATTGCTGCTTGCACGGGAACAGGAGCTGGATTGGGGCTGCTCAGCTAGGGTGGTGCAGGCTCCGTCACACTTTCCATTGAGGGGTTCATGGCTGCACTTCCCTCAAGACAGAAGTTTAAAGGAGCCCCCACCTCCGCATCAGATCCCCTGCAACCCCGTGAAGGCAACCAGGCTGAATAGTTGCTGAGGTTAGAGAAGGTGGAGGGAGCCCAGAAGCTGCATCTGAGAGCCCCTGCACCACCTGAAAGCAGCCAGGCACTCCTCAGCTGAGCTGCCCGCTCCAGCTCCTACTTGCGTGCAAGCAGGAGTGGAGGTGGGGATCTGTCAGAAGTGGAGGCTTCGCGCTCCCCAGCTGAGCTGCCCGATCCAGATCCTACTTACAAGCAAGCGGGAGCAGGGTGGGGGAATCTCTCCAAAGTGGAGGCTTAGTACTTCCCAGCTGAGAGATCCCCACCCTGCTCCTGCTTGCACGCAAGTAGGAGTGGGATTGGGCAGCAGAGCTGGGATGCGCAACGCCTCCACTCCACTTCTGACTCCACTCCTATTGGCCCCAGATGGAGCGTGTGTAAAGCATGGGTAGGCAAACTAAGGCCTGGGGGCCAGATCCGGCCCAATCACCTTCTAAATCCGGCCCGCGGAAAGTCCAGGAATCAGCCTGAGTACATGAATAGAATGTGTCCTTTTATTTAAAATGCATCTCTGGGTTATTTGTGGGGCATAGGAATTCGTTCTTTTTTTTTTCTTTTCAAAATATAGTCCAGCCCCCCACAAGGTCTGAGGGACAGTGGACCGGGCCCCCTGCTGAAGAAGTTTGCTGACCTCTGGTGTAAAGCCTCAACCTCACAGCAGTAGGAGGAGGAAGCCAGCTGATCCGAATGGTTGATGGCAGTCCAGCAACGCGGCAGCGCGCTTCTGAGCACGTGCATAGCGCTAAGCCCTCCCCACCCAAGGGAAAACGTGCTCTTTTTCCCCAAGGGAAAACGTGCCCTTTTTCCCCAAGGGAAAACGTGCTCCCTGGAGGTTGTGGCTCCATTTTGCACACACCCACCCCCAACACCCCACCCGAGGAGCTTCTACTCGGACACAAGTCGAGCTGAGGACTCAATGAGCTGCCCTCGCCTTCTGAAGGCTCTGTGCTGGGGCGACGGCACACGCGCCCACAGAGAGGGCTTTGAGTGCCCCCTCTGGCACGCGGCGTGCCATAAGTTTGCCCCCACTGCTCTAGAGGGTCTCTCAGCCCCCTAAGAGCACCTTTTCCATGGGTGCTGGAGCTGCTTCCAGAAGGGGCAGGTGAAAAAGCGCTATTAAGTTTACTAGATTCAAATCACTTTTCAATTACTTAGGGACTTTTTTGTATCAGATTCATTTCTGCCAGTTTATAATATTCCTCCTATGATTGCTCTAATTTAAATACGGGATATTCCTAAAAATGTAAGAAGTATAATTTTGAAAATACCTCCTACTGTGTCAGAGTAAACATCCTCTAACCTATCTTCTAACTCATGATATAGAAACACAGCAAATCCACTATCAGTGAAACTCCCAAGCACCAAGGCATTACATGCCACAAGGCAAACCACTGTTCAAACTCAGGGGAGTTGGAAAAACAGCTTGTGTAGTGTAGTGTTGTTCTTTGGAAAACCAAGTCAAAAGATACACTTTCATGCATATCTCCATCTCCTTGGATTGCCAGTGGGTATTTAACGGGTCCTGAGTACAAGATCTTGCATCCTGCAATACAGCCTAGTCATCTCATCTCTAAAAGAGCTAATTTAATGTGGAACTACAAAGCATATGCACGCAACTACCATATTTGTAATTGTGTGTTAAAAGCATGTTATTCTTAACTAATCATACTGCCATAGCTGCCAACTTTTCCCTTTTTAAAAGGGAAATTCCCTTATTCCGTATAGGATTCCTCACAAGAAAAGAGAAAAGTTGACAGTATGGATACTACAACAATGCGCTAAACATTACACTTCCTTATAGGAACTATAGTAAAGTTTGTAGGCTACCAGCTAGTCTTAGTTAGCACTGATGCTTAGGTGAAAGAGTTAAGCATCTGCTTAAATCTTTCCTCTGGCTGGATTAGGCTCCAAACATAAATCTGAGTGGGATTTCAGGAGCTGCTGGCACAGTAGGGCACTGTCATGAAGCCAGCCTGCTGAGACAAGTGTTGCTATCTATGTATCTGGACGAAATGGTGGGACACAGGCAAGGTCAGGGGCAGCAATTTCTAGGAATATTTGAAATTACCAAACAAAGACTAGTTTTAAATAATAAATAATCTAATTAGATTTCTATTTGTACTTTAAGTTCCTACACAAGTGTGCATAGGTAAAGGTAAAGGGACCCCTGACCATTAGGTCCAGTCGTGACCGACTCTGGGGTTGCGGCGCTCATCTCATAAGAAATAAAATGTGACTTGCAGTTACACAGAACTGCCTAACTACAAGAGCATATTGTAACTTTTTAAAAAATCCAGGCCTAAATAAATCATAATTGTTTTCTGAACATTATAGCATTCCAGCACCTAAATCAAATGATATTACTAAGGTACTGCAAAGTGTAACAGTGACCACTTGATAATGGAGTGTTTTTAAGTATATTATTAAGTATATTATTATAATTTTTTAAAAAAATAAATATTTTAAACTTTGCATAGGACACCAAAAAGGGGAGGAAGACGGAAGAGCTTTCAAGCAAATTTCAGTTAAATTACAGTATTTTTATAGACGCAAATGAACAATGCCAGTCTTCTAATTCAGTGATAAAATTCTGGGGTAAATTTCCTCTTAAAAGTAAATCTGAATTTCCTTAAGAAATATCAGACTCCAGCAATCTGCACTTAGGATTCCTGAGTAACTTGTGGACACAGTCTGCCTACATTTGCCATGTTTAGACTCCTGTTTTAAACATCATGTCTACTTCACAGTATTGTTTTGAAGTAAACAAAAGGCTTCCTTTTGCACTCCTCCTCCCATTTTCTACTTTCTAAGCCAAAATTAAAAGAAAAAAGAAAACATGCACACTGAATTCCCAGAGACATAATACATTCATATTTCTTCAATGTGATCAATGATGAATTCATGTCATTTTTGCACTAGTTCTGCTCGCTAATTTAATACAGTTGTCAAAAAGAACACTGGAAATTAAACTTGAAAGCACCTTCTATAAAAACTTGAGAAATAAAGTCTTTGTCTCTAAAAGTTCTTTCAGATGCCTGCTTCCCCACCAATGGCAACGCTGTAAAGTGTTTAAACCCTGAAACCAAAGAGTACCTCATATGAACAGGATTTCACAAGTATTTGATGCCATTGTTGTTGGTTTCGCACTCCAGAGTTCACTCCCCCTGTGCACAATTTGCTGGCACTTTTGACTAGCATGGGGAAAAGGCACAAGCAACATCCCAGGTAAGGTCAACTCCTATTTAGCATTTAAAAAATCTAGGATATTCAGCAAACAGAGGAAATTTCCACTGCTTGTTGCTGTTTAGTGTATATGAATACGTCATGCCTGCTGAAAGATTCAAAATCCCAGTATATCAAAGCAATCTTTCTGAATATTTGCCTATCAAGCAACATGAGCAGGCACTACATGAGGTCTAGGGGTCCTCAAAGTACGGTCCACAGGCCAGATCTAACCCGCCAGGGTCTTGAACCCAGCCTGCCCGGCCATTGCAGAACCCGCCGCTGTTTAACATGGAAAGAGCCAATCCGAGCACCACAACGCGTTTGACGGGCTTTGGCGCCAACCAATAGGGCGCCGCCTGGCAGGGTCGCTCTTGGACTCCTCCTCCTCATGCCCACCGTCAGTGGTTGTGTGCTGTGTTTAGGTGGGTGAGCAATTTCAGAATCCCCCCCCCCAACAATCAAGCAGCTAATCGCCGCTTACAATCTTGGGCTCGCGCTTCGTTTCAGCGGATGACCGATTTTCAGCATTGGCCGCTTGATTGTTGGGGGGGGGGTTTGCCGAAAATCGCTCACCTGCCAGAAAGCAGCACACAACCACTCACGTGGGGAGACGAACTTCCTCCTCTGCAGGAAGGCTCCAGGGAGAGACGGGCATCTCGAGGATTCAGTGCCAGCTAAAGATGGGACATGCTTCCAGCCAGCTGTAGCAAAGCCTCCCTGCGTTTTTGCCATAAGGCTGGGGAGTGGGAAGGCCACAAACATTCAAAAGCAGGAGAGTTAAATATTTGTTCATATTTTTTTCAAATGATAGTCTGGCCCCCAACAGTGTCTGAGGGACAGTGAACTGGCCTGCTGTTCAAAAAGTTTGAGGACCCCCGTCTAGAAATTACTAATTGCTACTTCTAGGTGCTGGAGGAGACTCTTGAGAGTCCCATGGACTGCAAGAAGATCAAACCTATCCATTCTTAAGGAAATCAGCCCTGAGTGCTCACTGGAAGGACAGATCCTGAAGCTGAGGCTCCAATACTTTGGCCACCTCATGAGAAGAGAAGACTCCCTGGAAAAGACCCTGATGCTGGGAAAGATGGAGGGCACAAGGAGAAGGGGACGACAGAGGACGAGATGGTTGGACAGTGTTCTCGAAGCTACAAACATGAGTCTGACCAAACTGCGGGAGGCAGTGGAAGACAGGAGTGCTCTGCTCCATGGGGTCACGAAGAGTCGGACACGACTAAACGACTAAACAACAACTTCTAGGTTCTTGGAAAACTGCAGTGTGAGATACATAGTATCTGTCAAACTACCCATGTGTTTGAACAAGCGATGAGTTGTGTTGCTCATGCTAGCTCCCGTTTAACCTTACGCGCACTGTTTAAATTGGATTATGTTTATTTTATTTAATCAGAAGACACTTACTAAAACCATCACAACTATAAGCTAAGGCAACAAAATGCATCTTTCAGAATGAACACTGAACTCCGATTGCCTAAGCAAATGAAATTGCTTACCTTTTGTGTAGATAATATTCAATCTCCATTGGTAAACTTTATTTAAATAGTCTCAGCCTTTCAGTTCCTTAAAGGAAACTAGACAACTAGCTAACTAGGTAAGGTAAGGTAAAGGACCCCTGAACGGTTAAGTCCAGTCAAAGTGGACTATGGGGTTGTGGTGCTCATCTCGCTTTCAGGCCGAGGGAGCTGGCATTTGTCCGCAGACAGCTTTCTGGGTCATGTGGCCA
This sequence comes from Podarcis filfolensis, assembly GCF_964270895.1. Taxonomy (NCBI): domain Eukaryota; kingdom Metazoa; phylum Chordata; class Lepidosauria; order Squamata; family Lacertidae; genus Podarcis; species Podarcis filfolensis. The sequence continues at coordinate 102,180,048 of NC_139605.1, read as the reverse complement.
GCAGGACTAAACTGCTTGTGGCACAACGGAACACTGTAACAGAAGCCAGAGCGCATGGAAATGCCGTTTACCTTCCCGCCGCAGCGGTACCTATTTATCTACTAGCAATGGCATGCTTTCAAACTGCTAGGTTGGCAGGAGCTGGGACAGAACAATGGGAGCTCACCCTGTCGCGGGAATTTGAACTAGGTAACTACTATACTTGGAGGCAACAGCCTTTTGGGAGCAAAATAGCAGTCAACAATATTGCTTTTGAAACTGATAGATTGGCCTCTCCATTACACATTTATTCTTTCTTCTAGAGAAACAACATTGAAAGTGCCATGATACTTACGTTATTTTGAAACTTACTGTTTGATTCCTCAGTTTTCAGTAGAGAAAGTGTGGCAAATATAAAAAATATATACAAAAAAAGACAACTACTGAGTGAGGAGAGACATTAGGGGGTGCCCAGAAAGGACAGGGTCATCTCAGTGGCAGCACCCTGTTTATGGAACTTTCTCTCCAAATCAGGTTCCTTCTGAACAATTAGTTCACTATCAGAAATATATGGTTGCATATGCCCAAGTGCTTCGGAGTAGTTGACTGAACTCAATTTTTTACTTCTTTTCTTGCTCCACTATGCTTTGTAATTTTTTTAAAGCAGTTTTAACATTTTTGAAATTTTAAGTATTGATGGAACGATTATTTATAGGCCACTCAGGGGGCATTATGGTAACAAGGCAGGATACTTAAACAAATTCACTTTTAAAATTAAGTTGAGAGCAATTTTACACCTTCTGGACAATAGGGCATCGCAGCTGGTATTTACCATCCTTTGCAGAAGTGGGCACCCATAGGTGTCAGTGCTATTCCTTAAATTCTGAATATAATACAGTGGTTCTCATATTACACTGAACAATGAGGTTGCTTGTAGTCATTCAAAGGATGTTTTAAGATCTAAAAGACAGCATCTTTGGGATAATGGTAAGGAAAGTGTATGAAACAGACAACGTTCTGTCCCCTTAATGAAAATCTCTAGGGGAGACGGCTAAATGTAGAAATAAATAAATCTAGACTCCATTATACAGTCGTACCTCTACTTATGTATCCCTCCGGATATGTAAACTTTGGGTTGTGAACGTGGCAAACCTGGAAGTGTATACTTCCAGGTTTCACACCGTGTGTGCATGCAGAAACGCTCTATCACGTCGCGCATGTGAGCAGAAGCAGCGCTTCTGGATACAGACTTTTCTGGTTGTGGACAGACCACCGGAATGAATTAAGTTTGTATCCGGAGGGTCCACTGTATTCTTTTAAGAAAGAATTTCAGTGCTGCCTCGTATTGGGGTGACCCATTCACACAAGAGTTTTAGGAATTTTATCTTTTTGCATCTCCCTCAGAAATCAGGACTGAATTGTACTGTTTTGCATTTTTGTTTCTCAAAACTTATTTACAATATTACATAGCTACCTCCCAGGATTAGCATGGAAGTGACTTTCAAAAATTCAAATACTATTCATATTTTATATGACCCAAGAGATACCTTCAACTCTCAGGGTAATATCCAACTAAGTCATACTCAAAATTGGCCTATTGAAATTTATGGACTTGTTACTTAGTGGGTCTACTCCAAGGGCGACTAACATCGAATGTCACTCTAAGATTTGCTCATGGGTTACGTTTTAAAACCAGGAGAGAGATTACACCTTTTTTTTAAGCACACTCTAATATACAGTTTAAAAAGAAAGCTTTTTGACAATAAGATTTGGACAGGTTATGCTGGATCCTGAATAGAAAGACACAAGAAATCCTAGCAATCTAGTTGTTACTGGATACAACTAATGACATTTTACTGAAATATTTATAATAGCGGTACAGAAGCTTAAGAGACTACCTGCAGTACAGTAGTTCTAGAAACTATGCTCTCTTTGCAATACATAGCATGGATTCACAGAGCTTGTGTGAAAAGGTAAATGGCTTAAATATTAACCAGTGTATATTTACATTTACAGATAAACTCTTCAGGAATAGGAAAGTTCCCTCCCATTTCCCTGCCAAGATCAAGGTTCTCTTTTCTTTAAGAAAAAACAAAGTTTATAATTTTGCAGATTCCCTTCCTCTTCCTCCTTCAATTCCACAAAAGACAAAAATCCACTACCTTCAGTGTTCCATTTTCATGTTTGTGATCTTAGTAACTACTCTAAGGGAGGAAAAAAGAATGTGGAAGCCACATGACTGCTACTGAAAGCAGCAGACCCCTATTTTCTCCTCCTTTCTCTCTTCTAGAAGCGAAGCAAAGACACAGTAAGACATTATTGTGCCTTCCCACTTATTTGTTTGCCTCTTCCTGAAGCAAAGAACCTCAGAGTACAAGGATATATTATACATTTTGCTTTACTATACATTACTGGAGAAAACCTTTTGACAGAACTTTTAAATTATAGGAATATAGCAACTAAAGCAACATGATAAATGCACATCATCTAGACACCCTGATGTATGTAGATATGAGATTATTTCTAATAATGTGAGAGGTCTGAGATTAGCTAAGGATGTTGTCATTTTCCTCACTGAGTGTGTCTATAACACGTGTCTGATATTTTCTGTGTTCAACATAACTGTAGATGCCTTCCCACAAAAATCAACCTGCCATATGGATTTGTAACTACATAATCAGACACTTAGAAAGAACTCCCCAAGTCTATGATTCTATAATTGAACTTCCTGAGTATGAGTGAGTGTTCATTTCCTTGTGCCATGACCAGCTGCAAATCAAATAAAATGCTAACTTATTTATTTATTAAATTTGTCTCCCACCCTTCCTCCCAACAAGCCCAAGGTTAACAAACAATTAAAAAAATTATTAAAAATAATTATAACGCATATGCAGACTGGGAAAGACCACAACTTAAAAGGCTTGTTGGAAGGGAAGGTCTTCAGCAGGTGCCCAAAAGACAACATAAATGCCTAATATTCAAAGGGATTAAATTCCGAAGGGTGGGTGCCACAACAACTAAAGGCCTGATTCCGACATTGTGAAGAACAATTTCCTGGTAAGCGTTCGAAATTAGCCAGGCGCCAGGCGCATTTTGCAACTGGCCTTTTGTAACTGGATGGAGATGTCCATTGCCACACTTGACACCTAGCATCTCCACCTGCCTGGCTGCAGTCAGCTGGTCTGCTGGGCACAGCAGCAGCAAAAGACATGTTACCCTGATTTGCTCATCAGTTATCTGAACATGGCATCTCCTAGAATAGATCCTGAAGATTTAATGGTATAATACTAAGCACACCTTCCTGTGAATAAGTCCCATTGCGCAGAGGGGGAGGAATTCAATATACTAGCAGAATGACTTCCAAAAAAGAATGCACAGGAAGTCAGCATACTTCTCACAGCTAGCTGTGCAACAGACTGCTGTGTGGCCCTGATGCTTGTTGTGCAACAGGAAGTTTCTGCTAGCACAACTGTTGCACTGAATTTTATACTCCTCTACCATTATTGTTGCCCTTACAATCTAGGGTTGCCATATTTTGAAGAGCAGTCCACACTCCCCGAGTGTCTCCCAGACAGGGCCGTCGTAAGCATATCCGGTGCCGTGCTGCAAAGCTCCCTCTGGCGCCCCCCCTTTCCCAGAGTTTTTTAGGCAGGATGGCGGTGCCGGCGAGTCTGGAGGAGGCAGGCAGCGGCTGGAGGGCGGCTCCTCTGGTGGGGAAGAGGTGGAGGTTGGACACAGCACTTCCCAGCTCAGCTGGCTGCTTCGTGCCGCGGTGGCCACAGCAAACGAAGGCTCCAGGCACGGCGCTGCTTCGGCGCGACATGGTGGAGGCGGGCGAGGGTGGCGAGCTGATGCCGGGAGGTGCTGCGTTCAGCCTCTGCCTTGGCACCCTGCAGAACTTGCCGCCCTGGCGCCCCACGCCACTAGCCTCTGTGGGTAAGATGCCCCTGCTCCCAGATCTCGGAAGAGCATGCTCATCTCACAACTCCAATCTTAAACTTTCAGTAGCATGAATTCCAAGCATCTAGGTTCATGGGGATTCTAAAACCCTGAACTTGGAAATCACACAACCTTCAGCGGTCAAATCAGTAAATGTTATTAACAATAAAAGGTAGATCAAAATCAGGCAGAAGGTCAAAACAGAATACAAAATAAACCAGAGCACTGTGGCTCCAAAACCGCACTAATTTTACCCTACTCACTACAATATAGTTGTTCTAGTTTACTCACAAAAATTGAGTAATGAAATGTCTAACAAAGTTTGTCAAACTCTCTTGCAGCTTCCACTTGTACACCCACCGAAGCAAATCTAAAGCTGTCCAGTTAACAATCTGCTCATCAGTACTGACTTCCTTATACAAGACAATGTGGTGCTGAAGACAATTTATTTCGGTGATCATAGCTGCAGCATTTAATTCTGTGTATTTAGCATATGTGTGCTAAATTTGTTCATTGATTAAATCATCTTTTTCAGTATCCAACCATGTCTGGATTTGCAAGAAAGCAAACAGCAGGTGAAGCACATTCATCTGTATTGTATGTTTTGTTGTCATTGTTTGGGGGCGGGGGGCTTTCTTGACAACTCTCCCTCTCTCAACATGAAGAAGGGAAGGGAAAGGATAGTATTTCGGACACCTCTGTTATAGCAAAATTTGCAATATGTAGCTTGAAGTGGCTATCAACACCTCCATCAAGAAAAATGTATTACCAAGACTGTACGGCAGGGGCGTTTTGTTTTTACTCTCTTCTTCCCCTGCTTTTTTCTTCTTCCTAAAATTGCAACTAAAGATAGGAGGCAGGCTCTCCCTCATTCTGCAATCCTGTTAGATATACTTGCCTCCTGCAGCAACAAAACTGCTAGCACATTTGCAAAGCTAAGCAGTTTCAGGTATGGTTTCAAATAGGATGGGGGACTATTTGTTGAGATTCTTGCATTGAAGGGGGTTGGGATCCTTGGGGATGCTTCCTGCTATACAATTCCATAATTCCACTGACAGTGATATTCTCAGGGTGGGGCAGAAATCCAAGTGTCCCCCCCTCAGCAGAATAAGTAGGAGGGCTTCTCAGCGGTCATCCACCTATTGAAGTAAGTGAAAAGTCCAGGGCCCGCCTCCCCCGTAAGACCCTCACAAGGGCAAGAGTCCAAAATGATTTAACTGTCCCTCTGTTCACTGAGTTCAATGGGATTAAGCCTCTTGGGTTAAGTGAGTCTAGAATAGCGGCCCAGGATCCTTCTGGGAATTACAAGATGAAGGAAACTACTGAAATGAGGAGGAAGGTGCAGAGATTGCAAAAGGGGTTCCAAGTGGGGTGGGGGTAGAATGAAGCTTGCCTTAATTCTCTCCCTCTTTCCCCAACATGTGTTTGAAGAGGCTAGCAGGACATATGCGACAAGCTGCTTTAGAGAAATGGTGGGGCAGATCAGGGTCTTTCTTCACAAGCGGAACTTCTTTTCAAGTAAAGATGTGCAAGATTGAGATGCACACACTCTTAAAGGTTTGTGCACTTGTCTACACATGTGTTGCATGCACATACATGACTGAAACTCAGGAAGATTCCACATTCTGAAACAATGAATCTGAGAGTCTGATTGTCATCTGAATAGCTGGCATGTTATATTGTGTGGTTTTCACCACATGCATAATTTACAAAGGCCACGAACATCTGCTGAATGTAAAAATATATACCTCACACAAACTAAACTGATTTCTTTGCCGCTACTACACTAGCCTTTCATCCATGTTTCATTAAGAATTTTGAAGCACAGGGCACACTAAGACATAGGGTAAGATGGATACAGGCATTATCATATACAGTCGTAACTCTGGTTACGTAAACTTCGGGATGCATATGCAGCAAACCTGGAGGTATTTTACTGGGTTTCACCACGCGCATGCGCAGAAGCGGTCCACAGGTTGCAGAAACCTCAGGATCCAACTGTACCTCCGGAACAGATCCCATCCGCAACCGGAGGTACCACTGCATTTGGTTAGTAATGCACTAAATGATAAGGTAGAAATTCAACATAGAAGTAAGCCGAATGCTTGGGAAATACAAGCATTTCTGCTTGCCTGATAGATCTCCCCTCTCCTCCCCTCGCATGCAGTTTTGGAGGTTCTCCTGACCCCCCCCAGCCAATTTGGGGGGCGCCCATGGAGAGGAGACAGGGGAAACCCCACTGCAATAGCGGAAGTTCTTATGCAAACTTCCGCTAGCAGGACCAGTTAGTTGAATCCAGCCCAAAGTCTGAAATTTAAACTGTTTCTGCTCATTGCTCATCCCATTCGGAGACGGTGAATCATTTCCCATTTGGCATCCTTTCTGCCTACATGGCTGACTTGTGAGGCTTTTCCTGTATCCTTGTTATAGGTTAACTACTTCTGTATACCTGGTTTTATGTAAAAACTCCTACTGCCAATTGACAGACCAGACCTTGTGCTGTTTTATCAGACATCATTACTCATCCCTTTCTGCTAAAGTGACAGAAGCACTTTAGAATAATCCTAGTTCGCCATTTTCCAAATACTGTACTCTAGTTTTCCTTAGTCTGAAAAATTTGAATAAATCACAGCTTTTCCCCAACAGAAAAAGAAAATAATTTATTGACTGTATCTGATTTAAGACACTAATTCTGAAGGCGGCGCTATACAGAAAAGTGTAAAATTGGAGTTTCTTAGGGTTATTCTTGTCAGCTGAATAGTTCATCTTTATTTGTGTGTGTGTGGACAGAAGCTTAGAGAGTAGGAGAGGAGAGGAGAGGAGAAAGAGCATTAAAAAATTACACTCTGTACAGACTGAAGGAATTTGGCAGCCCATCTGTTTAAACATAACTAAGCTAAATCTACAAAGTCATACTTTAAAGAGAACCAACATGTAGCAACACTTAGGTTTTACAAGTCATTAGCGTCTGTTTCACAAAAGTAAACCTGTTTCTGTGTTACCGACCTAACTCCAATCTAGATACTTTTAGAGGGCCCATCATTGTACCTTAAGGGCCTTGGATAAACCAGCTACTTAGAAGCAATGATAGCTATTGCTGTGATTAAACTCAAATACACATATGGAAATGTGAACCTTGATTCATGCCATGCAAGTGCACTAGGATAACTGATGAAATGGCTTGTCTTGAAAGCTGGAAACACAAGTTATATTTTTGCATCTCCAATAATGAATACCCTTAAATGCCTTAACAATGCATTTTGATTAGTACATTTCTTCCTCTGTTGTAGGAAGGGAACATTTGGATTCCGCCCAACTTTGGGAGTGAGAAAACATGTAAGGCCAAAGCAGTACCAAAATTCATTTTTTGCATCACCACATCAGGCTCAAGGTAACAACTTTAAAGGGGTATCGTTCTACAATGAAATGCCCATTTTTATTAGCAAAGCTTGTCTAGACATCTTCCTGAAAGCCTCCAAGTCACCCTCTACCTCTGTCCCAACTGCCTAAAAATATTGAAATCTAGAATAAGAAACAATTTAGCCTTAACAATTTAGGGTCCCTTGTACAAATGGAAGGGTTCATTGTGGAAGGGGATTGAGGTCTATCAGAGGCTCCCACCAACTGCTTTTTGACCTGCACAATCTCCACACCAATCCACAGAGTCCTCCACACACAGAGTGGATCAATTTAAATAATGGTGGTTCAAATCTTCAAGAAAAGTGCCTATGTAAAATAGATTTTCCACTTCATATATTTCCTCAATGATGGTGCAAATCTGGCTACTAAACCATGTTAAGTTACAATTAAGTTGAGTATCACTTACATAATTTTATTCTTACAACCAACCGTGCATCTCTTTGTTGTACTGCATTCATTTTGAACATTCTACCTATGAAGGAACTGGGTTGTATCCAATGCTACCACAGTATGAGTGGAAAAGGCTTGTTGGGTACCCTATGGGGGGTGGGGAGGCTGCAGGAGAAGGGAAGTCCTATTGTGTGAGCAGAAATCTATTCATGAAGCACTGAATGCAACACATAGGTGTGTTTTTTTTAATACTCCGATACAGTGCCCATGACAGTTTGAGAGATCAAATATGAGAATACAGGAATCTGTATGCTGAACAATGCTATTGTCTTCTTTCCAGTGCTTCTCTTTTACCCTGCTACCACAAATCCAAAGCAGCAAGCAAAAAAGAAATGCCCATGACCGATATGTTGAAACAATACCTGATAGTTACTGGGAAGACTACATTTTTATGAGGTGAAAACAAAATACATAAGTAGAGGGTAAATATTCATAGATGAGAACTGAACAAACTGGTTCTTCGTTTACATAGAAAAGGCTCCTTTAACTCTGCCTGGTAAAATCAATTAGCCTTGTTCACACATAGGAATCAACCACTGTTTAGGGTTCTGTGCACAAGCTTCCGTGAGCTCCAACAAACTTCAGTTGCAAAAAAGCAGGCTTTGAATTATGCTTCCAAAACTGGTTTAATATACTTGAGGAATTATGGAAAATGAAACTGAATTGTGGTTTATTCTTATTTGTAGCCATGCAGTAATAGAAGGGATGAGGGAGCACTTGAGTCTCAGGCTTCACTGGGGTTCACAGAGGCTGGTGTGTTTAATGGTACATCGTGGTTATTCATTATGTTAAAAATGGATCACTGATTCAGTTTAGAAATTAAATGTAGAGTTAATGCATTGATATCCAGATTTAGCATTGCTAGTTATTAGGAGAAATTTGAGTGTGGGGCACAAATAGGCATATAATGTGGACTCATCCTCCACCCTGTCGTTCAATTTCAAGTCAGAAAATATTGTTCATATTAATTTTATTTTGGAGAAGTCCTTGATATTGGTAGATATTGACACTCTTAAATTATATTCCTATGGCATGGACACTAACAAATGGACAACAAAAGTGGATCCTGTGAGTCCTTATGGTGGCAAGGCTGAAAGGATTAAAAATCACCATCCATTAATCTGTGGCCTGAAGCTCTCACTGGCTTACAATCATGTTTAGATACCTATTTGAACGTATGGGCTTCTTGTATTAATTTATACATTTAAGACAGGATTGATAGATGATTCTTACTGTTAATATAAAGTGGCAATGTTTTTACCCTTTTTCCTGTCATATAAGCAAAACTTTAACAAATTATATAGATTAATTACAAACACATACTGACATGCAATCTCACTGTAATGATGCTCACATAAACTCCTTTTGATGTAATTTCTGGGGGAACTTCCCATCGAGAATGTTGAGAACTAAGTGTGAGAACTATACACCTTTGGTGATGTAGCTGACGTCCTTAGTAAAAACCAATAACCACAACTGTGCACCTCTTTCCCACAGGATTATACGTGCATAACAGTGAAGGACTGTGGTAGGCTTACACATTTTGATTCAAATAATTAGAAACGTAACTCAATTAATATTTATTTCACAAAAGAGCTGTGAAGTTTAAAATCTATTTGCACAGGAAGCAGCTGATTTGATAAAACTTTTAAAAGAAAAAAAAGGGTTGTATTCAATACTACATTTCTATTCCATAAAGAATGTTGGTATCTACTATCTGCACATAGATAATCTAATACATCATTGGAAAGCAGAAAAATAATTGTTCCTTCTTTATAGCACTCTGTAAAGTGTTTTCAAGTTAATAATGTAAAGCAATGCAAGACTGAAGGAAATAAAAAAACAGCTTGTTATAAAAATAATAATAAAGGCATTTTTCTATTAAGAATTGAAACACAGACAACTGAGAAAACCATGGAAGCCAACCAATAACTTGATTCTCTTGAAATTAAATTACCGTATTTACTTGAATGTAATGTGCACCTTTTGGCCAAACTACTTCGCAAAAATTAGGGCATGTGTTAGATTTGATGGCACATTTACATTCACCAGCAAATACTTTTTTGGTTTCAAGGTTTTGAAAATTGATGCGTGCATTAGATTCAATTGTGCATTAGATCCGTGTAAATATGGTACATTTTTAGGGTTATTCAGAGAAACAATTTCAGCAATGCCTCCAAATATTTTAAGCACTGAAACAATTTACCTCCTATTGTATCACAAAATGGCCAGTAATGGCAGATAATCCTCTGGTACCCCCAAAGAATGACTGTAATCATTCAGTGAAATACTTTGAGGATACAGTCATTCACCTCCAGACAGACTTTGACACTGACACATTGTATCAAATCTGGACTTCTATTTTTGTAACTCTAATGTAAACTTTATGAAATCTAGTTATGTTTCATATGCTGCAGGCTAAATTGTGTTTTATTGTTCATATACGTTTTAGAAAGTAATAAAATAATAAACTATAATCGGTGACAAACTAAAAATAGATTAAAACACACATTAGCATTCTACATACCTGAGTAGGTTTGTTTAAACTGATGTCAATAGACAGGGAGTTCCGAAGTCTAGGTGTTGTCACACTAAAACACTGATTTATTGCAAATGTGGAATGAATATTATGTGGCACCTTGTAACAGTGCCAGTTCCACAGATTGAAACAGTCAAGAGGGTACATATGGGGGAAGGCGACCTCAAAGGTAAACTAGTCCCAAGCCATTAAGGGTTTTATATACTAATAGTCACACCTTGAACTTGGTCCAGTAGCAAATCAGGAACCAGTATAAGTCTCTGAGCACAGATGTTCTATTCTAAAAAGATCTCACTACTATCAGCAAACGTGCTCCAGGATTCTGCCCTGACAGCAGCTTTCAGATCAAGCACAAGGGAAGTCCTACATAGAGTACACTGCAGTGAACCAGTCTTGAAGAATCAAATGCATGAACTACTGTGGCCAAGCTTTCCCAGTCCAGAAGCATTGTAGCTGTCATACCAACTGCAGTTGATTAAAGGCACTTTAGGCACTGATAAAAGGTGCTTCTAGCTTTTATTCCAAGACCAAAATAAAACGGAAGGAGGAAAATCATACATACAGTATTACATAATATTGTTCAAAATAAAAGAAGTGGCTGCTTATAGCAACTGATACTGGTGGACAGGAAATTAGAGAGCTAAGGCAAAGGAAACTACTATTAACTTTGTAGTTACCGCACATTAACAGACACAAAAGTAAGTCTGAAGTCACTTTTGCTACTTTCTAAACAGTATAAGTTGTTTAGTAACCTTTTTCATTCTGTTTGAAAGACTGCGGCAGTCTTACTATATTCACTGTAGCGACTTGTGCTTTTTACAACAAGCACAGATGTTTTAACAACTATACAAAATGGAATGCAACTACAGCAATCAGCTGAGATCAGCAGTGTATTCAGAAACCTGCTTTTTCCTCCTTAAGAACCAGGAGACATTCCCCAGCATTTTGGACCCACTTAGCACAATCAAGGATAAGTCCTGAACCATACTCTATGTGTTATCCATAAATTATTGCTCTCTCTATATTATACACATACAGCAAATAAAGAAATATACTCTATCTGTTCAGTCAGCTTAGTCAATCATTAGCACTGTGATCTGCTGGTTTACTTCAACTCACATTGTACAAAGGGGGAGAGGAGATTATGTCATTCTGAACAACATATCTATTTAACTAAAACACTTAATATCAAAACTCAATCATTCTAAAATCACAGAAAATGTGGATGGGAGAAGAGGTTTAATTCATTATCAATATTTATTCATGAGTTACTTATCCCTAGCTTTCCCACAAATGTCACATGTCACTTTAACTTCAGAAATGATTTAAGACTGCATAACTGTAGGTGACCATTACACTTTGAATTACCCACACTCCTGTGGAGCACGACAGCAAACAAATGTAATGGTGTCAGGACACAAGGAAACTATGGGGGATATGGGGCATCTGACACAAGGCTGTAATTCCCAATGGCAGTCTGCCACATTTCTTATACAGTTAAATTGTGTCCACAAACACCTTGGCACAGTTGCACATATTTTCAGCCAGTCCTGTTCTTCCATCCAAAGTCTTTTTTACTCTTCCACTTCTCCAGAAAGCAAACACCTGCTAAAAGCATCTCACATCTTAGAAATACTCCTACACTGTTTTGCACACACACATTTTTTGCTGTAGGAAACAAGATTTTAGTTGCCATGTTTTCTACCATGTCCTATTTCTGAAAACAAACACATGAATGTGCATACCAAATGTTAAAACCTCAGCCACCAACAGCCAGTTCAAAAAAAAATTTTTAAGACAACATTTCTAAGAGATATGCAAAGATGAGCAAATTTCACAGGCATAGGAGAGCTAGTGAGGTCTTACTCCTCTCAAGGGCCTTTGTTTTCCTTGCTTGGAATATAAATAAGACCCTCAGTAATAAGACTTTTAGCAACAATCTCAGATGTACTGGCCCATATATGGCACTAGAGGCTGAAACCAGCACTACAATTTGTGTCCACAAGTTCGCAGAAAGATACCACACACAGTGCTGCTTTAGGGACTTACTCACACCATAACCTGCATCAGTTTAATCCAAATATAGCATTTTAATGTAAGGAATCTAAGCTTGGTTCAGATGTAATGTCAGGAATCCTGATCTATAATCCTAATTTGATGAACAAACACAAGCCATAGTATGCTAGTTTTTTATTTATAAATTTATTTATAAATTGGGTTTATACTGGTGGCCAGGAACTAGCAAGTTGCAGTTGTTTTATGATTTTCAAAATCAGAAAGTTGACTTAAATTGCTGATTTAAGCATCTCTCTTTTTTCCAGGGTAATTTAAATCATGATTTCAATCACCAGTTTAAACCAATCCACCCTGAGATATCCTTAATTCATGACAGAAAAAAATATAGAAAGGAGAGGGTGGCAAAGATTCCAAAGGAAGGAGGGGTTTTTTCAGTTGCAGGTTCAGTGAGAAAGGAGCAGAAATGGGACACAAACACTGGCTTAGCATTTTATTTTATTTTACAAAATTTATATACCACTTGATTGCAAGAAAGCGCTTAAGCAGTGAACAAAAACAAAAACCAATCTGGTATAGGAACAGAAGTTCCTGAGGAAGCATTTCCTGTCTTTGACCTTATTCTTCCCTGGTATCATACCAGCTAGCTGCTCTCCGCAAGAACATGAAAATTCTTCCCTCCCTTGCCAACCTCAACTATGCTTAGTCATAGGGCTAAATTAACATCAGCCATGGCTAATACTGCCCCCTACATAAATGAATTTTGAGAATTTCATTGTAAACTCTTATTTGAGTCACACCTGCACCCAAATCCCTATGAAGTTAAATTGGAGAGAGATCTACAGATAAGTACTTCTCTAGGCAGCTGGAAAGGTATATAAAATTCCCACAAATGACTTCAAGCATGAACCTTAAGTAAGGTTGCTATATGTCTGGGATTTCCCGGACATATCTGGAATCCTGCAGTCGTCAGTAGCGTCCGGGCAGAAATCGTTAAAATGTCTGGGAAAATCCGGATGTATAGCAGCCCATATCAGCAGTGCCGTTTTTGGTGACTTTCCATAAAAATACCTAAAAAACTGCTGAACAACTTTGCCAAAAGAAGCTCAACAACTTTTCTGTGTATTTTCACTGTTTGAAATATGGCAAGCCTACCTTAAGGAAAGTTCCCATAAAAGCTTTTATAGATGGTATCTAACACCGCTGAAACCAAGTAGAAAATACCCAGGAACAAAGGACACTTGTCGGCACTGCCAAGCAGACAGAGCGGATCTCATCAATATATATTACAAGACTGGCTAAGCTATGATCCTCCAGGTGTTGTTGGACTACAGCTTTCGTCATCCCTGACCATTGGCCAGGATGGCTGGGACAGATGGAATCAAGCATCTGGACGGCCACAGATCCCTCATTCCTAATAGAAGAAAGGTATATAAAGTATAGAAAACAAACAGCAACATTTAGTTGGCAAATGGTTGGAGAGTATGGAAGCTGTAGTCTAACAACATTTGAATGCCATAAGTTAGCCACTCTCAATATATATTGGGTTTGTCCTAAAAGAAATGCATTTTGGAAATCATTGTGGATCATATGGAATACATTAAGGTAAAGGGACCCCTTACATTAGGTCCAGTCGCGGACGACTCTGGGGTTGCGGCGCTCATCTCACTTTATTGGCCTAGGGAGCCGGCGTTTGTCCGCAGACAGCTTCCGGGTCACGTGGCCAGCATGACTAAGCCGCTTCTGGTGAACCAGAGCAGCGCACAGAAACGCTGTTTACCTTCCCGTCGGAGCGGTACCTATTTATCTACTCACACTTTGACGTACTTTCGAACTGCTAGGTTGGCAGGAGCAGGACATTACAGGCTATTAACTCCCAGTAGATCCCTTGCACATTCTTTTTGGTCACATAAATGAAACATAATTTTCTGGTGATTATAATATCTATCAGTTATAATTGGAAAAAGGAGGGTACCTTTCAATTGCTATTGAAAATTTGGTGTTTCTAAGAACAATAAAGCTTACTAATTTTGTTAAATTATTTTGTATAATAGTATTACAAGATGAACCCACCTATTAAATCTGTGTGCGGATGACCTGGCCTTATTGGTTACAGACCCTTTGACAACATCCCCTTTAAGAAGGAACTGGAATCTTTTGAGATTGTCTCGGGCCTTTGGGTTAACAATAAAAAAATCAGAAGCTTTATGTTTTCATATTCCTCCTAGGGATATAAGCTCATGAGAGACAGCTTGTTTCAATCTGGGCAACAAATCCATAATAAATATGATGACAAATATGAAGAAGCCGAAACTGATAATGACAGCTCTGAAAAAGAGACTGACTGAATTTTACATAGTATTCATTGACTCTTAGTTCCTTCCCTCCTTTTTTGCAGCTCTTTTCGTGGAAATTAAATCACTAAGTACTGGCATATAACATATAACAATCACTAAGTACTGGCAAGATTTAAAGGGAACTACTTTAACCTTGTGGCACCATAAGGTATGGTATTTACCTATTACCTATTTACCTTTACCTATTTACCTATGCTATTTAGAATATATGGAAAAACTAATTCATGCAATCAGAGTACATGACTCTTCAAAATCAGATAAATGCATTAAAGATTGGTATAGTTTTATTACATTTGTAAAAGGAAAAGGAAAACCCACCATATTATGCTAGGATATGGAAAGCATAATAATTTTAAGTAAGTATGATATTGTTTCTTCTATTATTTTAATGTTTGTGCCATCATTTCCCCATCAAATCTTTCAGGTCCTTATATGTCTCAATTTCTAATCACTTGCTCTATCTACTTACACTGTCTGGATTGAGGGGGTGAGTTCTTTACTGATTTGGGGGTCCAGTCCTTTGGAGTTAAAATGTTCTCATGGTATATATTTATTCTATTTCTTCATTTTGTTGTATTTTTTTTAATGTTTGATATTAGAAATTCATTTTTAAAGGGTTTTTTTAAGTCCCTGGATGGAGAAAAGAGAAATGCTATGGGGGTTTTTTAAAAGAAAGAAGATATGAAATTACAAATGGTATAGACAAGGTTATAGAAGGGGGAAAACACTAGTTGTTTATAAATAATGTAATGAAGAATAATGTAAAAAGAAGGTTTAGAGAAGACATTTTACTCTACACTTTAGCAATCCTGACTGTCCTACTTTTGAAACTGCTCTTTCTCTAGCCAACAGAATCACAGGAATTGCTGTCAAGTCTGCATTCACATTATAGTCCATACATGTTACTGGATGGGAAAAGTCAGGATTTTTCACATGAAGTATGGAAGTATGTGTGATATAGTCCTTATTAGGATATATTCCTCAATGGCATCTGCTTCCCCAATTAAAAAAATCCCTTTCAGTTGCCTTTAAAAGAGAACTAAGAATCTAATATGATTATACTAAAGCTTCACCAGCAGCAGCACAGTCTCATTAACTAAGTGGCTATCCAATAGTTCTGATGTTGTCCTTAATGATGCACCACATCTATTTAAAAAGCACAAATACTTCACCGCTAAGGTTAGGAGTCAGCATCCTTATGGACCCATGAATTCATACTGGAATTGAAAGGAAAATATCCACAGTATTTACAGTTACCTGTGTAAACCTAAAGCATCAAAACATCTAACCAGCACATTTCATCCAGATTGATACTTTATCAATACAATTACCATCCCAAACACTTAATTACTGCTATCTCAATTTAGAGCATTTTCATGATACATGCAGCACAATCTTATGCATAAGTAAATCCCACCAAGTTAAATAGGATTTCAGCCTTACTTTTCATCTGCAATGAAACACTTCTGAATGCTGCAGTTTCAGTATAGGCAGCAAAGCAAAACTCCGTTTTAAAACTAAAATACATTATATACAACGTAGTTTTTCATAGTATTTTGGATATCCAACTTAATTCAGTAGTCAATTTTTGGGGGTGGGGGGCACACAGCCCTCTCAAACAGCTAGCCCATTTTCAACATCCAGTTACAGAAGGCAGATGGTGACCCATCCCCATAAATCAACAGTAGTAAAAGTGCAAGTTCAGATCTGCTTGAAATATAGTGCACAACCAGAAACCTATTCTCATTCTAATAATATTCTTAGTGTTATTTTCATATATCGGTGCATTGTCAGCAGCCAAACACATGGCAACTTGTTGTAGACTGCACACTGACGTTTTGACAAGTAAATAAGACACACAGTGAACAAAGATACAGAAGAACTATGAATAAGCTGGACATCCAGTAAAATTCAAAGTTATGTCTCTACAGTGGTTATAAAACAGAGATCTAAATAAACTGTTAAACACTTAGTGCAAAGGTATGCCAAACATTTCTCAGAACATTCTTAAAGCCTCAAAAGAATCAACCTTTTCTTCTAAATCAGGCCTAGGCTAAATATTTTATTTGGCTCCTCAAGATGGACATAGAAGTTGGGCATTAGCTCCAAATCAGTTCCTGGCCTCACATCAAACACTATCCTGTCATTTATCCAGTCAGTCAAAACAATGTTTCCATCTAAAACTTTTAATGTTTACGTCTTGAAAACTGCTAATTGAATCCAGTTTTTCCAATCCAGTTTTCACAGTCTATACTATCAAATACCGAGATAATAAATGTGAAATAAATAAATACTACATATTGCTTACAGAACTGAACCAGGACAAGAAAAAAAGGTTGAAGCCAAAACAGAAGACTGCTAGCCTCATAAAATTTAAAAACACTGAAACTAGATATGTCAACATTCTTATAGTAAACTACTTCTAATCACACTCAAGGAAGAACTTTAGCTCAATAAAGTTTTAGCATTTAGAAGTTCCTGAAGTATGTTTCATACCAAAATGGATTATCAAAACCACAAAGTACAAGAGATTTAGATATTCTAAAGCAAACCCTAAGAAAACCACTTTCAGCCACTCCTATACATGTTTACTTAGATGTCCCACTGAGTTCAATATTACTTACTTTCAAATACTTAACAATATTTTTTCTATAGCAACTTTCCTTATGCATTTAAAGCTTCCCTACAAAAAAGAATGTGATGCATGACATGCACATTTAAAGTTAGCCAAAATACAGAATATTTAATCTTAATGGTATTAAGGGTTTTTGTCTGCATTTATTTATTTATTTATTTATTTATTTATTTATTTATTTATTGAATTTATATACTGCCCAATACCTGGAGGTCTCAGGGAAGTTCACAGAACAAAATCAAAATATAAAACCACAAAATATATAATCAAAATAAAATGAACAACCCAATAACACCCCCCCAAAAAAACACACATTTTAAAAGGTCATAGGGTGTCCGCTTGATGTCTATAATTTTACAATTACCTATAATTTTTTTTCTAATACTTAAGTAGTGTTATGTACTTTGAATACTAATTAATCCTTCCCTGAGACAAGCTTCTATAGTTCCAAAATTACAAATCTGAGAGCATTAGAAAATGTGCAAGGGGAAGGGACAGACGTAATGACTACCTATCCATTTGCTGCTTTAAAAAGATTGTAAAGCACGTCTTTGGTAAATCCAGTCTTTGTTGAACTTCACTGTTCCTTCTCCAGAGCAGCGGCAATACCAGCTGCAAAACAGTCCTTCAGCCAAGTTTTAGACCAAGGATGTTGCGCTCCACAAAGTGCATTTGCCCAAACTTCTTTCTGCAGCTTTACCTGATTTCTTTGGCTCTGCATATGATGCTGGACATCATATGGACCACAAAGAAGGCTGATCACCGAAGAATTGATGCTTCTGAATTATGGTACTGCAGGAGACTCTTGAAAGTCCCATGGACTGCAAGAAGATCAAACCTATCCATTCTTAAGGAAATCAGCCCTGAGTGCTCACTGGAAGGACAGATCCTGAAGCCGAGGCTCCAATACTTTGGCCACCTCATGAGAAGAGAAGACTCCCTGGAAAAGACCCTGATGTTGGGAAAGATGGAGGGCACAAGGAGAAGGGGACAACAGAGGATGAGGTGGTTGAACAGTGTTCTCGAAGCTACTAACATGAGTTTGACCAAACTGTGGGAGGCAGTGGAAGACAGGAGTGCCTGGCATGCTCTGGTTTATGGGGTCACAAAGAGTAGGACATGACTAAACGACTAAACAACAACAACAAATGATGCTCCCATCACCCCTGACGATTGGGCTATGCTGGCTGTGGTTGATGGAAGTCCAACAACATGTGCAGGGCCACAAGTCCGTCCCCCCCAATAAATATGCATATATCAACTTTGGAAATTTCCCAATTATGTTCTTGCAGAATTAGAACTAGAGCCACACAAACAAGAATGTATATGTTAGTAAAATGCACAAGAGATTATAGAGACTGCAAGATGGTACCATTCAAAAATGGTTGATGATAATACAAGCTATTAGTAAGAACAACCTCTGCCTGGCTGGGTACAGGTCTGCTTTTAATAATGATTTACAGCTATCATAGTGCTACCTGAAAACAATCTTGCCCTGAGGGGAGATGCAATCTAACTTTCATATAAAATTAATCCAGGGCATACATATGTGTGTTTTGTTAGTTTTAATTTATGCTTACTTTTTAAACATTTTATGTAAGCGACCGTATTTCACAAGGTTTACCTGAAATACAGTATACAGTAGAAAGAAAGTGCTATCATCATTTTCCCGAGACACTGGCTTAAAAACACATATCTTTTTTGTTTAAAAAAGTCTTTTTTTACTGTAACAAACAAGCATGGATATGAATCCTAAATCCTAACATGTGAGGTGGAAATAGAAACTGAAGTAGGAGTCCTACAAGACAACTGCCTCAAAACATTTTCCAATCAAGGCATCTGAAGATTTTCAAAGATGTGCTATTAAGGTTAAGACAGAGAATATGAGGATAAATTATTTTGAGGAGATATGGAAGGTATTTGTAGAATTTGTACTGTTAAAATGGAAAGGGGTCAAACCATCTCAAGAGGTGTTGATGTGTTGGGAGGCTGGGTAGTTACGATGGAATGGTCTTGGGTGTGGGGTGGCACTTTTTTTAATTACTTTGTAAAAATTAATAATAGTAATAGTAACAGTAATAAACTTGAAAAAATATGATTTGCAAAGCTTAAAAGCACGTTTTTGCTCTGCGCTATGGTAGCATAAGCATCAAAACAGAACCACAGCTATTGCACATTCCAGTCAAACCAGCTTGTTCCAAAAAGCCTTTCCTTCCATCTCCAGACTTCTTTAGAGACCCAAACACATACATATATATATCCAGTATTAGAAAGAAAGAAAATACCCAAAAGGTTCGTGCTCTTGCCCTCTCCATCTCATCAAGGCACAACCTTACACAACCTTCCTTTGCGGAAGTGGATTTCCAGCAGGGCGAAAACAAGGGCGCAAAGCGGCAGAGACTCATTCAAGTTTAAGCTGCCAGAGGAAAAGGATCAAACTCTCTCTAACCCTGCCCTTGCTTCACAACTTACACTTAAACCCACGTCCCAAAGCGGCCTCACATCCTAACGAACCGGTTGAGCAATCCAGATGCTGGAGAGATAGAGAAAGGAAAAACCTCTCACGATGCTCGAGCCCTGGAGTTTCAGACTGGCTTTATCGGAAGAGTCCGACGCTTTGCAGGATGCGTCCCTTCAGGGCGTCGTGTGCAGCAACCGTTGCACCTGGAAGCTCGCACCCCTCGGCAAACTCTTCACCCCCCCACTCACGATAGCTGAGATCGCGGGGTGGGAGCGTGGGGTGAAGAGCTTACTTTTCTGCCGAGGCCTGGAAGCTTTCGAGAGAGTCTCACATACACAAGGCAGTGGGGGAAGCAGCTCACTCCTCGAGGCTCCCGGCCAGTGGGTTGAAACACAAACACACACAAACACCTCACGTTTCCCTTATTATTGTTTTTGAAAACAAACGGCGAAATTCTCTCTCCTTTCCTCACCAAACCTGGGGCCCTTTTCTCTCCCCACCCCCACCGCCCTCTTCAGCGTCCCGCAACTTCCGAACGGCTTCTCCACAGACGTGAATTATATTCCCCTCGCAACACCCTTCTTCCCCCACACAACGCCTCTTTCTTCTCGGGTGGCCCTTCCATTGTCAAAGCCGACCCGCTTTCCCCCCCATACCCCACCCCACAAGGCAAACGAGGCCCCTCGGGCCTCGCTCTCCTCCTCGTAACGTGTGTATCGGGAGCGAAGCGTGCGCGCCGCCTGCCTGCCCGCCCGCCCGCCCCGCCGCGCGCAACGGCTCCTCTCACCTGTCAATCGCAGCTTGACGGGCCCGTTCCTCCTCGCCCCTTGGTTGGACATGACCCCCGGGAATCCCTCCCGAGAGCCCGGCGGTAACCCTCCTTCCCTGCCGCCGGGGACGGGGGCGGCGCGGGAGGGAAAGGGAAAGAGAGAGAGCCTCTAATGGAGTCGGGCTGGACGCGCCTCACGACGCCGAATGGAGAAAAGCCCGGATGTGCCCACTGTCGCCATGAGCGTCAGGAGGCGGAGGCGCAGCCGCCTTGCCCTTCCCTTCCCGCCCGAGGCTGAGGCGGCGAGTACAACAAAGCGGCAGACGGGGGAGAAGCCTGAGGGGGGAGCGGCGGAGTCGCTCGCGCCAAGGCCGGCCGGCCGCTTCGCTCTCTCCCCCCCCCTCCCGCTTCGCCGCCTCAGGCCCAGTTCCTCACAGGCCTCGCCTCCTCGTGGAGGAGCAGCAGTAACGACAGGGCCCCCCTTTCAAGGCGGCGGCGGCGAGGCGTCGCGGGCGGCCCTTCGGTGAAAGGCCCCCTCGTTCTGGAGCCTCCCGAGGCCGCGCGGAAGAACATCGATGGGGGCCCGACCCCCAGCGCGCTTTGCGAGAACTCCAGGCACGGCCAGCTCCGTGATGCCGGCTGTCCAACAAAAGAAGCTTAAAGACTCTCTCAAAAAATGTCATATAAACGCCCACAATGGGGAAACAATCTGCCAGCGCTCCACTTGGGGAACAGCAGAAGCTTCCTAGGAAAGCTGGGCCTGTCCCTCGGCATCCCCCCAAAAAGCCAAAGAGCTGCACCAACAAGCCCTCTGCAGTGCCACAAACCCAACTCAACGGTGGTGTAAAGTTGGAAAGTGTTGATAGCTTCTCCTACCTTTCCACAAGGGCCGGTGCCAAAATCTGGCATCGGGGAGCGCAGTTTTGTCCTGACAGAAGCGCAGAGTGTTTAAGGACCGGGATGTTCACAAGGAAACCAAAATTCTCGTTTACAAAGTTATCGTGCTACTAAGCTTACTGTATGTTTGGACCACTTATAAACGCCAACTCCTCAAAAGATTGCATCAATGGTGTCTCCAAAAAAAATTACGTATCACTGGGGAAAACAGGTGAACTAATGCCAGGGTACTGGAAGAAGCAAATATCACCAGTGTCAAAGCAATGATTCTTCAACATCAACTTCGTTGGACTGGTTGTGTTGTTCGGATGTCTGATTATCGTCTTCTAGGGCAACTACTCTATTCTGAACTTAAGAATGGAAAGCATAATGTTGGTGGTCAACAAAAAGGGTTTACGGATCAAGGGTTTACAGATCAAGGTAAATTTTTAAAAATGTAGTATAAACACCAGCAATTGGGAAACACTCGCCTGCGAGCGCTCCAATTGGAGAACATCCAGAATTGGCCTCCACTTATGGACACACCGTTAAGACCGTGTTCATGGAAAACAATCTTGCTTGGCTACAAGTGATCACCAAAGGAAGAAGAAGAAGCAGCTTCAGGCACCACAGCTCCAAAGCTTTTGCTTTCTTGGTTTATCGCTGCCACAAGTTCTTCACACTGGGCTTCAGCAAAGCACATTAGTTCATCAGACAGCCCCTCTACGATATCAAGCAACACAATGATAATGTCCCCTATCTGGACAGGGAGAGCCTGACTACTGTTAGTATACTATGCTCTGCTAACCTCGAGGTTAGATTACTGCAATGCGTTATATGTAGGGCTGCCCCTGAAGATGATTTGGAAACTTCAGCTAGTGCAGAATCCGGCAGCCAGGTTGCTCGCTGGAGCAAGACAGTTTGAGCATATCGGCTACCACTGAGTTTCGGGGCCCAGTTCAAAGTGCTGGTTTTGACCTATAAAGCCTTAAACGGCTCAGGACCACAATATCTCAAGGTCCACCTCTTTCCATATGAACCTACCCGGACCCTGACGTCATCTTCTGAGGCCCTTCTTCGCGTGCCTCCTCAAGAGATCTAGAGGGTGGCAACACAAGAACGGGCCTTCTCTGCAGTGGCTCCCCACTGTGGAGTGCTTTCCCCAGGGAAATTCGCCTGGCGCCTTCATTATACAACTTTAGGTGCCAGGCAAAAACGTTCATTTTTAACCAGGCCTTTGGCTGATTTGATTGACATACTATGCTCTTTTAAAATGTGGGGTATTTTGGGGGGGGTTATTGGGTGGTTGTTTTTATTTTGATCTATTATTTGATTATTGGTGTAAACCTCCAGTTTTACCTCTATCTTCAGTACGTTGTATTTTATTTTATTGCTGTGGCTAGTGTCTGATTCAAATAAAGATTCCTCTGAATTCCAAAGCTTTTGATGCGCTTTTTACAAGTGGTACTTACCTGATCCTAGTCAGGTGTCCACAGGATTGCAGGATTTCTGGCACCTAGGAACATCTGTCTGAACAATTCCTAACAAAAATGCCTCCGGTCTTTTCGGGAAGGTAGCTTTAAACATTTTTTTCATCTCATTATAAATAATTTCCCAGTATTCTTTAAGCTCCATTTCTTTACATTTCCAACACAAATCTGATTCTGATTAGCCAGTCTACTTGGGGTTGAATACCACCTGTGAATCATTTTCATATAATTCTCTTTCAATGTGTAGCATACAGCAGATTTTAAATTGTTCTTCCAAAGTTTCTCCCAGAGGTTTAAATCCATATCATGCCCTATGTCCATTGCCCAGTGGGTCATTGAAACTTTAACCAGCTCATCCTTTGTTTCCCAGATGCTGTTGGACTCCCAACTCCTACCTGCTTCACAACCAACAGGGCCAGTGGTCAGGGGTCATGGGAGTTGTAGTCCAGCTGCACCTCTGTAGAACCACATGTTCTCTGCTTCCGTTGAACTGTTCTCACCTGGCAAACTGCAGGTCACTTACCTGAGCCTGGCAAAGGATGAGGTGCTTCAGAAGGTGTTGGGGTGGAGCCTTAGCTCAGTGCTAGAGGGCACACACGGTGCATTGTATATAGGAGGTACCAAGCAGGGCTGACCAAAGACATTTTGGCACCAGAGATGAACCATGAAATGGCATTCCCCTCCCTGCCAGGGAAGTAGGGATGATCTACATCAGAAACGAGGAGGGAGGTAAAAGATCTACATTGGGATCTGTTGCCTCTGGGGATCCTGCTGCCCACTGGGTGGACTGGCCCTGGTACCACGTTTAACCCTTCTCTAGTTAGATCTCAAAGCTGATAAAGCAAGGGGGGGAGAGATTTTGCTCCCTTTCTTCCCCAACTTCCACTTTAGGTAGGCCAGTCATGCCAAACAGAGGAGAGTTCTTTCCTGCGATCCAAGGCAAATACATGAGAAAACAGAATATCCAGCTTGCCTGTCTCTCTTCAGAGGCTGGTGTAGCCTGCTTTTCACTGCCAAACCCCCACCTAAAAACACCTGTAGCATGAACGAAGTCAATCCAGGCACTTGAAGGGAACATTTCCTTTGAGGCTAGCAGAAATGTACCCATGAGCCAAACACCAATTTTAAGAAGTCTATTTTGAATGAAAAGAAAGGAGGACAAAGGTAAAGGCACAATTGTACTTTAAAAAGGGAGGAAATGTTTCAGTTCCGTTGAAGACGATCCTATTGCAGCTACTTACAGGCAGATTTCTGATCTCCTGTAGCAGATCATCATTTGAGGGACAAATTACTTTTTGGAAACAGTCATTTAAATTAAGAGTTTCTGACCCAGGTGAGTTGATTGACAAGTGCTTGTGTCTAGTCAAGCAGGAGTCAGTTGCAGAGATGTTTTTTGACACCTCTTGGAAGCAGAAAGATGGGAAAGATTACAGTGTTAACTACTTCCCATTACTCCATTTCCTTTGCCAGGCAGAACCTATTCAGTATATTCAAGGATAAATCTGACCTGTTTGGAGGGAATGAAGAATGAGATCTTAAAGTGACAGGCTAGTATAAATCAAGTCTTTGCTACACCCTCTGGCCATTGAAATAAACAGTCCTACAGTATGCTAGATGGACCAGTTAGCTGCATCTACTTCCTTTGATGAGTTTCATGTCTTCCAAGCCATGCAGCCGCTCAGAGTGGCTGGGGAAACCCAGCCAGATGGACGGGGTATAAATAATAAAATTATTGTTATTGTTATGTTTTAATATATCTTTTCAGGTGCATTAGTATCTCATTCTCTGAGGAGCTATATTTCAGAATTAAATGATGGCTTCCCATTTCTGAACAATTGTTACGCTCTTGCTGTTAGCTCATAAAGTTGGGAAGCAATCCTATGCTACAGTTATGCCAGCTGAGTAGCTTTCGAAAGTGGTGTAAGCCCTACCCATCTCACAGACATGGCTGTTAACTTTTCCCTTTTCTTGCGAGGAATCCTATTTGGAATAAGGGAATTTCCCTTTAAAAAAGGGAAACGTTGACAGCTATGCTCATAGAGATGGGAGTTAGGCAGATCTCCCTCCATACACTGGTAAAAAATGGTGGTGATCTGTCTATGGCATAACTTCATATTGTCATATTGGATTACTCTGCCTGTAACATAGGTCCATATATTCCTCCTCTCACTCCCAACAAAAATTAATCCTCCATTGTTTCAGAGGAAATAATTTCTGTATTACCTTCACACCAGATTCATCAAGTATAGTTTTCCACTATGATTTCCCCCCCTCCTACACAGTCCTTCTAGAATGATCTTTGGGAATTGTTGAAGATTTTTGGGATGATATCTTAATCTCTATAGGGGTTATTCAGAATATCTTGCTAGCATTCTTAGTATCTACACCTATAAACTCTGCAACAGTCTGGCAGAAGCAAATCAATTCCCATCATCCTGACCTTTAATGAAACCATGAGGTACACTTGCAGATAACTGCCAAAAAAATAACATCCACCCATCCCCATATGTCACAGGGCAGCTTGATCAGAGGGTCTGGCAACTAGTTCGCTAGAAAGAATTATTATTACTCACCCTACATGAGATGGCATGTGGCTAACTTCAAAGTTGCCCCTCTGCTCTTTTGAATATTCTGATAGTTACATCATCCATGCTGATGTACTTACTCCTAGAGCAATCCCGTTGGAAGTAGTTTAAGAATGTCACAGGCGTACAAGCAATCATTCCTATTTCATGTATCAGCATTAAGCATGATTAGAAGAACGTGACCCGAGTCAGTGTTTCAAATAACAGCTCAAAGGAAATAGAGCAAGCACATTTCTGTCCCTCGTTATTAAGGCATCAACTGCTGTGGTAATTCTGAAAACGATTTATCTCAATGGATATCTGGTATTGAGGAAGAAGAAGAAGAAGAGGAGGAGTTTGGATTTGATATCCCGCCTTTCACTCCCCTTCAGGAGTCTCAAAGCGGCTAACAATCTCCTTTCCCTTCCTCCCCCACAACAAACACTCTGTGAGGTGAGTGGGGCTGAGAGACTTCAAAGAAGTGTGACCAGCCCAAGGTCACCCAGCAGCTGCATGTGGAGGAGCGGAGACGCGAACCCGGTTACCCAGACTACGTGACTACCACTCTTAACCACTACACCACACTGGCTCTCTCAATATTGATGCTAATATTGTCTCAATAAGGTTATGTGGAAAGGTGGCAAAGGTGGCACAGTGATCCTACCTTGTCTACCTTGAATATAGGTGTAACTATGCATCTCTGCATACGAAATTAAAAGACGTCTGCTCCTTGGGAGAAAGGCGATGGCAAACCTAGACAAGATCATTAAAAGCAGAGACATCACCTTATCAACAAAGGTCCGTGTAGTTAAAGCCATGGTTTTCCCAGTAGTGATGTATGGAAGTGAGAGCTGGACCATAAAGAAGGCTGATCGCTGAAGAATTGATGCTTTTGAATTATGGTGCTGGAGGAGACTCTTGAGAGTCCCATGGACTGCAAGAAGATCAAACCTATCCATTCTCAAGGAAATCAGCCCTGAGTGCTCACTGGAAGGACAGATCGTGAAGCTGAGGCTCCAATACTTTGGGCACCTCATGAGAAGAGAAGACTCCCTGGAAAACACCCTGATGCTGGGAAAGATAGAGGGCACAAGGAGAAGGGGACGACAGAGGACGAGATGGTTGGACAGTGTTCTCGAAGCTACAAACATGAGTCTGACCAAACTGTGGGAGGTAGTGGAAGATAGGAGTGCCTGGCGTGCTGTGGTCCATGGGGTCACGAAGAGTCGGACATGACTAAACGACTAAACAACAACAACATGCATCTCTGAACTACCTGTATCCACTCAGTCCAAATTTTGAGGTGGGGGAGTCCTTTGTAGAAATAATAATAATAATAATAATAATAATAATAATAATAATAATATTTTATTATTTTATTTTTCCCCAGCCACTTTGGGCGGCTCACAGCACATATCAGAACATACTAAAACATCAATCCTTAAAAACTTCTCAATACAGGGCTGCCTTCAGATGTCTTCTAAAAGTCAGCTATGAGACTTTAACTTGTAGTCTGTAACAAATCTCTTTAATTTATGAGTATATAGGATGGGAGCATCAATCTGCTACATACCCTCTGATATTTTACATGTATATAATACATTTCATTCTAGGGCCTGGGTTTTCCAAGGACAGCAAGATGTCCACTGTGAGAGAAATGCTGAGGGACCAGTTGGGCCTTATTTGGTTCAATTCAGCAGGGATGTTCTTCAGTTCTTGAGCTGAACATAACATTACTCAGAATCACTGCACAGAGATTAGTTGACTGTGGATAAATCCTAAGCACACGCTCTTGCTTTGTAAACAAAGATGAAGATGATGACGATACCATCACACAGTTCTGATGTCAGTCCATCCCGATCTACAATCTGTATGCCACAACTTGTTAGTGGAATGACAGACCTTCCAAGTGTCCCTATTTTCCAGGGATGTCCCTGATTTAGAGAAACCATCCTGGTTTCTGGTTTGATTCCGGATTGTTCTGCTTTTCCTTAGGTAAAGGTAAAGGGACCCCTGACCATTAGGTTCAGTCGTGACCGGCTCTGGGGTTGCAGCGCTCATCTCACTCTGTAGGCCGAGGGAGCTGGCGTTTGTCCGCAGACAGCTTCCAGGTCATGTGGCCAGCATGACTAAGCCGCTTCTGGCGAATCAGAGCAGCGCACAGAAATGCTGTTTACCTTCCCGCCAGAGCGGTACCTATTTATCTACTTGCACTTTGACGTGCTTTCGAACTGCTAGGTTGGCAGGAGCAGGGACCGAGCAACGGGAGCTCACCCCGTCGCGGGGATTCGAACCGCTGACCTTCTGATCGGCAAGTCCTAGGCTCTGTAGTTTAACCCACAGCGCCACACGTCCCTATTTTCATTGGAGAAATGTTGGAGGGTATGTAGTTATCCGACTCCCGAGCCGTCTGAAGGCAATCCTGTACATGGAAGTTTGCCTAAAGTTTAATGTTTCATTATGTTTTTATATATGTTGGAAGCCGCTCAGTGTGGCTGGGGCAACCCAGTAAGATATGTGGGGTTTAAACAGTAAAATTATCATTATGGAATGGGACGTCCCTATTTCCATCGGATAAATGCTGGAGGGTACGGAATGAAACATTTGGCACTTCTACAAAGCAGTTGTCTTCCTTCTCCATGAAATAATGCAATGGAAATTCTGTGACCAGCGGTAACTCAGGGTGTTTTCTGTCTTCACCTCTAATGATTCCCCCTGCTGCTCCGCCCTGCTGTCATCTACATTTTGACAGAGGCATCCGTTCTTAAATTAAGATTGTTCAGGGTCTCAGATGTATGAGGCATATTCGAACGTTCAAAGCTAAGTGGCAAATAAAAAAATAAGAAATAGGAGTCACTGTGTGTGTTTTATGGAGTGGGTTCTGTGATGTGAGCATTCAAGTATTAACATTAAATTCTGTCAAGTGGTCTCTGTTTCACTCTAGGCTGATATCACCGAGCAACAAAATCCTTTCAAGATGAGGTAAAGAGCACAGTCCCAAAGGGAAGGGAGTGCCTTGCATCACCCAACAGCTCACTTTTTGGATGATCACAACACTGACAAGCTCAAAAGGGAGTTCCTTCCAGTCATCCCACAGCCGCCAAAAGGATAGTAATTGAGTATGTGTATCTCCAATGTGTAGAGAAAGGGCAAGTGGAGAAATCCTTAGGGTCTGTCGGGGATCTGGATGATCCTAGGGGACATATGAACAAAGTATAAACGCACCGTGAAAACGCAAGACACCTTAATAAGTTCACAGTTTTATGATTTGTTCTTAAAAGTGGGAAGAGAATGTGCGAGGGGCGTGGAGGGTTGGTGCTGACCTTTAAAGCCCTAAATGGCCTCGGTCCAGTATATCTGAAGGAGCATCTCCACCCCCATCGTTCTGACCGGACACTGAGGTCCAGCGCCAAGGGCCTTCTGGCGGTTCCCTCACTGTGAGAAGCCAAGTTACAGGGAACCAGGCAGAGGGCCTTCTTGGTAGTGGCACCCGCCCTGTGGAACGCTCTCCCACCAGATGTCAAAGAGAACAACAACTACCAGACTTTTAGAAGACATCTGAAACAAGCCCTTTTTAGGGAAGCTTTTAATGTTTGATGCATTACTGTATTTTAGTATTTTGTTGGAAGCCGCCCAGAGTGTCTGGGGAAACCCAGCCGGATGGGTGGGGTATAAATAATAAATTATTATTATTATTATTAATGTCATGCGTGTGACATTGTGGTGTCCTGACATCGCACACGTGAGCCTTGAGTTTCCCTCCCTAAGCCGGGCGGAAGCTTCCCAGGCTTTGGGAAGGAGGCCCCAGGAGAACATTTAGGGGACTCCCAGTACGTTTCTGAGCACAATTCAAAGTGTTGGTGCTGACCTTTAAAGCCCTAAATGGCCTTGGCCCAGAATACATGATTGAGAGTCTCCACCCCCATCGTTCAGCCCAGACACTGAGGTCCAGCTTTGAGGGCCTTCTGGCGGTTTCCTCACTGTGAGATGTGAGGTTACAGGGAACCAGGCAGAGGGCCTTTGTTAAGTTGTGGGCGAACATATCAGACGACACAGCGATTCTTCCAAAGCAGCTCTTTATTTGTAAGCTGGAACAGAACTAAGCTGAGGAGCTCAGTCGGCCTGCTTATATAGAGCTCCAGAACAATGTAACTGTTGCCATTTTCTAAAACTATCCAATCACTGAACGTCACTTTTCGATCCTTCATTTGCATAACTATCTACAGTATCCCCCTGCTGGCCCAGGGTGAGAACTTCAGTACATAACACCCCTCCTCACCAAGATAAGGCGTTAGTTACAATCGTAATCAGTACATAACAGCCTTCTTGGTAGCGGTGCCTGCCCTGTGGAACACCCTCCCAGCAGATGTCAAGGAAACAACTATCTGACATTTAGAAGACATCTGAAGGCAGCCCTGTTTAGGGAAGTTTTTAATGACTGATATTTTAATGTATTTTTAATCTTTTGTTGGGAGCTGCCCAGAGTGGCTGAGGAAACCCAGCCAGATGGGCAGGGTATAAATAATCATTACTATTATTATTACTACTACTATGATGATGATGATGATGATGATGTCCCCTTAGTCCAATGACCAAACGTCCCTGGCATTCATCACAAATATACTATTAGGATTGACTTCAAAGGTCATGGTACCCATTTCTCAGTTCTGCCGCTACAAGTTGAAGCTGTTAATGTGCTCGTACTGGACCCATCACACTTATAGAGGTTCCTAAGGATTAATCTTGACCTTCTGAGTTGCAGAAAGAAGTGTTTCTGTAAAAAGTCACTGAGACTAGTGAGTAAAATTAAGACCAGGATCTGAAGATAACCTTGCGCATTGGCAAGCTGCTGAATGAGACAATGAGACAAAAAATTGGAGCAACAGACACAGACACCAATGCTCTGTGAGACAGGATGTGTCTCGGGAAAATTATGCATCTGCAAAGGGAAATGACTGCAGCTGTGGCCAGAGGGAGAAGGGGGGGGAGCAGCTGCCATTCAACAGGATTTTCCAACAGTTAGTCACCCTGCAAGTCCATCCTTGGCATATTTGTGTATGATGCACAGATACTCAGTTCCTTACTTGTATCGATGGAACTTTCTGCGTGACTATGTTGATAAAATATATTGCTAGGCGGTGATACAGATTATTAGGAAAAGGAAGTACATCTTTGGTTAATGGTCCAAAAATTGGAAAACGCTCTTGCAACAGCATGCCAAAATTAGAACTTACAATGCATTTACTTTGAGACCTTGTGAAGTAAATTCTGTGTAAATAAAGTAACCATTGAGTCCTATATTTAAATGTCCGTGTTTATTTTCTGTACGTAAAACCCAATCTTCTGTTCGAAAGTTTGGAGCGGCTTAGAATGGGTTGTGTGTGTGTCAGTTTTCCTTTTATACAAGCAGCCCATCATTGCTTAGCTCCCTCTCAGGATTGGATTCTGACCGCAGGGAAAATATTATTTCCTAGGAACGGATACACTATGTGGGAGGAACATCATCTGGTTGCCCTCTGGCAGACCGATAACAATTACATATGCCTTATGCAAGAGGAACATCGTCTGGAAAGGTCCTAAGTCCCGCTGTCGGAAGGGTAACGAGGCTTCTACTAGCAGGTCTCCTCTGCCCTGATTACCAGACACAAAATGATGATGTAGCTGCAGAAGCACTTGCTAGAGTTGCCATAATTGCAGCTGCCCAAATATATAGGATCAGGGACACCAGGTGGCTAGACGCGTTTTGCAAATTATCCAATTATCTTGAGGATGAAGTTGACTCATGAGTTGACTTTCCTACTCATCATTTTTTCCTTCTCAAAGCGGCCCGAAATGAAACAGTTATTTGGAATGGTGGAAGAGGCAAGATAAACCTTTGCACATACCAGATTGCAATGTTGTGTTTTGTCAAGCAATTTCAAACTTTGAGAAAATGTGGATGAAGCTTTGGATCCATAAAACCATGGTCAGGTTGATGGCCTTGAAGATCCTTAGATTCTGGGATGTTTTAATATGTCACATCATACCCTTGAACATCTGCTGGTAAAGATGCAAGAAGGGAAGCTAGGGGAAAAATAGTCCCATCTCTGTTTTATTTGTGTTTTATTGCACCATTGCACCATCTGATCTATTATTTTATAGATATCGAGGTTTTGAAATTATGGGTGTAGATGATGCAAGAATCAAAATGTATGCATGCTTATTAAAACTTTATTATTCCCAAACTTTGTTGAATATCTCTCTCATATATATATAGAGAGAGACAGAGGTTCAGTGATGTAATGGTACAATAAAGTCAAATATAACAAGAAGTCAGAATGTTATTCTCACTTCCAGTTGCTGTAACCCACTCAGAAGTCTCTTTACATCATAATGATGATGATGAATACCATATGAATTGTGAACTTACCCCAGAACTGAATTATCTGTTCATATCCCTGACCTTAGTTCTACCATCTAAAAATGTCAACTAGCTTTCCAAATATGGAAACTATTTCGGAAACAATAATGCAAACAATTCTTAGTCATCTGATGTTTTGGAATGCTGAGCAGACATGTTCATCGTTATTCAGCTGTTATCCAGGGTCATTTAGAGCAAAGGGAAACATATAAATGGGCTTGGTTGCCTCTTTTGTAATAGTTGAGAAATCCAAAGCTGCATTTTGGTACTGAGCAAATGCAATTGAAAATGCCATGTTGGTAACTAGCTCAGGGGTAGATTTCCATTTTGCATGCAAAAGTTATCAGGTTCAGTCCCTAGTGTCTCTGATGACTGGGGCTTGGAAAGCCCCTGATCCAAAATCCTGGAGAGCTACTGCCTATCTGTGTAGACCAGTGGTAGTAGGATTGCCCTATTTCAAAAAGTAAAAACCAGGACATCCCAAAAATTGTTGAGCTTTTAAATCAACTTGCCTAAGATCCAGGACAAAGCGCCACTTTTCGGAAATTCGCCCCGGTCGCTCAGAGAGGTTTTTGGGTGTGCAAAGAATGCTGCAATCGGGATTTATCCTTTTCCTTGTTGCTTTTTTTAAAAATAAAAGTAAGGACTATCTCAAAGGAATATAAGGTACCTATGAAGGGCAGCAAGGGTCTTGAGTGCCCATCCCTCTGTTTCACTGATCTAGTAAGAGTGCACTGCAGTCTAGCAGCAGACAGAATTGAGCCTTGTCTGCTTGTTTAAAATACAACATGTGCTCTTGGTTACACCAGACCGAAATTATTTCAAAACTAGTCTGGACAAAGTACAAGGAAGGGGGGGGGGGGAGGAATATGGCATTGGAAGCAAATGTCCCTGAGCTGTGGAGAATGGACTGGGTGATTCCCCATACCTTGTCCCACTCAGGTCTTTCTTAACTTTGTCCCATAATTATTTATTTGCTTGAAGTACCTGTTTGCGCAAGGTAATAATGTCTTCCAACCCTCACCTGTTCTGGCATTTCCCCCTCTTCTAACTTAATTCAAAACTAGGCCAGCCCAACTGATTGTTGTGTTTGAAGGTCAAGTGTTTTTCACCCTTCCCAAACTTTGAGCACTATTTGAAAAGTGTGCTTCAGACTTAGTCAGACCCATGGATCTTATAGCTCAAGGCTGTCTCCACTCTCCTTAGCCCCCTGAAATCCTGGCGAGCTAGCAATGCCCAACGGACTCAGCATGTGGCCTTTGACAAAGTTTCCCCTTTCCAGGAACTGTTCCGAGAGTTTTAGCCCAAGCTCTATACCACTATCTGTTTTGATCTAGTGGGACGTGGGTGGCGCTGTGGTCTAAACCACTGAGCCTCTTGGGATTGCTGATCAGAAAGTCGGCAGTTTGAATCCCCGTGACAGGGTGAGCTCCTATTGTTCTGTCCCAGCTCCTGCCAACCTAGCAGTTCAAAAGCACACCAGTGCAAGTAGATAAATAGGTACTGCTGTGACAGAAAGGTAAACGGCATTTCTGTGTGCTCTGGTTTCTGTCACGGTGTTACATTGAGCCAGAAGTGGTTTATAGTGGTACCTCGAGTTACAAATGCCTCAGGTTACAAACGCTTCAGGTTACAAACTCCGCTAACCTGGAAGAGTTACCTTAAGTTGATAAATTTGCCCCAGGATGAGAATGGAAATCGTGTGCCGGCGGCACAGGGGCAGCAAGAGGCCCCAATAGTGAAAGCACGCCTCTAGTTAAGAACAGTTTCAAGTTAAGAATGGACCTCCAGAACGAATTAAGTTCGTAACTAGAGGTACCACTGTAGTCATGCTAGCTGCATGACCTGGAAAGCTGCCTGTGGACAAACGCCAGTTCCCTCGGCCTGAAAGCGATATGAGCACTATAGCATTGTCTGTTCTGATCTACCACGTAATAAAAGAATCTACAAAGATCTGGATCACCAAAACTGTGTGCTTAAACATTTCCATTATTCAAATATTGCATTTTACATGGTTGTAACCCAACCCTGGGACCTTATGCTAAAAGCCAGGTAAGAAATATATATATATTTTTAAATATTATTGTGATGATGATGATGATTCCTGTGTGATCGAAGCCTTTACAGAAATGCATAAGCAGCTAAGCACCTTTCACAGGCTGACCTGTTCACATGCAGAAACTTCGCCACACGGAGTCCTGTCCAGTTGCGACATCAGGATGTTGTCTAGCGAAACATCTGGATTCCTGCCGTATTGATTCATATCTTCAAGCAGCCATATGGAGCAGAAGGCTGCCAGACACAAAGCACCCTGGAGGGATTTCCGCATGGTGGATCATTGATGCAGTTTGGGGTACTTTGAACCACATCAGCATAAGCCTGGAAACTGAAGAAAAGGCTATATTGACCTGGTTAAATATCTCCTGAACTGCATAGTGGGGGAGCCTCTTCACATAAAACACTGGGCTGTGAAGCTGCCTACTTGGTCACTGGAACACATTAACATAGATTTATTATTATTTAGCTTTTAAGACCAATTTATCTCTATCTATCTAATCTATCTATCTATCTATCTTCTATCTAATTTTTATTAAATTTTCTGTTTTACAATCTAGAATACTCATTTAAACATTCTTAAATGACTTCCCTACTCTTTCCATGGTTCATTTTGCATATCATAAATCCCTGCATACTTTACAAAAACTAAACCTTTCAGTATTTCATTATCACACCCACCATAAATTATTTTCACTGTTGAATTTATCTAAATGCTGCCAATGTTTTCAAGTGTACACAAATTCCCCCCTTATATTCAATAAACATTTTCCAATCTTGTCTATACGTATGTTCTTCTGGTTCTCTTATTCTATATGTTAAGTCTGCAAGCTGTGCATATTCCGTCAGCTTAAGTTGCCATTCTTCTTTAGTTGAGACCTCGCTCGTTTTCCATTTTGGGGCTAACAAAACACACACTGCAGTAGTGGCATACATAAATAACCATTTTTGACACCTGGGTATTGCCCTCTGAATTATCCCCAATGAAAAAACTCTGCTGGTTCTTTTTATGGAAAAGTGCTTTTAAACATTTTTTTCAATTCATTTTGGATTATTTTCCAATACTCTTTTATCCTTTGACAGGTCCACCAAAGACCAATTTATCTTCCGCCCCGATGGTTGTGAAGAAATACCGTGTGATTAGTTGTGCCAGAATTTGGCCAAAGATGCCCATTAAAATACCCATCCCACTGAAAGCCACACAGTTTGAATAGACAGCATCTACCTTCAGCTATGTACACTGTTACACCCAAGACATTTTCCTGCCCGAAATTGTGCCCTTTTCTGCCACCCCAGTTGGGAAAAAAAGCCCGGCTGCAATGTTCACAGTGCAAAAAGGTCCTTATTTGTTTCTATTTGAAATGTTTTTTTGCCCAAAGGTTCCAGGGCAGCGGAAAATGTGTGTGTGTGTGTGTGTGTGTGTGTGTGTGTGAATTAATCTGCACAACATGCGAACATAAGTCAGAACCAACAAATAAGGTGCCGGGGTGGGGAAAACCAACAAATAAGCATAACAAAATGTGACTATAAACAACAATAAGAAAAGCAGTAAAACTAAAGATGTATATGTTAAAAAAAACCTATAATCTATTCCATGCCATGCTGCATTTTTCCGGGGGGGGGGGATGCTACTCTTTCTAATACTCTCCTTGTGGTAAGTTATATTGGCTGAAACAATGTTCTTTTTCTAGCCACTAGAGGAAATTAAATGGTATGCGGAGGTGATTCAAAGCCCTTCCCCATTCCTAGAGAGTCTATTCAGAAAGGAAGAATGTCAAGTTCAATCCAGTATTGTTTCTGCTCCAAGACGGAGAGGGGAGAGAAGGAAGGAAGGAAGGGGGGGACATTTCATGGGGAATCACTGCTTCTGATTAATCCACACAGCACTAAGAGAAGGATTGCTTTGGCTGTCTGTGGCCCAAAGCTGTGTTAGCCAATCCAACAGTTGAAAAGCACTCTTTTTACATCTGCTTCATAATAGTGGGTGAAGGTGACATCATCTAGATGATGGATAAGCACTCTGGTGATTCTTCTTCATGGTTTTCTGGCAGGTCTAGAGCCTCCAATTGACAAACAAACTGTAAACAGATAAGAACCTTGGCAGTTTTATAAGAGTATACATTTAACGTAGATGGAACAAATGATGAAGTTCATTTGGAATATGTAGGAAATAAAAATAAATAAATTTAAGGAACTGCAGAAAGAGGGGGAAGGAAGTTGAGTTTTGGAATGTTAAACTGGTTGCAAAATTATTGAAATAAATTTTTATAAAGTCCGGCACCTCCGACCTGGACTAGTGCATGACTTGTGGAAGGGTGGACTTGAGGCTGTTGATATCGCAAAACGATCAATCCCCTACAGGATGTGATTGTTGTTGTTTAGTCATTTAGTCGTGTCCGACTCTTTGTGACCCCATGGACCAGAGCACGCCAGGCACTCCTGTCTTCCACTGCCTCCTGCAGTTTGGTCAAACTCATGCTGGTAGCTTCGAAGACACTATCCAACCATCTCGTCCTCTGTCATCCCCTTCTCCTTGTGCTCTCCATCTTTCCCAACATCAGGGTCTTTTCCAGGGAGTCTTCTCTTCTCATGTGGTGGCCAAAGTATTGGAGCCTCGGCTTCAGGATCTGTCCTTCCAGTGAGCACTCAGGGCTGATTTCCTTCAGAATGGATAGGTTTGATCTTCTTGCAGTCCATGGGACAGTGGAGAACAAAAGAAGGGAAGGCTCCTTTCATTGCCTTCTTAAAGGGATCACTGATTACCTTTCAAAACACCCCCCCACAGCCCACACATGAGGCAAGGTGAGGCGAGTACCTCGGGTCGTAGGATCCACAGAGGCAACAGATCCCAATGTTGATCTTTCGTCCCCCTTTGTCCCTGATGTAGCTCTTCCCTCACCCCTTCTTACCTGGCAGGGTAGAGGGCACAATTTTGGGGTCCGCCTTGGGTACCAGAATGTCTAGGGATGTTGGCATCTCTCTCTCTTTCACAGTATTTCAATGCAGCAGCATAAGCAAGCTATCCGGAAAGCAAACTTAAGCACAGGATGCCATATCAACTTAAATTCTCCCCCCCACCATCACGATGTGCACATTTTATCACTTACGCATCACATTTGCGTTGGGCCAGCTGTACTTATTTAACCGATTATTGAAAGATTTCGATTTGCACGGGAGAATTTCAGTGGGATGAAGAAAAGCTAAGGAAGTTTTATCGACCTTCTCTTTTCCAGTTCCTCGAGGCTCCCTGGGCCTACATCCATGACTTTAGGTGATCTTTCCTCAATGTAACTGCTGAACTACAACCCGGAAAGCCATTGCGCAGCTCTTCACAATGCATCTAGCTTTCCCCTCTGCAACTAAATACAGTGGTACCTTGGTTGTCAAACGATTCAAAAACCAAGGTGTGGCTTCCGATTAGCTGCAGGAGCTTCCTGCACTCAGTAGGAAGCCGTTTCGGATGTTTGGCTTCCGAAAAACGTTTGCAAACCAGAACACTTACTTCCGGGTTTGCGGCGTTTAGGAGCCGATTTGTTCAGGAGCCAAGCCATTCAACAACCAAGGTACCACTGTAGTGCCTCTGTCTCCTGTAGCTGAAGTTCTACAAAATGACAACAACACAAAATCCCCACTTTGGCATGAAGCTTTCAGTGTGGAACTTTGGCCGGTCACTCACTATCCGTAGCCGAATCACCTACCTGTTGTAAAGAAATAATGGCTGTTGTAAAGAAATAATGGGTGGAGGTGACTGAACGCCTTGGGAAAAAAAGGGCAGAATAAAGGTTCGTTTAATTCATTCAATGATACTCTCTCCTAAACATTGGTTTGCTCCTATTGAATATTGAGGCTGCAATGTCTTGCTATAACCCATCTTCCCTCCCTCCACCCCCTTTTTTTCTTTTCTTTTTTCTCCCCCTACTGTCTCAATCTCAACAAATGAAACGGATTTGTAAAAATGTTACATGGAAAAATACGAGAGACATTACACTTACTTCTGTAAAACAAGAAAATCTTTAATAAAAAATTTAAAAAAATTTAAAAAGGGGGTGAATCATGGAGATATAGGCTGAAGCATCCAGCGCAGGGGTCAGCAAACTTTACCAGCAGGGGGCCGGTCCACTGTCCCTTAGACCTTGTGGGGGGCCGGTCTATATTTTGAAGAAAGAAAAAAAAATGAATGAATTCCTATGCCCCACAAAAAACCCAGAGATGCATTTTAAATAAAAGCACACATTCTACTCATGTAAAAACACACTGATTCCTGGACCTTCCGCGGGCTGGATTGAGAAGGCGATTGGGCTGGATCCAGCCCTCGGGCCTTAGCTTGCCTACCCATGATCCAGAGGGTTACCAAGAAATCTGCACAATGTCTTTGCCGCATAAAACCTGTCAACTTTACCTGTGCATTGGAAGGAACCCAAGGGCTTGTTTAATCCATCAGTGACCACCTGACTGTAATCCAGGGAAGATGGACACGCATCAAGCAAGCTGCTTAGGAGGTGCAGGGTCATTCCTCGTCTAGATGTAATTGCTCAAGATACAGGGTAAAGCATACTGCTGGGAAAAGTCCAAGCTTACTAAAGCTGGGTTGAAAGTCAGGGCATACTGCCCTCTCATGGCCTTCTTCTGTACTACAGTCAGAAATCATGGTACTGAAATGGTCTCCACATTAACAGTGAAAATATTGTCATAGACCTCTATGGTGCTGTCTGGAGGGCAGAAATCAGAGACCCCAAGACCCTCTGCACAGGTGCAAAATATATCATACCAGGATCCTGTTCTACTTCCTTAAAAACATTGTACTGTTTTCATAATCTCTCCCTCTGCAATGCCCGCAATATCGTTTTCTTTATCTAACTTGCTTGCTGTACAGTGGAAACACGGTTTTCGAACTTCTGAAATGTTAAAAAATCGAGAATCGAACTTGTCAGCAAGTTCAATGGGGAAAATTGAGAAAAGTGCCTCAGAAGCCATTCGACTTACGAGGTGTGTTCAAAAACGGATGCATTC
Source organism: Podarcis filfolensis (assembly GCF_964270895.1). Lineage (NCBI taxonomy): Eukaryota > Metazoa > Chordata > Lepidosauria > Squamata > Lacertidae > Podarcis > Podarcis filfolensis. The sequence goes on along the minus strand of NC_139605.1, from coordinate 102,141,091 downwards.
ACTTCCGGGGTTTTGGTGTTCGGCTTCTGAAATGTTTGGTTTCTGAGACGCTCAAAAACCGAGGTTTGACTGTACTAGAAATATTGCTCTCTGTACTCATAAGCGCTTTCCATCCTTTTCACACTTGTTTATCTCCCTGCTAAAGATGCAGACAGATGTACACTATTCTGCTCGGGTCATAAGTTGCCACAGCATATATTTAAAGCACTCACATACCATTTTCAAAAGTCTTGGATTTGACCGGTCGAAAGCATTTGCTGGTCGAAAGATACCGCTTCTGGCAGCCTGGAAGTCATCTGCGAGGGTGCGTCTTCTTAAAAACAAATTCAATTGCAGTCCACACAATTGCTTCAAATGCATTGGGTGTTGTGACTAGAAAATAGGGGTGTCTGTGTGCCTAGAATGATGGCCCAACTCCCCAAGTACATTACCGGTCAGAGATAAATGAGCCGAGGCAGAAATCCAGGGAAAGCAAGGCTGGTTTTCATTCTCTGTTGCAACAGAGTCCTCCTACCCACTTGTCAGGAAGTGAAGGACCCGGAAGAAAGGAGAACTCCTCTTAAAGGTTTGCATTTTGGGCTGGTTTTTCCAGTCATGTTTTTCTTACTACCATTGTATGGAAGAAAAGGTAAAGGTACCCCTGACCGTTAGGTCCAATGGCGGACGACTCTGGGGTTGCGGCGCTCATCTCGCTTTATTGGCCGAGGGAGCCGGCATACAGCTTCCGGGTCATGTGGCCAGCATGACTAAGCTGCTTCTGGCGAACCAGAGCAGCGCACAGAAACGCCGTTTACCTTCCTGCCGGAGCGGTACCTATTTATCTACTTGCAGTTTGACGTGCTTTCGAACTGCTAGGTTGGCAGAAGCAGGGACTGAGCAACGGGAGCTCACCCCGTCGGGGGGATTCAAACCGCCAACCTTCTGATCGGCAAGTCCTAGGCTCTGTGATTTAGAGCTAAACATGTTTTTTCAAGGTCTCATAATTTTGTGAAGTCTTGCTATTAATCAGCCTCTTCACATTTTATCACGTGAGACTTCAGTAGCGTTCAATACTTGCCAAGCCAATCTTGTAGCAAGGGAGAACTTCCTTTAGAAAGGAGAGCATTACAAGGTTGCTGTCTGCCTCAGAGTACTTCTCTCTGCCCGCAACCCTTTAAAAAAAAGGAGAGCAATAATACATTCCAACGTTCTGGCTTTTTATTCTCTAGGGCAAGCAGCTATTCGGAGTATTTCCTGGACAGCTGATGCCTGTTCGAAGCCTGATTCAAGCGTTTTGCAACACTTCCCTACCATCAAGACACTGCAAAAAGAAAAATGCAAGACTATAGTTTTAGTAAGTTGCGAGAAACCCAACTAATCTTTCGGCGGTGGCGTCAGGGATTACACAGGATTGACAACACTCTAATAGTCAACATCAGGCACTAGGCAGGAAATACAGTGGTACCTCGGGTTAAGTACTTAATTCGTTCTGGAGGTCTGATCTTAACCTGAAACTGTTCTTAACCTTAAGCACTTTAGCTAATGGGGCCTCCCACTGCCGCCGTGCCGCAGGAGCACGATTTCTGTTCTCATCCTGAAGCAAAGTTCTTAACCCAAGGTAATGTTTCTGGGTTAGCGGAGTCTGTAACCTGAAGCGTATGCAACCCGAGGTACCACTGTATAATGAACTTGATTGCCTAACGAAGAATTATAGACTCTGAAGCTCTGCTGGGTTTAAAAAGAGGTTGACTGTTGACTAAAGGACAGAGCCTCACAGGATATAAACAGCCATTATATTAAAAACACAAGCACAACAGATTTATCCCCCAAAAGCTCATTTCCACCCAGGAAATTCCTTCAATCAGTAAAGCCCTTCAGCTAATTCGTTGCGCTAGCAGAAGCCAGTGCCAGTCCCACTAGAACAACAGGACAGAGTGCTTTCCCCAGTTCCCATCCATGTTGATCTGTGAAGATTAGCCAGTACCCTTTTCACATTTAAAGGGTTTTCTCCAGAGAAGCCAGCAGATGGCCATTTCAGCTTCGGGAAAAGGCAAGGTGCCGAAGTTACTTGCCTGTAACCAGCGTTTGAAACTCCCATTGTTCTAGACGCATTTTGCAACAGGGAACTTCATTAAGGTGAGCAAATTCAGAGCTCTGGGTGTGCGCCTAAGGTTTCCGATTAAAAACTGCAGAGTGGAAGGAAAGGAGGACCTTTTTCTGCCTCCCCACTTCTAGCTACTCTCTGAAGACTAGAGAAGAAACCCTCTTAAAAATATTAGGAGGGTGGGGCAGGGGAGCGACTAGACCATGTGAAACATGAACATAAGATTTTAGCTGCAGTTCATTCATTGTCAGCTTGGTATTCTTGTTATAAAAAAGCACACTTAGACATTGCATTGTTGGCCCCACAACCTATGTTTAAGTTGCCATTTAGCTCCTAGCTTTCATATTTCCATTTCTAGCACTGCCTGTAGCTGTAGCTCAAGTAGCTTTAAAAAGGTAAAGGGACCCCTGACCATTAGGTCCAGTTGTGGCCGACTCTGGAGTTGCAGCGCTCATCTCACTTTATTGGCTGAGGGAGCCGGCGTACACCTTCCAGGTCATGTGGCCAGCATGACTAAGCTGCTTCTGGTAAACCAGAGCAGCGCACGGGAATGCCGTTTACCTTCCCGCCGGAGCGGTACCTATTTATCTACTTGCACTTTGACGCGCTTTCGAGCTGCTAGGTTGGCAGGAGCTGGGACCGAGCAATGGGAGCTCACCCCGTCGCGGGGATTTGAACCGCCAACCTTCTGATGGGTAAGTCCTAGGCTCTGTGGTTTAACCCACAGCGCCACAAGTGCACTTAATATGTATTTACTATCAGAACAACGCCAGATGCTGTTCTTACCAAGGAACAGTCTTTGGGGTCACTATAGTTAAGAGGCAGATGAGAACAGGTGGAGCTAGTCAGGTAGGATCCAGCCAGCAGCAAGGCAGGGACAAAGGTGAGCATCCTTTTCCACCAGCTATCGCTATTCTAAGTGTGTTATCTAGAACAGCACGCAACCAAACTCCTTTAACAAGTTTAGTACTGGAGACAGATGGCGACAAAAGCAAAAACGATCACTTTGCTTCTCCTAAAGAGCCTGCCCCTTGTGGGAAGAGGAGTAATCTAACCATCGCATTGCTCCCTAGCTCTTTACACACCCATTTTTTCATTTCAATTTTTAAAAAACCGTTTCATCATGCTTTCAAATTGTCTCTTTTGTTGCATGCTTTATTTTCCCAACTGAATTGTTACTGCGTCTTTTAATCATTGTATTTTATAGTTCAACAGCTACAGGCACTATTTTGCATCTTCAAAGAAGAGATTAACAACTTTGCTTATATGCAGATACCAGTTTATTAAGTTTGAACAAGAACTTTTTAAAAAAAGTATTTGGAAGGCTTTGCCCTGAAAGCCAAGGAAGCACAAACTCCATTGAGATGGCTATGTTGCCAGGATATGACCACATCCCTTGTGCTCTGTGTGCATGTGTGTTTAGCAGGCTAGGGAGGTTATCAGGAAGTCCAGAGCCCACATGCTGTTTTTAAAGTTTTCCAAATAACACATGGAGCAGCCTAAATTCCAGCAAGTCCTTTGCTGCTGAAGGTTAGTTCAAAGAAACAGAACTGAAGAATTTACAATTATACAAAAAAACAGGTAGAGGAAGACAGTTGGCCAGTTCACAAAGCATAAACACTCTGCCATGAACTGTTCAAGTACATTTCAGTTGTAACGAAGTGCTACTTCACATTTCACGTAAAAAAAAAGAAAGGCAGTAAAAACAAGATGAAGGAGACAGACAAAGACAGATTAGAGAGGTTGAATGCTGTGTCACACAGAACAGCTAGAAGTTGAACGCGTTGGAAGTGTCCTGAATCTGGAAATTGTATGCATCGGTGCTGGATTCCGGGACGACACTCTCATCTTCTCCTTCCTAAACAAGCAGAAGAAACTTTTAAGTATAATAATCGGTTGCAGATACAGCAACCAATAAGATGGCTGGAGCCAGTTAGGAGCAAGGTTAGTGTGTCCATTAGCTTCAATCAGATTTAGCGCAAGCTGGCACATACAAACCTTTTTTTAAAAAAGGTACAAGATGGACTTTGTACATCTGGCACGACCATTCCTCCTCTTTGCCACCCAATAGCTTTCCCCCCCCTTTTTCTTTACAGTGCAACAATTTAACAACCAGCTAAAACCCTACAGTAGTAAAATTTTAAAAAGATAAAGGACCCCTTAAAGGAAACTAGGCAACGAGCTAACTAGGTATGGTAAGGTAAAGGACCCCTGGACGTTTAAGTCCAGTCAAAGACTATGGGGTTGTGGCGCTCATCTTGCTTTCAGGCTGAGGGAGCTGGAGTTTGTCCGCAAATAGCTTTCTGGGTCATGTGGCCAGCATGACTAAACCACTTCTGGCAGAACAGAACATCATGACGGAAAACAGAGCACACGGAAATGCCGTTTACCTTCCTACCACAGTGATACCTATTTATCTACTTGCACTGGCGTGCTTTCGAACTGGTAGGTTGGCAGGAGCAGGGACAGAGCAACGGGAGCTCACCCGGGATTTGAACCGCCGACCTTCCAATCAGCAAGCCCAAGAGGCTCAATGGTTTAGACCACAGCGCCATCCGCGTACTGACAGCTATCAGAACACACTTTAACCCCTGATCAGTCCAATAGGATCTCTTACATGGTACAACTGCCACTGTTTCACAACATTGCAACTGCCACTTGGCCAGCTCAGAGCTTGCTCACCTCTGCTGAGAAATACTTTTCAATCAGGTTTGCCGCAGACTTGTACACCTGCTCGTTTTCATGGGACTGTAGAGCTTCAATCTTATCCAAGCCACCATACTCCTCAACCATGAGGCAAAGCTTTTCGGTCTCGCCTATCTTCTCAGCTGCCTGTCGAAAGAATACGTAACATTTGGTAGCACCGTTATCGATCCATCTGCAAACCCCATCCTCGATTCAAAGCATTATAGTACAGATAACGGCAGTTATGGAAAATACTGTGTATGACTATACGACCATAAGCAGAGGCGCTGGAGCAACTTTAACTGTCATGGGGTTCCATGCTGTAACAGTTAGAAGCAATTGCCCAATACTGTGGGATACTGTTGAGGCAGTTCCTTTGAGTAGGCAAATTACTGAGATTTCACGCAGGTGAAATAACTTGAGACCTGCAGCTTCTGTTGGCCAATGTTCCTTCACACTCACACACAGAGTGCTTTTTATGGGGGGACGCAGGGGTACGCAGACCCCTAAACATTTTTGTCCATTTACTGTATTTATTTTTCACAATTTGAACTATAAAATGGTGGTTTTTATTGTGTCAAAATGAGAGTATCCCTAAACATTTTTAAAGAAAAAAGCATTGTGTGTGCGTGCGTGTGTGTATATGTATATATGTATACGTGTGTGTGCATAACAATTTAGAATATTAATTTAAACAACCTTAAAATATCAATGACTTACCTTCTTCTCTTTCCATGGTTCCTTTTGCATAACATAAATCACTGCATATTTTACATAAACTAAACCATTCAGTATTCCATTATTACTTCCATCAAAACTTATTTACACTGCTGAATTTATCTTAATGCTGCCAACGTTTTCAAGCGTACACAATCCCCCCCCATATATTCAACAAACATTTCCCAATCTTCTTTAAACGATGCTCCTTCACTTTTAACAGTACTGAGCATTTGGAACCGGCCCCCAGGCTTCTTTGGGTCAACTTACCGCAAAAATATTATTAATGGCATCCAGGATCACTAGGATGGTTTTGCTATCCTTAACCACCAGCAGGTTCAACAGTGGTTCCACCACACCAGCCTGAACAAGGTATATGATCTGGCCAATTGTTCCACCACTTGTGAAGTTGGTCACAGCCCACACCGCTTCTTTTTGAGATTTGAAGTCTCCCTGTTTTAATACACACAAGAGTATTATTACATAGAGCTAGCAATGATGGTCAGGAAGAAGTCAAAGGGAGGTTTGGTCACAAGATACTTCACGTTGAAAAACTCAGGAAAAAATATCTGGAGAGGTGCTTACGAAAGTCAACAAAACCGTTTATAGCTAATTGTTACAGCTTCTGTTCAGCCCTTCAAAGTGCTTTCTAATAATTTTTTTTTAAAAAACCACATTGATGGTTGTGAAGAGTTGCTTCGGCTTGTTCCAGTTCATGAATGTTACTATAGTTGAATGTGTTAAATGTGGCCAGTGAATACGCTTGAGGAAAGTTTTCTTTAAAAAACGCAGTATTAAAGCAATGGTATTTTTTTATACACTTTACTGTGTCCCAAGAGGGCCTTCCTTTTTTTGTTTTACCCTAAGCCGGAGGTCAACCAACCTGGTGCCCATGAATAAAAATGGTACTCTTGCAACCTTCACCTTGTGCCCATGAAGATAGAGCCCCCGTCCCCGCAGAACTTATCATTTTTCTTTCTTGAAAAATACATAGGGCTAAAAGGAAGAAGTTGAGAGAGTGATGCTCTTTCCTGTTACTTCTTTTAAGCTCCGTGTGCTTTCCAAACCTCAGCCCAAATCTCTGGGATCTAACTGATCCAAACATATCGGCAACAAAAATATTGGTCTTAAAAGTTTTAAAAAGCAGTGTTTGTCTGCGGCAGAAATGGCACATTGGGGGGGAATTAGGTTTAGGTTCCTTTTATTACCTTTGTCAAGATGCCAACGAGATATTGGACAAGCCCGTGGTCCACAACCTTCTGGATCTGGTCCTGCCGGCCGGCAGTGATGTTAGACATGGTCCAGGCTGCTTCTTTCTGGATGTTGTTTTTGTGGTGAGTAAGCAGGCTGGGGAAGACAGCGAGTGCTCCCGAATCTATTACAATCTGTGTCTGCTCATCAGTCCCCGTGACAATGTTTCCTATGGCTCTTAATGAAGGTGTCTGGGTGGAAAAAAGGTTTAAAGCCATTTGAGAAGTTATTCATAAACCACACATATTAAGCTAGGTATATCATACTATTAAAGAGATGTATCAAAGGGTGACACTGTCTAATCTAGAGTTCACTAATAGTGGTCAGTCTCCAGCTGGCTAGGGACCCATTCACATGACAAGCATCCAACTGTCACCAGCATCAGATCAACACATGATGGAGACAACCTAAATGGATCTTATGAAAGAGTTTCATGGTGTGTGCAGTACATAGAACTAGCTTTTAGCAGACCCTTGGCTATTATATTAAGTATCCTAATTAATTAATTAATTGATTAATTGATTAATTAATTAATAATAGGCATTACAGCTCTATTTCAGTGCCTAAAAACACAAACAAGCCGTACATTTCTGACGTGGTATTATGCAAAGCACTTAAGAAACAAGACAACACATTTTTTTAAAAAGCACCTTGCTCCTGCTACATTTATGCACTCCTCCTGATGAGGCACATTCTTTGGATGCATTTCGAGGCAGCGTTCTGTGAAAATGTCACCATGCAAAGGGAGGACCAGGAACTCTTCGAACTGGGCCCCAAATTGTTAAAAATGGGCATCAACCCAGAGCACGTTCACCTGTACGGATGGCTGGGCAGCCTGAAATTTTAGTCATCCATTATTGGGGAAGGGGTGTGTGTCCTGAAATATGTCTAAAGTACATTATTTTATTATTTCATATATTATTTTAAAAGTGTGAATTGCTTGCATGGAATGGGCATCGTGGCTGATCCCATGCCATACAAATTCTAAGGGCCCAATTATATACTGTAAAGTGGCCTAGGTGTGCCCAGAGGGGGAAAAAAAATCAAAGGAGTCCTTTCGTCATGGCTATCAAAGTGTGAGGAAAGGGACCCAAACATGTCGCAGAGCCTTCCTCGATGTGCTTGCACCATGAATGAATGAGGTAGCCATTGATGCAAGCTTGGACAACTGCCCTGTATTACAGATTTTTCCCTTTTATCCAGATTCTGGGTGCCGACATAGTCTATTTTCCCAGTATCTAGCACGAACGCCACTCAGGAGAGCTAAAGAGTGTCAGTCACCATGTTCAGCAGAGCCGAAAGGGAGGTGCATTTTGGCCTCTGCCACCAGTCGTGAGACTTAAGGCTGTCGGGAGGCTGCAATCCCTGCATCCCTGGAAGAGAGAAGACAACCTGGCTCCATTCATCAGGCACAGAAGAAACACATGTTCTTCAACTCTTGCTCTCTCCCCATTCCTTGAGTTTTTCTGCTGTGTTTATTAAGATTGTGAGCCTGGGAGAGGGCAGGGATTGTTCAAGATTTTAACAGCACACAGAAAATGCTAGGCACTTTATAAGCGTTAAACAAAGCATGGTCTATCGCTGGTGCTTATAAGCACAGAAAAAAAATTAGTTCTACCCGGTGCTAGTCAGAGGAAATTATGTGTTATTGCCACTCCCTGCCCTGGCAGTTTGTGTAGCTGTACTTAACAGTCCCTGTAGTCTGAGGTGCATTAGAAGTGGAACCTAACCAAGTCTAGTTGGACGTAAATCCTGCTGCATTCAATGGGGCTTACTCCCAGGGAAGTAACTTTTTTTTTACTTCTAGGTAAGTGGGCTTTAGGGACGCGGGTGACGCTGTGGGTTAAACCACAGAGCCTAGGGCTTGCCAATCACAAGGTCGGCGGTTCAAATCCCCGTGACGGGGTGAGCTCCCGTTGCTCGGTCCCTGCTCCTGCCAACCTAGCAGTTCGAAAGCACGTCAAAGTGCAAGTAGATAAATAGGTACCGCTCTGGCGGGAAGGTAAACGGCGTTTCCATGTGCTGCTCTGGTTTGCCAGAAGCGGTTTAGTCATGCTGGCCACATGACCCGGAAGCTGTACACCGGCTCCCTCGGCCAATAAAGCGAGATGAGCGCCGCAAGCCCAGAGTCAGCCACGACTGGACCTAATGGTCAGGGGTCCCTTTACCTTTTAAGAAGGCTCTGGACTGCAGCTGTACTAACTGAAAAGATTCCAGGTCACAGAATATTGGAGCAAAGCTTAACATTAAAAAGGACACATTCCAAGGGAACAATGTGCTGTTTGTGCTGAAGATAGCTGCTTGTGATTAAAAGCAACGATCTAGTCAGATCAGCCCAATAAAGCAGGATTTCTTAACCCTGCCAAACCTTCATTCATATGTTCTTGTTGTATCCAGCTTACCATTATGGGAATTTCTCCACATCCCAGGAGCTTCACCAGCTGCGGCACGAGCCCTGTTTTCACCACCACTTCAATCCTGTCATTCGAGCCATCCGTCAAGTAAGAAATAGCCCAGCACGTATCTGCCAAGACTTCATGGTCATGGTGGTGCAGCAAGCGAACCAAAGTGGGAAGGATCTGTTCAATAGCTTCTATGGGCGGCGCAGGGTTCTTGTTACGGCAGAGGTTTGACAGAGTCCAGGTTACGTTGCGCAGGTAGCCAAGCTGAAAGCAATCACGAAGTTGATTTGTTAGAGCTGCTGTTGCTTTAACACAGAAGTGCCTGGCAGCTAAATGGCCACCGCAGCGCTCAAACACTTACAGCGATAGAAGAGAGATCAGGAACAGCAAGCAGAGCCAAAAGCGGTTCGAGGGCGCCATATTTAATGACCAGGTCTCTGTAGGCAGAACCATCACCTGAAGGTAGAGATTGAGATCAAATGTTAAGATACACACCACCACGATATTTAAATTGTACACAGCCATGATTTTTTTCTTTTGAGTCCGCACTTTGTAAATAAAACGTTGACAGAAGAAACCCACAGGGAAGCGTTGGCATAGGACAACTTGGGCGCAGTTAAGGCATTAAACCCACAATGCAACAGATGTTGGCCATCAGATGCCACCATATAGGAGTTTCTCAACATCAAAAACGGCACAATTGGATAAGGCCCTATACATCACCACAGTTTATCTTCAGGTTGCTGCAGTTCAGTCTGCAGAATCCCTGCATTAAGCACCCCCATGCTGAAGAGTGCCCAGATCAAAGACGTACTAAACAACCGTAGCCTGAGTTTATGGAGCATCATGGATGACCAAAAGGACCATGTTTTATCCACCTGTCCCTTCGAGTGCTTTCCACACTCATCCTTCCCCACTACACCTCAATTCCTGTCAATAAACACAGGATTTCTTGAGAGACTTTCACAGAAATTTTTCAACTACGCAAACGTTTCCTTGGTTAATGACTGCACAGCTTTCAGATCTCAAAGTTAAGGCCGTTGGAGTAGAATTTCTTTATGGTCAAAATATTAGCTTCAACCATAAAGTGAGGTGCTTTAATCAATGTCATAGGAAAATGACCACCTAATAATAATAATAATAATAAAATTTTAAATTCATATCCCACCCATCTTGCTGGGTTTCCCCAGCCACTCTGGGCGGCTTACAACATACAGTACAGTGGTACCTTGGTTCCTGAATGGCTTACTTATCGAACCAATCAGCTCCCGAACGCCGCAAACCCGGAAGTAAGTGTTCCGGTTTGCGAACGTTTTTTGGAAGCAAAATGCCCGATGCGGCTTCCGATTTGAGTGCAGGAAGCTCCTGCAGCAAATTGGAAGCCACACCTTGGTTTTCAAACTGTTTTGGGAGTCAAACGGACTCCCGGAACTGATTAAGTTCGAGAACCAAGGCTCCACTGTATATAAAAACACAACAAAGCATCAGACGTTAAAAAGCAAAATATCCTATACTAGCAACAAATAGAAACCAATAAAACAATAGTAAATATTGTTTAACATTTAAATATTGTTTAAGAGTGCATGCCCGAGTAAGCAATGTGGGGGATTTTTAGATCTGACTAACAAATGACCTAATTTCTAGCTTTGATGACGTTGTGTCCTAATGGTACCATATCCAGTTTCAAGTGCACAATTTCAAGTGTATCATCCATTTCTACATTTTGCATACACGTTTAAAGTACACATAGACAAAGTAATCCACAGAATATATATATATATAGAGAGAGAGAGAGAGAGAGAGCTCAGTAGTATTGGCCTACCTGCAATATTTCCTAAAGCCCACACAGCTTGCTCACTGATGTGCATATGGGGGGAAGCCAGCAAGGAAATAAAGGCAGGTATTGCTCCGCCATCTACGACAGCTTTTGTCTGCTCTGATGTGCCAGAGGCAATGTTGGTCAAGGCCCAAGCAGATTCAAACTGAATCGGGCTGCAATCTACTCTTCCCAAGAAGGTCACAAGCTTTGAGATCAAGCCAGCTCTGATTATCTGGTCTATAGGGGGCTGCTTTTCTCGGGATAGGAGCTTCCTACGAGGAAGAAGAAAGCAAGTTGGTTTCACTCATCAACGTTTTACAGACAGTCCTCAAATCCATTATAAGCCGATAGTCAGCCCTTGTTGCATGCTATGCACAACTAGCACCCCACCTAGAAATGGTGCCCATTAGTGCGGTTTCATGAAATAACTTGCCATTTTCTGTCAACTCCTGCACATGGGCTTAAAACACCCCAACTTCAATTACAAAATCCGCAGATTGTTTTGACACCAGGTTTTTTTTTTTTTTGGGGGGGGGGGAATTCTTACATGAGAACTGACATTTTCAAGCAATAGGCGATGTGACTGAATGCACAGTTCCAGAACTGATCTCCTAGCTCCAATGACTCAAAATTAATGCTTTCAGAGACACCCTCTCATAATCACATTGTACCATCAGCCTGGTTCATAGCTATGTGAACGCATTAGCCTGGACTGGAGAAGACTTAATAGGCATCACAGTGACAGATGCTTGCCCGAAGCACCCCAGATAGGGATCTGCACCATAACATTTTAGCAGTTAAATTATCTTTATCACTTTTATTGTTAGCCAGTTTTGGAACTACAAGACAAGGAGCTGAGGTTTAGACAGCCTCCAACGTGTGTTCACATTCAGACTTGTGCCGTTTAGCTTTAGTTAGGTTCATCCTCCAACAAGGCAGCCAACTACTTAATGTTTAGAAGACATGGCAAATAAATAATAATAATTTTTTAATTATTATTTATACCCCGCCCATCTGGCTGGGTTTTCCCAGCCACTCTGGGCAGCTAGATGGTAAGATGTTTAGGTAAGACAAGAACGTTATGTTAGAGAAAGCTTGCCCACTCTCTTCCGTGCTGAGAACTGTAAAATGCCAGAAATTCACTGTAAATATTAGTTTCAGAACCTCAAATTATAATCGAAGTCACAGCTCTTATTGCAAGTCATTGGCTTGCCATAGTCAAGGTGCAAAGAACATGGATGTCTCTGTATGTTTACCTGGCAGCCTGTGTTGCCTGCAGCTGGCATTCCACATTATTGCTGTTGATGCCTTTAACTATTTCTTCAACAGACCAGTGGACAGTGGCCTGCAAAAGAAAATTTAAGTTATACACACCTACGCATTAAGTCTCTTTGCCAATTACCAATAACCCAGAGCAAAGTCATTGGCAACATACAAATTACATGTGAAAGGTGTTGTATGTATGCCTTCTGGATTTCTGATTTCTATTCTTTCCTGACAAAAAAAGAAAGTCAGAATTCCTTCCAACACTCCAGATGGTTTTCCAATATAGACAATGCTCAAATTAATTTTGTCCCTAAAAGAAAAGGAAGATTTAAGCCACACATGTTGGCTACTCTTTATTCAAATACTAGAACCAATGATTTTCTCTATGCTGCATAAATAGCAAAGGAATGTAGAGTTCGGAGTTTTAATCCTTGGAATCAGGGAAAGAATCCTGCCTGAAAATGTGAAGAGTTGCTGCTGGTCAAGTCAGAAAATACAGAGGTAGGTGGACTCAGTAGAAAGAAGCTCCCGATGGGTAATATCCAGTGATGGCAGGTTGCTGCTGAAATGAAATTGCTTAGGGCGGGAGGAAGATAATCAGCAATCCCCACTTGCCCTGCAACTACCCAAATATCTTCTAGATCTGGCCCACAGGTTCTCCCCAACCCACTGGAACAGATTTAAGGTGGACAATGCAGTGAAGAATCAGCTGAGGGATTCCCTTCCATTAGCAGGCAGTCTCCACTGGTACTACCTATGTTCTCAAGATATTTTTTTTGGAAAAACAAGACATCCGTATAGTGAGAAAGGGAGCCAGAGGGGCCTCGACTCATTGCTTACTTGATTGTTCCGGTTGTTCTCCTGTAGAGGGGATGTGGCATCATCAGGAAAAGTGCTAACATTTCTTCTTTTAAGCATCTGATCATCTTTTTTGGCTTTCCTCAGCTCCACGTTGACTTCCACCCGCCGCCTCCTCATTTCCTGGTGAAAACGCAACCTTTTAAAAAACCGAACTGCATTTTTGGGCACACAAAACAAAAAACTAACGACAGTCAGGTTTACTCACATTAGAATCCTTTCCCTTATTCTTGAACCTGTTGAGACGGGCAGCATTCTCATTGGCAGACATCTCGATCTCGATATAGGCAAGATTTCAAATCTGCAAAGAGATTTTTCAGTTTATTTGTTTATGGCATTGATATATTGCCTTTCCGGCAACGCATCCAAGGCAGTTTATGGTTTATGCCATTTATCTGTTATTTCAAAATTGTAAAGCCTGTGGAGTTGTTAAAGGTATCACCGCCTGTTCAAGAACATGAACCACTCTTCACCCAACTCAAATAAGACTAGTCTACTTAGAGAGGATAGAATCAAATATGACCAGGAGCTAGTCCTACTAAGCTCAGTGGCTCTCAACTCCAAGACAGTGTCCTTCAGATTACAGCCTTGGGAGCCTGCAAAACACTTAATGCCAGAAAGAGAATAAAGTTGGGTTGCCATATGTCCTTTTTTCCCAGGACACACCCTCTTTTTCCATGGGTATTTAAATGAGAACTGTCATAGTGATCCGTAGTTAAAAATGTGTCCCTTTTTTTGCTCTTCAAAATATGGCAACCCTAGAATAAGGTATATTCTGTTTTGTTAGGCTTCAGTTAACTCCCCCGTACAGAGACCCTCAACACTTGAAATACAGTGGTACCTCGGGTTAAGTACTTAATTCGTTCCGGAGGTCTGTTCTTAACCTAAAACTGTTCTTAACCTGAAATACCACTTTAGCTAATGGGGCCTCCTGCTGCTGCCACGCCACCAAGCACAATTTCTGTTCTCATCCTGAAGCAAAGTGCTTAACCCGAGGTATTATTTCTGAGTTAGCAGAGTCTGTAACCTGAAGCATATGTAACGCGAGGTACCACTGTAACTAGAAAATCTACAGCATTCCTGTGATGCTGTGGCAGTTATTACAGCTGCAATCTTAGGAACTGTTTACTGGGAGCAAGTTCCACTAAACTCAGTGGTGCTTACTTCCAAGTAAACAAGAATGGGTACTCACTCAGTTTCAAATTCTCCTTCCTTGGAGGAAAAAGGAAGGAATGACAAAGTAACAGGTAAGAGTTATCCCTTGGGGCTTTAACAATAGAATGGACAGCTTTGCTACAGTTGGGACCTCAACACTCCAATTCAGGATTTGAAAGCCAAGCTTCCTAAAGTCCTTAAGGACCTCATATTTTCAGGATCACTTTCACATTTCCCTGAGCTGCAATCCTATTGGTTGTTACTTATTAATAGGAAAGTCCCGGACTGGTGCTACTTGCCCCTCCTTTTCTTATGCACACTGTTCAAAACTCCCATTGTTCTAGGCACATTTTACGACGGGGAATTTAATTAGTGAGTTTCTGAGCTCTGGGCGCAGTACTGCACCCAAGATTTCAGATTAAAACTGCCGAATGGAAGAAAATGACGACCTTTATTCTGCGCCCCCACTTCCAGCTACTCTCTGAAGACTAGTAGCTGTCTAGAATATTAGCGGGGTGGGAAGGACTAGACCATATGGAAAACGAACACAATATTTTAGCTGCAGTTCATTCATTTTCAGCTTTGTATTCTTGTTATTAAAAAAGTGTGCCTAGACATTATGTTGTTGCGCTCATAGCCTCGGTTTAAGGTGCTCTTTAGCTCCTAGCTTTCATATCCATGCTGCAAGTGAACCGTTTTAAGCGTGATTCAAGGGCAACAAACAACGCGACGCTAGATGGCGATGGCTAGCCTTATGGAAAATTCAATGCGTTTTTTAAAAAGCGCTTTAAAAAAAGCGTTTTCAGATTATTTTTCCACGTGTGTAGATCCCACCTCAGTTTCTAACACTCCTTACACCCTTTCTTAAACCTCTCCTGCCCCAGCTCCCCTTTAAGCGAACACGTGCGAGAAAGAGAAGGTATCCTGCCCGTTTCTCCACCAGGAAAGGACGGACTCAGCTGCCTAAACGGCTCTGGCTCGAGTCACTTTGACTCGCCGAGCGTCTATAATAATAATAATAATAATAATAATGTTTATTTATACCCCGCCCTCCCCAGCCAAGGCCGGGCTGAGGGCGGCTAACAAACAATAATAAAAACAAGTTGAATGAATACAACTTAAAAACAAGATTAAAATACAACATTAAAACATTAAAAGGCAGCCTCATCAACAGGAGAAGGAAAAAGAAAACCTTCTTTTGAGCCGAGCCAGAGCGGCTTATGGGGGACCACCCACAAGGCATCCCTCCCACCCACCCGCCACGTCGCCCTCGAGATTCCAGAGACGCGGCACAAAAGGAAAGAGGACCGCGGAGGGAGGAGGAAAGGGCAAAAACCCAGTTCGGATAAGCGAGCTAGTGAGCGGGAAAAGAAGCTGGGGAGGAGAAAAAGCAAAGAATCCACTCCCGTCCCCTCCCCCCTAGAAACCTTCCAGAGGCGTCTCCCTCTTCCCCAAATCCCCCTCTCTTGTACTATAAAAGGGGGGCCCAGCGCGGTCCCGCACGCATTTTCCCCAATTTGGGTCCCTCCAGGGCACCGTCGGGGGTATCCCCCTACCCGAAAAGGGAGCCCCGGCTTCGTCGCGTCGCAGCAGCAGCAGCAAGCAGCACCCGACACGGCCTCTCGCTCCACGACTATTAATACTCCGCCCACCGCGGTGCGCGATTTGAACTTCCCTGCGCTTTCGCTCTCTCATTGGTGCGTTCGAGTCAAGTCGGAGCGCTCATTGGTCCGTTTGAAAATAAGGACGCGCTCCGAGCTCGCGCTCGCTCCTGAAAGGAGGAGGAGGAGGAGGGGAGGGAACGTCCCCGCCGGTGCCAAGACCTCGCGAGAGCTGTTAAGAAAACCGGCTCGCGGGACTACAAGCCCCAGCATTCAGCGCGGCTGCTTAGTGCTTTATTTGAATGAATCCGAGCCGGATTCGGATCGGGAATGGAGGGCGGGATTGAGGAATCGTTAGCCGCTCCCAGGGCAACTGGTGAAGACAAGACAAGAATAGAGGAAGGAGGCTGGCAGCATTAAGATAAATTCAGCCAAGCAGACAATATTTGATGGATGTCAAAGTGGAAAGTTGATGTGAATGGTGGTAGTAAAATACGTAGGAAAGTTGTTGTTGTTTAGTCGACTCCTTGTGACCCCATGGACCAGAGCACGCCAGGCACTCCTGTCTTCCACTGCCTCCCGCAGCTTGGTCAAACTCATGCTGGTAGCTTCGAGAACACTGTCCAACCATCTGGTCCTCTGTCGTCCCCTTCTCCTTGTGCCCTCCATCTTTCCCAACATCAGGGTCTTTTCCAGGGAGTCTTCTCTTCCAGTGAGCACTCAGGGCTGAGTCTCCTCCAGCACCATAATTCAAAAGCATCAATTCTTCAGGGATCAGCCTTCTTTATGGTCCAGCTCTCACTTCCATACATCACTAATGTTGGAAAGTATGATGCGTCATATGAACCGTGGAAGGAGAAGAAGGGAAGTCCTCAGGTGCTTTAAAGTTTGTAAAACGTTTTGATTTGAAATGGAGAAAAAGAAAAAATTATACTGTACACACACACCGCAACAGTTCTCGCAGTGGCCAAGCAGTTAAAAGGCCTGCAAAAAAAGTGCAGCAGGAGCACTCTGTACGCCTGTGATTCCCAGAAACCGGTATACAGATGCATAGTGTCTCTGAAAGTGGAGGTAGACATAGCAGCTGCGACTAGTAGTCATTGAAAGTCTTATCCTACATTAATTTGTCTAATCCTCTTTGAAAAGCCATCTAAGTTGGTGGTCCCTACTTCGCTTTGTTGGGAGCAAGTTTAACATAAATTAGCTTTACTGGATGGCAGAAGGGAGAGAAAACGTTTCTCGATCCACTTTCTCCACGCATGGCACACCTAATTTTATAAATGTTTTATTACATCATGCCTTGCTTGCTTTTTTTCTATACCGTACTGTACTAAAAAGTCCTAAATGCTGTGACCTTTCCGTGAGCATAGACAGGATTTATGTTGGGGGGGGGGGGCAGGACACGCACCTGTCAACATCTTCTGTCTAGCAGATTCAGAATGAAATGTATCCACAACAGTCGTTTTAAATTACTTTATTTTGACCCCAAGCGTTCAGAAAATCTTTCTACAATCTCTACTTTGAGTTAAGTATTTATATATATATATAAACACATTTTTAAACAAACACAATAACCATTAAACAGCAGTACAAGGAATGATGTTTCTTTTATCCATTGTCTCTAGGCATATACACTTACACATTCAGCATTCAAACATACCAAGAACTAACGTAGTTGGTCTTTAAGGTGCTACTGGAAGGAAAAAATTTTTTTTGTTTTGACTATGGCAGACCAACACGGCTACCTATCTGTAATATCAACTTAGTGTAACCTCTACACTGAGGATAAAGAAAGAAAGTTGTTTTTTTATATGCTTGATTTATGGAGGTGGGGGCAGCTGCCCCCTTCTATCCCTATTCTGGCTACCCCATTAACCTTTCCTCATAGGGGAAGCTTACAATCCCCTTTCAGCAAAGTGTCATCACTTTTGGACTGTTGCAAGGTTGCCAAATTTCAGAAAGTAGAAGTGAAAATCCACAGTTGTTGAGCTTTTTTCTCCCTGTTGCTTTTTTTTTTGTAGTTTTGGCCAAAGGTCTTGGGTTGGGTTTTTTTTTTTTTTTTTGCAAAATCGCAAAACAAATTTGGCTATTTTGGCAAAAAGTTACAGGGAACCAGGCAGAGGGCCTTCTTGGCAGTGTCGCCCTCCCCATGGAATACCCTTCCATCAGACAACAGGCAGATAAAGAATTACACAACTTTCAGGAAACATATGAAAGCAGCCCTGTTCAGGTAAGTTTCTAATGTCTGATATTTTATTATTTTTTATATTTTGCTGGAAGGCACCCAGAGTAGCTGGGGAAACTCAGCCTGATGGGCAGGGTAGCAACAAAAATAAAACAATAATCAACGACTCTGCCGGTACGAGCTACCATACACCCGGATTTCACTGGACAATAGGGCATCACTCGCGTGGACACCGCTCGCTGCAGCTGTATGTCCGGGAAATCCCGGACGTATGGCGATCCGTCTGCAGACTTGGATAGTGCAAAGCCAGGTTACACACGTCGCTTGTGAAAATCATCCCAAAATATCTAGTCCCGAGGACCGCGGGGCCAAGCGGAAGACCTTCCACGTGTCGACAGGTCCCTCAAGTGAGTCAAAGCCGTCCCCACGATAGCCTGACATGCGCAGTAGAGCCTGCGGATCCGGGGGTGGAGTTAAAGCCAGTCCGAAGCGCGAAGCGAGCAGTACGCAGGGTGGGCGTAGCTTATTGTCTCAGGGGCGGAAGACGAAGTCAGGAGAGGGAGGATGGACGCGGAGTGGGCGGAGCCACGCGTGTCCGGGCGGGGCCCTTAGAATGCGGCGCTCAGCCATTCTTGCCAGGTGACCCAGTGGCCTAATGGATAAGGCATCAGCCTCCGGAGCTGGGGATTGTGGGTTCGAGTCCCATCTGGGTCGTTCCTCGTTTTTGCGGCAAGGCTTTCAAAATTCACCAAGCGCTTCCAAGCAGCTCGGCGATGGCTTTCTGAGCCGCTGTTGCTGCACGCTTTTGCAAGCAGTCGCGCCGTTCCCTGCTGGACGCGGGCGCAGAGGTCTGTGGACCCATGCTGCGGAACGTACAGCAAGGGCTTGCAAGCTCTCATTTGCACGAAAACGAGGGAGAAGTCTGATCAGGCCGGGTGGTGATCACGCGCATCCTAAACACAACGCGGTCTTGCGCCCCGAGAATGTGGGGCTTGAGGCTGCAGCTGCAGACGCCCCATTAAATAAAGTGCATAGTATTGTGAATGGGAATCTAGAAAGCTATTGTGCAATCAAATATTAGTGTTTTTTGTTTCTTCGCAACCTGCTCGCGTATTTGCCTTGCCGACTTCTCTTGGGACCATGGATATGCAGAGCTGCTTCCTTTAACAAGACCTAGAACCAGAGCTGCCAACTTGAATAAAATGTTTTTTTTTGGGGGGGTAAAGCCCCGCCCCACCTAAGTGATCACATGACACGCACACTATTTGAATGGCAGTGTCCATCAACTTTTTTGGGGGGGCAGCCCCTCATATTTTATTGGGGGGAGGGACAAAAGGACCCCAGCCCCTAGGAGGTCATAGCTTCCAACATTTCTCCAATGAAAATAAGGACGTCCCATTCTAGAATACTATTTATATTATGGACTCTCCTTCCTTGGAGGTCTTTAAACTAAGGTTGGATGGTTATCTGTCATGGATGCTCTAGCTGAGATTCCTGCATTGCAGGGGGTTAGACTAGATGACCCTTGGGCCCCTTCCAACTCTTAAGATTCCATGATATCAGCAGCCTTCAAGCTGCCATCCCATTCAGCAAGCAAACTTGCTTTATTGTCACATCTTCACATACTGCTGCTGGATGATCACCTTCCATTTGCCAGTTCACCTACTCCAAAGGGGAAAAAAAGGGGGGGGACCAGACACTGCTGAATATCACAGCTGTTGCCAGCTGTGTTCTGCTGGGCAGTAGAAAAGGGTTTTCTCCTTGGCCTGCCCTTGTATCCACTCAGCTACCAAGTGCTTTTGCGACATCACGAGCAGTCTGCAGCCAATGGCGACAGCTGGGGAGGCATCATCCTAAACCAGTGTTTCCCAAACTTGGGTCTCCCGCTGTTTTTGGACTACAACTCCCATCATCCCTAAACAAGCAAGACCAGTGGTCCGAGATGATGGGAATTGTAGTCCAAAAACAGGTGGACCCACATTTTGGAGACGCTGCTTTAAAGGAACTGGTCTAATCCATTCAAACCTACCACAATTGTAGGTATACCTCTAGTGATTTCAAGTGTTATATGCACACACACAGAGAGAGAGAGTCACACACACAATTTATATATATATAGAGAGAGAAAGAGCACGTGGAAACATCATAAAACTGCATTTTTTTGGAGGGATCCTTCCAGGGGCCGTAGGCCAGTGTTGGGCAGGGTCAGAGGCCCAGGGAAATGGAGCAACAACTCTTTATCTTGGTACTGTGGGCTCCATTCTGGCTGTACAAAAGGCCAGAGGTTTCCATGGCCCCAACACTTCTCAAGTCAATTTCATCATGTCCCATAAGTAAGTGGTCCTCTGCATATCTTAGGACCGCTAGACACAATCAGTCACAAGATGCAGCACACACACAAACCCCATTTGAATGGCAATGCCTATTGACTTGGGGGAGGATTTTATTGGGGGGACCTCGGCCCTTAAGAGTTGCCTCCTATGGGTGTGGGGAATCTTTGACTCTCCAGATGGTGCTGAACAACCACTCTCCTCAGCACCAGCAAGCATGGTCAATGGCCAGGGATGATGGGAGTTGTAGTTCAGCAATGTCTCTGCACCTGGTCTGTTTGGGGAGAGTTCCTGTGGCGTTCCCTTGCTCCTTTCTGCATGGTGCCAGTATTTCATTCTCCTCCTTCTTTTGACTAAACCTCAGTTCAATTAATTTGCTTTTTGTTTTCCCTCTGTTTCCCAAGATAGCTCATATATCTCCATTTTCTCTCATCTTCCTCTTTATACTGTTATTGGCAGCTGGAGGTACATCCCACAGCCCCAGTGTTCCTCTTGCCATTCTTCCCATCCTCCAAAATCGTGTTTCTACTCTTATCTGGCTCCATTCGTCTCTCGCGGGCTGTTAAACTGTCACTGGTCTGTTAATAAATCCTTTCATCTCCATAAATGATCTCCCATAGCACTCAGAGGAAGTGGGATAACACTTTCCTTTTTTTTTTTTGTATACGCCCCGTGATTCTAGTCCAAAGTGGTAATGGTTCTTTTTCAATATCTTATTTTTCTTCCTCTCCCGGTGAATCACATTTGATCTCTTATCTCCTTTCAATATTTCTTCAGCAGCAGCCATTAATCACCCCCTGTCTGTATTTCCAATTTTCTTTCCAAGTTTGAATATTGGCTCTGATTGTCTTCCTTCTTCTCTGCCAATCATTAATTATTATGGTTAATTGTAATATTCATTCCAGTTTGGCTTCTGTTTACATTTTTTTTAATGCTTTGGCAGTTTTCTTGATTCTTTTAGTCCCTTTTTTTCCTGTCCACCCCTCCCTGAATTATTTCAGGCCCTTGCTGCCATCGGAGGACCAGGGTTAGTTGGAGGAAGATGGCCCTTGACAGGATTGCAGAGCCAGGCTGCTCCCAGGAACTGTGCCCTAAAGGTGGCCAAGAGACTGATATTGATTAATTGGAAAAATAAAAGATACGATACCCGTTAATTGACTGTTTGGCATCACTCGCAACCTCTGAATGGACTGCTACAGGGCACACACTTAGATAAATATGATAATATCCGGAAGGATTTTATACAAATACACTAGGCCATTAACCTTCACATAAGTATTAAGATAACAAAACTGTACCAATTTCTAGAAGAACGTGTGGGAATGTTGCATAGTGCATTTTTGCGATTTTTTTTTTAAAATATGTGTCTTTGTTGTTCTTTCCCCCTCCCCTTTACTTTTCTTTTTCTCTATATTTCTTTTAATGGAAATCACTTCAATAAAATATAAGTAAATAAAACAAACGATGATGATAATAATTAAAAAGCTGGGTCTTGCTCCAGGGAGTGACTGATTCCCGTTTCCCCTAAGGATGCCTCTCATTAGCATGAACAGGGGGAAGGGCCAAAAGAGAGAGAAAGGAAGAGAGAGAGAGAGAGAGACTCTGGCTCTCTTGGAGTTTGGAAAAAGATTTCCTTCACAATGACATCCCCAGGTCTTTGGCTCCTGGGCTTCGCGTTGGGCTTCCCCTTCAGCTCTGGGGCAGGTAAGGTGTTGCCAGCAGCCGAGGAGGCCCCGCGGGGACAGACACGCACTCACGCGCTTCCCTGCCTGCTGCCCAACTTTCGCCTGCACCAGCTGCAGCCCTTCCCACAGACGCGGAGGGAATTCGCCTCACAGAAAAGTCGTGCAGCTTTTCTGAGGAAAGTTGTGGAGAGTTTTTTATTTTAATTATTATTATTATTAGCCAAAGTTGATGAGCTATTCTTACTATTATGATCCACAGTTATTTAGCTTTATTATTATTATTATTGGCCAAAGTTGTTGAGCTATTATTATTACTATTATTATTATCCACAGTTATTGAGCTTTATTATTATTATTACTGGCCAAAGTTGATGAGCTATTATTATTATTATGATCCACAGTTATTTAGCTTTATTATTATTATTATTATTATTAATGGCCAAAGTTGTTGAGCTTTTATTATTCTTATTTCCCCCCAAAATTATTGAGCTTTATTATTGCAGTATTATTATCACCAATGCTTTTTTCTATTAAAAAAAAAGTTTAGGGGTACTCTCATTTTGAGTCAATAAAATACCATTTTGTAGTTCAAATCAGGAAAAATAAATACAGTAAATGGACAAAAGTACAAAGATTCACAAAATATTTAGGGGTATGCGTACCCCTGCGTCCCCTCAGAAAAAAAGGACTGATTATTATTGCCCAAAGTTGTGTTATTTAAATTATTATTATTGCTCAAAGTTGTTGAGCTAATAATAATAATAATATTCTTGTCCAAGGTTGTTGAGATTTATTATTGTTATTCTTATTGGCCAAAGTTGTTGAGCTATTATTATTATTATCATTGCCCAAAGTTGTTGAGCTGCTTTTATTATTCTTATTCTTATTATTGCCCAAAGTTGTTGAGTTTTATTATTACAGTGGTACCTCGGGTTACATACACTTCAAGTTACATATGCTTCAGGTTACAGACCCCGCTAACCCAGAATTAGTACCTCAGGTTAAGTACTTTGCTTCAGGATGAGAACAGAAATCGTGCTCCAGCAGTGCGGCGGCAGCAGGAGGCCCCATTAGC
The DNA here is from genome assembly GCF_964270895.1 of Podarcis filfolensis. NCBI lineage: Eukaryota > Metazoa > Chordata > Lepidosauria > Squamata > Lacertidae > Podarcis > Podarcis filfolensis. The sequence continues at coordinate 102,117,979 of NC_139605.1, read as the reverse complement.
TAAAGTGGTGCTTCAGGTTAAGAACAGTTTCAGGTTAAGAACGGACCTCCGGAACAAATTAAGTACGTAACCAGAGGTACCACTGTATTATTATTATTATTATTATTATTATTATTATTATTATTATTAGCCAAAGTTGTTGAGAATGACGTTTTTGAGATATGTTCATGGAAAATCAGCAAAAATGCCAACACAGGTTGCTGTATGTCCAGATTTTCACGGACATACCACCAATTTCCAGCCAGACACTACTGCCGACTGCAGTATTCTGGCTGCGTCCAGAAGATTCCGGACTTGTGGCAACCCTCAAACCCCCCCCCCCCCCCGAGCCTTGGGAAGGAACCTTTGCCTGAGGGAGAAAAAACCTGTGCACCAGCATCTGGCCTGTTTGGGATGTTAATTTTGTGTGTGTGTGTGCGTGTGCGCGCGCGCGCGTGTGTGTGTTTTTCTGGACTAGCGGCATAGAGACATCTAAATTATGGCAATTGGTGAGGTAGTGAAGCAACACTGTAGGGTTGCCATATTTCAAGAAGTAGAAATCCAGACACAAAGAGTTGTTGAGCTTTTTTTGGACACACATACTTCTCGGTTCTGTTTGCGAAAACCCAGACAATTTGCCAATTTAAAATGAAAATCCTTGGGACCCCGGACATGTTCAGGGGGAAAACAGACATATGGCAACCTAGCGCAACAGTGGCCTACGGGATAAGCCTTCGAGGGACTATGACCATTTGTTCCTCAGGCTGGTGAGATAGTGCAGCGAATCCTTAAGCCTCCAGAGATAGGAGAGGAAGGGGGAAAAGAAGAAGAGATAGATAAGAGAGAGAGAGAGAGAGAGAGAGAGAGAGAAAATTTGCAAAGGAGCTGCTTGACGCCTTCCCTAGCAACACAGCCTTCAACCGAGTGAGACCACTGGTCCATCTAGCCCAGTGTTATCTGCACTGACTGAATAGCTCAGTTGGTTAATAATAAATCATCATCATCATCATCATCATCATTATCATCCTATTATTTGTACACCCACCCATCTGACTGGGTTGTCCCAGTCGCTCTGGGCAGCTTCCAACACACATAAAAACATAATATAGAACGTGGTGCTGATGATGCCAAGGTTGCAGGTTCTATCCCTGTATGGGGCAGCTGCATATTTTTGCTTTTTAAGGGGGTTAGACTAGATGACCGTCAGGGTCCCTTCCAACTCTATGATTCCAGCGTTTTGGGTGAAGGACATTCCCAGCCTTCCTGGAGATGCCAGGGTTTAAATCTAGCGCCTTCTGTGTGCAAAGCACACTCTGGCAATGAGAGAGGGCCCTTTCCCAGGCTGGTTAATTTAAGCTTTTCAGCCTCCCACCATTTGGAATTCTACATCCTGCATTTCCACTGATAAGCAGTGTGACAAAAACAACCCATTAAGGTTTTCGCTTTGAGTGAAAGAGGAGTCAAACAAATCTGAAACCTGCTTCATCCCGGTTAAATTTTTGCCTCCCTTGTGCTTGGCTAAACTTGCAGTCTTATGCATTCTTACTGGGGAGTGAGCCTCACTGAACTCTATACAGTGGTACCTCGGGTTACATATGCTTCAGGTTACATACGCTTCAGGTTACAGACTCCACTAACCCAGAAATAGTACCTCGGGTTAAGAACTTTGCTTCAGGATGAGAACAGAAATTGTGCTCCGGCGGCGCGGCAGCAGCAGGAGGCCCCATTAGCTAAAGTGGTGCTTCAGGTTAAGAACAGTTTCAGATTAAGAACGGACCTCCAGAACGAATTAAGTACTTAACCCGAGGTACCACTGTATAAGCAATGCAGGGAGCAAACAATGCAAAGCAGACGGCTGTGCTCCAAGTCAACCATGTGTATTTTATTTAAAATTAATGTATTAAAATTATTCTCACACACAGATCCCTCCTCCTCCTCCTCCTCCTAATATACATAGCTTAGTGACTATTTTAATATTCTGCAGTTTAAAAATGCTTTTATATAAAATAAAATGTGTGATTCTAGAATGAGGACGACGATACATCGTACACTTCGGGCATTCTTGCACTATGTTCATCAGTTTAGTGCGGGGAGGGGGACTCCAACAGGAAATTTCCCCAAGCCTGGCAGCAGCACTCATAGATCCAGGGCTCCTTCTGGTAGAGAAAAGGATCCTGGAGGTCCAGAAAAGTATAAAGCAGAATGCCTGTCTTACATTCTTTTAGGTCAGAATTAGCTAGAGCAGATCAGGCAGAGTGAGTCATTGCACAAGAGGGGAAGAGCTGTAATTGGAAATATAAAAAGATCAACATTCGCCTTTTTATCCTGCCTTTCCTCAAAGGACCTCCAAGCAGCATGCATTATTGGCTACCTCCCGAAACAACAACACACATATAAAAAAAGTTCTGAAAATGCTTTTTTAAAAAAGCGTTTTTAAAAACACATTGATTTTTCCATAAGGCTCGCCATCGCCATCTAGTGTCACATTGTATATTGCACTTCAAACGTACTTCAAACGTTTTATTTGCAGCTTTATAGCTGAGTCCCTTGTGAGGTTAGGTTAAGTTGAGAGAGAAAGTGACCAGCCCAAGTTCACCCACTGGTCTTTGGAGCTGAGCAGGGATTTGAATCCAGGGCTCCACTTGCCGACACGTTTAAAGCAGTATCATGCTCCTTTAAGCAGCCATGGTTTCTCCCAAAGTATCTTGGCAACGGTGGTTTGCTAAAAGTGCTGAGAATTGTTCAGAGGCCCCTATTCTCACAGAGCTACTGTTCTCATAGTTCTCAGGGAACAGGGATTGATTGTTAAACTACCCTGAGAATGGTAGCTATGTGAGGGGGAACAGGGGTCTCCTAGCAATTCTCAGCACCCACAACAAACTACAGTTCCCAGGATTCTTTGGGAGAAACCACAACTGTTTAGTGATAAAACTGAAGAGTCCTAGGCCCCATCTGCACTAAGGAAAGGTATATGATTCATTAGAACACCCTGGGATGAGACTGCGGTGAAATCTAAACACATTTTTTAAAAAAAAAAAAAAAGCCATGAAAATGCTTTAAAATTTTTTTTGAAAAATACATTGAATTTTGCATTGCTCACCTTCGCCATCTAGTGTCACATTTGCATATTGCGCTTTGCAGCCCATTTAAAACGCTTTATTTGCAGCTGCGTAGCTGAGTCCTGTGCAACCCTGAACTTTCCTTTTCGCACGGCATGCAGTTGGCTCTTGTGCATATGAACACTTAGCTCCTCTACGGTAAATGGGGCACCCGAGAATATACAGGCAGGAAATTTTTAATGTAAGCACCATCTGATAAAAGCACAACCCATTACATGACAACCTACCCTTTGGAATCACATGTGATGGACTAAAAAACAGAAATGGTGGGTCTGTTCAATCAAAGGAGTGCAGGGTGGGGAGAAGTGGGCATGGTTAGATGGAAAAGCCACCATTTGGCCTGCAAGGGATTTTCCTCTCCCTTCATGGCAATGTTCTGCCTTCGCTGGCGGTATCAGGGCAATCTTTACTCTCACCAGCTGTGGTCATGGGAAAGAGCATGTCAATGACGATGTCAACTGGCAAGAGACTTCAGAACTGGAGTTAAATCAGCAGACAGAATCAACAGTGGGAGTTGCGAATATTTGTTTGAGTATCTTATGTGTAATATATATATATATAAATTCTCTATATTGACAATCTAAATGTGGGAAAGAAGGGTTGGAATAATGCAATCACCCACCCACAAACCCACAAACAATCCTGCCGGCGGGGTGGGGGGTGGGAAAGCCCATTCTCCATGGAACCGGCATAAAACCAGGTCTGGGAAGTTGCCCGTTTTGTATCGCCAGCTTGTGGCAGTAACAAAATACAACTGAGAGCTCACCATCGTTGGTTTTTTTTAGCTTCCATTAGTAAAAAGGTCAAACCTCCCTAATAAACTTTCCTCCTATTCAGCTGCTAAGAAATAGGCCGCCTGCTATTATAATTGTGCATATTTTTTTAAAAAACACAGTTGCTTATCTACGTGGGAAGGTTGAGTTAAATTACTTGTATGAAGTATTTGGAATTCAAGGTTGTTAATATGTCCAATCAGAGAGTTAACTTGACTGTGGATAAACCAGTTTCAAAGCTTAAACTGCGCTGTTATTTGCAAGCTGAAAGGGGAATACATAAAAGTTGGTTTTGGAGACTGAGAATCCCAGAACTGAAGGTGAGGTGTTAAGCGTTCCTTCTTGGAAATTGATCCAAGCAATGAATGGGGCTTCTGAATAAATACAGTTAGGATCAGATTGTAATTTGTAACAAACGGCAGATGGGACATTATAGTTCGGTTTTTAGGGTTCTCAGACAACTGCCTTTGCATCTTGGGGATCTAAATCTTAGGCAGAAGAATTATTCATCAATATGCAGAGCTGGTGACAGGGCTTAAGCAGAGCAGACGACATTGTCAACAGAGCTTCCTGTGGATGGGAAAATCAAATAGCCATGTTTGTCAGGGACTTTTAAACAATCGGACCAGGATGCAATGTGAACCCTGCTCCCCGGATGCTCCCTGGACATTCAGCATTCTTTTTTTAGAGAGGAGTTTGTTTATAAATCGTGCTTTTAATTTGTAACGAAAACAGGGGGGGAAATAATTCTAGGTTTCCATGCTTCCGCTTGTCCACAGCTGGGTTTTCTTTTTTTAAAGCACACAACGCAATACATTGTTCTGCAGCGCTGAGGCCTGAACTGGAAAGATGCTCGGCTAGCCTAACAGTTTCACCACAGTAGCAATTTAAAGTTATATGGAGGCTCTGAACAGGCTCCCCCAGTCTTGTGCCCCCAGTTGTCCAACTCCAGGGCCCTTGAGCATTGGTACTGCTGCCTGCGGATGATGGGAGTTGTTGATCTGGAGACCCCAGATTAGAGAAGATTGCTCTAGGGCGGGAGAAAATAGACAAATGCCATTGAGTTTCTTCAGTGGCATTCATGGATAGGGTAGTGTTTTAGGAACTAGAAGCTGGCACAAAATCAAATGTGGCTGCTGAGACCTGAGGACAGCTGCCCTGATGTAGCAGCTGCCACTCAGTCCTGTTCTTCCAATGAGGTCCCTGACCAAAATACGCCACACAAGGAGAAAGAGGAGGAGGAAAAGGCCGGCTAAGAAGTGGCTGGTCTCCTTATGATTTGATTGTATGATTTGCATTTATTATTATTGTTATTATTTATTGAATTTATATACCGCCCTATACCCGGAGGTTTACCAGATCCTTCAGAGGTAGCAGGACCATTTCAGCGGTGTACAGTGGTACCTCTGGTTACGTACTTAATTCGTTCCGGAGGTCCGTTCTTAACCTGAAACTGTTCTTAAGCTGAAGCTCCATTTTAGCTAATGGGGCCTCCCGCTGCTGCCGCGCTGCAATTTCTGTTCTCATCCTGAAGCAAAGTTCTTAACCCGAGGTACTATTTCTGGGTTAGCGGAGTCTGTAACCTGAAGTGTCTGTAACCCGAGGTACCACTGTACAAACGTACTGCATGTAAAATGCTTAAAGGCAAATGCAAAGGAGCAGGGTAATCCCACGAACATCCATGAATCCCCCTTAACATCCCATTAGTCACCAACTTTGACTTCCACTAGGAAACTTAAATAAACACAGTTGTGCTCTTCTCCCATGGTACGTTAAGGCCTTGCCATAGAAGGGAAGAGTGATTGCTGCACCCATGGAACTTGGATAGTTGCTCGAGTTGCATTTTAACCCCTCCCTCCCTCCCTCTCTCTCTCTCTCAAATGCAGGGCCCCTGCCATATGCTGGAAAGTCTATCCAGCCGTTCAGCAAAGACATGTATGGGTCCATTGGCTCCACACCAAGCCAGAGTAAGTCTCCACTAGGAGGCGGCAGCACTGAGGACCAGACACTGCCTCCAGAAGACATGGGGAAAGGGAAAGCCGAACAGACGCACCTGCTGTCCCGGGACAAGAAGAAAAAGGTCAAATATTCAGTAGAGAACCACACAGGTTTAAGGAAGGAGCCCATTCAGGATGCCAAGGGCTTCCCTTCCGAGAGCCGCCAGGAGAGCATTCTCCCTGCCATTAACTTCAGTCAAACAAACCGAATGCACACGGATAGGCTGCAACTGAAAGCAGCCAACAGCATCTCTGCCTACTTCCGGCCCCCTGCCTATTCCCATCGCCAGGGTAGATTGCTGGCAGAAGCTCACCCTTTCAAGAACGCAGGGTCAAGCCCCGGGCAACGTTCTGGAAGTTTGGATCGCCTCCATCGGCCTGGCAAGATCAATCCCTATGACAAGCCCAGCCGTTTGCTCGGAAATGCCACCGATCCCTCCTGGCTCACAAACCGACAGGCGTCAAGCTTGCCGTATCACCACAGTGTCTCAAAGAACGGTAAGGAATCAGGGCTTTGCTGCTCACCTTAAGTCCATTTACAGCTTTAGGCGGCAATCCTAAACCCCTCTCACACTAGCTTGGCAGTGCCACTGATTTTTCTGGTGCCTACTTCCAAATAAGGGACGTGGGTGGCACTGTGGGTTAAACCACAGAGCCTAGGACTTGCCGATCAGAAGGTCGGCAGTTCGAATCCCCGTGACAGGGTGAGCTCCTGTTGCTCGGTCCCTGCTCCTGCCAACCTAGCGGTTCAAAAGCACGTCAAAGTGCGAGTAGATAAATAGGTACTGCTCTGGCGGGAAGGTAAACGGTGTTTCCGTGCACTGCTCTGGTTCGCCAGAAGCGGCTTAGTCATGCTGGCCACATGACCCGGAAGCTGTACGCCGGCTCCCTTGGCCAATAAAGCGAGATGAGCGCCGCAACCCCAGAGTCGGCCACGACTGGACCTAATGGTCAGGGGTCCCTTTACCTTTTTACTTCCAAATAAGCATATGTACGATCAGGTTTTTAAGCTCAGAAGGTTGTGAGCCTTAATCGGACCTCCCATGTAAATCAGCTCATTCATTTTCAGTTTATTCTATTGGATAATAGCGGCTTCGTTTTCCCTAGCATTTAAATACCATGCACAATATATCCCACTGCAAGTAGTACGTATCATGGTAGCATCCGCCACTCCCAGTAGCAAATGCTGTAGTAAATGCTGATCAAATTAATGCTTTAAAATAGCCAGAGTAGTAAGTATACAAGCCGCTCGCTTCCTGCTTTTCATTTCAAAATAGCTGCGTGAACCCAGTACAGATCCGATCGTTCCCCACATACTTATGCATTTGTCAGCTTAAGGCCCATTTATTTTTGCAGGCCTTCGGAGCATAGCAGGAGCTGTCTATTTGTCTAGGACTCAGCTATCCAGCTGCAAATAAAACATTTTAAGTGCGCCTTAAGTGCAATATACAATGTGACACTAGATGGCAATTTCTGTGCACTCTGGTTTCTGTCATGGTGTCCCATTGTGCTAGAAGCAGTTTAGTCATGCTGGCCACATGACCTGGAAAGCTGTCTGGACAAATGCCTTCTCCCTCGGCCTGAAGAGCGAGATGAGTGCCACAACCCCAGAGTCGCCTTTGAGTGGACTTAACCATCCAGGGGTCCTTTACCTTTTACCTTTATACGATTGCACAGGTAAACCATCAGGAAAACAAAACAGAGAATCTATATATGCAGCTGTGCTTGTTTGCTGTTAGCTTTCTGCCAGACAATGCAAGGCTTGAACACATCCAACTAAGCTAATGGCTTCGAAAGGTCTGAGAAAGAATGAAATTGGCAAGGCTGACAATGGAGCAAATGAATGAAAAAACAACTAGTTGTTAAATACATGATGACATGGGATTTGCTTCTTGACAAAGGTGTCTTGGCAGGCAACAAGCTTTACAATTACAACAGACAATTGAAAATTCATCTTGTTTTCTAAAACATATATTACCAGGAGAAATGAACTCTGGCTTGAATCCTGATGTTTTTTGTGTTAATGGAACAGAGCTCGTGGTACATAATACATTTCTACCCTCTACAGCCCCCTGCACTGTTTGTATATCTCTGGTCCCAGGGACCGGGCAACTATTGAAATTGGAGCAAGATGTTCCACAAAGTTCTGTAGGTGGTGGAAATCGCTTCCCTCCTGTGCGAATGGAGGAACAACTTACATTTATGTGAAATTCAATGGATAATTAAGAAGTCGAAAACAAGCTTCATTGGGGAAGGGAGGGAAACCAACCAGAATCATGCTGCAATTGTTTAGTTCATATGCAAATTAAACATATGGATTTGGCAATTAATATGGGCTCAAGGTTTAGGAACAAAGTCTATGCTTGGTTTCAGCCTTTTGATAAGTGTTCTCTTAGGCATTTGAAAGTATTGTAAGGGTACAGTAATATATATATATATATTCCAAATTTTTTATTAGTTTTCACAGTATTATAAACAAACAAACAAACACACAAAACAAAACAAACAAACATAAATCATAGCCTTATTGAAAATTACAGTTATTAACTTTGTTAAGTGACTTCCTCACTTCCCCTTGGTTGAATTTCATTGCATGTCCTTTTAACGTTTTCCAAATCCCAATTTTTATGAAATTTAACTTAAACATTAACATCCTTAGATCTTCACCTTATGGAATTAAACATATTAATTCATCACTTAACATAAATAAAATCCTAAGCCCATTAAGTATCTGCAAGCTGTTTTCAGTTAGTTTAACTTAGCAAATTTAACTAAATAATCATTAAATTTATTCCACTCTTCCTGATACTCCTCCTCCTGGTCGCGGACTCTTCCCTGTTAGGTCGGCTAGCTCCGAAAAATCCATCATCTTCATCTGCCATTCTTCTATTGTTGGTAATTCTTGGGTTTTCCACTTTTTAGCTAACAAAATACGAGCAGCAGTTGTGGCATACAAAAATAATTTAACATCTTTCTTGGGCAATTCCAAACCTGTTATTCCAAGAAGAAAGGCCTCTGGTTTCTTTATAAATGTATATTTCAACATTTTTTTCAATTCATTATAAATCTTTTCCCATAAGTCTTTCACCTTGGGACAGGTCCACCACATATAATAAAAGGTTCCTTCCTTTTCTTTACATTTCCAACATATATTGTCACAATTATGATATATCTTTGCTAATTTTACAGGAGTCAAATACCATCTATACATTATTTTCATTATATTTTCCTTTAACAAAGTACATGCGGTGAACTTGACCCCTTTCTTCCACAATCTTTCCCAATCCTCAAACATTATATTATATCCTACATCTCTTGCCCAATCTATCATCACAGATTTAACTTGTTCATCTTTTGTATGCCACTCCAACAATAATTTGTACATTTTAGATAAATTTTTACCTTTAGTATCCAACAACTCCATCTCCAACTTAAATTTTTCAAAAGCAAAACCATTTTTCTTATCCAATTTATACAATTCATTGAATTTATACAATTCATTCAGTGATAAAGGGTACAGTATTATAAGCACTGAATAGCCACGGCCCCTGCTCTGGAAAAGCTGAAGCTGAACAAATTACTGCGGTGATTTCTTAATATGTTTTTTAAGCCGGAAAAGCAGCTGAAAATCTTAGTACAGGTACTACTTCTGGGTTAGCGGAGTCTGTAACCTGAAGTGTTTCTAACCTAAAGCGTTTGTAACCCAAGGTACCATTGTATCACTTTGAAAATGCTCACATACCCCTTAATTTTCTGTGTGTAGTTCGTGTGTAGTCTGTGAAATGACTCAACTGTAGCTATTTAAACACATTCAAAGTTCTGAAGGGATTGTGGAATCATAGAATTGTAGAGCTGTAAGGGACCCCAGATATCATCTAGTCCAACAGATTCTCTTCCTCAGCTTCCCACCCCTCCCTCCATCCCTACAGAATTTCTTACTCACACCCACAGGGGATCTTATCTTTTGCTTCACTGGGGAAAGCCACTGCAGCCTCTCCAGATTCTCCAACTCCCCTCTCCCTGTAAATGAGCCTTCTTTGGCTTCATGGGGAAAGGGGAAGGACGAAGCTTGCAGCTGCCCCTCACTTTTTCATCTTTCTCTCCGGGTAAAGACCAGACATGCTGGGAGCCTCAATTATGCTCCTCTGCTGGCTTCAGCCTGGGTAGAAACCCTGCCTAGAAACCTTTAAAGTTCGCTTTTCAGCTCAAGTTTCTCTGCTGTGTGAGATCTGTTGCATTTGGGTCTTCTGAATGCATCTGCACACATGAGAGTTTTTGTTTGTTCCAATATTTTTTTTTTGAGAGAGAGAAAAAATCCAATTAGTGCATCAGGTCAGCATTCTGATATCACAACAGGAGGTACTGGAAGTTTGGTGGCTGCTAGAACACCCTAGGAAAACGAATGTCTTTAGAGCCATTAACAAACTGGTCTGCTCCACTGCTTAGTTGCTTGGGTAAGACGGGCTTCCATTCCTTCCTGCTACGGAGCTGCTCAGTGTTAACTTTCTGTACATCCATGGGACTCTTGTTCTTGCTCTAGATGCTGACAATACAGAGGTGTGCCTGACAGACTGCAGGAGGGAACATGAAGAGGTGGAGGCATTCTGCAGCAGCGAATTCGGTAAGATCACCCAGCTCCAACTAAATCGGTCATACTTCGGTTACATACAAGTCTTACTTCAGGCTTGGGGCAATTTCAGCAACTGTTTTCTAGCACTCCCAAAAGAGTTTTCTTTCCACCCAAGAGAGGAGTTGTCCCTCTTTCCAGAGTCAGGGCTAGCACAAGCCTCCAACTTACTTGAATGTTAACGTTTTAGTTTTATCATTGCCATTGATAACATTATTGTCAACCCCCAAAGGGCAGAGTAGAAATATAGAAACACATGGAAATACATTTCAAAGTACTCAGTAGTAGTTTTTTTCTCTGTGCATGTTCTTAGAAAGTGCTCCTTGACATGCTTTTACTTTTGACCACCTAAGATACCACGGGAACTCCTGGGTTTCCGTGGAATGCCCCCAGGGGGTCGGGGGCCCCATCTCTTTGCCTTCCCCCAACTATTTTTTTTGTCATTTTTGCATGGAAATATCACAAATATTAAAATCCTTTGCTTGTTAGGGGCTACCCCACAATTTTGCAACGTTAGTGCTGTTTGAATCTTTATCCAGCGTGGGTACTGTAAAATGGCTTCATTTCTTCAGCAGATGGGAAGGTCACATTGAGACAGAAATCTGTTGTAGTTGTGGTTTGCAGAGGCTGCAATTTATCAGGCTGTATTTTTTAATACCCACAGGTTGGCCTCATATTTTACTATGAATAATGTATTCAGTTGTTGAATTAAACTCACCAATTGTAAATTTTTACTATTTTTATTAGTTCTAACTTTGACATTTTAATTAGTTTTTATGCTGTTTTTTATTGTGGTGAGCACTGTGCAGCGAACTTATATTGAAAAATAGTTTATAGAGTGTTACAAGCAGCTTCAAACAATTGAAAAATTAGTACCGGCTAGCTATCAATTACGTGCTCCTCTCTTTTTTAAAAAGTGGTGAATGGGATTGTTCATGATGTCATCATGGTTCATAAAGGAACGAGTTTGGTGACACTCTTGGTGAGCAGCAATGGACTGTACAAGATAAATCGCCTGTACTTCACCCCTGATGGCTTCTTCTTACGAGTTCATATGATGGTTGTGGATACCTTGAACTGCAGTAAACCCTGTCCGGACTTTAAACTTGGTAATGTACCACAGCCTTTTCTCTTCTAACTCAGCCCAAGTTAGCAGGGCCAGGCAAGGAGAGAGAAAAGAATAAAATGCAGAAACAATGTGTTAATTTTTGCTAAAGAAACTTCCCTAGTTCTTTTACAACAGTGTTTTCTGAACTTGGATTTCCAGCTGTTTTCAGACTACAATTCCCATCATCCCTGACCACTGGTCCTGTTAGCTAGGGATGATGGGAGTTGTAGTCCCAAAACAGCTGGAGGGTCAAGTTTGGGAAACCATACCTGCAACCTTCTGCATGCAATGCAGATGTTCTTGCACCGAGCTACTTAACATTCCCGCCACAACATTCAAAAGCCACTCAAGTTGTGTATACAGTATTTTAGATTTTAATTACACCAATAGGTTGTTGTTGTTTTAAAAAAGCGTGAGGTTTCTATTTCCCCAAAGCTTCTTGAGTTAATCAAACTGAGCTTGTTGCATATGGGATTAGGTAATGAACGACAAATGGCCCTTGTAGTTATGGTCCCCTGGCCTCAGCTAATGCCATTTTGGCAAGTTAAACACAAGTGCTATTAATATGGGGTCCCTCAGCTCGGGCTTTAAACAGGAAGATGGAATACTGCTGAAGACTTGGTTGGCGATGCCAACCTCTCAGGCGTTAATTAGCCGCATAATCAAGTTAAGTGTAAAATGCAGAACCTCAAAACGTGCCCTGCACCACGTTCGCTGCCGAACATCCAGAAGGCACCCATGATGCTTGCTGTTTTGCAGGAAGCAGATACATAATGATGGGTCAGATCTACCACAGGAGAAGACAGCTGCCGGCAGTTCTGCAAGAGCATGTCAGAGGGCACCTGAGGCCAGGAGACGGGCTGCTTTGGAGGGGCAACAGCTACATGAAAAGGTTCAACAGAAGGCGGCATCAGAAAGTTCAACAGGCAGCTCACACCAAATGTGGGTGAGGATGTACAGCTCCTCTGGGACTGAAGCAGGTTTGCAGCTGTTAATTAGAAGCAGCCATGGCTTTTCCAGCTTCTCTGGAAAAAGGCTCCAGGTCCTGCCTAAATGGCGGGAGGTTTTTTGTTTCTTTTGCTGTGCATCCTAATGACTAACCAGGTTATTGAGACATGAGCTTTCATTGGCTTCAGTAATCTACCAGCCAACACAAAATCCACAACAAACCTGTTTGCATCTCAAGATTGAGCTGCGATTCTGGAATTTACTACTGTTCATGGTCAAAACATGCTTTGAGTTTCTTACTCCCTTTCCTGTTTATAACGTACTTTCACAGCGGTATTTCTACCTGTCTCTAACCATAGTCCTTCAGTGGATTACATATTTCATCAAAACTGATTATTTTCATCTCCTGGGCAAGTTTCTACAGGTGCAAATCAACATGACAAGAACAGTTCTAAGCTGAAGATTTATGCGAAAATGATGAAACGTGATAACACAGGCACACTTGCTTCTTACCAGGCATCTTCCAGGTTGTGGTCCTGAATAATTTCATTCTCAATTCTTAAAATTAAATCAAGTTTAGGCATCTAACTATTCCAATTAGCTTGCCTGCTATGTACTTTGCTTGATCAAAACTACGGTTTGTTATTACCCAAACTCTGCAATAAACAGCATAGGAAATGCAAGCAGTCTACAAAAACGGCTCGAACGGAAAATCAAATGATGGCTGAAGTTGCCAGCAATATGCATGCTTCCATGAGAAACAAACAGTTTTGGGCATTAATATTGGAGAGTTCACGTTTTAAAATATGATACATTCTTTGGCACGATCAGAAGTGCATGTGATTAAAAATAAACAACGTATAGAATTTTAGCTCCAAGTAAACCTGCTTATGGAATTGGGCTTTCCCAATTCCACATCCCCACTATAGTACTTTGGAGAGTAGGTTTTTAGCACAAGCCATGCCATTATTTACCTTCCTTTTTGCTTGTTAACAGAAGTAATTTATGGTGGGAGTTTCTGCTGACCTGAGAGTACACAAAGCTTATGCAGTCATATTCATCCTCAAGTTCAAATTTAATAGCCACGAACTAAGCAGAACATTGGGTGAATGTTGTAGCTATCAGGCCAGAAGGTAAGTGTCTTCTGTTAATAGATATTTTCCCCCAGGCAATTGTACAAAGAAATTAGGCACATATGAATCATAAGCAAAAATGCAAAGAGTTACCTGCTTTGGGGGCAGTTTCACAACTGATCTCACAAAGGCAACTGCCTTATGTAGAAAACAATGCATTCAAACATTTTGAGGAAACATTGAGAGTTGATAACTGAATGTTTCGAGAAAACTAGGCCTATGTTCTCAACAACAGCAATGTCTCCAAGATGTAGTTACTATTAAGAGAAAGCAATATTGTTATCAGAACGGTCCAATTTAGTAACAGGGCATATGTATGCAATGGGAAAAAATGCAGCTCTTCGGCTCAAGTTTCAGAAGGAAAAAAAAGACTGCTTGATGAGAGATGGAAAGGGAATGGAAGGCTTCATAAGCACTCTCTGCCATTGTAGGGTTTTGGTGTTTTTTAAAAAAGCTCTGACTGGAATTACCTAGGAGAGCTGCAACCTTATACCAGCAAAACAATTCAGAAATGTCTCCTCGTTAGATCTGTCATGATTTCATAACAGGTTAATGCATTTTATTAATGGAAGGAAAGGAGTTGGTTCAGATTGTGTGGGGAAATGGCACACTTACAATCAAGATGTCAGAATTGAATTTTTTCCAAGATATCTTGAATGAAGGCATTTTATTTTGTCAAAAGGAGACTTCCTGGCAGCAGCCCAGACCAGTGGGAGGACAGGGGGCAGCCTGCATACAACTATTCCCTACATTTATTCCATTAGACTATTTTCTATAATTAACTCAAATCTAAATGCCTACGATGCCAGATTCTTCCATTACCAGTGGAAAGGATGAGCTGTTATAGGACCAGTGTAGTTTTAAAACTTGCTTCCTAGAAAAGACAAATACCTATTTTGATTATATCAGTATGAGGTAGCTATTAATGGACCTGTATTAAACTAATTATAAAAATGATGTTCAGAGATCCTCTTAATTGCTTTGTAGAGCTTGCTGCTTTGGAGAGCTTAGTTCTACTTCCATGGCATTTTATTCTTGTGTATGTGAGAGGTCTTTCCTAAAGCCTCATGACTTCATGACAGAGGTGAGATTTGAACTGGGGATTTCCTGTAATGCAAGCACTTGGTACAATCCTATACACTAAAACACTTAGTAAATCCTCTAGGACAGACTTCTGAGTAAACTTGTTTTAAGATGTGTGTATCTTTTCCTAACATTCAAACACTCCGATAAGGATTAGTGCTACATATACTGATGAAAGCAGACTTGGAGGTTAAGAGAGTAACATTAAAATGCATCAATAGCTGGTGAACTCAACCCCTTGCTTTATCTGAAATGTCTGGCTTTTGTGTGTGTTTATTTTCTTCGGAAATGCAACTCAACAGATTCCTTGTTTACAATGTAAACTTGTAAAAGCATCTGAAACTCCAAACATACTTCTCACCAGCAGTTTTGAAAATGCTGTTTTGCATGATGTGGTAAGAACAGGTAAACTCCCCTCATTTCTGCCTCTCGATTCCTGTTATGAGTTGGAAAACGAAAGGAGTGACATCTCTGTCCATATCTGCCTATGTAAATTTCTTTGGAGAGTACTATCCCCCCTTTAACAGTATTAGCTAATTTCCTACGTAGTCAGACTAATATGTCTAACGGTACACGTCATAAAAAACTATGGTGAAATATAGTTGCTTCTCTTCCTTGCTTTTAGCGTACTGTCACAAATACTTGAAAACACTGGCTGCATTTCAGCTTAGGTTTGTTCTCTTTCTGTGAAAAAGACAACTCTGGTTGTACTTGCACTTACCTTTTTCCTCCCAGCGGTATCTAGATTGGATTCTTATCCCCACAGTAACTAGTTCACTTTGGGTGTTTACACAGTATGTTCTTCCAAGATGTAACCACTTCTACCTGCTGCGGGACTGTGCACTGAGAAAAGGAGCTAGCATACTATCCACGACACAGTAGTTATATTTATTATGAGTAAAACCCCACCAAATGTCATTAATAAAACTCTGGAAAATGTTCCTGCGGATTTACATGCCAATTACTAAGAAGAGAATTACTTCAAAGTAAAATAAAATTTAGAAGTGCTGTTGATGTGAAATCAAAAGTAAGTCGTGCTCCACTAAATGTAACAGAACAATGGCTGCCTTTGGATGTAATGCTAAACCGTGATTTAGCACTAAAAGGACAAGCCTAGCCTCCTCCTGGGCTCTCCTGCCATGCAGCTAAGGTTTTAAATTAACCAAGGCTTCATGTGTTGTCCAAACCAGGGATCATGGTTTAACACTAATTATGCTTACCTTCAAAACTAAGAACTGCATACCGTGGGTTACGAAGTGGGCCTGTTTAACCATAAAGGTAAAGGGACCCCTGACCATTAGGTCCAATCATGGCCGACTCTGGGGTTGAGGCACTCATCTCGCTTTATTGGCCAAGGAAGCCGGCGTACAGCATCCAGGTCATGTGGCCAGCATGACTAAGCTGCTTCTGGTGAACCAGAGCAGTGCACGGAAACGCCGTTTACCTTCCCGACAGAGCGGTACCTCTTTATCTACTTGCACTTTGACGTGCTTTTGAACTGCTAGGTTGGCAGGAGCAGGGCCCGCCATAGTTTGTGTTAAATCATGACCCTCAGGTTAACTGTGATCCAGAGTTAACTATAAGCGGAAGCAAAAGCTTCCAAACTTCTGCTCTCAGCCATGTGGAAGGGTATGTGGTAGCCCAGGAGGCTAGGCTTATTCTCAAAGCTCTAAAACATGATTTAGTGTTATGTCTGAATGCAGTCAACCTTTGAGATTGGTAAAATAAAATGGTTGACTATGCAACTTAAAACATGTATTTTTGTTTTAAAAAATGTTTAAGAGACCAGTTGCATATGGTCCTTGCTTACAGTGATCATTCATTAAAATCCACTAAATGTTGTGTTTTGCCACAGTGGTAGAAATGTTCTGCAGCTGTTCAAAGGCAAACCATTCCAACTTGAGACTCCATAAATAGGCCCAACCCGTCACAAAACAAAGCACCTAATGAGAAGCTTTTGAACTCCATTTAGACATGGAACACCAAATCCTTCAATTTGACTGAGGAGCTGCGATTAAAAAGGGACCTCAGCTGGCTCATTTTACATAATACCCATGTTAAAGAGATATGTCTCAGTAAGTGAACATACATTCTGGAGTTTTAATAATGCACTGAGATGTTCGGAAACAAATCAAATATTCTGCACATTGTTTCATTAAAAAAAACTGAGTAAAGTATAATTTTCTTTATTCCTTTTACAGAAGTGGTATTTAAAATGTACACACATTACACTGGCTCATAAATAAAACTTTTTCAAAAAAAACCCCAAAAAACTAAAAATTACCATAGTAGTTACAGCTAAGAATTGTCTTCATATATTACAAAGCAGTAGGAAAAATGATGAGGCTTGGTAAAAAGTGTATGAAAGTAGCATTTTCCTCATTTCATAATTATTTATATGAAAAATTCCCCCAAGAATTACCGCACAATATGGCAATGCCAAGTGCTACATATGTTATTTTAAACAACTGATGTTTCATTAGGAATTCCACCAAATCTGATGTCCAACAACATTCCTTTATTTGTCTAAGATGAAATGCCCTATTATGTACAAAAAAGTTATTCTTCAGTTTGTCACAATTTGTTAAAAACAGTGCTCTATTGCCTACGGGTAAGAAAGTTCATTTCTCAACATGTTTTTTTTTTCAGTGTCAGCCATATGTATGAATAATACAGAAATATTGTGAAGAGACAATATCTGTAAGATTAAGGATGAAAATTCTCCTGTTTTTATAAACATAATGCATACAATATGTAGCATATTTTTTTGTAAAAAGTCCTAAGACAACATAGCCTAAAACACAAATACTCTTTTTTTCCTATCTTCTAAGAAGCATAAATGGATGCTCTTTTCACAATGAACAATTAACTTCCTTTTGATTTCACATTGGTTAAAATGACAGCATCTATATACAAAAGCGAAGGCTTTCGTAGAGAAAATTAACCCCAAAGTATTTGTACACCTGAGCCTGTACTTAGTAAGAAAATTGTGGTTGATCGCAATGTCTAAGAAAGTAACAGAAAAGGTTCTTGCATAGCAGGGTGAAGTTAAACCCAAGGAAAGCTTATCCATAATCAGATAAATTCCAGATCACAGAAGGGCAAAATTGTGAATTAGTGCAAAATCTAGTTAACACAGGTGTAGAGCTACCAAAACCAACTGCTGCTGGTTTATAATATACATATTTAAACTGTCATCAACAGCAAGTGTGATTGGTTGGAAAAGCAATTTTTAAAAAATCTGCAAAGCCTCTCTTTCTGTTGGCTTTCATCTTTTTACACACCTTTCCTAGTAAAGAAGCCACAAAAATGAAACACAGTTTTGAGACCGTTATTTATCCTGACATGATCATTTGCTCCATGTTATCTCACTTTGCAATGGACAATGACAACTCTTACACAACTCCTTCATCATCAAGGCAAAAGTTGTGGCACCACAGCAGAATTTTATTACATTTGATTAAACATAAGGAAAACCACACTGAGGGGTTAGTCCACCTTCCTACTTTTCCCTTCCATACTATCTCAGGATTGTTACAGTTCAGAACAAACCTCCAAAACCTCACGAACAGGTTAGCGAACATTCAAAAGACACCTACATCTGTGGAGAGAACAATGATCTCCATTTATTTTGTTTCATATACATCCATATTTTGAATTTTTAATACAAAAAGGAGAAGGGGAAAAAAAATTAAAATCTGACAAATGTTTACAAACAAGATACCTTCGAATAGATTTTACTCGTATCAGTCCGGTGCAGAGTAAATGACAAATTGTACTGTTATATTCAAGGCAACAAAGTCTGTAGTACATGACCACTTAGCCCAACTTTTATGCAAGCTTAATTGTTTTCTTCTACCATGAACGATAAACTCATTGTTGATTCCCAGTTTGTTTGTGCACATGTGTACATAGCAGCTCCTTTCATAGAAAGAAAAGACATTTAGAGGTCATCTTGTACTTTTAGCTACAGGAACCATGGTAAGATACAGAATGGGTTACATTTAACCAGAGCTGGGGCTTTTAAGAAAGAAAGAAAAAGCTGACAAATGAGGGCAGCAATAAAAAAGCGTCCTTTTGCAACAATAAATAAATACAGTCAAAACTTCTCTGTGTGGACTTTAAACCAGCTTCTTCACTGAAGAACAGATGTGGCATTTCTATGGGGTTAGGACTTGACCCCATTTTACTGTATCTTGTTTTCTCTCGCTTGTTTTCCTCTCTCGTCCTTTAATAAAACGTTTTCCTGTTTCTGTCACAATTTGATCTTGACAAGAAAACGATGCTGCTGAATTTCATTCTTTTGTCCTTTGGACAAAATCAAGCCAAGAATATAATCTGATGCGACTGATAAAAATGCAGTTTACATCAAGACTTGTCAGGACGCCCTGACGTAAAAACCTCTGGCTTTTCCAATTAAAAAATAAAAATAAAAATAAAATTCAGACAACCAGATTCTTGCTCTTTGTGTTAGGGTAACACGTGGAACTTTAAGAAGTTGTAGACTGCAGTTTGTTGTTATGAGACCTGCAGAATGCAGAAAAGGGGAACAATTAAGCACCCTTCATTTAAAGAGATCTCAGTTGTTTCAGGTGGATGCCAAGGGCCTGTCACTCAGCTGGAAATGCAGCCATGCTGCTGTTCCCCTTCATCTTTCATAGGCAAACACCATATACACCATCTACATAACCACTTTCAGTTGTGTATAAAAGCACATGATGTTCAATGGAAATATAAAAATAATAATCCAGAAATGTTACATGATACTCAAAGTGAGGTACATATTATATGTAGCCAATTTACATTGCTTTGGGAGGTGTTTAGAGAAAAGTATATTTATTGGCAGAACATGAATTTAAAATATCACATTTTGGTTAGAATTCATCAAAACCTCTTTTCAGAGTTTTTTTTTATTAAAACTGATTATTACATAGCTTCCACTGCTATTACTGGACTTCATTTTGACACAGTATTCAAAGAACGGATCATTTTATTTTCTGACATAGCTGCTAGCCAACGGCAGCTTCCACATTAAAGCGCAGTTTAAAAGCGAACAGCAAGTATGGATTTGTTTTTGTTTTAAAAAAGTGATTTAATGACATGGTACAATGAAAAAGTAAGCCAAACATCCAGTTCTGATTCCAGTTAGAAAGGTCAGACTAAAGTTATCACAATCTGCAAAAAAAGAACATGGGTGGTGTAAATGAAGCAGCAATGGGAGTCACAGCCAAACAGTAAGTGCTGGTAATAAAATAAAGGATGAGACAAAACTAATGACAATCTGAATGAATGTCAACTCAACTGCTGCTTTCCGCTCATGTTACTATTGCCTTATTTTGGCCTTGCTGGAAAACTACCACGAATGAAATGCAAGAGCACCTACAGATACAGTAAGAATCAGGGAGCAATGGTGCTGCGGCAGAAGTCAACCTTCTCAACCTTTGCACTACTGATCTTTAAAGCAACAGGGGAAGGGCTGGAGCAGACACAGACAACATCACTGAGAATCACCCTCATTCCCCACTAAAAGTGACTCTCATTCTCCTGGAACCAGGAACTCTCCACAAATTTATTCACTAGAGGGAAACCAAGCGTACGATTAAGTCAACGTTGGGCCCTTAGATCTCCTTGGTTTATAACCGAAGAGTTCATCAGCAGGTACTTTGTTCTGCTGTATTTGTAAAATAAAATGAAAAATCTTTAGCACTTTCGACAGGAAGCAAGTCCCACTGATTCCTGAGCACACACCCCGAGACTGATAGAACTTTGGGGGCACAATTTGCCTAGGTAGCCAAAAAGGGTTTTTGCCTGCCACTCCCAATATTCAAAGGCGCTATGCAAATTTTACACCCTCCTCATTATACCGTACACCGTTTCTGATTTAAACAAAACTGCTCTGCCATTTCACGAGGATTGCACAATTGGTTTGACAAAACCTTAAGCTAGTCGTGCACTCGTTCTACGTTCACTGCTGAAGGTTTACTTTCACAGCAAAATGTGCGGGGAGAACCAGACATTTAAAAAGTTGAGCATATAAATTGTTAGCAATAAACATGTATGCCATGCACACTTAATAGAAAAGCGTGCTAAGGGGGAAATGGCTACTTACCTGCTTGCTTTGAATCCTTTTAGTTTCTGTACAAAGAATGATTCGAGAACCTCTGCACACTGATAAAAAGGGGAATCACTTGGATTGTAGTAACGACAGTTATCAAAAATTTTGGTCATGTCAGCCACAAACTCGGTCACCTTCTTGTAGTAACGTTTCAGTATTCTTTCTTCCATGGTGGAAAGGTCTTCAAAGTAAACAAAGGTGTTTTTTTAATTAAATAAAAAAAAATGTCAGTAACCTACAGAATTCATCTCATACACTGAAAACAAGTAAGAAAAGCAACACTTTATAACAGTTAGTAATAGGAAGGTGGAGTAGAGAACAGGATGGAGAAGGGGAGGGGAATGTATTATCATTAGCTACAAATATGCAGATTTTTAAGAAATCCATGAAGTCACTGTGGAGAATTTAATAAGCTCGCTGACATTCCTAATGGAGATCACTTGGTTTTTATACCCTTAATTTTCAGCTTTGGCTTTCCTCATTTTTTTATCACTCAAAGCAATTAGTGCACATAAACATGCTTAATTTGCAGCTCATCTACTCCTGCTGACTGCTCCCTATTTCAATTAATAACCTTGGTTGACTGCTTCAATTAGTTGTCACTGAAATGCACATGCAATCACACAAAGAGCAGACTGTGATGAAGGACCCAGTTCTGTAACTGCCATAGTAACAACCGAGGACGAAAGAAAGCGGCGAAAAGGAGAAAGAGGGTACGCGTACACCTTCTCGTCACAAGAAAATAGTGATAAATAATAGTCAGGAAATAGAAACATTTCTCAAATTCTACGTGAACAGTATTTCCTCAACATACACTTTCTATCACAAACTATGCAAAGCTTTTTTATTATTATTAAAAACTTGCTCTAGTGGAAGTCTTTGCACAGGCTTCTGCTAGTGGGACGTGTTAGTTGAATCCTGCAGTTTGAGTAGGAAATCAGATTAAAATATGCTTATGTAGGACCAAATTTATTCCTAATTCAGAATATAGAATTAGCACATGAACTTTAACTTATTTAGGGCACAACCTGCCAGACATTAGAGCTAGGCCAAGCACAGATGTAGATTTATCTATGTAACTAAGACTGCTTTACTCTAAGTTAACGGTGCTGTCACACAGATGTCCTGCTAGTGGTCTTTCAATAAGCTTCTGGTTGGCCACCGTGAGACCATGTTGCTGGCCTTTGGCCAGACCCAGCACGACTCTTCTTTTGTTCTTAACGCCAGGATCTCTGTTAGAAGACTTTAAGGCACTGGGGACAGGTTATTTGAAAGACCATGTTCTCTCACATTGTCTGTCACCTTTGCACTTCTGCCTTCACAGACACCACTGACTGGGCCACGGAAGAGGGCCTGATTTGGTGGTGGCATCTAGGACGAGGACATCCCTTCCACTCAAAGTTTGGTCGGCTCCGTGTTTTATAGCAAATACTCCAGACATCCTCATTTTGTCAGGATTTTGGGTTATTCTAACTTTGTACCCTACACTTACAAACGGCTTTCATGTTGCACTGTTTTCTAATTCTTAGTTATGCTTTATTACAATCTTGTTGCAATTTTAGTGTGTGTGTGTGTGTGTGTGTGTGTGTGTTTGTGTGTGTGTGTATTCAAACCATATGGTGAGCCACCATGGTGACCCTTGTAGTAGAAAAGTGGGATACAACTCTAACAATTTTTTAATTGGTTTTTAAACAAATACAAACGCAATAACCATTAAACACTTATTCAGCAGTACATCGAAGGGTGCATGTTTTATCCATTGTCTCTAGACATGCACTTACACATTCAACACTCAAACATAATTACTTAATGTAACAACTCCACTGAGAATGTTGAAAGGCTGGTATAAGAAAGTCTTGATTTTGGTCATTAACATAGTTAAAGAAAGGGGTCCACATTTCCTGGAAGGTGTCTCTCTTTGTTGTGCTTTTAACTGCTCTCCTGTGTCTGGTGAGACACTCAGAAATTGCTATATCCCAGATGTTATTTTTACAAATCTCTTTAAGGAATCTAAATCAGGGGTCAGCAAACTTTTTCACCACTGTCCCTCAGACCTTGTGGGGGGCCGGACTATTTTTTTTTGGGGGGGGGGGAATGAACAAATTCCTATGCCCCAGAAATAACCCAGAGATGCATTTTAAATAAAAGCACACATTCTACTCATGTAAAAATACGCTGATTCCCGGACCGTCTGCGGGCCAGATTTAGAAGGCGATTGGGCTGGATCCGGCCCCCGGGCCTTAGTTTGCCTACCCATGATCTAAATAAATACATCATTTTGCTCCGTCGTAAACTACAGAGCCGTATGAAAATTTCTTTGGCTGCCATTTTTTGCAGTGACTAGGCAGTAAGTCCCACTGAATGCAATGGCACATACTTCCAAGTATACATGAACAAGATTGTTTCTTTGGATCTACCCTTCTGTGTGGTGAGCATATCCTGGATAACAGATCTGTCAATGAAAGGCAGCATATGTGCACTGCACATTCGTGACTGTAATCAAATCACGTGGGAATACACTTACCCATCGGTTCTTTGATAACACCGTAATAATCTGGAGCATCATTGGGATCTACTGGTTCTAGGAATGGCCATGCCATCTTGTGAGCCTGTTAGGAAAAGGAGATATTCAGTTCAAAATTCACTTCATTCATTAATATGAACCCCATTTCAGCCCAAGTGTAGTGGGCTGGATCGACTGTTGGCTGTTCCACAAACAAATGGGCTCCTTCCATTCACTGATGCTACTCAGAACCAGCAGAGGCTCCAGCTAAAGAAGAAGGGGGAGGAGAGATTATCTTTGCTGATTCCCTTTATCCTACACTATCTCACATGCTGTTTCTGAGCAGCTTCTTGGAAGCAGAGGGAGATGCAAGAATCTGCAATAATTGTCTTCCCCTTCCTACAGTGGAGCATCACTAAGCAGAAACCAGGATCCAACTCTGTGTGTCTGAACTGCATGGCGTTGGGAAGGGATGTATGAGGAGATATTTATAATTTTGGGCAATTGCTACCTACTAAGTGACCTGCTCTGACTTCAGAGGGAGTTTGATGTCCTCAAGAGTGCTTTTCAATTCCATGCATTTAATGAAATTCCATTGCCAAAAGATGTATTAGAACCGAATTTAAATATGCTGGGGGACTAAATTAAAATGAACCAAGTCTGGTCCTTACCTGTAATGACCGTAGCACTCTCTTCAGCCCCTCATAATCTTTATCAGTCAAGGGACTGAGTACTGTCATGGCATCTTCAGTTGACTGACATTGCGGACAGACATACTCATCAATGAGGTCTGCCTCACTTTGCAAAATACCAACGCAACGTCCATGATACCAGTTCTGACACCGGTCACAGCCAATGTAAAATCTGCAAGATCCCAAAAAAACCAGTTAACCTTTTCATGAAAATATTCCACTGGTCAGAAATCTAAACCGAATTTGCCTCTCGAATTTGAAATGAAACATGCTATAAATGCTAATCAAGCTACATGTTTACTGAAATAATTGTAACAGCATTCAATTGTGAAGAAAAATTACCAAAAACCACCAGAATGCCTATATTACGCAAATCCAATTGAAAAAACACGTAAACGTGATAGGCCGTATAGTAACAATTGCAAGGCTATTTACTCAAAACTACTTTTCAAAAATTAGATACAGCTTCTTATAATACCATTAAAAGAAGAAGTATCTAATTTCTGAAAAGTAGTTTCGAAGAAACATTACCAGCATCAACAACATTTAATCTCAAGCAATTGAATTATCTACAGACCGTAATAACTTGCAAAGCTGAAAGAAACAAAAGTGAAGCCAGAAATCATACATTTTGCATTTGCAAACAGAGGTGTTACCAAAAGTAATAGTTTGCCCAACTATTTTTTAATATATCTATATTCATTTAAAAAAGGTAATTCAGAGTCCTGCAACATATTAAAGGGGTACTCATAACAGACTTAATACCACTCAGATACCCGTACCATATTCAGTTTAAACAAAGCATAACTTTAATTGCAGTAAGTTAGGAACTTCTACTAGCTATTGTATTTTGTAGGAAATGTGTTGTAACAAATCAGTAAAATTTGCCTGCTTTAGAATATTAACTTGTTTTATTAGAAATACTGCAAACCCCACTTTTCCTGAAAGTCAAACATTCATCATTTTGAGCAACATTTCATATATTTTTTTTAAAAAGTCACATCACTAGATACAACATATGTGGAACAATATTTCTTTTTTGTTCAAGAAACACATTACCAAACTCAGAGCAGTTTGCTACCTATATATTAAATAAGAGGTTCTTGTCAGAACTCACTGTGACTCATCATAAGGTGTTCTGCAGATACAGTATAATTCCTCACTGCTGCCCTCTTGTGCCCGTTTACACTCATTACAGATGTACACATCCATTTTCTTAGCCTCCTTTTCTGTGATGCCAACACATTCTCCATGATACCAGTTAGTACAAAGATCACAGCCAATATAGAACCTAAAAGTATTTACAATGAAAATGACAATGTAATTGTCATTTCAAATGGCATGGCACTTGCTAACCTGATTCCCTGAAACGTTCTGATTTCATTTTCCTAACTACATCAACCTAGCCTTCCAAAGCTAACCTCTGAAGCTAATGCGGTGGACATAGTTCTTTAGGGCCTGGTTCAATAAACAGTTGTATTTCTTAGAAAAACAGGTTGGTTGAATTCTGAAATATGCGAATGTCTCAACTGTGAATGCACAAACACAAGGCCAAAGAAAAAGATATTCATTTTCAAAACTGTGCAGCTAAGAAGCCACTTAAATAGAGGCTAATTTTGTAAGATTTGAAAATGTCTATCTCCATTTTAAAAAACAAAGCACAGACACAACTGGAAGTTAACAGGTACACTAAAAAGAGCATGCATACCAGCCATGTGTAAAATACATATTGGTATAACATGACATGAAGGAAAATGGGACAAGTGGATGTAAGTTTTAAAATTTCTAAGAAACAGCCTGAAATTGGTGGAACTTGACTCTTTAAAACTGAAAGGCTATTCCTTCAATAATGTAAATTCTCAAGACAACACTGTGTGACAGATCAAGTATGGTATGGTTAAGGCATGAAGTAAAAAAAACCCACACAATTCTGCACGCATCTCTTTCACACTGGCAATTTTGCAAGTCGATATCATTTGACTGCATCTAAACTCAAATGCGACTACCAAAGTTATGGAGGAAAAAGAGCCACGTCTGTGGCATACCGTGTCAAACCACAGTCTGACGCTCCAATTCTTTCCCATTCGTCCTGGTTGGGGGCAAACCATATATCCAAAACTAGGTTGGAGGGGTGGAGAGGTACTGTGCGCCTCGAAACAAGAAGGGAGAGAAGGAAGGAAAATGCAGCCAGTACGGGAAGGAGCATGTTGATTCTTAAGGGCGATTCTAAGCTCGTTCATGTGCCACCAAAGCTGGTTTGGTGTTACATCTTGAATGAGCTTCTATCTCGAAGCTAATTTGAGTACGCCTTCAGGGCGCCCTCTCCTCGTGCACCATGTTAACATTTTATTAACGTTATGGGCTGAATTCCTGCAGACTGATCGGCTCCAACACAAAACATTGCTGCACAGCAATGCTTAGTATATATTCTGTTCCCTATCCCCAGCTCATAAAAAGGTTACTCCCCCCCCAAAATAGCTTGGAATTTATTTACTACGGCTTCAATGCTCTCTTTGTAGCATTGTTGAGGAACTTCTCCACTTTAATAATAATAACAAATTTTTATTTATACCCCACCCTCCCCAGTCAAAGCTGGGCCCAGAGCGGCTAACAACAGTAAAATAATACAGCATTCTAAAATCAATTCATTATAAAATCAGTTCAAATCAAATTGATGGCAACCACTGGGCTAGAGTTCTGTGAAGAATTACCAAAGGAGGGAGTCAGGCTGTGCCTTGGCCAAAGGCGTGGTGGAACAGCTCTGCCTTGCAGGCCCTGCGCAAAAAATGTCAAGTCCCGCAGGGCCCTAGTCTCTTGTGACAGAGCGTTCCACCAGATCAGAGCCACAGCCGAAAAAACCCTGGCTCTGGTTGAGGCCAGCCTAACCTCCCTGTGGCCCGGGACCTCCAAGATGTTTTTTGTTTGAAGACCGTAAGGTCCTCCGTGGGACATACCAGGAGAGGCAGTCCTGTAGGTACAAGGGTCCTAGGCTGTATAGGGCTTTAAAGGTTAAAACCAGCACCTTAAACCTGATCCTGTACTCCACCGGGAGCCAGTGCAGCTGGTATAGTACTGGGTGAATGTTATCCCGCAGCGAGGACCCTGTAAGGAGTCTTGCCGCAGCATTCTGCACCTGCTGGAGTTTCTGGGTCAGTCTCAAGGGCAGCCCCACGTAGAGTGAGTTACAATAATCCAGTAATTTTTAAAGCGATATCTCAGTTCACCACCTTTACTCCTGGCTTGCCTTCCACTGCTGCCACAACAGAACATCTACTGAGCCTAAAGAAACAGTTTTGCTACAGGATGGCCAGGCATACACACCACAAGGACTGCTAATACCAATACACTATGGCTTGGATCCAGGCAGCATGAGTGGAACTCTGTTCACACAGTGGGGCTTCTCTACCTTCTCCTCCTCTGAGCACCCCACCCACTCAATTCTGGATAAGTCCCCTCCCCATCAGGAGCAGCAGAGAGGCAGCAGTAGAAAGAATGCCCCATCACGAGAGCAGAATTGCTCTGTATGCAAGCCTATGGCTCCTGGTAGATTTGCTTCTCTTACGTTCTGTCAACCTCTGAGAAGACTGAGAACGTTAAGGCTATGGGCTTGAACTGAAAGAAGCCTCATCCCTACGCTTAGCATAATTCTAGCATAAAAACATATACAGAATGTGGTATGAATCGTCAGCTCTCTTCCATGCAATCACTGAAACTTGATTTTTAAAAAAAATAATCCAAAGTAACAAAACGGCTTGACTAAAAATTTAATAACCTTCAATTCGTAAATACCAATGCTGCTGTTCCATTTGTGCAGAAGGATTCTGCTTGAGCAACAAGGCGCACCACTTCTCTCCCCTGGTGTCCCCTGCACACTCCCAAAACCTGTTCCATAAGGTTGGGAGGTGGCCTCTGGAGCAGGTTTTTGGGGCACGAGGGAAGAGAAGAGAAAGGGAAGTCACGTTGCACAAGGAACTCTGTTCACGCAGTGCTGGATCCAACCCTAGCTGACCTACTCACAAACGGAGTAAGTTCAGAGTTGGAGTGGAGAATGAAACACCCTTCTAATTGTTTTGAACTGCAAGGGAGAAACTACCTTATTTGTAGAAATGCATTAAAAATGCTGAAAAATCCGAGATCTACTCCTAAGACTAGGTCCATTAAAATTAATAACACGATAGAAAGGATCCGGGTTTGGTGGCTCATGCTCAGGCTTAACAAAAAAAATGCTTTTTCACACACATGGTGGAATTACAGTGGTGCCCCGCAAGACGAATGCCTCGCTAAACAAAAAACCCGCAAGACGAAAGGGTTTTCCGATTTTTTAGTGGCTTCGCAAGACGAATTTCCCTATGGGCTTGCTTCACAAGACGAAAGCCCATTGGGAAATCTCCGGGGACAGCGGGGAAGTGCAGCGCGCCTTCTCCTCTGTTCCCGGACCTGTCCTGAAGGCTTGCGGTGGGAGGTCCGGGAAAAGAGGAGAAGGCGCGCAGCGCTTCTCCTCTGTTCCCGGGGCTTGCGGTGGGAGGAGGGTTTTTCCTCCCCACCGCCAACATTCAGAACAGCATTCTGAATGTTGGCGGTGGGGAGGAAAGCCCTCCTCCCACCGCAAGCCTTCAGGACAGGTCCAGGAACAGAGGGGAAGGCGCGCAGAGGAGAACAGAGAACAGGCGCGCAGGGCTCTCTAAGCTGCGGATAGCAGCCTGCTGCCCCGCGCGAGGGGCGCTCTGCTTAAGAGCGCCCCTCGCGCGGGGCAGACATTCGCAGCTTGGTGAGCCCTTCAGGACTTCCCCGCAGGGCTCTCCAAGCTGCGGATAGCAGCCTGCTGCCCCACACGAGGAGCACTCTTAAGCAGCGCGCCCCTCGCGCGGGGCAGCAGGCTGCTATCCGCAGCCTAGGCAGCCCTGGGGGAACTCTTCTGAAGGCTGGCGGCGGGAGAAGGGCTTGTTTTCCCACCGCCAGCCTTCAGAAAGCTGTTCTGAAGGCTGGCGGTGGGGAGAAAAGTCCTTCTCCCCCCGCCAGCCTTCAGAAGAGGTCCGGGGACAGACTGTCCCCGGACCTGGTCTGAAGGCGGTCTCCATAGGAACGCATTAATTGATTTTCAATGCATTCCTATGGGAAACCGTGCTTCGCAAGACGAAAAACTCGAAGAAGAAAAAACTTGCGGAACGAATTAATTTCGTCTTGCGAGGCACCACTGTAATTTCAAATATGCCACCTCAGCCACATGGTTTCACTATGCTGCATTTTACAATACCGTACTTTTCCGTCTATAAGACGCCCCCATGTATAGGAACCCCCTATTTTGGGGGACTCAATTTTAAGAAAATGAGGGGAGATGGCCCAAAGTTGTTGAGCTTCTCCCCCCCCTCCACAGCTGCACACGGGAAACACCCCCTAGATTGTTTCCCGCGCGCAGCGGCATAGGGGGAAGTTGCGCGCGCGCCGCTTCTCTCCCCCATGCCACTATCCGTGTATTGGACAACTCCAGTTTTTTGACACAATTTTTGAGTCAAAAAACCTCATCTAATACATGGAAAAATACAGTAATAAGTTCTAATAAAGAAACATTAGGCTGCATCATGTTGTTGTGCCACTGCCAGCAGTTCTAACTAAACTGATTTGTGAAGCTGTTAACTCTTAAATCGCAGTAAAAGGCTCATTTGCTCATTCTGCTATAAAGCACCTGCAATCGTTTAATTCCTTTTGCTCACTGTAGTCCAGAGGAAGAAAAAACAAACAAAAAACCATATGGCTGAAATTCCAGCCTATGTTAAAATGCAGTACTGCACTGCATTGTGTCCCTCTCCTCAGAGAAGGCTCTTTGCTCCAGCAGATCTTTTGATGAACTAAAGCGGGAGAAGTGATTTTTAAATTAATTTTTGCAAATCCCCCCTTTCTTTTGCAGCCCCTGGTACTACTTCCCATATTTTTCTGGAGGGTTCCTCTGCAGTATGTTAGGGGACAGGGCGGGGAGGCAGCATTCAGGCAGCAGAGGGAAGGAGAAATCAGCAAGACACTCTGTACCCTAAGTTCAAGGAACCGTCTGCTGGACTGAAGAGCCTTTCTTGTGAGCGGAGGGACACAACTGGATAAAACGGAACAAGACTCTACCTTAATATGATGATCATTCATAAAGCTTTGCTCTAAAGATGGGAACAAGAAATGGCAGACTGGGGACTTGTGACTCCCACAAATTTAGCACAGCTACAGCGGCTTAGTAAAAAGTCTAAAGTTGGCCTGGCAATGAATACCAGAGACTGGAGCAGGACAAGACTCAGAAATGAATGCTTCACTTTGGTACCATAACCAGAGATGAATTGCCGATTTTGATCTATTTAGTAAAAGTGAATTCTGTGAACAGAGCACAGTTTCACTAAAAGGACCTTTTAGGTGGTACTGACTTTTACTGGTTCTCAAACTCTAATGAGCTACAAGTCCAAGCTATTTCTGTCCATCCCACCCTAATGTTTTCTCCATTACAGTCGTACCTTGGTTCTCAAAGGTAATCTGTTCCGGAAGTCTGTTTGACTTCTGAAGCATTCGAAAACCAAGGCATGGCTTCTGATGGGCTGCAGGAGCTTCCTGCACTCAAACAGAAGCTGCGTCGGATGTTCAGCTTCCAAAAAACTTTGGAAAGCCGGAACAATTACTTCCGGGTTTTCGGCATTTGGGAGCCAAAATGTACGAGTACCAAGGGTTTGAGAACCAAGCTACGACTGTGTAGAACTCTCCCTTTCCTTGTTTAGTATTATTATTAAGTTGAACATATTTTATATAGAACTGCAGTTTCCATTTTGTTAAGTGCCTTCAGCTTCTAAAATACCAAATCTTAAAAGTCTGAAAAAAGGTATTAAATAATCTAAGAAGAAATAAACACTTAAAAAAATGTACTGCAGCACAGTAACTTGGACTCTATGTAAACTACAGAAGAAATGCTTCTCCCCTGTGCAGAAATCTCTTTGCGGGATGTCCAGAGCCTGTTGAAGAGAAGAAGACTGGCCTATAATCCCTTTCTTCCAAAGCAGAGGCATAAAGACAAAGGAAAGAATAAAAGCAAAATAAAGGATGTGCAATGTGAGACATCATATAATGGAAACATGCAAATAGATAAAATATGAATCACAAAAACTAACAGACTGGTATTTAGAAATACAATCCTGAGTGCTTACATCTTCAGTACCTTCCCAGTGACCGTATAGACAACTGATATATACATATATACAACCCCATTTCTGGTAATCTCCCACAACTACTAACTAAATGCTAAAACTAAACTAAGTATAACACAAACACCTTTAAGATCCACTACTCACTTAGATTCATCATAAGGCGTCTTGCAGATGCAGTAAAGCTTGGTGTCCTTCTTGGATTCCTTTGAGGTAGTAGATATCATTTTCTTTTTCTTCGATTTAGAAGACGAGGACTCTTTCTCTTCCTCTCGTTTTCTCTTATGGGATGAAACGGGTGTCGTGACCGTGGTTGTCGATGCAACATTGGTACTGTGTGGTGGTGGTGGAGGAGGAGGTGGTGGTGGAGGTGGAGGAGGAGGAGGAGGAGGAGGTGGTGGTGGTGGAGGTGGTGGTGGTACTGCTGCTGCGGCAGCAGCGGCGGCGGCAGCTGCCTGCGCCTTTTCTTTCTCTCTCTTAATTTTTGCCAGGTCTTTCTTTAGCTCTTCCTAAGTGAAATTAAAAGCAAAGGAACAGCAAACATGGACAGTTAATTACAAGGTCAATCTAGATATACGCCATTAAACACACGGAGCTAGTCGCTCCTGCTGTGTATGCAAGTTTTCTGCATAGCTGTCAACTTTCAGATTTGAAAATAAGGGATCAGCAGCCTCGAAAATAAGGGATCAGAAGCCTCACCTGTCCCAGGGACAGTCTACGGGATATCTAACAATCTGGGATAGCAGCAGGAAATGGCACTAGAATAAGGGAATTTCCCGCAAAAAAGGGGAAGGTTGACAGCTATGGTTTTTTGTATGGGTGGTGAAGATTTCGCACGGGGGTTCTGGTCCTGGCCCCTGTGAGCGTCGGTGGAGCACATATAAGCATACTCCACCCCTTTCTGCCTTCCTCCAGGTCCAAAAAGACCTGCGCATCAATTGGATGTGCCTAAAATAGTCGCCACATTTACTATGATACTGTGAGCTGCCCTGCGTAGAATTTATTAGACCACAGCATTTGTGGACTTCTGCATTTCCATAATGTTGTTTAATGGGTATTTATACTTTGTAAACGGCTTAGAGGTCTGTTCTGGCATTAAGAGGTAAATTAATTAATGATTAGGGGGATGCCAAA
Source organism: Podarcis filfolensis (assembly GCF_964270895.1). Taxonomy (NCBI): domain Eukaryota; kingdom Metazoa; phylum Chordata; class Lepidosauria; order Squamata; family Lacertidae; genus Podarcis; species Podarcis filfolensis. The sequence continues at coordinate 102,085,602 of NC_139605.1, read as the reverse complement.
GCTCTGTCAAGAAATCAGAAATCAGTTTGCTACCAAAGAAGAGAACAAGGCACACAGATCTAGTTTTATGAGATGCAAACCAACAGGAAAACATTTAAATGGAATTATCTTAATGTAGTATCTGTGCCTAATTTATCAATATACCAACATTTCCTTAATAATAAATAGCTCTGCATAGGCATATTCATGTGTATAACTTTATATCAACTTAGCCTTTGTTTTGGAGGCCTAAGGAAGCAAATCTCACCAAAACCCAAAGGAAAGATTTAAGACTATGATGAGCTATACCTAGAAATGTGAATGATTAGCCCTTTGCTGATTGCTATCGCTAATCTTCAGTAAACATACAAATTTATTTTTACTATAACTACTAAAAAAGTAAGAAAACACCCATACGAGGTGTTTTTAAGGATCTGACTTGGGCACTAATAAGCAGTTCTATGAGAGACAAAAATTAGAAATGTATGTGAAGCGGCAACTTAATCCAAGATGACCAAAGGAGTCACAAATTACTCTGCAAGTAGGTGGAAACTAAATATTTTACCTAAATATTGTTCTGTTTTGTGGTAAGACGGCATGGAATTCCCACAGTGCTAAATCTGTCTGGAACGGACCAATTAAGATTTCAGCTAACAGGGGTTCTGGATCATCAGTCAAGAGTGAAGGCCAAGGGAATATAATGGGAGAGAAAGTGCTAAAATGTGGCAAACTGCACTGAGACAGAATGCACTTAAGTTAAAATGCATATATTGAGTGGGAATATCCACGAGTACAAAAAGTCTAGCTCTGAACTTTCTCTTACATTTACCTGCACTTCAATTTGTAAGTCTTTGTCCAGAAGTGCCCTTTTCTTTAGTATTTCCGCTTTAAGTTGTTCCTTATGTTTGAAGAGCAGAGCCGAGAGTTTAGTTGCATTCTGTTTACTGCGCTTTTGTTCCACACTCTCTTCTCGCTTTCGTTTCTTAGCAGCCTGTTTTTCTTCTTTATCTATCTTATCCAGAATATACTTCATTACTTGGTTGCACACTATCATTCTGGAGAAGAAATAGAAAAAATACTATTATGAAGAGACTAATAAGGGGGCGATGGAGAACCACAAAGATTGCATTTAGTAATCAAATAAAAATAAGAATAGTTTTAAGATAATGACTAAAGCTGAAGAGCAATTTTAGGGAGAAGAAAAAAATATCAATCAGAAACCAAATCTTTTTATAGTACCACAGCCTCTATATTAGATGTTAGTACACATTATGTGAAGCTACAAGGTGTATAAACAGGCACCCCAACCCTCTAAATAATATTCTGTATTCACAGCTTTCCTTTCTTTTCCATCGTTCAAATTTTGTAGAATAGTAAAAATACCAGCACACATGGGACAATGTCAGGTCATATTGTAAGCATGCAGAAAAAACATGGAGCGGTTTAAGTAAAGGGATGCTTACAAAAACATACTGTTATCCAATTTTGTAGCATTGTGCATTTTGTGGTTTCTGTGTAGGATCAGAGGTTGGAAGAAGTTACTTAAAAGAGATCGCAATATTGAGTCGTATGGTCGCAGCAGGAGAAAAGAGACCCCCGGGCTTCTTCTCTGCCTCTTATCCCCCCTCCTCCTCTCCAGCCTCCAATTCTGCTCTCCACCAGACTCTTCCTGCTCACTAAACCCTGTTACCTCTTCACCTTCCAACACCTTCTCCCCCTAGTCTGCTCCCTTTTCTCCCTCTGACCACTCACTGTCATCCCACCACCAATCCCCTGGCTCCAGATCTTCTCTCTTGGGGGTTCCCCAGCTGTTGACTCCCACCACTTCTTTGCACCCAGCCAGTTCATGACACAATGGCTCAAACAAACATGAGCAATCATTTCTATGAGTAAGTTGGTAGTAAACGTTTACATTAGCACATATTCTTCTACACTGGAAAATACTGAAAGGAACCATACGCCTTGCTTAATGTCTGTCCATCTGCCTTACCGCTGATTCTCTTCCCGTTCAGCAGGGGTCAACGTCTTTTTCTGTTTTAGATGCTCGATCACAGCGTTGTGCTTCATTACCACCTTCAAGAAAAGGGGGTGGGGGGTGGGAAATCAAAACCTTTGATGGCAAGAAGCGACAAAATGAAACACACTTTTAAAGCTGCAGGTAATTTTAAACCTGAGTGTCACAGAGATTAAACCCATTGCCAGTAAAGTAAAAGCGACCTTCATTTGCTCAGCAGTTGCCTGTGCAATTCTGGTGAAGGGAAATAGGAGCCCTTGACTCCTTCTAAAGCTGAGGAAGAAGCAGATCAGAAGGGGTGGGGTGGGATATTAGCTGCAGAGGAAGATTTGATGGAGAAGTACGTGAGCTCAGAGTGAAGCATTCTCCGAGTTTCAATTAAAGAGGACTACAAAATGCTTTTGAAGCTCTCCTTCAATTCTGTACAGAAGCCTTCAAAGTATTTTAGATGTATGGCACTATAGCAGGGATAGCCAACATGTTGCCCTCCAGATGTTGTTCGACACCAGCTTCCATCAGCACTAGGCAGAATGACCAATGGTGATGGATGATGGGAGTTGAAGTTTAACAAGTGGGAGGACGGGGACATCACCTACTCTAACACTGTAGTATGGCAACAGAATTGACTGTGTATGAATTTTCTTCCCCAGATCCATCACTAGTAGTTTACAACACTAGGCTGCTATCATGCCAAGTCTTCTCTTCTACAGAAAAAATGTAATGCGGAAATAGCGTGGAAGACTGAGCAATCAGATCCGAGTCTCTTCTCCCCTGAACTGAAGATGCCCTGGCAGCAAACTTTGAAGTAGTAAATCATGCCACCAAGTACTTAAAAAAAAACATTAGATACAGAACATCTGTTACATTTACAAAAAAGGGATATGCAATGTAGTTTAATAAGGAAAGACCCCTAAGATTTAAACCAAATGCACAGGCCAAAGGATTCACATGCATACAGCTTGACGGCCAAGAGCAGGAGTGATAATGTCTTTGGATAAGTGTACCTGTTTCTGGATAATGTCACTCTGATTAGAAGCCTGGAGGGAGTGCTCACGTTTAATTTCAATATGCTGCTGTTTTTTCTTCTGCTGCTGCTCTCTGAGCTGCTGAACCCTTTGCAGTTGCTCTTGAACGCTGGCCGCTTGAACAGTTACCACGTTCTGGATCTGATGAGCTTGCACCGGGCCGGCTTGCTGAATCTGAATAGGCAACTGAAGTTTAATTTGCTGAGGCAGACCACCTTGCTGGGCCTGTATCTGAGCCACAACATGGGACTGGAGCTGAGAGAACACCTGGACTTGCTGCTGAAGCTGTGGGACTGTGATCACCTTAGTCTGCGGTGGCTGGATTTGCAGCTGAGGACGTGGAGATTGCACGGTAACTTGATTTACGTTTGGCGTGGGGGGCAGAGTTTGAACCGAAGTTGGAACCTGGGGCTGCGAAGTCTGGATTTGGATCGAAGGATGCGGCTGCATGGGGACGTGCTGTGGCGCTGGAGTCTGGACCTGAGCTGGCTGAATCATCTGAACTTTGGGCGGGGTCTGTGGGTGTACCCCTGACTGGGCCTGGCTTTGAACTTGAGCTAAAGGCTGCCCTTGCGGAAGGCTCTGGGGTGGAGTCTGAGCAGCGGCTGGAGTTACGGTTGGTTGCGATACTGGAGGCTGTGCTTCGGAGATGACTGGGCATGGAAGTGAAGCTGGAGGCTGAGCTTCGGCGGCTGCCTGGGCTTCAGCCCGAGGTGGAGATTGAGTAGGCTGCGTCTGAGCTGGAGGCTGAGGCTGAATACTCTGGGGTTGCCCCTGAGACTGGCCTTGGAGCTGACTCTGAGGCGGCTGGGGTTCAGGAGGAGGAGGAGGAGGAAGCTCTGGCGCTGGCTGTGTTTGGGTCTGTGCTTGAGAAGTTTGCTTCTGTTCTCCTGCAGCTGGGGAGATAAAAAGCAGGACTTACCTTCAGAGCCATACTAACAACAATCTGAGGAGCAGCTTTCCTTCTCTAAGAAGCCACCACAAGGCTTCAGCATTTCTAAGCCCGAAAAGCATTCCCAAAGAAAAACTACTTTTATTTCAAAGCTGAAATGCATTTGTTTCCATTTAATATACATATATATTTTAAAAAACAACCCTACCTGGTGTTGAGGTGGAAACTGTAGTTGTAGTAGTACTAGCTGCAGTAGCTGCTGCTGCTGGTGGTGGAAGTGGGGTGAAAAGAAACCGCTGGATTGTACCATTTGGCATAGCTGCTTGCATTAGCTGTTGTCCTGGTCCTGGTATTACCGTGACACCCTGCGGGATCAACTGCAACTGCCCAGTGGTTTGACCTTGCCCTTGAATCACCACAGTCAAACCTTGACTGCCACCCTAAAAGTGGGGTAAATGTAAACGTCAATACCCATAAAAGATCCCAATGGAGTATATCAAGGGCTTGCACCGTGTAATGAACTTTCCAACTGGAACGGTTGGTGACACCCAATGTTGGTGCATCCCCTTCTCCTCCCCTGTAATCACCCACCCACAATTTGCTCCCGGAGGCCCCCCAACCTTTCAGAGAAAAACTTGATCGAATACACAGGAGCTGCAGGGAGGAGAGAGAATCCCTTCCACCGCTAGTGGGTAAGATTTCACCCACAAACTCTGGCATCTGGTTATTTAAAAGAGCAGTCTTTTATGAAAAATAATTTACCACACCTATAAGTTGTTGCAAATAGAGAGGGCGGAAATTGAAAAGTTTTTCAACAACAAAGCTTACTGGGAAATGATATATACTGAATTGAAAAAGATGTTTAAAATAACATTTGTTTTAAAAAAACAAACCCCACACAGTGGCCTTTCTTCTGGGAATTATAGGGGTAGAACTACCAAAACGGTATAGAAATTTATTCATACATGCAACTACAGCGGCAATGATGTTATTTGCTCCAAAATGGAAAGAAGAAGGCCCGAATAAAGAAGAATGGATACAAAAACTTATGGATTATGCAGAGATGGTGAAATTTACTAGAAAAATAAGAAATCAAGATAACAAAGTTTTTATAAATGGATGGAAATGATTTATTGAATATGTACAAATAATCTGTAAACAGATACAGACACTGGCAGCATTATTGTAATAACCTGCAGTTTCATAAGAGTAAATAATTAAAGTAGATGAATAAAAGAATAAGTTAAGTTAATTTAGAATATGCAGGAAACGATAAAAATAAATTTAAGGAACCGCAGAAAGAGGTGGAAGGAAGCAAAGTTTTGAAATGTGTGTGTGTGTGTGAGAGAGAGAGAGAGAGAGAGAGAGAGAGAGAGAGAGAGATTTTCATATACATTTCAATAGTTTTACAGTCATTTTAACATTTCAAAATTAGACTTCCTCCTCTTTCTGAGTTTTGAAATGTTAAAATGACTGTAAAACTGGAAATCATTAAAAAAAGAAAGAAAGAAAAGTTTTTCAACAATAATGCAACAGAAACTAAACATGTCATTTGAGATCAACCCATTTACCTCACGCGGTAGAGGAACCTTAGCTTATCATGAATCTTTTCCAAACTTCTTACAAAAATGTAGTAGATGCAGTTATTAACTCAGAAGATGCCTGCTTTAAATTGACATTGCACGTGCAAGGAAAGGCAAATCATCGCCACACAACAAACATCACGAAAGCTTACCTGTCCTTGTGTGAGCTGTGTGAGCTGCGCCATTGTAAGTTTCACCTGACCCTGTTGAGGACGAGGTGGGTGTGGTGATGCAGCTTGCGGCTGCATGTGCTGCAAAGGGGCTCCTGGAGTTGTCACTACCTTTGGATTTGCAGAAACGGTGGTAGCACTAGACACTGCTGTGGAAACAGGCTGACCTCTGATTATCTGGGTCACTACTTGCTGGGTCTGGCCTGCATGGACATATCATTTGTATTATTCAGAAGCTGTTCCCACCACAAGAAGCCTATGTGTAAAAGAAATCCAAGGCTGCTTCTCCCTCCCATCTACCAAGTTCCATTGACCAGTAAAATCACTGGGTCCACTGACCAGTCGTGTGCCTCTATGTCTCTTCAAAGCCATGAAAAAAAATGCAGCCTAGTATTACGTTTTCCTCATTCTGCAGCTTAGTTATAATATATGCCAACGTGGCTAAGCTTTGGTCCTCTGGATGTTGCTGGGCTTCAATTTCCAACAGCATAGCCAATGGCCAGGGATAATAGGAGTTGTAGCCCAACTGTATCTGAAGGGCCGAAGCTTAGCCACTCTTGATAGAAGCCAGGATGTACAGGAACACGTAACTAGTTATGGAAGTCCAGGATGGGCTTGGACTCGTGTTTCTGAAAAAGAAGCCTTCAGTGCAGTCTGCAGTGGATCTCAGCTTTTCAAACCACAAAAAAGAAGGCAAAGATTCCTATCGTCTAGCAGAAGCACCTTGTCTGAGCCTAAGAACAATCTGAATACCAGCCAGAGTATTTATCGTATTTATGATTCAGAAACAAAAATAAGTAGCAAAAGGCATAGTGCTTTCTTTTTAGTATTATTCAGCTGACTGGCCCGAAATGTTTAAGTTTTATCGGTAACTTAAAGCAAAAACCCTAACACAGACATGCCTGAATTAGTGTTGATGATACTTCTTTTTCTTTTTTAAATGAAGAAAAAAAAATCATGGATTTCACATACTGAAGGTTTAAAAATCAAAATTAACCTACTAGTTGGAAGAATACCTTGCTGTACCACGACAGGTGTTCGAATGATGGTCTTTCCTAATGCTGATTGCTGAAGTGGTGTCCTTATGACTGTCATCCCAGGCCGGAGAGGTGTCCCAGCCATGACCTACACAAGTTACAAGGAAAACAGTCAACTTTTTCTTGAACTAAACTTATTTCTATACATATTGTGACTCGTATATGGGAAAAAAAACCACTTTTAAGAAACCATTTTTTAAAAAAATGGTTTTTCAGGTAAGCTAAAAGTTGAAAAAAGCAAAACATCCCCCAAAGTTAAATATAAAATGTAACAATATATAACAATATACTGTTAAATTTTTACTTTGGGTTCCGCCCCCCCCCCCAGCTTTTTATTTATCCAAAACACTTTTCAAAAGCCTTTTTAAGGTGCAAACTACATTACTTTTTCTCTGGTTAATCCACCGCTCTTCAAACATCTCCATTCATATTTCTTTTCATGAAGTTTTATTTATGTAGTGCAACCCAAACATTTGCAACAATAATAAAACTCCAGCGCTATGAAAAATGAAATCACGTATGTCTTGAGAGAAAACTGGAAGAAACAACAGACCGACCGACCGAGAGAAACACACAAGAGGACCCATAAAAGAAAAAATCCCTTGGGGCATTCTTCAAACATGGGTAGCAAGGAGACCTGAACCGGCCCAGAAGCCAGCTGATTTAAAGCAAGTCCCCATGGTGAAGATCTACTGAGAGATAAGTGACAAAAGTAGACAATGTTCTAGTTCGTGCATAATACTCAGCCAGGCCATGACTTAGCAGAAACATGCAGGTTCCTACAGCAACCATGGCTTAGCCCCAGGTAGTGCTGGAGGAGTAGAAAAGTGCAGCGGATGCAAGCTTTGGTCCAGGATGCTAGCTTAGTGTTATGCGCAAACTGGGCCAATGAGTGTCTCTTAAGAAAATCAACAATTGTATGAAACACTAGGTTTAGATTTCAGATTTTTAGTTCCAAGTTCTGGCATGGTAAATAGTTTCTAGAGTAAACGCCATCTCAAATGGAGTCCAAGAGCAACCTTATTACAAAACTTCAAGATCATTAATCTTAAACAACAACAACAACAACAATCTTACTTGTGAAGCACTCGTTGTACACACCGTCCCTGTGTTATTTGGCCTAATAGTTACAGTTGCTGTCCTCGGCTGGAATGAAGTAAATGTTTGTTGGTTTGATCCAGTAGTTGATGGAATGATACCCAACACTTTCTGCTGCACTTGAACTACACCTATTTGGGAAAAGTATTCATCAGTTTAAAAACATTACTAAGTAAAAGATTAACACCCTCTTGTTTTAGGTGATGTGACTCACTCTGCAGAATATTTATACAGGTCTCTAAAGAATGAACCCACATTCAGGAGGGTTTGTACTGGTGTGCAGTAGGGAGAATTGACACATGTTCACTTAAATAAGAACCACACTATGCCTCAACTTGTACACCGCTAAAGAAAATAAGCAATCTTAGTCGCTGAGAATAGTTCTAAAATTTGAAAGTTTACAAGGGAGTTAAAGCAGAAGAGCAGGTCTTAGTTTGGGTTTAAAAATGATTTAACAGACATGTAGAAAACCTGCGAGCATAATGACAGCTCCTTCTTCAACTGAGAAATCGGGAACGGCACGAAGGATCACACATATCAATTCTAATCTGGCACAGAAATCTTTTGATCTTCCCTACAGAGAAATGGTATTTTGGCAACCAGTAGTTTGGCTAACCAGATTCCTTGCTAAATGTATTCCTTTATCATGGTTAAGACAGAAGAAAGAAATTCACTCGGTGGAGGGGAAAGGCAGTGCATGATCCCATGGTTCTCTCTTAATCGCTTTAACTACCATAAACAAAGTCTACATGTTACATCTGTATCTCTCCAGATATCAAAGACAAAACTCAAACGCATAGCTAAGTCTTTAATTGGTGTCTGAAACTGTAGAAGAGGGGGGGGGAAACTGAGCTCCCTTGGGGAGAGAATGCTACAAAGGGAGCCTCAATGCAAAGAAAATCCTGTATCTCCTATATCATGTGACCGACCCACATATTCCAGCTGACGGGACCACTAGCAGGGCCTCCCCTGCAGATATGAAAGCACAAGGCATTACCTGTGCAAAAGGCATTCCTGTAAGTAATTGGGCCTAAAGCCTTTTAGGGCTTTGTACACCAGTAGAACCACTTGAATTGAGCCCACTAGCACACAGGTATAGTGCAGTATTTGGTTGGATTGGCCACTGAAGCTACCTGTGCTCTGAGTGTTATCTTAGAAATGAGAAGAATCCATCCCTTCAGGGTGCTATATCACCCAGAACTGTCTTGTCTTCCAAATTCATGAACTTGGGAACCAACATCCCATAGCACCTCCATCTTATTAGGATTCAGTTGGTCAGCCCGCATTCAGCCAATCATGTCTCCAGGTACTGGTCCAGCACTTTCACAGCTTCTCCCAATTCAGATGGATTTTTTTTTGGGGGGGGGGGAGAAAGAGCAAGCAAGTGAGCCTGCTGGGTGTCAACTCCGTATTTGGCACGTGGTGCTCCAAATCCCCAGCTAACACCTCTGTTCAGTTTTGTACTGGTATTAACTAGCATGCCGTCAAAGATAGTCCTGAAAGTAGGCGTGGAACTGCTGCAACACAGTGTACTCAACCAGCAAGGCCTTTCCATGGTCAATGGCAATAAAAGTAAAAGCCTGGGAACTCTCTAATAAAACCATTTCCCAACATACTGAAAGGCATATGCAGCCCTTCTATTAAGCTTGAGAGTAGTTTTTTCACTAAAGTCTTCAAAAGCTGATAATGTGGAACATTATGTAGGTGAGCAAAGGGATATCAAAGATAGATCATTTCAAACAGGAACAAATTCCCACTGGAGAAACTTTAAAAAGCTAGAAATGTGACCACTCAATTTTCCTAGGAAAATATGCCTTTGGAACCTTCTTGCATTACATACCAGATAGGCACTGTCTCTATTGTCTTTTTGGCCCCTGCTGAAGACCTCCTTTTTCTAAAAAGTCTTTTAAGTGGGTATTTATTTATTTATAATTCCAGTTTGCATTTGCATGCATGTTTTGATGTTTTCATTGTTGAAATCGCTTTGTGATGCTTTATGAAAAAGCGATTCATAAATGGAATGAGCAAGAAAGAAAGAGTTCAAACTGCAACGGCGTTCTCCTACCTCCTTGAGTGGCTGGGACGTTAACAGCAACTATCTTGCTATTTGCTGGTAGAGGCAGCTTTGTTATCACTTTGCCTGCCATAGTCACTGGGCTGCTTGCAATCTGGAAAGTCTGACCACTGCTGGAAAGAGTTGTTGCCGATGTAGCAGTTGTGCTTGTGGCTAACAAAACAGGAATGGCGGTCAGTTTCTGTTTTCTTGAGACAGGCCACTAGCAGCAAGTATCATCGCAGCATTGTAGAAACCTATGGCATGGTTGCCTTTAAAATGCTGTGTGCTCTAAATAATGTCTCTTCGACAAGGAAAGGTCTTAAAAGCTGGCACTTTCTTATGAAGATTATAAAATCTTGAATGGTCGCAACAGTGGATAAAGAAATGCTTCTTTTAAAAAACAAGCCCCATCTTTACAGTACTTCAGTTCGTCCAGTGAAAATTTTCAGGACAGATGAAACAGAAGGGCTGCTTCATGCAACTCAATTCATTACCACAAGGAATGGTGACATCCTTACATGAATTAAATCTATTAACTGCTGCTAGCCATGACAGCTATTTCAAACCTTTATGACAGAGGCAACATACCTTTTTGAGTATCAGAATACAGGGGTAAGCTTTCCCCATCACCACCATGCATTGCTTTGAGCTTCCCTGTGAAACGTGACTGTTCTCTTGAGGAGACATGAGTACTAGGCTCAATGAATGAGCCTTGGCCTAAACCAGTTTATGCCCTTATAAAGCAGTTGAGGCACACCCCATACCCCATGTTGACAAATGTGTTAACCCACAACTACAGCTTTTAACAGGAAAAAAAAGTCTTCCCCATTCAAGGATGTAGCTGAAGAGAGCATCGATTAGGTTTTAAATACTTTGTGTGACTGCTTCCCAGCTGCGAGCTTATCGGCAGTCCCCTATCCCGTTGGAGATCATGGCTAAGAGATGCCCGGGCATATGAACCACCTCTAATAGTACAAGTAAAAATTTGGTTATATGTGTTTTGTTTTTAAAGGGTGAAGATTCTCCATCTTTTTTCTCTTTTTTTAAAACTAACTCACTCATTTACCTGATGAAGACTGGCCTTGTTTAACCCAGGTAGCAAAAGTCTGGTGAAAGTTCTTGTTCTGCTGGAATGTTACTGTAGCTGGAGATCCCACTTTAGTAGCAAGCACCACTTTGGTTCCACTGGGAATAGAGCGTGGCAGTGGGCCAACCATAACTTTCTGAGGAGTGGAGACGGTGGTTGCCGTACCGCTGGTAGTCGTAGCTGTAGCGGCGCCACACACGGCAGGCAACTGCTTCTGTTGCTCCAGTCGCTTCTAAAGGAGTTAAGCAGAGGGGTAAAATGAAGAAAAGCTATCACTAGTCCGCTCTACAATATCAGCCCTCTCACCCTATGCTAAAAAAGCACACTAAGGCTGCTGTGATCTTATGAATGCTCATTGGAAAGCAAGTCACGCTAAACATAGCCGGACTTGCAAGTAGGTGTATGTCTGTACCACGTGCTTCACGTGAAAGTCATTTCAAATGCAAGAATTTTCAAACATGAGACGCCACTGTATTTGCAGACAGAGCTAGCAATAAGAAGGCTTCCAAAGAACAAGTGTTCACAAGTGCCAAGCTATTATCTGCTGAAAGTCTGACTAGATCGGATCTGGTGTACCGTAGCAGCTAGGAGACGGAGCTACAAAGCAGGATGCCTTTGCTTTGAATCTCTCCTCTTGCTACGACCGCTAGGGGGTGTTCCGCTCTTGTCATTTGTAACCTGTAGCTGGTAATAATACTGATCTGCTTTAGGATTTCATGTAAGAGATCCTGCACCCTCAAAATTGGGGTTGGGTTGGGAAAACACCCCAGAACAGCATGCAGGGGAAGATTGTTTCGTATGTGAAACTGTTTGCCTTAGAATGATGCTGAATTCCACCTTATTTAAAAATGTGTTGTACAGGGTTTGTGTTTAATTTTTTTTTTGGCGGGGGGAAGGCCAGGTTATATTAACAGAAAACCAACCCATATAAAGCAATTCTTTCAAAACTTAATTTCAAGTAAATAGCGTTTTCTGATTACATTATTTAATGTTTAATAATGTACAGAAAGGTGGTTCATAACTAAACATTAACCAGATTAATTTAAGAAAGATCAATTTAAGGTAGACTAAAAATCTGAAAGAAATATTATCTTCATTCTCATTATTAAGTGGTTTTTAACAATTTGAATAGCTGTAATCACTACAGTGCTTGGTTGTATTTCTATTTTGTTACATGCCCCTCATATACACAATGATTTGCTATAAAAATAGCACATTTTTAGAGAAAAGGGGAATTGGTTGGGTTTTTTTTCCTTTTTAACTGGAGCAACATTGTATCAGCTATCTAAAGCAGAAAGAATGGCTTTGTAATATGAACTCGCACTTGTCATTAAGAAATTTTAAGCAGTCACTGAAGAAACTATTATTTTGGTGGACATTTTTGAGTTGCCTTCCCTCCGTGGGTGCTACCCTTTTCATTTGTCTTATTTTTGTATTAATATGGGTTTGGTTTTTATTATAACGTCTTTTGTTTTGAAAGTCAAATGTACTAAAATATATAAAGCAAGCAAGGAAAATAAATAAATAAATAGGGTTGCATCTTAATTCATCATTAGCCACCCTGAGTGGACATATTGTTGAGAGAGATAGACATAAGTTTTCCAAAAAATAAATAATGAATGAGATGTTTAAAAAGAAGAGTAAGTATTGAAATAACTTTGCAGTGGTGACACCATTCTTTACTGGGCAAACAGGAAAAGTTACAGATTTTTATGACTGCATGCATGCATCAGAATTAGGAGACTGAAGGTGTATCCACTTTTTAAAATACTGATTTATACAAATTAATAATTTAGTTTTCATTCCAACATGGAAGCGTCTCCGATTCTATACTTGGCAGGATGTCAAACCTTACTTCCACAAGATCTAGGTTATTTAGGTATCTTAGCAACATCTACCCTGACACTTTTGTAAGACTGAAACACAACCCTGAAGGAGAGAATCAAATTCCAACTGTATGTGTAATATTAAGAGCACATCAAATGATTAATTTTAGTATCGCAATCTAGTTTTTCCGATAGGGATATGGAAATATTTACTCAAATGAAAACATTTGAACAATTCTGTGTAAGAAAGAGACACTTCCATGTTTATTTTAGGATGCACAAATGCAAGCAATGCAAACTTCAACAGGCGGGACTACCAAGAGCTACCCCACCTGCTGGGCAGCCAATCGCTGTTGTTTTAGTTGAGCCTCCATTTGGGCCTTGAATTCCTCAGCCTTCTTCTGTTCACTAACCTTAGCCTGTTGCTCAACTGCTTGTGCCTTTTCCTTCTCCACTCTGTCAAAGAGATGAACAAAAAATCACTACTGGGCATTGCAAAGTACTACAAAACATGCATTTTATACCAACAGCCCTTTTATGTGATAGGAACCAATTCTCAGTGTTACTGAAATGCTACATATCATTTCCAGACATTTTCTAGTGCCGCCCTGTTGCATATAGGCCTGCTTATGTGTGAACTTTCATAAATCTGGCTGTCACCTTCTGTCAGTTTAATGAGAAGCAGCTCCCATGAACATTCTCACAGTTTATGCACTTTTACAAGAGAAACTCTATGGGTTGGATCCAGAGTTGTACTTCTGTTTGCAGAAGAGACTGAGAATCAGCAAAGGCTTGCACTGAAGGGGAGAAGAGGGTGATTTTCATTTTATTTCCCCCTTTCCCTGCAGCCACCAGACCATCTTCTACAATTTTTTCTAGAGGGTCTCCTGAATTGGCAAAAATCACCTCCCTCCTCTTTCTCCTGTTGGGCATCCCAGGGAGCTTCAGTGAGAACGGACTGAGCTTAAATATGAAAGGAGACAGAACTGTGTGGATAAGCAAAATAGGCAAAGGGGTGGGGGCATGGTCCAAAAAGAGTGTGTGTGTGTGCTGGGGGAGGGGGAAGCCCAGAAGGAATATACTGAACGTGCACCGGGTAGCTGGCAGGGATAAATGTCAATAAAGAGGCTTGATGTGAAGAAAAGCAGAACCCAAGTTGCAACAGAAACCAGGAAAAACATACAATGTAAGGACACACAGCACTGTTGCCATGATGAGACAAGAAAGGTTGAAGTTGAAGAAGTTGAGTGTAAAGGGATATCAGAAAGTAGGTGTATTGACTATGTAAAGGTAAAGGTAAAGGTACCCCTGCCCGTACAGGCCAATCGTGTCCGACTCTGGGGTTGCGCACCCATCTCGCTTAAGAGGCCTGGGGCCAGCGCTGTCCGCAGACACTTCCAGGTCACGTGGCCAGCGTGATAAGCTGCATCTGGCGAGCTAGTGCAGCACACGGAACGCCGTTTACCTTCCCGCTAGTAAGCGGTCCCTATTTATCTACTTGCACCCGGGGGTGCTTTCGAACTGCTAGGTTGGCAGGCGCTGGGACCGAGCAACGGGAGCGCACCCCGCCGCGGGGATTCAAACCGCCGACCTGACGATTGGCAAGTCCTAGGCGCTGAGGTTTTACCCACAGCGCCACCTGCGTCCATTGACTATGTAGAAAGCTAAAAATATTGAAACTGTACAGAGATGTCATGAAGCTGACAAAAGCAGGGGTAAAAGCGAAAGGAATACAGAGACCAGGGAGGGAAGGAGTAGGAAACAGTATGCAAAACAGCTAGAGCAACAAATGGCTGGGGAACAAAAAGAGGACTGCACAGTTTAAAGTGTTGGGAGTCGTATCTGATGTTGCACAAGCAGAAGGCAAGTTTCTCCCTTTTCCTCTGCCCGCAGTGCATCACCCAAAATGTTAGGTTCTCCCAATCTCCTGGAGAGGATTTTGGGTAGAAAGTCATGGAGGGGGAGCGGTCTTCCGCTTGCTCAACAATTCACATACTGATTGCAATTAGCCAACCAAATATTTGGCTTCGTATCTCTGGTTTCCCAGTTTTCCATTAACTGACAGCAGGGCATGCCAACGGAAGGTATATCTATTTGATGGTGTAAAGTGTACTTCTTTAGTTTCTGCTTACTAGATTGTGCACATAGTTCAAAATTATTTTGCAGCTTTAAAACTTATTATTTTAGATATTAAATCCACACCCAACAGGATATTTACACATGTAAATACGTTCAAAAAGCAAGTCAAAGAGCTTAATTTTAAGCTGTTAGATTACCTTTCAGAAAATGCTTTTATTTCCCATAGTTCTAATTCCTCCTCCGCTACCCAGGTTTCAATTATAACAGGGCCTGTTTGTTTTGGAGTTTCTGGCCTTTTGGGTCGCAATGCACTTGATCGAAGCCCTTTCCTCTGAGGCGTAGGAGTTTCTGCAGGAACAGAAGAAAAATTAATATTCAGTTTAAGTATCTGATAGCGTCCCCCTAAAGTCACATACTCCTCTATAAGTAACTTGGGAATTTTATATTCATGCTTACCTTTGGGGGCCTCTGGAACACCAATCGGACAAATAATTTTCCGTACACAGTACTCCGATCGAATTCCATATGGTCCAACATCTCTTCGCTTGATTATTTCAGTTGTTGTTATTTCCGTTTCCGATGTGTCTACAAACATTCATTTCAAAAGTTTCAATTGCAAGTCTAGTAAGAAATGTTTCTCCACAAATTCTGGAACTAGCTTATTCTCAAATAACATGATGGAAATATTGGCATTTTGTTAAAAAACAGTCCAGATTTATTTTCAGTTAAAACTTATTATTCTATAATTAGAAAGAGAAAACTTTCCAGTTTGCTAAACTACAGTGTCCCCATGATGTCTGACACAGGTAACTGGTTTAAGGCTCTTTGTAAATCAGGATTGCAAACCACATTTTGATATCTGTTTGTAGAGAATACTAAAACACAGTTTTCTGGTTTAGACCTCAAAGTAACTGTGGTTTAATAAAGCAGGAAGTCTCCTCTGTAGTCAGGTACAGACAGAAGGAGCATCTGAGCTTGTGTCCAATGTATCCAATGACGTTGCCCTGACAGCGCAAGGACTTCCACCTGCACAATGCAACGTTTTCTACCTCTCGTTGCACACCAGCTGTGGCCCCCCAAATCAGTTTTGGGTTTCCTCCAACCCTTCAGAGCAAACTCGGGGGGGAGGGGAGAGGAAGTATTGTTGCACAGGTGGAAGTCCTTGCACTAACAGGATGACTTCACTGGATACAACCCATAGTTTGGTCGACTGGGAATGTTACACCTGAATCTGTGCTCAATGTGACTTACATTCCCTGTTCCACTTAAAGACACCCATACCACATGGAATCACAGAATCATGGAATTGTAGAGTTGGAAGGGAATATTGCCAGGAAGGAATGGAACCAGTGAAATACAATGACTCCAGTTCTCATCTCAAATGATTCCAAGGGGATAATCAGCATAGCCAGACCTCACCCTCCCCTAATCGCCTGATGAAGATTGCTTAGGAGGAAGTAAATTTCAGTGCCAAACTGGAAACCAGACTGAGAAGGGTCTAGTGAATATGACAGAGGTTATCATGGATCCATCCATGTTAAACTTTCTTAGGAAAAAAGCAAATAAAAAAACAAACCCCTTTTGCTTCAAAAGACTCTAGTTTGTAATGCATATTACAAGTTCTGAAATAATATTTAACCAGCAATGTTTTTATAAATTAGCAAAATTAAGTATTCCTAAAATATCTACCTGTACGTGTAGTTCCTCCACCAGGTGGGGGTTTAGCAGCCATGTCATCCCATTTCAGACATGCCCAGAGTAACCTCAACATAAGGCTAACCCCTGCCAAAGATTTTACGGTTTGCAGTCGGTATCTAGAAAAATAATAATAAAGGAAGTCATGTAAATCACTTCTAATTTCACAAAGCAGATGGTCTAAATGCCATAGTTCTCAGAGATAAGGCAAAGCTTCTTAATTTACAGCTAAAAATGGAGTGTATTTTCATATAAATTACAAAAATCTGTGGTACTCATTATACAGGCCCGTGCTATCATATATTGGATCTTGCTCCATGCAAGTTTTTAGAATGAACTAAATAGGTCCAAAATATTTCTGGAACAGAGGTCCACATAATAGCTGACTTTTTCCTACAAATATGTAAGGTATTGGGTGACATCCAACGTCATGCAATCAGACTTTGCTGTAGTCCCTCCCAACACCCCAACTTGGGGGCCCCATGCGAGGGAAGGAAGGGAAAGTCCCATTGCACCAAACAGAAATGCATTTAACTGCTTTGAGTTTTTATTATAGTCAAGCAGTATAGAAATGCTGCAAAATACATAACTAAACAATAATAATATTTGTTGGCAGATGGATACCACTGGATCTTACCTAAATGTTTTCCTACACCCACATCGATATTACAAAGGAAGGTAACATACAAAATGTGTAGAGAACACTAGCTGATAATTTCAAACTAAGTATGATAAACTACTAGATACTTGTTTCAAGTGCTCTTAACCAACTGAAACAAACTGTACATAAAACAAGGGTGTGCAATTAAAAAATCCTTACTCAAGTAAAGCAAGCTGAATAATCTTGGATGCCTTGGTATTTTATTTTATTATATTTTGTTAGTTAGTGTTTTCTATTTTAAAACTGCCATTCTGGAAATCACCAAGGTATCGTCAAGCTCCAGACTAGGCCAGTGGCATATTGATAGGGTATGACCCATGGCTGTTCTTTCTGAAAATCCCATCACTAAATACTGACAAAATGAGGGTTGTTAAACAAAAGCCTATTTAATAAAGGTAAAGGTAAAGGACCCCTGGATGGTGAAGTCCAGTCAAAGGTGACTATGGGGTGCGGTGCTCATCTCACTTTTCAGGCCGAGGGAGCTGGTGTCTGTCCGCAGACAGCTTTGCGGGTCATGAGGCCAGCATGACTAAACCACTTCGGGCGTAATGGGACACCATTATGGAAACCAGAGCACACGGAAACGCCGTTCACCTTCCTGTCGCAGTGGTACCTATTTATCTGCTTGCACTGGTGTGCTTTCAAACTGCTAGGTTGGCAGAAGCTGGGGCAAAGCAATGGGAGCTCACTCCATCGTGCGGATTTGAACCGCCAAGCTTCCGATCAGCAAGCCCAAGAGGCTCAGTGGTTTAGATCACAGCACCACCTGTGTCCCTCCCCTATTTAATAATCTAGATCAAGGCAACTTTGTAACGTAAAATCTTTTGTCTAGCAGATAACTAAACAATCTGTTTTTACAGAATATCAAATCATTTTTGCTAGACCCATTTTAACTGATTCAAATCGCAATGGTCAGGTCAGGCTTTCAAGACACCTCCATATAGGTTCTTGTGTCTTAAGGAGAGTTTATTCACCCCTCTGCATGGTAGATGCCAAGCTGCCATATGTACACTGGCTGTTTCCCCCCCCCTTCAATATTGATCCTAGTCTTTGACAGTACACAAAACTTTAAGCCTGGAAGCAGGGTAACCTTTTAAATTGAGCATACCTGGGAAACGAACATTCCTGCTAGGTAAATTCAGCTCAAATATCCTCAAATATGGAGGACCAAAAAAATGTTGGTTTAATATTTAAAAGGGATAACACCTGAAGTGCCGAATTTTCATGCTGGATTATAACACGCCTACCATTTGTACGAAGACATGTTCTCCCACCCAAATGATTTTAAAGAGCTGTTAGCACTGTACCTCCAAGTGATACCAAACGTTGGTCTCGGGGATGGATATGGCCAAATATCCAAAGCAGGCTTCGCAGTATAGTTGAAACAGGGAACCTCTCTGATCCCTCCTCTTCTTGCTAGCTTCTTCAAGTCGTCATTGGGCAAAACAAATATGCTCTTTTTACTGCTTTTGGTAACAAACTTCCGGTAAGATGGCAAGGCTGTTCCAGAACGAGTTTTTTTCGGCCTTGAAAATTTCATGAGCTTCACTTTGTCCCTTGTGGAATATTCCTTGCTGACTGTCATAGAAGTCACCAAGGTTCCCGCTGCAGTAGTCAAGGAATCAGTCACTGTTGCTGTTACCACAGTTTTGCTATGCTCCTTTACAGAAATGACATCAGTATTGCTATCTGTAGTGGGAGCGGTAAGTTTTCTTACAGTGGTAGTCGTGGTCGTGGTGGTGGTTACAGTGGATACAGAACAGTTTTCCATGGATGATACCCCACTTTCTCTATCTTCCTTGATGGCTGACAATCCCGATACTTTATAAGTAGTTTTGGATTCTGTAGAAACGGTTGACGTGGTGGTCACTTCCGTAACAACGGCTTTTACTACACTTTCTCCATTGACGCTTTCGGTTTTGTTGCTTATCGGTAGTCCATTCTGATCAGCAAAGTCATTACTCAAGCTAGATTCCTCACAGGAAATTACAGGTGATGGAGCAGTTTTCGTAACACAAGGTGGTTCAATCTCCATGCATTCGGTTTCATTATATATATTGTTTTCACTGGAGGAATGGAGAGATGTGATGGATGTGTCATCAACAAGACTAGACCTTTCAGGAGAACACTGCTTTCTTCCAGTATTTTGATTAGACTGAGACATATTTTCTTGAGGCAAATCATTGTCTCTAGAATCACCACCCACAGAACTCTGTACACCCAACTTACTGACCAAATTATCATTTGCATCTTCCACTGCAATATCACCATTCATAAATGGTTTTAGAGATTCGTTAGAAGAAAATGATTTGACCAGAGGGTTGCTTTTGCTAATATTATTGATTTTCGAGTCAACGCCACTCTCGGTTTGTGCAAGTGTCTCTCTCTTTAAGCACTCTTCATTAGGTAATACTTTAAAATCAGTGTCCTTCCCATTAATCTGAAATGCTGCTGACTTCCCCTTTTCCGTTTGTGTATTCAATTCCCCGTTTTTATTATTATTTTTGTCAGCAATACTCTTAATCTGATCAAAACACTTGTTGATGGAACTCGGTGGGACACACTTCTCTTGGTCTTGCTTTTCGCCATTTGTTTCAGTGATTTTAGTCTTCACCACCTCATCAATAATATTTTCTCCAATCACGTCAGGAATTTGGGCTTCAAATGCCTTTTCTGAAATTAGCTCAGTATGCAGCGATTTTAGGCCCCCGAGAGTCTGCTTTGGATTTAATGCAATCTTGGGTTCAGATGCATCTGCAATGTTTTTCACAAGACTCTCTTTTGTTTGCCGAGATACCATGCTGGGATGATTTTCTAACCTACGAGCTTCTGCAGAATCACAGTCGTGTTTTTCAGATGTTAACGCTTCATTTCCTATCTCAGTTGAAGATGAAGTGTCTCCTTCACAGCTGCTTTCAGTTACCATTGGCCGAATAACATTTCCGCACTGAGACTCAGTATTTGCTTGCTCCAAACATTTTGCATTGTCCTCTAAGATACCACATGTTGTTGTTTCTTTGTTTTCTGTTGGTTTAGAGTCTTCTGTTTTCAAACAGTCAGTGCTTTTCTCCTTACTCTGCACTTGAGGGTTATCCGTATCCATGGATTCAGAAACACTTTCATTACTATCCTTTGCTTTCAAACTTTGAGTATCTGGACATTGAACTGAAGTTGCATCTGCTTCTCCCTCTAAAAGCCTATTCAAGCAAGGCAAAGATTGGACTGAGTCACTGGTTTTGGTAAAGTGGCGATTGCTAGGTGACAAGCGGTCTTTAACAGGATCTTCCATTTGATTTGTATCTGAAGTATCAATTCTGCTTTGGGATGTCAAATCTACTTGCTTCTCATCCCCTGCTTTAGGTAACTGTAGGTCATCCTCAATCTCCTGTTGCCTCAACAATTTACAACCTGAAGAGTTAGAACCAGATTTGAGCTTTATTCTTTCTAGTCGCTGCTTTTCCTCAAGTGTAAACTGTTTTACTCTCCTTTCAAGCAGTCCATCGAGTTTTGATGATTTTACTTTCCTTTTGTAAAATGTCCTTAAGTGGAAACTCTCGCTGACGTTGATTAAATCCACATTGATTGGGGCTTCCTCATATTTTGTGGAGGTATCCACTTTCACTTCATCAACCTCCATAGATTCTTCCTTGATGTCTTTATCACCTTCACCAATTTCATTCTTCTCTGTGAAGAACAATTTAAATTCAGTAAGACATTTTGGTAATTACTGGGTCTTTCCGACCTGTTTCGCCTAACCCGCATGGTTCCATTCATACACATCACAACTATGTGTGACCACAGCAATGGGAAGTAACTTCCATGTGTATGCAGGTGAATGTGTCAACGGGACTTTAGTATCCGACATCCACAGTTTCAGATTTTTTTTTAATGCCCCCCCGATTGTTCTCAGATTTACATAAGCACACATACATTCTGCTAAACAGAATTAATCCGTGTAAACCTAAATACCCACCCACCCATATGCCTTAAATGCTTAATACCTTCTTTTGCATGATCTGATTTTTCAAAATGTTTGATTTCAGATTTTTCTTCATGCGGTTCATTTTCTTCCTTGGTTTGAGCTCTCTTTGTGGTCTCGGAATTTTCAGTTTCTTTTTGGTCCTTCTTGTGTGGCTCGCGGAAGTATTTTATCTTTTCTTTCGAAGAACCATGCTCGACCTTCACTTTTGCTGGAGTTTTCCTTTTATCCAGTTCACGCTGTTTTTCTGGGATGGTAGTAGTTTCACTTTTTGCTGGTTAAAAAAGGACACGTATATTTATTTATAAGATTTCTATGCCACCTTTTCAAGCTCTCAGGGTGCATGGATTAAAGAGAGAATTAAGTTACGGTGTGTAACAAAAGTATTCAAATGTATTGATTCTTGCACCAAAACACAGCATTTTGAACTCAGAAATATAACTGTAATTAAAAAGACAAAATTCTTCCAATAGAATACTCAAAACTTAGAATGAAAAAATACATGAATGCATTTGAGTATCCCAAAACATTAAAAAACGGAGCTGTTCGAGAACTGAGGTTTGACTATAGTGCTGAGAAGGCCTGTTTATGATGCAGTAACTAACAGTAAAAATTATTTCAAAGCAAAGATATTTTACACTCACCTGGTAGTAATTTCCTGTAATTGACATTAGTATTTCCTGGTAATCTTGGTACAAATCTATGAACATGAGTTTTACTAATCCAGATCCATCCACCATACCCTGTTACTCTATATTCTTCTCCTTTTTGTTTCCAAACCTGTAAAGCATTACAGACACATTTTAAAATAATAAATTTACTTTAAAAGCTTATATACAATTACAAAAGTAAAAGATGGCTTTTCAACAAATGCTGCAGGAAACTGCTTAAACTGTGGCTACAACACAGATCTGCAACATAAATGCATGAAAAAGGACTGAGCACACTACTAGAACTAGCCTCTGCTCCCAACAGTAATGCACATACAAAAGCAACAACATTTTAGGGATGCAGATTTGCCATGACCAGTTGGGTTCCTAGAACCGCGATTTCCACACAAAGAATACTAGGGGTGCATCTATGCAGCTACTCAGGCCTTTTTTTTTTTAGAAGGGCTTATCAAAGGGTTCCACATAGACTTCTTAGTGATTGTTATGGATAACTCTTAATAGATAAATGCTACTATATTTTGTTTTTAGGCTTCTTTGTCATGGGGCTAGAAGGAAAAGGAAATCATCTTCATTGAATAGATGGAGTACATGGGATCTTGACCTGTCTCAAATTTCTCTTACACTTGGAACTGGGATATGTAAATCACATCCTATGCACATACAGTATCAAAGATGTTTGGTGAAATCTCTCTTCTATCACCTGAGTAAGATTAGAACCCATCATGGATTAATATCCAATTAAACAATGGCCAAGACACAAGTCAGTCTCAAATTCTGTCTTTTCATTGATCCTATTACTCTCCATGTTAAAAAAACACACACCCCACCCCATACAGCCTTTTAAATTTAATAAAGGAAGAGCAGAAATCTGCTAAAAACATATACTTAAGATTACTATGCAGAAACTGTACCTGATGTTTGATAGGAAATGTGTATTTCACCCATGTTGCTTGCTGCATGGTTTCTTCTTCCTCTTGTTTTCTTTCCTTCTTTTTCACTTTTTCCTTTTCTTCTCTTTCAATAGCTGTCATTCTGCGCAACCTAATCGCAAGATACACATTCTTTTGGGCCAGTTATACTACAAATACACAAACAGCTGCACGCTGCTGTACAAACAGTGAATGCAGTTGAGTCAAGAGCATTTAAAGTACACTGTTGTTGAACTTTCAAAGTAGTTTTTCCATTGCTGAGATTAACTGACATGAGGCAACTTCCAGGTGGCGAACATATTGCAAAAATTGTGCCCGTGAATTTTCAGTGCTAAAATGGTGTTAAAATTCTCCAGTACAGTACTTGCACATATTTTAATGTAGACTTATGTTTTTCATTCAGACATCTTACCTGGTGTGTCCCAAGGACTCCCTCCAGATTGGCAGCATGACAACTGGCTTGATTGCACATTCCAATATAGCTAAAGCCAATGCAAATTCTCTAGGTTTACTACACATCTGCACAGCCTTGATCCAATTAGACCTACAGGTGACAAAAATATTATCAGCATTTGCTGCATACAGTAGGATAAATGCTACGTCAATAGCATACTTTAAAACAAAACTGCCCAGAGTGGCAGGGGAAACCGAGCCAGATGGGCGAGGTATAAATTATCTATTATATATTATAAAACACTACCTCTCTTCATTAAAATCCCTCTTCAAAGTGTTTCTATGAGGATATAGCAAATTATTTGTGCTATGAGGATATAGCAAATTATTTGCGCTATACAGTGGGACCTCGGGTTAAGTACTTAATTCGTTCTGGAGGTCCGTACTTAACCTGAAACTGTTCTTAACCTGAAGCACCACTTTAGCTAATGGGGCCTCCTGCTGCTGCCGCGTTGCCGGAGCCCGATTTCTGTTCTCATCCTGAAGCAAAGTTCTTAACCTGAAGCACTATTTCTGGGTTAGCGGAGTCTGTAACCTGAAGTGTATGTAACCTGAAGCATATGTAACCCGAGGTACCACTGTAATTCAGCCTGCAACAAAGCCTAAGCGCATGCAACTGAGACAACTACATCCATTTCCCTTCTTTTTTCCATTTCCACCCTGTCAACTTTTACAGTAAACTCATCTTCTTCAGCTACCCTGCAAGTTGATGGTGCTTAACTTATACTAACTTACAAGCTGTATACTAACTTATGCTCAGAAAAAGGGAGCAGAGCGTTTATTTATTTATTTAGCAAATTCCAGCTTCTCATGTAGCAACCTGTGCCCCTGAAAAGCCTGCAGACAGCATGGAAAGTGTTCCTGAGGGAAACGAGCAATAGGTAAAAACTATTGTGCCGCTCCCCCCACTGCTTCTGCCAGCAGGGAAGCTCTTTTGCAGGTTCCTGCACAAATGGTTCATACAGGAGAAAGTCTGGATCCAACCTATATAATTTTAAAAACCACTGCATAAAAAATGATGAAAATCACAACTATATTCACCTGTGGGAAGCCCAGTTGGGGTGAAGGAATGAGGATGGGATGTTGTTCTCTAGCTGAATTATTGTTAATCTCAGGGTGGATATCGTGAGAACCTTTGACCCGTGGACAGAGCCATTCCATTTGAACTCTCCAGCAGGACTCAGACAAAATTTGTGAGAGAGGTGTCGCCTCTTGTCATGATCTTCCCGGTGTTGATGCTTGTTCAAAGCAAAAGAATTGGTGGCATATTGATTGTGGTACACACGGTACTTCCCTTCTTGGCCTAGTTTGAAATAATTGCTGATGTTTCCTTTCATCACTATTTCTTTCTTCGTGTTCAGTCGGGAGATTTCTCCTTGGGAATTAACCACAAGGACCTTATTGAAATAAAAAACAAAATGCACACAAATTTTTAAAAATTACAATCTTTGGTCTTAGATTTTAGTGTTAGCTCAATCCCTGTTATCTTTAGGGAATGTAATGTCGAGGATTAGAAAATGCAGCTCTTAATCTATAAATACGTGCACAGGATGAAATAGGCTCTGACTATAAGAACTTAGGCTAAGGATAAACTTGTCTTCAAAGTTGATTTTCCTAAAGAAACAAACTCTACTTATACCCAGGAGTAGGTTTTGTTAAAATCAATAGAGCTGACTTTTGAATAGCCATGAATAAGATTGTGCTGTTAGTTTTCGCCACCCAGTAGAAGCCACCAGGTGACCACCTTCATTTTGCTTTCCGTGAACAGGAGTATTTCTGCAGTAAAAAGTCTGCAAAATTAACACAAACCTCTTTGCCTTCTTTAAATAGCTTATTTGCTTCATGTGCAGCAGCAGCAACTTGCTGACTTTTCAGCTGGCTGAGTTTGCTATCCGGATTTCGTAACCTGGTGACCATTCGTGTTGAACCCGGCGTGCCTCTTCCAGTGTTTGGAGATTCACTTCGTTCACTGTTAGATCTATCCCCTGTCAAAAACCAAAACAAACCACCCACTTAAACAGGAGACAGAAAGGCCAATTAGTACAGATATTGCTGAAACGTGTCATTTTAGGAGCAGCAATCAGCTACTCCAGGCATAGGCAAACTCGGCCCTCCAGATGTTTTGGGACTACAACCCCATCATCCTTAGCTAACAGGACAAGTGGTCAGGGATGATGGGAATTGTACTCTCAAAACATCTGGAGGGTCGAGTTTGCCTATGCCTGAGCTACTCTAAAGACAGACTGCTTTATTTTTACCTAGCTCCTCTGAGCTCTGGGATCCTCCTTCAATATTTTCCACTTCATCAGAAGCCTTCATTGATTCATCCTGCATGGCATTTAGTACATTGCTACAGCTGTTTTCTGGATCAGACAAAAGTGCTTCAGTGGAAGAACCAACGTTCAGGCTGGGAACCATCTTAGTTGTTTCATCTGTGAAAGATAGGAACTATTTATGTACGTAGTATTACCTGAAGGGCACTTTAAAATGCAAGATGAACATCTTGAAATCAAAAGGTGCTGAAACATCAATAGTATGAGAATATAAATGATAATTTCTTTCTGAATTTAAGTCAACAGGTGTTGTATATATTTTAATTACGTGCACCTTCTTCTATAAAGAAAGCCACTATATTTCTTATTTTAGCTCAACAGTTAAGCACATTGTTATTCCTGCATTTAGCAAACATGATTTATAACCAAATTACACATTCTGAAAAATCCCATTGGGGAGTGGGAGAAGAAGAAAGGTTGAATTTGTATGCACACCCACATTAAAAAAACACAACCTTTGAACACTGAAACGATTACATGGGAAGAGGGTTGGACTACAACTTTTCCCAGATACATGTTTTACATAAAGGGAGCTGTATATTTTGGTTAGGTGGGAGAGCTTACAGAGAGGATTACTGAAGACAGTCTCCAATGCACAAAAGGAATACGTAGCAGACATGAGTAAGAGGATAGGAAGGAATAAACAAAAGTATTTTAATTATGAACAGAACTAAAAGAGGGGCAATTATTTTTGAATCATTGCTATCAATCTTATCATGAGTCACCTGAAATCAAGGATGAAATATCAAGATGGCCAGCACTGAAGATGATACCACATTATTCAAGGCAGTAAATTCTCAGATCACTGGGCAACAAAACAACTCCTAACAGGTTCACAACAAGCTGCTGAGGCTGCTAGCTGGGCAAGAAACATCCATGCAAATAAGCATGTACATATTGCTGTGGTATTCACAACTTCTGCAGTCGTGGAATAGCACCCTAGAGACATAGTTTCCCAATTGGTCTTTATATCTATCATATAAAAATAATATATTGCCGTCATTTCTATACAATGATGCTTTCCCCCTATTTACACATTCTTCAAATCTTTCCGAAAGAGGTTCACATGCATGAGATCGATGACACTGATTCTGATCTATTTTACATTCATTTCTGTCTGCATACTCTACAATCTCGGCCATTATACCAGGTATTTTTACCATTGGATGTCCCCAACATGGCATCCATGGGATCATGCTCTGCTGCCCAAGAGGCTCTCACTCCTTTGCATACCACACTAAAATATGAGCCAATGCATTCTGGGAGTTCTAAAAATAAACACAGTGCAAATGCGAAACGTAATTTCAAATTCCCCTATGAAGAAAGAGTTTGCCCATGTGGAGGTAATGTGCCTGAAGACTTACTCTACTACTTACTGGTATGCCCAATCTACGAGGACTCAAGAGCAAAGATTTAAATCTCCCAGTTGGGAGAAGACTGAGATGAGTATGTGATAAACCTTTTATTAGGGAACAAGTCCCCTTACACCTCACAAAAAGTGGCCTGTTTTGCCTTTAGAGCGGCAATTTTAAGGAGAAAAGTTTGTGGGAAGAAGTTAAATTCTTTGGGGGATCAAACTCTTATCGGGCAGGATGCCTGATTTTAATAATTATTTTAACCATGTCCTGCATTTTATTCTGCTTTTATTCTGTTTTATGTATTTTATCATTCATAACGGCTTCGGCTGAAATAAATAGTAGTACAGTGGTACCTCGGGTTAAGTACTTAATTCGTTCCGGAGGTCCGTTCTTAACCTGAAACTGTTCTTAACCTGAAGCACCACTTTAGCTAATTGGGCCTCCTACTGCCGCCACCACACAATTTCTGTTCTCATCCTGAAGCAAAGTTCTTAACCTGAAGCACTATTTCTGGGTTAGCGAAGTCTGTAACCTGAAGTGTATGTAACCTGAAGCGTATGTAACCTGAGGTACCACTGTAATCCCAAATATTTGAAGGAAGCAGCAACACAAGTCTATCCACATTAAATCTGGGATACTATTAATTCAGTTGAAGACAAACATATCAGAGTGTCAGGGATGGCAGTGCAAACAAGCAGCACAAATAGCATACACTGTAAGTGGTTTTAGGCGATTTCCATTTACATAACTGTTAAGCTCCTCTAAATTACAGAGGCATTTTTCTGTACCTGAGACATTCTTGAGGGCCTCTGATGTCACCAGCTTCTTGTTCGCCTCATTATCATCCAGGATTTCTGACTCATTTCCGACTGCACTCTTTCCTTCAGAAGTACTAGACTCTCCAGCAGGAGGATCTACGCTGTTGCCTCCAACAGCTGATGTCACGGAGTTGCTTTTATCTATAGCATCTGTTTGCTCTACAGTAACAAATGGGTAACAAAGTGCAACGGGTGTTTTAAAAACTGGCTTATACCAAGATGCCAAGTTTTACCTACACTGAAATGAAAGTTTGTGAAAACTGCTTGGACTATGTCACTGGGGAATGAGAGCTGATTCTGTGATGAGAAGAATGTCTGTCTAAAACTGAAATTGTTGACAGACCAAAAGATACAATAACAAATGCTATTAAAATGAAATACACGGGAGTAAACACTACTGCAGAAAATATGTTAATTTCGCAAGTAACGTCTTTACCTTCCTTTCTTCCTTTTTCAGAACTTTCATCTGGTGGTGTTTCTTTGTTTACATCCAGCAGTTGGTTCGAAAGTTCCTCTTTGCCATTATCAGTATCTGTACTGTCCTTATTCTCAACACTAGCCTTTTCCGTTTCCGTTTCATCAGCTATTGAGTTTTTATCTTCTGGTATTTCCCCCTTTCTGGCTCTGATTGCTTCCAGAATCTCTTCTAAAGCAAAAAATGGACAATAGACACCTAGTTCAAAAACTAGGGGCTCCAGAAGTATCCATTTTAACCCCTGACAGACCCATCTAACAATTGGATACATGGTCCACAGTGCAACTGACATTTGTGAAGTACTGTTTGCACATGTAATTTTTAAAAAGTCATTTAACAGGTGGATTACAAGTTGATACAGGCGACTCTCAATTTACATCGGGGTTATGTTCCAGGGATAATATGGAACACCAAAATCTTGTATAGTCAAAACACACTGGGTGCAATGGCAGACGGGATTGCCGAAGTTTTTCTTCCCTGGACCCTCAGACCCCCCTTTTTTTGCCAAGTGTGTAAAGTTGAATATGCACAAGTTAAATGCACGTAAATTGCAAGTTACCTGTATACATAGTCTCAAAAATGGCAGGGATTGCAAACTGAATGGAATTTTGTGTACATCACTCAGTCAATATGGATAATCTACAACTCTACAAGCGATGTCAGAGAACATGCATTAATTGCTATTGATTCTGCAGATTAATTGAAGTTTTGATAACATGCATATATAGTAACCTAACAGATCTACAAATCTGTGGCTCCTGGACATTAATCTGGCTCCAAACATGCAAAGACTGAAAAATAAGGCTGAGCTGCGGGATTATGGAAACCTCAAGTTAGCAACTCTTCCAACAAGGATGATAATCAATCTGACCTGTTCCTGCCCTCATTTATTTATCCGCTGCAATATTTTCAGTGCTCTAGAACTAGACTCGGATCCCAGTGCCACCAAGAAATCCATTTGGTTTGAAACAAGTGCAGACTTGAGAAGAAAGCTGCGCTCTTCCAAAAGGCAGGTTTCTCCAAAAGCAAAAGGATGCTCACTGCAAAATAGGGTCCTCAGTTTATGTCTCCAGTTGTTGCCCTGCTTTAAGGCACCCAGCCTAGATGTAGCCAGTAATCCAACCGTTTGCAAAGAAACAAAAATTTGCTACGGCTGTTACAAAACAGAACACTGCCAAGAAGGGATGGTTGTGAATAAAAAGTATGGAGCAGGTGGTCTTGCCCATACTGACCCACTTAAGACTGAATTATTATTTCTTCTATAAAGCAGTGGAGGTTTTGTAAATGCCACTAGGTATTATGATCAACTAAGGAAACTGATAACAGACAAACACTATACTGGTGACTATTTTTCAAAGGCACACTATAGCTAGCTATATTTAGGAGTGAAAAAGACAAGCTTAAAGTCATCAGGAAGAGCTCTGTAAACTACAGGTGTTAGAGGAAGAATCACATTTTATATTTTGCTTAAGAGCAAAAATATACCATTTTATCTTTAAATACACCCCCCACACACACACAGAGTTCCACAGCCAACACCATTCAATTTGTTTCCTCCTGAAAAGAGCAGAGAAGTCAGCTTCTGCTCACATCCTTCTGTATATAGATCTCCTGCAGTTTCTCGGGTTTTTTGCACTATTAAACAAAGTCTGCATAGGTTAGCGCTTTTTCTGGGGCAGCAACAAGGGTAGCCCTGGACCAATGCTTGCCCATTTCCCTGAAAAAATCTATAAGGCCTAACAGGTTTAATCGAACCTTCTCAAATGTACCTAAAGGCTATATGTATTCCAGTGGCACTATAAATGCAGTCTGTGGAACTTGGCCTTCCCAATTTTAACAGACATGCCCTTTTCCTCATAAACCTTTCTTCACTAGAATACACGTCAATGAGGTAGAAATTCAAAATGCGCTCGATAATCCATTGTGTGCTGTTAGCAACTGAGGATTAGTTTTGTAGATTCTTACCATTTGCTGCAGCAAGAAAAGATTTGTTGCTACCCCGTGCTTTATTGGTAAGGTCCTCCGTTATATCCATATGCCGATGTATTTCTTCACGCATTTCTTCCAGAGTTTTGCAGATATCAGCTTCCCAGTAATCTTTGTCAAGGCATTCAATTAATTCTGCCAGCTGGACTTTTGTGCTATAGTACCAGATTTTCTTATCTTTCTCACACTCTGAATCTTCCTCTCTGTGACAGTATTAGAATAATTGTTTATGAGACAAATGGCAATGAAACATATGTATATACTGGGAAAGAAACAGGAATGAAAAGAATAACTGAGTTCATATCACAAGTTCACTGTTGAGCATGTATTTTTAGTTTACCACAAACAGCTATTACCAAACTCTAAAAAATGTTATGATAACATAATTCAGTTCTTCTATAATTCAACTACACAATATGAGTTGCCACATTTAAAAATTGTATTATCACAAAACACAAACCTTTTCTTCCCTTTCCAATACACAAATAATATGTTTCTTTACCATACCGTACTATAAAGTATTATGACATTCCCATACAAAAGGAATTTTCAATGATAATTTCAAAAATTAGACACTGAATCATTCGAAGAAATGATTATTTCTTCCAGGATGTTCTGTGGCTTCTCACCTAAGAAAAATCTCAACATAGGTTTTATTCACCATGAAGTCCTGTACAACCAGTTAATCTGGTCCAATTATTGATGACTTGGAACTGTATAGCAAAAATATGGTGACTCTATTTCACAAAAATATAGTGACTGTCTATTTCACACAAATCAGAATCATTAAGTGGAGGGCAAGCACTTGGGGTACAGGCATTATTACTTTACATCACATTTAGCCAATCTTGGTAGCCAGAAGAAATCTGCTGTCATGACTGACCCCGCCCATTCTCTTATTTTCGATATCATGCTGAGCTTTGGAAGTGCTCCAAAGCAAGAATTACAGATATGGTCTGAAAAAATAACGCTCTGCGACTTTAACAAATCCACACTATGCATTGCTGAAATAATTCACTTTTAAAATTTAAAAGTATTATATGACCTTTGCTTCTTTTTATAAATCCAAGAAGCAAGTAATAAATGTACGTACGAGATGAGAGTAAAGATGAAAGAATATTTTAAAAAGCCCTTAAGGTGGGAAAGAGGATGGAAGTTGTGGAGAAGGCCTGGGAGAAACTATACCACATCCAATGTGGCTGCACATAGGCTCTGTTCACACATCATGATAAGCAACAAACCCCACTTTACTATGAATGACCAATATGTTACTGCACATGGCTCAATCACTCCTGCTTTGCTCCACCCTGTCTGAAACTTGGAAGAACAAGCTGTGAAATACCATATGCAAAGGCTTTAATTCTAATGTTGCATACAAAGTTGCGTTTAAGTTCTTGCGCACCTCAGCCTACAATATGTCTTACTGCAAACAATGACGTCATATGAATTAAAGTGTCTACTTCTTTGTCATGTATCTAGATGTCTGCATGACTGCCTGATGCAATTGCTATGGAGTCCAGGGGTTCAATGGCAGAGTCCATGCTTCACATGCAGAGGGTCTCAGGCTTAACTGAAAGTTAAAAATGACCAGGCAGCAGGTTTGGATGGAAAAGCCATCTCCCTGAGACTCTGGAGACCCACTGCCCCTCAAAATAGACAATACTGGGGACAAGATGGACTAATGCTCTGATTTGGTGCAAGGTGGCAGCATATGTTCTACACAAAAAAGTAGTTTTCGCTGAATCAGTTGTGATAGCAAGTATGGTAAAGGTAAAGGCAAAGGACCCCTGGACGGTTAAGTCAACTATGGGGTGCTGCACTCATCTCGCTTTTCAGGTCGAGGGAGCCAGTGTTTCTCTATAGACAGCTTCCCGGGTCATGTGGTCAGCATGACTACATCACTTCTGGCACAACGGAACACTGTGATGGGAAGCCAGAGTGCACAGAAACGCCGTTTACCTTCCCGCCACAGTGGTACCTATTTATCTACTTGCACTGGTGTGCTTTCGAACTGCCAGGTTGGCAGGAGCTGGGACAGAGCAACGGGAGCTCACCCTGTCACGCAGATTCGAACTGCCAACCTTCTGATCGGCAAGCCCAAGAGGCTCAGTAGTTTAGACCACAGTATCACCCGCGTCCCTGTTGCAAGTATGGAGTCAACCCAGCGACTGGAGAGCTGAAACCAGCACACTGGCTTCTGCCAAGGGACCAAGGCTCCTGAGGTTGCTTCATCTACATCACAGCATGGTAAAGACCAGGCTGACCTCATTCATTGGCCAGAAAAGAAGTGGCTTCAGAAGCTTCCTCCCCACACACTACCTGCCAGAGAAACACAGCAAACAACTGCCAGTTGCCCAGGGACTGCAGAAGTAAAGGAAAAGAACACTCTGGCCCTATCTATCAGACAAAGGAAAAAGAAATGCCCATTAGTACTCAGTAAAGAATACCAGGAAGGGAAGCTCAGCCTGCTCTTCCCCCTCTTACACCCACTTATAGCTTCACCAATGTGTTCTGGCATTAGAGAACTGACCTCCCTCTCCTACCTTTCCCATTTCCCTTTCCTTGTGTGTTCCTGCAAGCCTGATGGCAATGCCATCCCTTTTAACTGATGTGAGCAGCTTGGGGGGGGGGGGACATTTGTCTGAAAAGTGGAATATAATACATATAGAAAAATATATAGTAAGTAAATAGTTTTGATTACATGCATTTTCCATTCAGACTTTGATATGGGAGACCCCCAGTTCATTTCCCTAGCATGCACTGCAAATTTAATATGTGTAATTATCTCTTTAAAGATTTACACTGCAGTCTTAATCAAAATATCAAAGAAGTCTAACAAGAGGAGAAGTATCAGGAGCACCCAAAGAGTCTGGCCTAAATTTGAAGACGAGGCACTTGAGTTTTAACACTGGGGAGTCTCAGGGACACTGAACTGTCACTATGTTTCAGTAAAAAACAACAACAACAAATTTTTCAACAAGCCCCTCTTACATGGCTTAAGGCAATATCTTTAGATATTGAGGCTTTACATAGAAAGGGGACTCAGCTACATTACTAAAGACGCAGCAAATTGAATGCACTATAAACATGCAACACCAGATGGCGTCAGAGAGCAGAATATTTTAGAACACAGTTTTCCATAATGATTTTTTTCCTTTTGTTAAAACTATCTAATTTCTGACTTATTTATAGCATTTCCCCCCGTGTTTAGATCCACCTTGGGTCTACCTCAGATTCGTATTATTCTTCACTGGCACAGATGCGAGGAGGCAATCAGAAGCTTTCTTTTCCATTCTTGATTAGCCAGTGTTCAGCATTACACCTGAACTCTAAACTGCACTTCATTTTTAACTATAGTAATTGAAAATAAGTCAGCTTTGTAAATCAGGGATTGAAATTTACTTGCTATCATATTCTTAAGACTAAATGCAGTTTGTGTTTGGACATCAATGATAGCCAT
Source organism: Podarcis filfolensis (assembly GCF_964270895.1). Lineage (NCBI taxonomy): Eukaryota > Metazoa > Chordata > Lepidosauria > Squamata > Lacertidae > Podarcis > Podarcis filfolensis. The sequence goes on along the minus strand of NC_139605.1, from coordinate 102,051,938 downwards.
ATGCTTGTAGGAAACAAAGTAAAGGGTTGTTCTCTAAAATTTTATTATCTATATTCAACACTATACTGCTATAGCAGACTTATAAACAAGCAATAATGAGCCATATCGAAGACCAGCCTATTCTGCTATGCTGCTTACAATTTTTTTAATGGTGTGCCTTTTCTCAAGTACCAGTGTAAGATGTTTGAATAAAAAAAGAAAAGTTTTTCAGTTTCATAAAAAATTATCTGCCCTGTTGCCTAGAGGCAATTTTTGCTCATCATAGGTGAATAGAACACTGGTTGTTTACAAGCCAACAATGAATCTGGTAGGAATCAATGGGAGTTTTTTTATCTTCACGGTAAAGGAAACTCCTTGAGAAGGAAACGTCCTCTCAAATGATCAAAATACAAGGGTTTTATCCAGAGTGCCATCTTTTCTTTCTACAGATATTTACTGTACTCATTAGTGGTAAGATCACATGCCTACAAATGGATGTGGGTTTACAGAGAAAGACAGCAACTTTGCACTGAAAAAAGGTCCAACGGTTGAGTCATACAAGACTCTTCAAAATATGAAGTACAGTGGTACCTTGGTTGTTGAATGGCTTGGCTCCTGAACAAATCGGCTGCCGAACACCGCAAACCTGGAAGTGAGTGGTTTGCAAATGTTTTTCAGAAGCTGAACGTCTGACACGGCTTCCGATTGAGTGCAGGAAGCTCCTGCAGCCAGCCGAAAGCTGTGCCTTGGTTTTCGAACAGTTTTGGGAGTCGAACGGACTCCCAGAATGGATTAAGTTCGAGAACCAAGGTACCACTGTAGTATGAAATCCTCATACAGGCTGAGATTTCATGCCTGATGATCTCATATATGAGTTTTTACTACAGGAAGATGTATTGAGAAAGCTGCCATCTAGTACAGAGTGTCATATAGCTCTTTCAAAATGAAGAGCATTTACTACTGCATTGAATACAATTTATATAATAAACTGAAATAACTTTTTGTGTTTTGGCAAATTATAAATACCTGTCAGTTAAATTCAGGACTCTATGCCACTGAAAAAACACTGAATTTGGTAGTGGGCACAAAATTCACCTTCCTGAGAAGGAAGCTTCTGTTTTCTTTCTTTTTTTAAGTGATGTTTCCACATGTATAAGACTTTCTTGAAAGTATAAAAGCAATGGTGCTGAAATTGCAGAAGCCAGAAAAGGCACAGAGTAAGATTTTCAAAGATCGCGGGGGGGGGGGGGGAGCGGGGAGAGAGACAGGACTTCAGAGTCCTTACCCATCCCCAACTAGCAAAACCAGCATAGATTTTATAAAATAGCAAGCCAATGCAGTATAAATTAATTTAACCTAAAAGGAAATCATACAAACTTAGTCCATTCGCGTAACGTATACATTTTACAGAATCTAGCTTTTCTTGGAGAATAATTTGGATGGCCTGCACAGAATTTAGTTTTGTGTAGCCATAGCCTGACACCATTTGCAGAAAGAGAAACATGTGGCAGGCAGGGTTTCTTACTCATTTTATTTGACTTCTATGTACTTCAAATTGCTGTTTTATGAGATCAGGTGTGAGGTGTGAGAATTGCATTGCTCCAAAAGCTGCTTAGTTGCCTGATAATGGTGTCAGCATAGTTGCAATTTCTTTTTCTAACTGAGACTCTTAAAATAAATGGTACTTAAAATTTTATTCTTAGAAGAATCAGTGATCTGGCCCTTGGGCTTTTGCTGATATTCAGCAATTTGTAATCTTTTCTGATGCCTTCTGAATCTCAGGGTTCTGCAGTCATGCCTCTACAAAAAACGACTTTGCACACTAAGGTCTACTACTTGGGTCATCACAACATAGCAGCTACAGGTACGGTATGTTGCATATGGATTTAAATGAAGTCACTGCCTAGGCAGTTATGAAGTTATGAGCAAGACAAGAAGGAAAGAATAGATTCACAAAATACTAAAAATTCAGCAGTACTCTCAGGGTTAGAAAAATTGTCACTTTGGAGAAAAAGAAAGTAATACTGCTGTTAAGCTTGTTCATTCAAAAAACATTAAATACAAAATAACGCAGGTTTTCTGTTACCAGACCAGATCTTATGTTTCTAAACCCTAACTTTTGTTTTGAAACACAGTAAGCAGGAGCCTGGTATTTTTCAGTGACGGCCACTTCAATTCGCCATTGGCCCCTCACCCCCCGCAGTGCAATTTCTTTAATAGTGCATGGAGATATAGAACACATTTTTGGCCCAATATAAAAGAAAATCCCATCTTCTTGAAAATCCACCATGCACCAATATTGTTACTGTGCTTAGAACATTTACTTACATAACAAGCCTCCTGTTCAGGAACCAGTATTTCCGCCTGTTTCTGTCGTATCCAATAGGTTCATGTCGAATGTATGGTTTATTTTTTTGGATTTCAGCAATACAGTCCGTTACACCAGGCACCTTATGTGCTACACAAACTTCACACTGCCATTCATCCTCAGGTACCTCTTCAAGAGGTGGTTTCACACACTCCAAGTGGTACACAGCTGAGCAAGTTTCACAGCAAAGCAAATCCCCCAGTTTGTGACAAACTCTACAATGGTCATCGTATTGTATCACACCTTCTGACATTAATTCCTCGCGTGCAATGTTTGTTGTAAGAAACTGATCCACTAAAAACTGCAGGACTTCAATTTTATTCTCAACGGGTCCATAGGGGTAGTCATCGGCCTCTTGGAAAGGAAGAACATGATGATATTCCTTGTCACTCTCACAATAAACCCGCAGAACCTCGGGCCACGTCATCCCGTCTATGAAATACAATGTGGAATTAACGCTATCTTTGAGGTCAGCAGGTCCAAAGGTAGTATTTGAAGTGTCTTCTTCACGTAAAACAGCTTTTAAAAGCACTATATGCATCTCTGCCATAAGTGTACACTGCTCCTGGCTTACCAGAGCAGCACAGAAGTCCTCAAAACGAAAAGGGGACAGTCGCAAGACAGTGCCAAAGTTCCGCAGTACCTCATAGATGGCAATAACATTCATTATATGCTCATTAGGCACCATTAAGTCCTCTGAGGATTTAGGCAAGTCAAGAGAAGGGACATCTTTTTCTTCCAGTATTGGAGAACGTGGACGATGTACTCTTTGTCTCCTCCTACCTGTAAGTAGAAAGGAACAATAAAAGATTAACAGGAAACAGAGGTTCACTTATTATACAATTAACGTGATGTGAAATAAGAACCATGTTAAGACGTTTCTCGCACACTTCAATGGTCTTACACAGTTGTATTTTAAAAATCTTGAACTTGCACTTCAACATAGGCAGTTATTCTTCTACCTTAAATTGAAACTAACATACCATGCGTGTTGCACTTTTACCAATGACTTTCCTTTGATGAAAACACCTGCCATTTTACAAGGGTTAGAACAAAACTTGCCCCTCTGCAAAGGGAAGGGCTCTTTCCATTTCTCAAAGGAACCATTTTATATTGTAAACTGCCCTGTGATCCTCAGATGAAGGGCAATAAAGATATTTAATTAAGAACTATCACCACTACAAGGTAACCATTTTATCTGATTCCCTCTTCCCCATGTAGTCTCCAACACCACTAATCCTCAAATTTTCAGGGGAAAAGAGGAATCAGCCAAAAGTGCCTTTCCACCTCCTTTTCTCTACCCCAAGCAGAACTTAGCTGAGCACAATCCAAGCCCAAATCTTGTTTCCTCTCCTAAATTTCAATTACGTGAGAGACAAGTTCATTTTTCTTGTTTAAGATATTGGTACGAGTGAAAGAGCTCTACAGAGCCATTGTGCGGCCTGTTTAAGTTTGCTGAATCTGTGGGCTTTCAACAGTTCAACGAAAACATTACATAAATATATTGCTTTCCCAGATGTTGTAGGGTTTCAGTCCAGGAGGTATTACATGCATATATGCCATGACTGCATGGCAGCTTGAGCTGTACTTTCTGGTTTTCACTGCACATTCCTCACTGCCTACAAATCAACCTGCTCTTTAAAGTGAAGAGGCAATGTGAACAGCTGTGGTAAAATCTGAAATGAATTTCCCTCTATTTGTCTACAAATTCAAAACACTTCTTTCTTCCTAACTGTAATTCAGTTGCAAAAGCTGGAAATGTTCCGTTTTCTCTTCAGTGATGAACAAAAACATATTACTAACTGCAAATGGGAGAAATCACAGCACTCTAGGAACACTTTACTAAATAATAATTGCAGCGGTTTGCATTCTGATACACTCAAATCTAGAAAACAGTTTACCCTGGATTATGGTTTCCATTTAAATTATATCTCTCTTTTGCTGAAGCTACTCATCCATATTTTATACAATGTTTCTCTGATCACAAAAAAGCAATAAGCTGTCTAATTCAGAGTAGTTTTGAATTCTTCTTTAGATTTCACAGCAGTAGCGTAACAACTAGAGATGCAAAACACTTAAACATATTCAAGGTACTGTAGTGGTAAATAGGTAAAGGTAATGTAAACGGAGTTTCCGTGTGCTCTGGTACTTGCCATGGTGTTCTGTTGTGCCAGAATCCATTTAGTCATGCTGGCCACATGACCCGGAAAAGCTGTCTGCGGACAACTCCCGTGGTCTGAAAGCAAGATAAGTGCCACAACTCATAGACGCCTTTGACTGGACTTAACCGTCCGGGGGTCCTTTACTTTTACCTAGTTGCAAATGCTGTGGGATCCAAAGCCTTTCTAAAGAAAATTAAAAGTGAGTAGAAACCCTATTGATTGATTGATTGATTGATTGATTGATTGTTTTTAAACTCAAAAGTTTTGGACAATTTGACACAAACCAAGTTTTCTAGGTACAGAAGTTATTTTTTTCCCTTTTAAAATCTCTCATGAGAAATTCCCAGAGACTCTTCCTCTCCTCTAGTTGCAACCTGTTATCACTAGATAGAAGCACTTAAGCATCAGATAAAGCAAGAACACTGTGACACAATAAACCTGAGAGGTTCCCTTTTTATTTTTGCTATTGGATGCTGGTTGTTATGTAATTTTGTTATATTTATAGTACTAAAATGTTATTTTCTGTATGTAATTATATTTGCTACTGTGTCGTTTTGCTGGGCTATTATGAAATTATTTTTGCACTGTTTGGTTTTGAAATGTTTTCCTGTTTCCTTTGTTGTAAACCACTTTGAGAATGAATTTTATGTGGGAAAGCAGCATACAAATAAAATGAATGCATGACTTGTTGAGTGAATCACTTGGCCCAGATTTATTTCTAATCTTTCACTGGACTCCTGTCAATAACAAATGGTTGTCATGTCAAGGTCGCTATGAGGACAAAATTTAACTGGTAAAAGAGGCTACTGATTTCTTAAAGAACTCTTGAAATCCATATAATGTATGTGTGTATTAAAAGTGCACAGGAAGGGGGAAATGCCATTGGCGGTGCTGTTTTGAAACTACCAATATTGTTTATTTAGACGGTTCAAGGTTCACTCAACAATTACTTCAGATTACTCAAAGCTTATTCTGGAGCATCAGGCATAGTCCATGCTTCCAATGAGGGGGCAACACAAAAATGGGCCGTTTCAGTGGTCTCCCCATGGTGCCATTTTTATCGATCCTTAGGAGCCAAGCAGTGTTAGAAAATCGGATATATAAGTTAGGTGCCAAATGGCACTTGGGCTCTAGGTTACGGTTGCCACAACGGAGTATCTATTCGCCAGAAGGTTTGACTAGATGGCCCTCAGCATCCCTTCCAACACTACAATTATCTGATTCTATGATCTCAACTACATTGCTTGATTGTAGCTTGCTCTTACAACAATCCACTGGTCCCCAGTATGCAAGAAGAAGTAACACACAGGGGAAACGGAAATAGTATTAACTATGAACTAAGGCAGAGGTTTTTTAAATGGTGGTCGCCAACCTGACACCCAGAAATCTCCATAGTCTCAACTGGACCCGCACCTGTAGCAAAACGTGCCTGGTACCTGCGGAATTTCAAACACTGGAGCCAAGCAAATAATATTTTTTTTAAAAAAAACCAGGGCTTTTGGTCTTTAATTTGAAGGGCTTCAAGTATTTGCGGCCTATTTTAGTGCAACAGGATCTGTAAGACCAGTCCTTTATCTGTAGAGATGCGTTGGTTAGGTTTTCATTGGTTGTGCTTTTTAAATTTGGTTTTAGTGTTTATGATGTGTTTGAAAGTTGCTTTAGTTCACTTCTGTGAGAAAAGCTAATAATAATAATAATAATAATAATAATAATAATAATAATAATCCAGTTCAACTGCCCCAAATGACATTTAGTAGTTTTCCATTTTAAATAAAGTCTGGTTAAGATATCAAATGTTGGCCTAGGAGACATAATAAGCCTGGTGGCACCAGCTAGAACTAAAAACAGGTATTAAAGTGGTGAAAAAGGTAAAATACCTGGGAATATGGATCTCCCCGAAAAATATAAATTTAGTGGAGGATAACTACACTAAGGTCTGGAGAGAAATTAAGAAAGACTTAGATACTTGGAATAGGTTAAAATTGTCCTGGACAGGAAGGATGGCCGCGATTAAGATGAGCATTCTTCCGAGACTACTTTTTTTATTCCAGAATATCCCGGTAATTAGAGGTACGGCATGTTTTAAGAATTGGCAAAGAACTTTAGCTAAATTTATATGGCAAGGGAAAAGGGCAAGAATTAAATTCAAACTCCTCACGGATCTAAGAGAAAGAGGGGGTTTTGCAGTTCCGAACTTAAAACTTTATTATGAGGCCGCTTGTCTTTGTTGGATAAAAGAATGGGCCATTTTAAAAAACACGGATTTGTTGGATCTAGAGGGATTTGACATTAGATTCGGCTGGCATGCTTATTTGTGGCATGGTAAAGGAAAGATCCATAGAGGCTTCTCTAATCATATCATTAGAGGCTCGTTATTAGAAGTTTGGAACAGGAACAAAAAGCTGATTGAAAGAGACACCCCTTGGTGGCTTTCACCAATTGATATCTTAACAATAAAAAAGTTAAATCTGGAATGTGAAAGATGGACATACGAAGATCTCCTAGTTAAATCAGAAAGAGGGTGGAAAATTAGACCGTACGAAGAGCTAAAGGATAAATTAACTGGATGGATACAATTTCACCAAATTAATGCGTTATGGTACGATCATAAAAAAATAGGAATGAGTGAAAAAAAGTCCAGGTACCAGGTGGAAATCTTAGAAAGTAATACTAAACTTTTATCCAAAATGTATAACCAACTGTTAGACTGGGATACTAAAGATGAAGAGGTGAAAGGAGTCATGGTCAAATGGGCCAGAGACCATGGTCAAATGGGCCAGAGATACTTTTCCAGAGTTAATATTCTGACCTTCTTAGTTTTTGGTCAGTGGGGGAAGACTATTCCAAATAACTCTTAAAAATAATTCTTAAAAAACCATCACTTTCTTGAAGTGATAATGAACTTTTTCATGAGGAGGCAACTACATCCATCTTGCACTTGTAATGTGCCTGTGAGTTATTCAAGGTATTGATTTGTCAATAAATTACTGCAAAATTTGGGACAGACTGCAGTGGGGAATCTTGTGTTTCAATTCTATCAATCCCCACAAAAATAAAGCTCCCTGGGCTTATCACGTGAGGACTATCACATGAGAAAGCTATAATAGCTCTTAATTGGTCAGTGATGTCCTATTCACATGTGCACGTTCTATAGTACTGGAACGTTTGCACAGTCAGAAATCAAGAGGTCAAACTTAGAGCTGGTGCATGTTCAGAACTGAGCAACTGCCAAGTTTACAAGCGTGAGTGGCCCAGCAAAAACAACCCTACAGAATTTATATATTGTGTCTCATTGCCTCAGACACAATGATTTTTAATAGACTCAACTCAGTTCATACATTCAGCTGTCAGCCATGAAATATTCAATAATTTAAAAATCATCAACAGCTAAGTGTGTGAACCAGGTGTTTTGAGAGTTCACATACCATGTGCTTTATACTACACATACATGGTAACAGAACAGAACAGATTTCACAATTTATAAGCAAAAACACCAACAAGTATTTTTACCACTGTTATTATTGTTGCTAGTACTATCACATGCCCTTTGCTAGCAGGTCTCTGGGCAGGTTACAACAATTTAAAATTCATAACTAACAATCATTAAAACAAATGTCAGTCACAAGAATAGGGTGGATCCTGAAAACACACATCTTAGACCAAGGTAAAGAGGTGCATCTTCAGCATTTGCCAAAAGCTATACAGTGAAGTTGTCAGATGCAATTCTGTGCAGAGGGAATTCTACAGTTAACCTGGTAACAGGATGCATCCTGATTTAAACCTGATAACTGCATATATCTTGTTGGGGGGGGGGGGAGCACAGATACTTAGCATGACATACACTCAACATAGCTATGACTCTGCACTTTAAATTCTGCTACAGCTGACTATAGAAAATAGGGCAGAGCCAACAGCTGCCCTACTGGTTCACAAAACAAAGCTCTGAAAAGAAGCACTCCAAGTTATTATTTAATTCACGTTATGAGGCTAGTTTGGTTGTGGGTCTTTAGTGTAATGGACTTCAGGACATGACAGGGTTATCAGGGTTCCAGATTTGAGAACTGTTAGCAACAGGGTTGTCTGCCATATAAAGCTTAATAAAAACAATATAATCATGGCCAACTTCTTAAGTTTGATGGGAGGCTAAAGACTGTAAAAATCTTTCAATTAACCGGAATACTGGATTGGATGAGGCTTTAGTTACACGAAGGTCCTGAATGAGAATGCACATTCCCTGATATACATAGAGATATACCCAGCCAGTTTAACAAGATGAAGATGTTCAAAGGGAAATGTGTACCCAGGCACACACCTGCATGAGTACTGTATGCAAAATTTCCTTTTAGGATTTGGGCAATTAAACTTCAGATCTAATGCCAAGTTTAGGCAATATAAATGTGAACTTATATAAATATGTATTTGCTTCTTGCACTTTTAAGTTCTGCCTCCTCTTGTATGACCTTCTGTAATCTTTATCATCACAAACAGCACATCAAGTGCAATATATATACAAAGGGGAATGCCTATTGGTTTTCCCACAACTCTGCACTCCTCTTTCCTGGCAAATCATCAAATCTGCATTTTAGACATCTTTCAGAAATTCTGCAAGAAGTTTAAAACTTCTGCATTTTGACAGCTAGGGCTAAGTCTGCAATGAATGAATGAGATTTCATTCTGTACACTTCAGCTTGTTTTACATGCTTTTATTTACTTTTGGTATATTACCAGTTATCCACTTTCAGTCTTTAGCAGCAGGTTTAAACAAAATGTTATCTTAATATACATTGAAGACATGTTATTTCAAAGCCTCATGTGCACATCAGAATACCAAGCCACTCATAGTTTGAGGATCAGTCCTAGAATGATTAGCAGACTAAGATTTCTGGTCATCAACAAAGAATGGTAATCTTAAAATCTCTTTAACACAAGGAATGAAAGCTCACAAATGCTAAAAATATACAGTACATGCATTATTTGCAAAGAAACCATGCTACAAGTGAACAAGCCACAGTGAACCTAAGGTTTACAAATGCACATCCTCCACCTGGGTTGTCATTAAGAAATTGTAAAGCTTTCAGTGTGGAAAAATGTGGTTTGTCAAGATATCTAGAACAACGAACTGTGAGTAACATTAACTACTGTTAGTTTAAGACACTGATTATGCACCCCTCCCCCCACATGTTCAGAAAAGGTGCCGATTTTCTGATCTGTACCCTATTTTCAGTCACCTTTCACAAATTACCCAGATTACAAGTATTCTTAGATTGCCAACCTACATTTAAAAATAAACTTTCTAGTGCTCTTGTTGTGAAGCAACTCATAAGGTATTTACAAACCACAAGCCATGCAAGATTTGCATGGATCAAGGGTACCTTATGGGCTGCCTTCTCCTGCATTAATGTAACCACCGAATGAGGCCTTGCTTCATCTCCTGCCACCATCTGAGGTGCGGTTTATTTTAATTCATTCATACCAAAATACTAAAATTTATACTCTGTTTTTCCTTTCCAAAAGAAGTTGCTCAAAGCGGCTGACAAAAGTATTTAAAAAGCACAAAAATAAAATAACAATCCACCTTGTTTAAAAAACTAACCATTGCACAAACCATTACTAAAAGCAACATCTAAGAAAAAGGAGGAAGAGCTGGAGCTTGCAACAAACAAATTACATAAAGCAGCAGCAGACACAAAGGCTTGTTTAAAAAGAAATGTCCTCAGTTCCTGGCAAAATACAAAGAGGGAGGAAGATAAGCTAACCTCTTAGAGCAGGGAGTTCCACATCTAAGGTATTGTCACAGAGAATGCCCCAATAAGCATATAACTAATGCACAAAGGGATGTGGCCAGACAGTGACTGTAAGAGGAATGGAAAAGCTGATGCACCAGCCAAAGCACTTCTGGTGGCATCTTAAAACAAGGCCAAGGCCAGGAGTACTTCGAAACTATGAATTTGATTTTGTAAGGGGAGTGCAATCAAGGCCAAAATGGGCTGGCTTCCTATTCAAATAAACTGTTATTTAATCCTAGCCTTTTTTGAACGAAAGCTTTAATTACATGCCTACCGATTTATGTCATGTGACAGTTAAGTTGGGTGTTCTCGTAAACCTAACCAACTCATGGATTATGAAGAGCATTTTCACTTCTGCAATGAAAATTCTTGGGGAGGTTCAACGGACCTCAGAAGAGTGCATACAACGTAAACAGAGCAGCACCCCTAACCTTAGCTCAGCGCAGAGCGATATATATTACAACTGACATGCCACTTGTGCAAAAGGTAATCAAATACTGGAAGGCATCCCTGCCCACTTTTGGCAGAAGCCCTACTAATTCTGTGTGATGTGACCATAGGACGTGCAACCATTGGTGGAGTTTTTCAAAGTGAGTGAAGTTTAATCAACAATAGGCATAACCATGCCCACTGTGATCCTGAATGACAACTGCAACATATCAGTGTGAATAGAGCACCAGTTGATAAAGTGTAACTTTTAAACAGCTCTCTTCTTCCATCCCCAACCTTTACACCATTTTCCAAGGAGTGCATTGTTGAGGCCACGGCATGGATTACTAAAGCTTTGTAATGTTGCAAAAAATATTAATCCTTACCCTAACTGTGGGTAAGAGATTGGAATCACCTACAAGCTTGCACATTAATCCCCTGCTCTGCTTACCAAGATGTGCTATTTCTCCATCGACATTTACACTTACCATGGTTAGCTTGAATAGCACTTTGAAAAGCTGCCTTCTAACAAACTCTAGTTTGAAGGAGTCTTAACACTGCCTGTGAAAAGCAAACGGAGGGAGAACTTGTATGCAAAGTGGGGAAGGAAAGAGCTTGCAAGTCTATAAGGCACATATTACCACATCACTGGGCCACTGTTGTACAGTGCTCATTGGCATAATGTAAATCAGGCATAGGCAAACTCCGGCCCTCCAGATGTTTGGGACTACAACTCCCATCATCCCTGGCTAACAGGACCAGTGGTCAGGGATGATGGGAGTTGTAGTCCCAAAACATCTGGAGGGCCGAGTTTGCCCATGCCTGATGTAAATTTTACAAAATGAAACATCTACTGCTCTGAACTATTAGTCACTCCACTTTACTCATAATTATTTTCCAGAAACAACAAATTCTCAGTAAAGGTAAGGGACCCCTGACTGTTAGGTCTAGTTGTGAACGACTCTGGGGTTGCGGCGCTCATCTTGCTTTATTGGTTGAGGGAGCCGGCGTACAGCTTCCGGGTCATGTGGCCAGCATGACTAAGCCACTTCTGGTGAACCAGAGCAGCGCACGGAAACGCCGTTTACCTTCCCGCCGGAGCGGTACCTATTTATCTACTTGCACTTTGACGTGCTTTCAAATTGCTAGGTTGGCAGGAGCAGGGACCGAGCAACAGGAGCTCACCCCGTCGCGGGGATTCAAACTGCCAACATTCTGATCGGCAAGCCCTAGGCTCTGTGGTTTAGACCACAGCGCCACCCGCATCCCTTCACATTCTCAGTAGCGTTTGACCACTTGTGACCAAGTGAAGATGCCTGGGATGGCGCCTGACATCTCCACCATCTGAGGATTACTGGATCTGGACTGTTTTCACACACTAATACCCCATCCTGTAGAACTCTATCCGTTATATTTTATCTGAACAACTGGAATGCATTTCTGGAACCAAATTGCCTTTTCTGTGCAGCCTGAGCAGGAGCGGTCACCATTAAGACATCACAATAGGCCAACATATACATGGACTGTCCCTGACAGTCTTTTCTTCTTTAAGGTCTCAAAGCTCTTAACCTAGCTCAAGGTTGTCGTCTTGAACTAGCCATGTGTTTAACTGAGAATCAATCAGTCAGTCCATCATTTGGAAAACAAGACTTTAGAGCTGTCTTGCCCCAAAATGGCAACTAGAAATTCCATTTTGGCAACTGCAACCTCGGTTCAAGGAGCCATTTGGCGCCTAGCTTATACACCTAAGTTTCTAACACTGATTCTATAGCACTTTAACAACACACATTCTAAGGTGTGTTTATGTATGTGGGTGTGCATGAACCAAGTAGGTCAATAGGTGAATGCAGTATTTGCCATCCAGTACACCATCACAACCAAAAGATTATGGTAGGGCCAAACAAACCATGTCATACCAGAAGCCAGCAGAATGCAGGTGCACACTGTTCAAGTTCACCTGCCCTACTCTTCAGTTGTTCCCCATGAGGAGGAAACAAACTACAGCAGTGGATTAGCATTATGTTGCTTCTTGTTATCTCTAGGCCAGTGCTCTGGTTTGGTTCCTCCTTGTTCAGCAAAGAGGGGAGCAGCAGGGCAGGCATGATTTGACAAGTGTATACCACCTCGCTGCTGATGAACCAGGACAACAAAAACATAAGTAGCTACTGAACCCGATTGATGGACCATCATTGGCCATTGTAAAAACAAGGAAAGCCTGACACCAACTGTCAGAAAGAAGCAGCAGCCGCAAGAAATACATGTAAAGTAAATCTGGCTGTTTTGTTTTAAGGGTCATTCCGTGTCAAGTGATCAATTTTTTAATATATTTTTTTTACCTTATGTCATCCAATTTCCTTAATATTTTTTACTTGTTGAATGATCAAAACTAAGTTAAAATCTAAAATTTTAATTTTTTATCTCATCCCATTTTTGAGCTATGAGGGTTGGAAATTAAAAATAATAATACATTGAAAGTTTTGGCCTTGCCAGGCAAAAAACTAAGAACTCAGCTCAGAATTGAGATAGATCATGAAATGAAGTACAAACAAGAATTATTTCAAAGCGTTAATTCTATCAAGCAACAGCAAGCTATCACGCTGCCTTGAAACACATTTTTAAAGGAAAAGGCTGACTAGCTTTTCAAATGCCTGAAAAATAACTGATATTATATTTTGAAGCCTAGTTTATTCTGTTATATTTTACTCCAAGAAGACCCATTTATCCTAAATCGAACCCAGTAAGGCAGACATGTATGTACCTTATATATATAAATTAATGTGATTTCATTGAGAAATTTTGATGAAATTTTGCAGGTAGCGCTTAGAAACATTAAATAATCAATACATTTTTTGGAAATTTCTGAACATATTATTTTTAATCACTTTTTAAAATTTAAAATTTTGTAACTTAACTTTAAAATGTAAAGTAAGGTGACATATCATATTATGTGACATATCATATTAAAGCCAATGACGTTCTGAAGAGATTGGTATTTTTAGTTTTGACATACAGTATCTCAAATCTAGGTTGAGATTGTAAGGTTTTTGTGTAGACCAAAATTGCCAATTCTTTGAAATTTCAAACCCTCATAACTAAAAAACAGGATGGGATAAAAAAAATTGAACTGAAATTTGGGACTGTCTCTTACACTACAGTGGTACCTCGGGTTAAGTACTTAATTCGTTCTGGAGGTCTTAACCTGAAACTGTTCTTAACCTGAAGCACCACTTTAGCTAATGGAGCCTCCTGCTGCCACCGCGCCGCCAGAACACAATTTCTGTTCTTATCCTGAAGCAAAGTTCTTAACCTGAAGCACTATTTCTGGGTTAGCAGAGTCTGTAACCTGAAGCGTATGTAACCCAAAGCGTATGTAACCCGAGGTACCACTTTACTTTCAGGAAACTGAAAGTGGAAGCAATATAAAATGGTAAGGTAAATGTGATTGGATCACTTGATATAGAATCACCCTTAACACCAACTCTTAACTCTTTTAAAAACCGTTAGAATAATCACTGTGTGTGTGTGTGAAAAAGTCATCTCTACTGCAAGACATCAAATATCTATCAGTGGCACAATGTTAGCATACAACACAAATTAGATACAAAACAATACATATTTTAATTTGGGTATGATTCAGTTTCTGAATTGATCTGATTAACATTAACCCATAACATTTTAGAACTGTGGCAAATCCATTCAGAAACTGAATCATATCCAAATTAAAATATACACTTTAGAAGCAAACTAAACAGCACTAACATTTGCTTTTCTACAGGTGAACAATTATGAAGGTCTCCTTGAATAAAAATTCAGTTCCTATGTTGTCGATATAGAAAAATATTATTAGTACTATGAAATAATCCCTTGCCATTGAAAAGCCACAGTGAAGGGAAAAACCACAGCTAAGAACCATTACAGCTAAACAAAACTTTAAACTTGTTCATACAGTGTTCACTCTCATATTGTGAATTAGGAAAGCTTGCCTTTATAAAAGCACCTTAACAACCAACAAAATTAACCGCCTCTTGGAAAACTCTAAATCCATTTTAATATAGAGAAGTGTGTCTTTTGATGTTGTGATATAGATGGAAAATGAGTCCGATTTCCCCCATAACTTTCACACAGCCACTGTACTGTACAGGCATATTTAGTAAAATGTAAGCTATTTCAATATTCCACACTGGGGTTTTCCTTGTCAAACTGTAAAAGCACAGAACTGTCATATCACTCACATCTACCAATATACAAGTCGCAATCCTGATTGTTTACATACTTGATAAAACACATGCAAGTATATAAAAATAGTTGTCACCAAGTAAGGAAAGTTAAGCATGTAAGATTTTATGCAATAATATTTTGCTGAATTAAATCTAGCTTTTTTAATAAAACCCCCAAAACATTCTTAAAATGCTAGTAGTTCAGCATGATCCATACTACAATCAAACTCTTAAAACTTGTTATAAAAAAGTTGAACATAATTTCTTCCAATGGTTGAACTGGCAAAGTCACCGTAAAATTAAAAACCACAAGCTCTCTTTAAAACAAGCTGGAAGCAAACACTGCTGCATAACAAAAATTGGTAAATGAAAATGAAGAAAGAAAGAAAGAAAGAGATATCCATTTGAATGTTTTCAATTACTACAAATACATGTGATGGGCTTGCATGCTATGATTTAAACCATACTGCGCTTCCGCCAATAATTTGATCTCTATTCCCAAGGCACTGCTTTCCTTTGTAAACAAAAACACCACCCCCTAGTTTTGCACAAAGTCAAGAGTCTGCAAGATACTCCCCCCCTTCCCCAAGCATCACATGCGTGCCCCACACGAGCTCCCTTTCCCCTGCTCATCCCCAATTTATTCTTCCAAGACAGTGGTTCCCAATTAGCTGATTACTGAGGACCCCCTATTTTTCAAGAGCCACGGACACCCCACCCCAGCCTCGCTTTGCAACATGTTGATAACTGCATGGTAGCTGCCTCTACAAAGCAATTCCGTGCACAAAATGTGGGGCAGCCCCTAATAAGCAAAGGAGTTTTGATATGTACTAAAAACAGCAACAAACAACAACAACAGGCCCTAAAATGTGTGATATTACCATGCAAAAAAAGACAAAAAAATAGTTGGGGGGTAGGGCAAGGAAGGGATGGGGCCGTGGATCCCGTGGATCCCCCTTCTAATGACCCCCTATTTTTCAAGAGCCACGGACCCCCCTCCCCGCTTTGGAACATGTTGATTCCCTGCACAAAATGTAGGGTAGTCCCTAAGAAGCAAAGGAGTTTTGGTATGCACTAAAAACAGCAAAAAACAACAACAGGCCATAAAATGTGTGATATTACCATGCACAAAAATGACCAAAAAAAATTAGAGAGAAGGGAGGCAACGGATGGGGCCCCTAACTGGGAACCCCTGTTCTCAGACCATGTTTGCCATCTCCTCTTCCTGCGAACAAGTAGCCTAGGATCGCTATTTATTTTCTCTCTCTCTCTCAAGTTCTGCCACTGTGGCTTCCCGCACCTTGCCCTCTACTTGCAGGAGCCCCTCGCTTCCCTTCTCCCCACATCTTGCCCCCATTGCAGCGCGCATCCCTATGGCGGAGGGGGGGTTCAGCACCACCCCATTAACCCCCCCCAAAGCAAAAACCCGTCCACCCCCCCTTCCCTAACGCGATGGGCTCCGGGGTGGAACAAGTGGGGGGCGACCCCCCTCACCCCACCTACCCCTCGCCGTACCCGGGGTGCTGCTGTAGGTGCTGTGGCTCTTGAAGCTGCTCTCCGTGCAGTAGCTGGCGTCGTCGTCCTCGTCCTCCTCCATCTCTTCGGGGTAATCCGAGTCGTCGTCGTCGTTCTCCTCCTCCTCTTCTTCCGCCACGGCCTCGTCTTCCCCGGAGTCGCGCTTCTCCCCGGACTCGCCTTCCTCGTCGTCGGACACGGCGCTCTCGTCCTCGTCGCTCTCATGGTCGTCGTAAACCACTTGGCTGCTGCGGCCGCTCCTCTTGGGAGCGGAGGAAGAAGCACCACCACCTGAGGCGGCGGCGGGCGCCCTGCTTTGGCTTCCTCCTCCTCCTCCTCCTCCTCCCGCCGCCGCTCCAGCAGCAGCAGCAGACCTGCCCCTGCCCCGGCCGCTATTGCCTCCCCCGCCAGGGGTGCTGCTGCTGCTGCCGCTGCCGCCCTTCCTCCTGCCGCCTCCCCTGACTGAGGGGGAGGCCTGGGCAGCGGCCCCCCTCGGCTTGGGCCCTGCAGCCCCGGCCGCCTGGGCCGAGGCCGCCCACCTGCCCCGGCTGCTGCCCCTCAGGCGGGAGCGGAGTCCCCCGATAGGGCCCGGCGGCGGGGCTGCTGGAGCCGGGGTGCTCGCCCGAGCCGGGGCCGCCGCAGGCTGCTGGTGCTTGGGCGGCCTGCCTCGCCGGCCCCGCATCGCTGGGCGCTGGCCGAGAGCGCTGAGGGGGGAGGTGTTGTGTGTGCGCGCGAGGGCCTTCGGGTGGCTTTTCCGAGCGGGCGGTTGCGCTCTTTCTCCCTCTTCCTCCCCGCCCCCCCCTCCCTCGCCGGGGAAGGAGGGCCTCCGGCGAGCCGCTCGGGCCGAGGGGCTTCAATGCGAAGGGCTGGCGTCCCGCTCGGGATCGCCGCCGGCCGCCATCTTGTTTCTTCGCCTGCTTGCCTCGGATCGCTCCGCTCCGACAGGGGGGAGGGAGGGAGGGAAGCGGCGGCAGGGCCGGAGCGGGTCACGTGGCCGGGCCTTGCCTGCGCTTCGCCGGGAGAGGCGGAAGGGGGCGCGCGAGAGGGGAGCTCGTTCGGGGATGATGCTGATGTTGCGGATGCTGCCGCCTGAGCCAGATCTTCTTTGCACCCGCGAAAAGCCGCGTCCAGAAAACGCGCGGGTCGCGATCGCTTTCGCAGATATGAGTTAAGCCGCGGTTCATTTGTACACGGACTTAAATGCCGCACGCATTGCAAACGGTCCCCTTCGCTTGCGTGTCTGAAAGGCCTGTGTCTGAAACAGATGGTTACTGGGGTTGCCAGATTGTTTCACCAGGGCACCCCGAAAGTTATTGTTAAAGGAAATTGCTGAGCTTTTTTTAAAAAAACAAGTTCAATACCTTGCTACGCAAGCCTTTTTTTAAAGCCAAGTTGTTGCGCTAAAAGAATCCCATTATTTTTTGATTGACGTGACTTTTTTTCTTGAGCTATTTTAATAAAAAATTCTTGAGCTATTTTTTTAGACAACGCTCCCCCCAAATTGTTCAGCTTTTTGCTTTTATTTTTTTGAGCCCCCCCAAAATCCTGCGAGTTTTCAATTGACTTGACTCAGAGCCAGGACAAAGCGCCACCATTTTGGAAATCCCCACCCCTGGACATCAATTCTGCCTTTGAAATCCTGTTGATATCCGGGGAAATGTCCAGACGTATGACAGCCCTGTAATATTCATCTTGCACATGGCAGAGCTTTCCTACATCCTTGGACTCAGCCATAGGGCTGCAAATAAAACATTCTAAGTGTGTTTTAAGTGCAATATGCAATGCGACACTTGATGGCGATCTGCTCCTCAGTGGGCATTTCTTTCTTAGTTCATCTAATAAACTATATTGAGCTTTAGAAGTGACTCTCTTAAGTCCAGGTATGGTATGGTGTGTCCCATTTTCTTTCCAACTATTGCCCTTATTGCGGATGGGGAACCTGTAGCCCTCCAGAATTTCTTCTATTCCAACACCTGTCATCCCTGGCCATGCTGATTGGGGCAGATGGGAGCTGGAGGGCACCACTTTGGCCCACCAACATCTAGAGAGCCACAGGCTCCTCATTCCCGTCCTATAGCCTCACAGTCCAGGAACGAGGAACCCATGGCTCTCTAGATGTTGGTGGGCCAAAGTGGTGCCCTCCAGATATTGTGGAATTTGGCGTCCATTGTCCTTAACCGTGTTGGCACAGGGTGTTGAAAACAATGGGAAGGAAAGGGAAAGGATAGGTTTAGATACGCTCAGAAATGTGTCTAAATTCCACCCCTGGTCTGGGAGAAGAGGAGGAGGAGGAGTTTGGATTTGATATCCCGCTTTATCACTACCCGAAAGAGTCTCAAAGCAGCTAACATTCTCCTTTCCCTTCCTCCCCCACAACAAACACTCTGTGAGGTGATTGGGGCTGAGAGACTTCAAAGAAGTGTGACTAGCCCAAGGTCACCCAGCAGCTGCATGTGGAGGAGCGGAGACATGAACCCAGTTCCCCAGATTACGAATCTACCCCTCTTAACCACTACACCACACTGGGAGGATGCCAGAGATCAAAGTCTCTGCCTGGCACACTGACATAGCTACGTTTGCTGAACAAGGATGCTAAGGGATCCATGCTGAACAAGGATACCTTTAGAGAGGGAAGCTAAACATTGGATCTCCCACTCGGACCTCAGAGTAACATTGGGAGAGTAGATCAAATCTATCTTATGGCTCACTGGACTCCCTCCAATAGGCCCTAGAATTACACTCTTAAGGTACCCTCATAATATTTAGTTTGTAATATATGGCACCAATAGAGAATGTCTTTCCAATGCAAATAGGAAATTCAGAGGGGCTGTTTCCCTGTCCCCTCCAGCCAACACACATCTAGTTGGGACCTTAGCAGAATAAAAGAGCTAGTTTGAGTCAAATGGCTAATGTGCATAGCAACAAGCCACTGGACACAATCACCACATCTCATGGAGAGCATAGGAGCCAACTCCTAGGGGCCAAGGCCCCTTGCCCCCTCCCATTAAAATATTTGAGGTGGCTGCCCACCACCAAAGTTACTGGGCGTTGCCATTCAAATGGTGTCTGTGCCTTAACTTACCTTCCCCCCCCCCCATTCAAGTTGGTAGTCCTGATGGATAATGTCTGCATCATCAGTCCAGGGAACTGAACACCTTTCCTAGTCAAAATACAGTGGTTGCACTGGGTACCATGCTGCAAGCAGGGGGTGCCAAAACAATGCTGTAGAACGGAGCACGCGAGGTCAGGGGCACTGAATTTTAGCATTGCACAGGGTGCTGCTGAAATTTGAGAGGCCACTGTGCTATACGTCCTCTCCAACAAGCCTTTGAGAATGTGCGTGTCTCTGCGAGATTTTGCACCATCTCTGCCGTTTTGCATCATCTCCAATAAATGCACAAAGGCCTGCCTACATATGCACATTCCCCAAGGTGCGTTGGAGAACTCGCACTACCCCTAACATAAACAAAATAGTGATATGATAAATCAGCAAAATGATCAACAGCTTATTCCGCTTAACATATTGCTTATACAAACTGGCAAACAGATGTGTGATGACGAGCGAGCCTTTTAAATCTGTAATTGACTCCAGTTGAGTTAAAGGGCTGATAAACCACCGTGTCTTCAGTATTTCACAGACGTTTTGCCTTTTTATATATGCAATTTAATGAACGTTGAGTATAAAATCTTCTGGGCAGAGCAGTCCTATGGAGGAGGCAGCGAGGAAGACTCTATGGGGATGACCTGCACTGTTAGGCTCGTTCTGACCAGAGCAGACACTGTGTGCATTTGTCTGGGAGGAGCAGCTTATTCTCCACCCCGTTCCCCTTTTGTGAGCTTCCTTCCCATTGAGTGTGCCCTCTCCAGGATTGGCAGTTTCATAGCCGGCTTGGGGGCATGTGCAGGGAACTGGATGGCTTTGGACCCTGCAGATCCAAAGCTTCCCTAAATCTGCAGGGATGTGCTCTTTTTCATCCAGTGCTGCCATTGAAGGCAGAGAGATGGTACCCTACAGACTCCTTGGGCTCAGCCAGCGACATTTCTAAAGCTCTCTCAGAGGTCTGCTACCTTGATGTATTTAGGTCATTAATGCTTGATATTTCCACCCGTTTCAGTTTTAAAATAATTCTGCTTGTTACTTTTAAAAATGTGCCTTTTATCCCCCTGGTACCCTCTGCTTTTCGCTGTCCACTTTACTACCAACATCTTTTATGTAAGGGAGTTGGTAGCAATTCATCCCCTAGCTTTCGCTCTCGGTGCAGTACTCCTACATTAGGTGGATGTGGGAGAATTTAGGTGGTTTCAACCAATGCTATTAAAAAGTAAATATAGAGACTGGCTTGAATCCATCCCTTCCACAGATTATATTCATTTTTATAGTAACCCATACAGGCTTCTCAGTCAGAATTGCGATCTGAAAACCAAAAGCGGACTGGAAGCTCATTAGCCGTGCAAAGTCTTTGCGGATAGCCCTTATCCATAAATCAGCAGGTTAGAATAAAAACAAACACAAAATAAAATGTTGGACCTCCCTTTTCAGTCAATTGCATCTAGATGTGTAGCTTGCACTATACAGTGGTATCTCGGATTACAGACGCTTCAGGTTACAGACTCCACTAACCCAGAAATAGTGCTTCAGGTTAAGAACTTTGCTTCAGGATAAGAACAGACATCGCACAGCGTCAGGTCCCATTAGCTAAAGTGGTGCTTCAGGTTAAGAACAGTTTCAGGTTAAGAATGGACCTCCGGAACGAATTAAGTTCTTAACCTGAGGTACCACTGTATAGCACAAATAATTTGCCTCTCTCATTCAAGTGTTGGAACAGTAAATACATTTAGTGGTAGTATTCCACTAAGTTTTACTCAGGGTAGACCCACTGACATTAATGGGTGGCATTCAATGTAGTGCTAAGTGAGGTTAACTGTTAACCCAACAAGACTAGCTCCTAACCCTCCAGAGCAGTTTTATGTGGCACAGCAAGGCAGGGAGAAGCTGGGAAAGTCCTTTCACATGAGCAGACCTCAAGCACACAAGAACTTAGCTGAATTCCACCCAATGACCCTAGCCTGGTCATATTCATGAATTTAAATGGGTCTACTCAGAGCAAAACGCAGCGCATTTTCAAAATACAGCAGTCTTTGAAAACAGGTCAGATTTTGAATGGTTACCCCCTCCGCCTGCCACACCCCATATGGCCTTGGATCCCATCTGCACCCTTCAATTCCAGAACTGCCATAATCAATGACAGGACATTAGATCTGGAAAAGAGACATGTTAAATCTTCAGGGTTAACTGTGTGATCCTTTGATCACACAGATCAGATTGTTAATCATTTTGGGAGGCAGGAATATTTTGCCCCCTGAATAGCTTAAACTATGTGAGATTAGGTTTCCATTTCATAGAACATTATCATTAGACTCACCTGTGCAAGTCATCATAGTTTATTCTGCAAGTATCTTCTTGAGGCCTGCTGTCTGCTTGCTCTACATTTGCAGCCTTGTGAAGATCAGGAATTCCTATATTCTGTCATAGACCACTATTCTGGTTAACTTGCAGTTCTACCACAACATGGCCACCACATGGGAAGGGTATTATTAAAGGTGATTCACTTAATAAATTTTCAAGGGAGACAAGATGCACAAACCTTGCATGCTACCTGCTCCTGAGTTGCACTTTCCCCTATTCTTCCTGCAAAGGTGTACAAAAATTGAATTCCAATTATTAATATAGCAACTGATTACCTGCAGATGCTGTCCTTTATAGCTTTGTTGGCAATGGCTACCGCAGAGCTTTCCAAATTTTTCGTGTTGGTGACGCGCTCTTTAGACATGTGCGATTTCACGACGTGGTAATTCAGTTTTGCTAGCAAACCAAATGTTAAACAAACCCCTTTCCAACCCCAGGAGGAGCTCGGGGAGCATTTGTGTGACACACCTACACACTGCAGCCAACAGTTGGAAAAGTTCTGGGCTACTGGGTAAACCTCACAATGATACAACCCACTCCAAGAGTCTGACATTTAACAATAGCATCAGGGTTCAACTACAATGGGTTAGAAAGATCCACAGGTACCCTTATGGTTTTAGAAGGGTGTTTTGATCTGACAAGAGACCCCCCACAAACTTAAGGCAGGCAAGTCATTTTCAATATACTCAAATGTCAGAAAATAGTATTTCCCCTTTCCCCTCCCTTCCCTGAAAAATCTGCTTGGGAGGGATGAGGGGCTCCTCAGAATAGTTCAAGAATAGTACAAGTGGCCTGGTGGAAAAATTACTGGCAAAAGTCATCTCACATCCTTCCACTTGTAGAAGCATTCACCAGAGTGAATGCTTTTTTAAATGGACTCCTTAAGTGAATGATAGGACATTTTTGGATCCAACCCAATGTGATTACAACAAATTGTTGATGGTTGAGTAAAGCTATACAGCTTTAATGTTTATAGCCACTTTCTTTTGTGTGGACAGTCAAGAATGACAATTTGTCATTCTGTCTGGATGCCAGAGTATTGGTTTGCGTGAAGTATATGAACCAAAACGTTGTCATCCACTCCTTTCAGTAAAAGGCATAGCATTTTAGTATAATATTGAGGTCAAAGCTTTTGTTCTACCTATCACCAAATTCATTCTGGTGTTGCTATCTTTTCTAAGTGCTTCAACTTGATGCAATGCCTGGGGAAATGGCTACGCTAAAGGACTTTCCATGTTCCAGGCTGCTGTTAAGCTCAGATCCTCATTACTGGAAGACAGCCACCATTCAAAGGAAAGTCTAAGCAGCTCTTCAGAGATCTGAGGTGGTGTCTGTATGGAACATAGGTGTTCTAAATGATATATGAATCACCAAGATCTTCACACTCAACCTCCTTTGGTAATTCATGCAGCAATCAAAGCTTATCAGGTGGAAAATCAGGGACACTTGAAATGCAGAATACGGCCTCCAGCAGAATACAATCTGCAAATTTTGCAGCATTAAAAGCAGGCTGTAAGTTTTATGATGATTATCTGACAGCTGTACAAGGCTTTTGCAGCCTATCAGACTTGCTTTTGTAAGACTGACATTTCCCGATAGCTCTGTTAACGTACAAACAGTGCTTTTTCTAACTACGGCCACATCTTCTATCGCAAGCTGCAAATGACAAAGCTCATCTGATTTCCATTTTAATTATGAAGCGACTAATTCATGAGTAAACAAGAGGCCACAAATCTTTGTAGCACCACATTTTAACTCTGATTTGTCAATAAATGCATTTTTAAAGTCGCTTAGGTTTGCTGCGACAAACCATTGCCACTAGCTTTACCACATCATAAACAGAACATTACAGCTCTCCTAACCCTAGAGAATGGTTACCATAATGCCTGAAGATAACAAAAAGGCACAGAGCACCACAGAACCTTAATCAGCAGCAAGTGGCAGGGAGTTGCAGGCAGGGTACACCTGGCTTTCCAATGTCAATGCCACTGAGAGGGGGAAGGACAAAGGATGGGTGTGTGAAAGATGGCAAGAGCCAATCCAATGCTTCTGCAGCAGGTTTATAAGCAAAAAGACCAGCAGTTGTCTACTGGCATATGGTATTCCCGTTGGGTTGACCCAGTTGATGGAATGCCGAAGACTTAAGTCAAAGCTGTCTTAACACAGGCAAACTATTGGAACTTGTGCGCTTTTTGTTCCCAAGTAATTCACAATACCAGTTCTGGTGTAAAGAGCTGAAAATTATGTTTTCAGGAGCATCTTTCCCCCGAGAAGCCCAATAGCTCTTTCCTGGTTTGTTAGGCATGCCCTATTGAACAGTGTATCAGCATGGAAGCCTGACCAATTAAGGCATGGACTGAAACTTTTTTTGTGATACTTCTTTCAATTGAGTTTTCCTTGTGGGAGACTCTAGGTAGAGTCTTCATACTTCATGTAATTTCATGGTTTACAAGACTTTCTTTAGCAGGTTTTAGGAGCTAGAGTTATCTCTAAACTGTATTGTGTGTCTTATGTATTATGCATGCAGTACAGTGATACCTCGGGTTACATACGCTTCAGGTTACCTACGCTTCAGGTTACATACTCCACTAACCCAGAAATAGTACCTCGGGTTAAGAACTTTGCTTCAGGATGAGAACAGAAATCGTGCAGCGGGAGGCCCCATTAGCTAAAGTGGTGCTTCAGGTTAAGAACAGTTTCAGGTTAAGAACAGACCTCCAGAACGAATTAAGTTCTTAACCCGAGGTCCCACTGTACTTTCAAGCTACTGACACCATTTACCTACAACGTTTATACTAGGTCTCAACTTTGCTGTTGTAATTTACTTCTCCTGTGTTAGATAGCTTGCAAACAAGTCTATAAGACTAAGTGTAAACAAGCTAAGATCTCTTTTAAGAAATGCATGTTGCTTTCCTAATGACACCCTCTTGTCTTTAGTGTATCTTAAAGTGGATCTGAGCTATGGTTTATACATATATACATGATATCCAGGTTGGATGTTGTAGTCGTAATGTAACTTACAGCAGCCTCTGCCATCCTGGTGCCCTCCAGATATCAAAGGCTTCAAATCCCATCTGCCCCAGTCCAAAACATCTGGAAGGCACCAAGTTAGAAAAGACGGCCTTGAAGGGGTGTCAGTACAGTTCACCAATGAGAATTCTGGTATTAATAAGCCTTTACAAGGTAGAACAGATGAGCCGGAATGCAAAGAGGGAGAAAAATGTCCACAGTAGATTCGTAACAATAATTTTATGAGAAACATGTGCCTTATTCATACAAGTTTCAGAACTTCAATGGAATATAAGCCCACATCATCTGGGTGCTGTATCCTTTGCAAATGCTTCAGGCTTCCTTCAATCTTGTTGAGTTCTGCGTAAAAACGTACCTAAAAGAGGGGGGAAACAAATAAGACTTGTTCGTATTTCCTGCCAGCCCTTTATAAACATTGCTTTTATTCCCACAAGTGACACTACTGTTGCCTTCATGCAAAAGGGCAGCGCATGACAGCAAAGGATAACATTTGTGGTTTTCAAAAGGAAGCTTGGTTTGGTATCACCACCTACAACGTTCAACCTGTGCTTCTGGTGCTGCAATTTCAAAAGGAAGGGAAACTTACTTGGGCTCTAACAAACTTGTGCAGCTTAGAAAGTAATTCTCTTGCTTCTGGCAACATCACAATAACTGTAAAGTGAGCATCTAGGAGAAGGCATATCCAGTCCATGATCTGAAAATTAAACCAGTGATAGATAAGCGTAAGCTAGTGATACCTCAACCTTCAGCACATGCATGAGAAAGTCAGCCCCAATTATTAGACAGAATTCCACTGCCTTATAATTTTATTGAGTGACATGTGCCCATCCGTGAGCAAAACAGATTTACTTTTTTGCAATGGGGCTTCTGATTTTAATCTAGCCCTCCATTCCTTGCCCCCCCTCAAGTTTTCTAAGCAGATTTGGGGGACCCTCTAAAGCTCCTGCACATTTAGGGAGTACGGAAGTCGGTGGGAGGAGAAGCAGGGAAATTCTGTTCATGCAGCCTTCAGATGCAACTCTCTGCAGTGAAATGGAAAATAACAATATTCCACAGAAGATAGTCATTTCTGTACAATCATGCATATGATGAAGTGGGTTGTAGTCTACAAAAGCTTATGCAGTTATAGATTTCTTGAAATTGGATTCAATGATGGTCCTACCCAAAATTAATTTCAATAGGGCTAATGGGTAGGACTTAGCTGAGCACAACCCAATGTTTTAAAGGTACCACAAGACTTGCTTAGCTTTTATGCAAAAGACTAACACTCAGGAAATAATTTCTTTATAATATAAAAGCTTCCCTGCCACACTTTTGGCAAGAAATGTAAATGCAGCACATTTAAATTTAAAACAATCTTGGCTGCCGAGTGGGAGGGAGATGAAACTGTCATATTTCAACAATGATTCTGCAAATAACAGTGCGTAATGCAGGCATAGCTAAGCAACTGCTTATAGGAGCAGAATCTCCAAGGCAATCATGAAAGTCACGGACCAGCAAGTACTTCCCTGTCTCACTGTATGATTCTATCCCATTGTAAGGGATCCTATCAATGCTATCTTGTCAACTTTCAGATCTGTTTCCCAAACCAAGTTAGCTAGGGCAATAACATCATTCAAAATTGGGAAACAGATTAATACCACATCATGTGTGTTAACAATCCTTCTGTCACTGCACCATAAGCAACTGGAGGAGGGAAGCATATTTTTCTTTAACCATGAAAAAGGGAACCAAGGATCCTATAAAACAATTTCTGCCATAAGAGCCCAAGTCTCACTTTTAGAATAAACATTAATTGAAGACAGTTATGTTTACCATTGGGCTGAAACGGACTCTGAATACACAGAGGAGTGCACATGCAGATCTAGTCCTTTCAATGAAGCAGACATCTAGAGTTGAAACATAGATGCTGATAACTCACAAGAACAATGATGAATTTAATTCCCACCTGCCCCTTACCTGGTTTATCGACAGACAAAATATTACAGGAAGGTCTACAGCAGCCTCTTCATTGCACTTCATGTACAGATACTGCAGGTACCGGAGAAATAACTAGGAAGAAAAAAATATTTAAAAGTAGTAGTTCAATTTTAATTATATACAGTACAGAATTTTTAATATACTTGCAATCGAGTATTCAGTCATTAAAAAAAATAAATGTCTCAATTTTCTTTCTACAACTCAATTCAGGGATCTCACTATATCACCAATCTATGCTGACTTTTTCCATGCAGAAACAAATATAAAATGCAAAGCAAGCCTGCCTTCCTATATTGATTTCAGATTCAGGCATAACAAATCTACATCAGGCCTGTAGCAACTTGCATAGAAGTGAAATAGGTCCTCAGTCTAATCTGACCAATGTCATGCAGTAATTCTACACTCCCTTTCTAATTTGTATAACATATGACAATCTGCGTAAGTGCAGCAAATTTAATCATGAACACATCCTGAAGCTTACACTAACAGTATACCTGAAGTTTAAAACTATCACTACCAGAGGCTGAGGAGGTTCTACAGAACCAGTGTGGTATGAAATATCATTCAGCGGATACTTATCTATTTATCACAGAAATAATCAACATGGATTTAGATATGGATTTCATAACTGAAAAAGTTCATTGATAACTTAATTTCTCTAAAAGCCACAAGATGCTCAAAGAACAAATATGTAATCAACAATGATATCTAGAAACAGTCAAGAGAGGA
Source organism: Podarcis filfolensis (assembly GCF_964270895.1). NCBI lineage: Eukaryota > Metazoa > Chordata > Lepidosauria > Squamata > Lacertidae > Podarcis > Podarcis filfolensis. The sequence goes on along the minus strand of NC_139605.1, from coordinate 102,024,276 downwards.
GTCACTACTTACAATGACTTGCTCAGCTGAGAGATCTTTCAGATGAGGCAAAAGAAATGTCTCACTGTATGCTGAACGAAGAATGGTGTTTCTGCGTAAGATTCAGGTCATAGGGTCAAGGACCAATGTGCATTAAGATTTTTGTTGTATCCCAGCCTACCCCCCAAATTCTTTAAGAGCAACATCTTTGAAAAAGAAAGCATTTTCTTAAAAGGCTAACAAAATAGGTTAGAACTGCAGTCTTCTTTCTGCAAGTTGAAGGGATCCTTCTGCCAAGGAAGGGACCAAGGTTCAACAGAAGCTCTCCGTGAAGGAAGAAGTGGGGGAGGCAGCAAACTCCACCCCACCTTGTTCTCTACAGCAGTTCTTCAGGGTGCACTGGGGGTGGTGCCGCAAGATACCACCTTCCCATTCCTTCACGATTGTTAAATCTCCAAGAAATGAGGTTCCAACATAGTGGAACAATACGCCACAGGTGCCACATAACCATTCCGCATCTGTAAGAACAACTTTATTTATTGTGCAAAGGATACAGCAACGTTGCCTTCTGTGGTCCAACAGGGCATATTTCTCTTGTGTATGTCATGTGAGATTTCTGAGTTAACGGTTTGTCGCAGATGTCTTCTTCCGGGAGCTCAGAATTGAAGCCATTCTGTATAACTTTAGACTGCGTTCCCATTCTGTTGTTGTGCGCAGTATCAACACAACCTGCTACAGAATCTAAATACACATTCATTTCTTCAAGGCGGTCATCACCAATGCTAGGAAGAAAAAGATAAGTCCCCAGATGCTGATATTAGTTTAAAATGGCATTTTATAAGAAATTTCTGAAATTGACATTTCATAACAACATCAATAACTACTATCTGGGATTAAGATGGACAGAAGAACATGCCTTTCCATGCATGTCTAGAGAAGTCTCTATATAAATAGCAACACCCTAGTGGTCCCGGGCCCTAAGGAAGTTAGATTAGCTTCAACCAGAGCCAGGGCCTTTTCAACACTGGCTCCGGCCTGGTGGAACGCTCTGCCTCATGAGACCAGAGCCCTGCAGGATCTGATTTCTTTCCGCAGGGCCTGTAAGACAGAGTTGTTCCGCCTGGCCTTTGGCTTGGAGCCAATTTGATTCCCTCCCCCTCTTTCTTTTTTCATTTTCCTTTCTCCTCCTGTGATGAGGCTGCATTTTAATATTTTAATGTTTCAATATTTTAATGTTGTATTTTAATCTTGTTTTTAAGTTGTATTCATTCAACTTGTTTTTATTATTGCTTGTTAGACGCCCTGAGCCAGGCCTTGGCTGGGGAGGGCGGGGTATAAATAAAAATTATTATTATTATTACATTCAATTTGCGTTGATCAATAAATAATAATAATAATTTATTATTTATACCCCACCCATCTGGCTGGGCTTCCCCAGCCACTCTGGGTGGCTTCCAACAAAGTATTAAAATACAGTGGTCTGTTAAACATTAAAAGCTTCCCTAAACAGGGCTGCCTTCAGCCTCCCATAACACAACATCCCATAATACACAAAATTGCATTTTAGAGATGACTGCGCATTTGGAGAATGCCTAAAGCCATCAGGTAGTTAATTTACTCTCCCTGATTTCATATACTAACCTTTTCTGACTGCAGTCAATTAAAAGGAAGAAGATTCAGCATTTTCTAAATGAAAATTTCTCTAAAACAATGGAAATCTCATCTGATAAATGCAATGGAGTCCATTATGAACAGCTCTCATACACAAGGGAATTAAATAGGGTAAAATACATGTCATTTCTACTTCTTGCCAAAGTGGAAGGCTAGTGTTCATACACCATGATGTCTCTGAAGTACTTCAAAGCAAACTATTGCAAGCATGATCAATGAAAATGTAGGATAAATTGCTTGATACTGACCTCAGGAAAGTCCTCAAGCAAGCACAGGTAATTGCTTCAGGGATGTCAGGAAATTGCTGGAGACATAGTTGTAACAAGTGTACATCTGTTTTCTCCAAGGCAACTGCCATTAGATCTGGGCACATACTTGAACAAAAGGGTAAACAGTTACATCTCCGGATATAATTGCAATTAGTTAAATATTAACTTTTATCCACAAAAATATTTCAGGTTTCTTGGAGCACCAGAGGTTCACAAGAAATCAGTTTCTGATAAGCCACTATTCTCAAAGTTCCTGAAGGATTCCAGTTCCTTAAATTTCATTATAAAATAAGAGGGACGCGGCTGGAACTGTGGTCCAAACCACCAAGCCTCTTGGGCTTGCCAATTAGACGGTCGGTGGTTCAAATCCCCACGACGGGGTGAGCCTCCATTGCTCTGTCCCAGCTTCTGCCAACCTAGCAGTTTGAAAGCACGCCAGTGCAAGTAGATAAACAGGTACCACTGTGGCGGAAAGGTAAATGGCGTTTCTGTGCGCTCTGGCTTCTGTCATGGTGTTTCCGTTGCACCAGAAGCAGTTTAGTCATGTTGGCCACATGATCCAGAAAGCTGTCTGTGGACAAACGCCAGCTCCCTTGGCCTGAAGCAAGATGAGTGCGGCACCCCATAGTCGCCTTTGACTGGACTTAACTGTTCAGGGTTCCTTTACCTTTTTACCTTATTATAAAATAAATACTAGCTCACCTGTAAGAGAGGCCTTGTGTCTGGATAATTTGCACCAGGCAATTCTGAGGGTAAAATGAGGACTCTCTTTTACACCTGTTCACAAGAGCAGATAGTACGCATCCAACTGATGCTTGAAAGTCTGGTATCTGAGTACTGGAGAAAAATGTCTTCAGCTTTTCTTCAATTACATTCTGAGAAGAATCCTGAAAGAGAGTATTTTGTTCAACAGTCCCAGAAAATCAGCTTTAACTAGCCAAAGTAATTAAAAGTAATCTTGCTTGCCCTATGAGTTTTAATCCATTAACTGCGCAATCCTACACATAACTACTCAGAAGTCAATCCCGTTAAGTTCAATGAGTCTTACTCTCATGTGAATGCATAAGATTGCAGCTGAAACCTGCATGAGAATGTTTTGTAAGAAACAAAAACACTGTCTTTAGATGCCTGGATGTGTCACAGCTGCCACCATATTAGAAAAGGCATTTCAGAGAGTTCTTTCTGGTGATGGTGGCAAGGAATGCCGTGGTATATGGGTGGAGGAGGGGATGAGAAAACCTCCCTACATGAGCCTTCCCCTGCCCTTACAGTACTCAGGCTCTAAATCATAAGATTTTTCAGCAATACTGTCTTAACATGAATGAAAACACTACTAGAACATTGGATTCAATAGCAAACATTTGCATCTGCTTTAATTTTTAAATGGAAACTTTTTGATAAGCACTGCCCCCTGGTTGGGAGAACTACCAGGAACATAGGAGCCAGCTCCTAGGGGCCGTGGGGGCTTCGGCCCCCACAATATTAGTGGGGGCTGGGCCTCAACAAAGTTGATGAGCATTTCCTTTCAAATGGTATGTGTGCTCTGCATCATGTGATCAATTATGCAGACGGGGCTTACCTGGGCCCCACAATATTTATTCAAGTTGGCACCCCTGACCAGGAACTTCTGGAGGGTACCATGTTGGGTCAAGGTGTCAGTTGTTATTTCAGTTTAGCAGAGAGGAATGAAAAATTGCTGATCTAGTTCAGTCACATATTTACATTGCTAAAAAGCACAGCAAACCAGGTTTAGTTTTGCTAAAGTTGAAAGATGGGAGTATAAACCATGGTCTATTAAATCACTGTCTGGTTATTGAAACCCTGCCCAACAGCTTAACTATAGTTTGTTTACTGCCAACAAACCATGCTCTGAAGGTATGGTTTGCTGCTGGTTTATGAACTCTGGTTTGTTTCAACTGCGGCATGGAGTTATATGATTTGTTTGGCACCCCAGCCCTGATGCTCATCAAGCTACAAAAGGCATGAGGGAAGAGGAGCTGGAAAACAAACTATTGTTTGTTTGATCAGCAGTGAGACGACTCATTGGGTTGGGCTGCACATGTTATACCGACATGTGGCGCTTCATGTGAATGAGCAGCCATGTGGGTACTTGGAGCAAACAAAAGTAGCTGCCTCCCTCTTCTTCCATTCCTGTCCTACATAAATGAAGTTATAAGCAAGCTAATGGAAGCAGCGGCGGAGCGGGCCAATCAGGCACCTGGGACGGCGTGCATGTCCTGCACCTGCGGAGCAGGACCAGCTGCCCATGGGGCGAGACCAGCCGGGGCAGGACGCTCCTTGGGGCCTCCGAGGAGTCTGCCTGCCCCCTGCCACTCAGCCACCCTACAGCTAAGGGGATAAGCAGTGGGCGGACCGTTTGGGGCAGCCCGGAGTCTGCAGGCGCAGAAGCCACCACGTCACCCCCAGGAGAGATGTGTGGCTCGGGCGTTCTGCAGGCCCAAGGTGAGTGTCGCCCAGCATTTTGTCACCCCCCTCAGTGTTGACACCTGGGGCACCCCCCCTCCGCCCCTGAATGCAAGCTCTGTTAGAATAAATTTTATGTAAAATCTCCCATTCTACTTTGTAAATACAGCTCTATATTTCAGTGGGATTCTAGCTTTGCCATATAATTACTTGGCTGATAAAACCCCACAAAGGTGTCCAATTGCTCTCACAATATCAACCAACAATTACCGTAACACTTGAAGGACCAATATTTTAAATTTGGTTTAATCACAGTGATCTGAGCTGTGTACAAGAGGCCCAATTTGGTAAGACTTAAAACAAGTTCAAACTGAAAGTCAGAGTTCAATTTAAAAGTCTGATGGAAAAAAAGAAATTTGCCAATTTCTTTTTTAAGAAGTTAGTATACATATTTTTTAATATTGTGCATCTGTATACCATATTTCCTGATACCATTTTTTCTAGTTAAAGCATAAGTGATATCTTGTTCTCTACCCAAATCACCTTTCCTAAGTGTTTTTCTTATGGTTGTGGTATAAATAATAAATTATTATATTTACCTTGATAATTAAAAGCACCTGTTCCATTGTCAGAGTCTCCAGTTGAGTTTTTGCATTCATGCTCTTTCTTGACCTCAACTGCAAGTATTTAAACATGCATAGTAAGATTCTTTGAGAATTAAAGTTCCATGACAGTTAAAGAAAAAGAACAGCCAATGGTAACACGTATCCTGGACCAATTACAACTAGTTTTAGAAATTCTGCCAGCAGATTCAATTCACTGGTAGTTATATTCTCTTTTGATCATCAAAACAAAAATGTTTTAAGGACAAAACAGGTTAATAATTTAATAAAGGAAAGAGATATGCAAGCATCAGTTTTGATCTTTTTAGAAGAGGTAGAGAGAAATCCAAGATTATGAAAAATATTTCAATATGCAGATTTTAGCACATGATCTTTGTTCCTGCCGAGAGCCACAATTTCTAAAGGACAATTTGTCTAAGGTCACCTTCTAGCAGTGGGTGGTGGTAGAGTTAAAAAAATGTTCTGGATTAACTAATCCAGAATAAAGAGCACCCTGTTTCAGTAGTGAATTAGATTTCCCAATCCTATGCAAGTCTGCCTTGAAGTTCACCCAAATTTAAGCAAGAAAGATATGGTTTTTTTAGTACAATGGTCCAATACACCTAATTTTCTGGAAAGCATTTATTAGTAATTCCTTTTTTACTTTAATATGACATACATGCTTACCAATTTGTTTGCTGGCAGCTAGGAATATCTTTTCTGAAGTCATAAATCCACAGATATTTTTTTAAAAAACATTTTTTATCAAAATAAATAGGGATGGGTATGCAACTTGATGACCCACTGTCAAACCACCATGTTTGTAAAATGGGGGGGGGGGGAGGAAGCAAATGGAATAGGAATTTTTTACTGATTCTTCCTGTGGAGCCCCATGGAGCTGCCTGAAAAGCAGTTCCACAGGGTTGGAGGATCCTCTGGAATAGTGTAATGAGTTTAGAGGAACGTTGGGCAAAATATTCCTGCACTGAAGGGGGTTGGACTAGATTACCCCCGTGATCTCTTGCAACTCTACATTCTATGATTCTATGGCACCGAAGGGGGAAATAGGTGATTAGTGCACCCTGCTAGAGCTTGATCCCCCCTAGTACAATTTAGCAAATGCTTTCAGGACTAATATTCCCCCCCCCCCGAAACAAGGTAACTATTTAAGATCAATTTGTAATCAAGTGATGTGAAAAGTTATTCATGACTATAAGATCAAACTGCAAAAGCTTAATCTGGGTTAAACCCCAAGTATTCAAGTGAAAATCTTCCAAAAACCAAAGAGTGGACTGACATTTCCCAATTTCATCTGTAACCATTATGCAGATCAGAGAGGTTAAACTTCATCGTTAAAAGCTGGACTACAATTCCCTTAAATTCAATAGCTGAGTTTCTTTTCGTAATGATTGGAACTCCCTGCTTTGCATTGCCTATTAACGTTCTGGCTGTATTGCACAGAAACCAAGGATACTTAAGGAATTTTGGTATCTTGTGCGGATTCTTTAAAATGGTATGCCTTTTTGTTGAAAATGCTATTTTATCCATCTATCTAAAGAGTTTAATATTTTCAAATACTGAAAATACTGAGTTATAAAATGTTAAGTTATAGAGATAAGATAAATGAAAGAGGGTAAGGATCTGCTGATTTGATTATTTAAATGGGAATACAAGAAGGGGAGGTGTGAGGAAGTCAAAGAAACAAGCAAACTAGTTTTATGTTATGAAAAACAATTGTTCTTAATTTTTCTTGTTGTTTCTGTATGTTTTATTTATCTTTTTATTTTTTATTTTTTCTCTTTTGTTATTATGTGTTTTTGTATGTTTGTTTTTGTGAAATCTTAATAAATATTTCTTTAAAAAAAAGAGTTTAATAAATAGTGAAATGGATATAGCAAAAGGAAGATTGAATAGTGACTATGAAACCAACATACCAGCCTATTAGATTCACACTTGGCAGGCTGATCTGGCTTTGCACCTATCAGATCATCTTCTTGAAGCATGTTCCAATCTGCAGGTATAATCTTCATTTCTGGAAAAAGTAATATAGATTATCACATTAAAGAGTGAAACCTATTATTGTTATGCACAAATGACCAAAGAAAGATTTCTATAAAAATTATACCGGACAAGAACTTGGCTTTTGTAATGCGTGGGTTTGGATGTCAAAATAAGCTATTGTTATGAGTTTACCATATTGAATGTCTAACTGAATTTAATCATAATAAATTAAGGTAAAGCAAAAACACTAAATATACTTTTCAACATACCATCTAAAATCCACAGAGAATTGGACAATACAAATGAGAGTATTTGTGAATATTAAAATCCAATTTGTAAACTGAAAAATCTTAGTACGATGCCTTCTAATAGGATAAGCAGCTTAAGATGGGCATTTTTTACATGTAGTTTTCTAAAGGCATTTCCAAAAGAGGATTATGTGAATGTAAATATAAGCTTTATAATTAAGCCCTACCTGATGTTTGTGTATCCTTAACTTTCCCAACAGCAGCAGCCAAGGAAGATGTTTCACACTTATACAATATTACTGTTAATTCGTTACCATGTGTTATGAAGAGTTTGTCTCCGTAACACCAACACTAGGAAACATTAAATACAAATAATTAGCAAGTAGAAAGTGAAATAACGCAGTATACTCACAACACAAACACTCTCTTAAATGCTACAGATCTTTTGAGCTTTCTAATTTCTTCTGAAAGGTAACAGTTTTGTCATCTATATATACCTGCAGCCCTGCAATAACTGAGCAATGGGGCACACTTACAAAGATTTACTCTTATTGCTAGGTACGTGGGTGGCACGGAGGTCTAAACCACTGAGCCTCTTGGGCTTGCCGATCAGAAGGTCGGCAGTTCGAATCCCCGTAACCGTTGCTCAGTCTTAGCTCCTGCCAACCTAGCAGTTCAAAAACATGCCAAAAAGTGCAAGTAGATAAATAGGTACCGCTCTGGCGGGAAGGTAAACGGCATTTCCATGCGCTGCTCCGGTTTCGGTGTTCCGTTGCGCCAGAAGCAGCTTAGTCATGCTGGCCACATGACCCAGAAAAAATTGTCTGTGGACAAATGCTGCCTCCCTCGGCCAGTAAAGCGAGATGAGCACCACAACCCCAGAGTTGTCTGCGACTAGACTTAACTGTCAGTGGTGCTTTACCTTTACTGATCAATTTACACAACCAACACCCTTCAAAGAGATCTGTGATCTCTTAGAAATATCCAGTGATCTGGATCAGTCAGTCTCTAATTCAAAAAGTGACAATGGCTCTTGAATGAGTTTTGCACATGCACTGAAGCAGCTGGGCTTGCACTGCATTCACATATATGCTCTTCAAAGATTGCTGCACCCCTTATGCACCCAATGGATCAGTGCACTCTGCAGGACATCTAATATGTGCACTGAAAAACAGGGAATATTTTAAAATCTGACTAATACCCTTTTTCAGCATTCTTTTTTTCATATTTCATACGTTCTGTTCAAGGTTTTCCATTGTAAACTAGCTAGGTAAAGGTAAAGGGACCCCTGACCATTAGGTCCAGTCGTGGCCGACTCTGGGGTTGCGGCGCTCATCTTGCTTTATTGGCCGAGGGAGCCGGCGTACAGCTTCCGGGTCATGTGGCCAGCAGGACTAAGCCACTTCTGGTGAACCAGAGCAGCGCACGGAAACACCGTTTACCTTCCCGCCAGAGCGGTACCTATTTATCTACTTGCACTTCGACGTGCTTTTGAACTGCTAGGTTGGCAGGAGCAGGGACTGAGCAACGGGAGCTCACCCCGTTGCGGGGATTCAAACTGCCAGCCTTCTGATTGGCAAGTCCTAGGCTCTGTGGTTTAACCCACAGCGCCACCTGCGTCCGTAAACTAGCTACAAGTGTATTAAAATGAAAATGGATTGATCACATTGATCACAACTTACTTGTCCAGTGGTTCCCCGTGGTAATTCCTTTAAAGCCTGTAATGTTTGAAATTTTATATTCCATATGGAAAAGCAATCTACAAATAGGAAAAACAAGAGTACCATTTGCAAAGTTTCAGTTATGAATGCTGCCTGCAAATTGAGTAAGATAACTTTGGCAACGTGCCCTACAAAGTAATTAACATACCCAAAACCATCCTGTCAAACATTGCCGAAGTAAGTCTCAATTCATAATCAGAGTCATTACTAATCTCTTACAAAAACAGTTCAACAAATCTATTTCTGAGAAAGTGAAGCTTCAGTTGTATAATTAATCACTCTACCATGTATGGTTTAACAGATCAATAACAATCAACTGTACAGGCAACTCCCATTTTGCTAGTGTTCCATGAACATTTGCACCATTTTCAGACCCAGAAGAGGGCCTAACCGGGTGGGCTTATGCACATGATGACCCGGAACGCAACCCCCATGCAAACTGGGAGTTGCCTGTATATCTTTCTCTGCTGTCTTTCCTTGCTCTTCTTTCTTACGCATCTGCATTTTTAGATTAGCTGCCTGCAGACCAGACACTTGTTGTTTTTTATTCTACATTTTATGTTGCATGATAGCCCTCCAGATGTTGTTGGATTCCAACTCCTATTAATCCCAGGCAGCACAACCAGTGGGAGTTGCAGTCAATAAGTATCTGGCAGGCACCAGGCTGTTGTACAGAATCTTGACTTTAGGTGCTCAATATTTGTTTAATGCTTATTTAAGAGTGCTTCTTGGATGTTTCCTTCCTGTTTACAGTCAACAAATTAAGCAGAATAGATTTAGTCCAGCTGCTGCATTTTGAAGCGATTTACGTTACCTTTAACGCGGCCATCTGGGGAATCCAAACATCCTGTTATGGCAATATGATCTTTATCGAGAATAGCAATTGAAGTGCTTTTTAAAATACTGCCGGATACTAGAAGTCTGATCAGAAGAGACTTTTGTAAAAATTGCTCTTCTTCAGAGCCACTCTGTTGCAGGGGCACCAGAACCTTATACACACATCCGTTGGAATCTGTAAGAATAGAAATCAGTTACGTGATAGTTAAGAATTAATAAATACTAGTTGACATACACAAATCATCACAGTAAAAGACAGGGCATCACTTAAGAGGAGGCATGGTTCGGAATGGTTCCATTTCTGTCAGCTGCTTCCATGGAGGTCCTGTGTCGCCCATGCATACCAGCCACAATTGCCAAAAATCCCCCAAGGAGTTAATGCATGCACATTGCCTGTCAGATAATTTTAATGCGTTGGGGAAGCCTCCTTCCCTGCGACTTCTGTTCACAGTTACATACTCTGCTATCAATGGACTACTGTCTGTCCAGTTTCTACATACCATCCTCAACTAAAGGCTTTATGATTGCATAGGTACCCCAAACTAAGAAACAGTCTTAGGTTTTTGACCTTTAATACAGCAATCCCATTCGGATACAACAGCATGATATGGTTTGACAATTACAAGTGTGACAATTACAAGTGTGATTTACTGCATGTACTGCACTAAAGGAAAATGTTATGAAAATGATATACAGATGGTATATCACACCAGTAAAACTTGCAAAAATGTACAAAACATGTAAGAAGTGTTGGAAATGTAAAGAAAAAGATGGTACATTTTATCATATGTGGTGGGAATGTAAGAAAGTGAAAAGCTTCTGGGAGTTGATATATAATGAGTTGAAAAAAATGTTGAAATATACATTTGTCAAGAAACCAGAGGCTTTTCTTTTAGGAATTGTTGGCAATGAAATAAATAGAAAGGACCACAAACTTTTCCAATATGCAGTAACAGCGGCAAGAATATTACTGGCCCAGAAATGGAAACAAGAACAAATACCAACGTTGGAGGATTGGAGAATGAAGCTGATGGACTATGCAGAACTTGATAAACTGACTGGGAAGATCAGATATCTACGAGATCAAAAGTTCATCGAGGACTGGGGAAAATTAGTTGAATACTGGGAATGTATAAGTGATAATGCAATAACGCTAGTGGCATTCAGAGAAGCTCTGTAACAGAATAAGAAATATTGTAAAAAGGCAAAATAGAAGTGGGGGGTAGGTATAAAGGCAATAGTAAAATTTGGAAATGTGTAATTAAAGAAGTTTGAATTTGGATGATTGGCAGAGAAGCCGAAGGAAGTCAAAAATGGTAAATTTAACAGAAATTGTAATGTGGATTGAATGTATGGAAAATTAATAAAATATAATTTAAAAAAAAGACAATTACAAGTGTGCAAAGGCTTAGCAATTCTGGCAAGTGGTTAAAACAGCAAATAATCTTATCATAAATACAGTGGTACCTCAGGTTACATACGCTTCAGGTTACAGACTCCGCTAACCCAGAAATAGTGCTTCAGGTTAAGAACTTTGCTTCAGGATGAGAACAGAAATCGTGCTCGGGCGGCGCGGCAGCAGCAGGAGGCCCCATTAGCTAAAGTGGTGCTTCAGGTTAAGAACAGTTTCAGGTTAAGTATGGACCTCCGGAACGAATTAAGTACTTAACCTGAGGTACCACTGTACAGAAAAACTGTAACCTTATAACCCCCTCCCATTTAGTGGGAAGAGGCAGCATTTGGCCCCGAGTTCATGTTTGTACATTACATCTGAATGCAGTCTCAGTGTACTCAATTTGTAAATATGCATAAATGTCTATGCTCCTCAAAGAAGTATACAATTATACTGTTAAGAACTATTAACTACTATGCCTGTTTATGCAACATTTAATTGCAAAAGACTGATTGGAAATAACATGATGCTTGCTCTTCTGCGCTTTATCAAGGCAGGGTTCCCCTCCTGTACAATTAGAATATACCTTAATACTTACACAAGCAAAGCAACGTGACAACTTTGTTTTTCAAGTATGCTGCAAAACCCAGCGGTGTGGCTGACTCGCCACCTTGTTCCAGTTTAAACTTCTGAAGGATGCATGGATTACACCGCTGAACATATATGAAGCAATTCCCATCCTGAAGAAAAAGAGTGGCCTTCTTTCATTTCCCAGATAACCAGGTTCATTAAAAAGACATTGCAGCTAGACAGAAGAAATTAACTATATCATATACCTAAGAGATATTTGGGCCCCCCCCAAAAAAAATTTGTCATGGTAATTCCCCACAAATCATTGTGTAGCTGTGATTTAAGCGAAAAAGCAAAGACTGTGTAATACCAGCAAGTTACAGTGAACAAATGCCTGCGCAATAGTATGCTTGCACCATTAAGTTTGAGGATTCCTCTTACAAGAAAGTATTCCCCATTCCCTACAAAGCAGGACTTTCTAAAGCACAATGAAATAGGAGTTTCTTGTTGTTCATTCTGGACAACCTATTGTACTGCAATATTGAAATAAATAAGTTTTTTTCTGAGTTTGAGAATGATTCATTGCTCATCCTGTCCAAACCATCCCAAGAACTGCAAATAAAAACTGCACCACAGAAGCATTGCATCTGTATTAATCTTCTACTGCATAGTAACATTTCCATAGTGGATCATATGAAGAGACTTAATTCTTAGTAGGCCTGAGCAATCCTTCCATCAGTCACTGTATGTTTTTATTATTATTATTTCTGTGGAGTACATATGCACAATGCACATACGTCAGGATTCAGTTATGTGTGACCATTGCTACTACAAGCTTGTTCAACTTAAATAACTTTAAAATGCTTATCATGGAAAATAAATCTAAATATTTATATTTCAGTTTCCAAGGTTGGAAATATCTGTTAGAGCACCTTTGTTGGGGAGACAGAGGTACCCAAATTTAAGCATGTAAGTAGCCCCCTGCAGTAGAAGATTCTTATTCAAGTGTTAAGACTGATTCTGCATCAACAAATAAGATAGTAAACAATATGCCACACCTGTGACTTAAACACGGAAATGTACTTTTAAGTTGTTGCATCACTACTTTACAATATTTATCACTTACCTGCTCAGTAATAAATGTAACAACAGGATGTCCAACGTCCAAGAAAGCATCACTCCATCTAAAAATAAGTTATATTATTAATGCAGGGCAATTAAAATTAAAAACATGGCCACAAAGAATATTTAATACAATGGCCTACTTTGCACACTACGGTAAGCCAAACTATTGCTTACTAGGACCATGCAAATATGCTTCTGCTTCTCTGTGGCTTCTTTAGGTCTCATGTGGCATCTAAGCAAAACCAAGGATAGTGGTTGAGCTCACTTCTCCTTAAATCACCATCTGTAGCCAAGATCAAAAATTGGCTACAGCTTGTTATCAAAGAGAGAGCTTAACCACAATCCTGGGTTCAGACAACACACTAACCCAAGCATAGCTTCTGCACCAGAGAGAGCTTATAAGAACCAGGGAGTAGCAAAGCAGGTGTGAACATCTCCCTCGCAGTCCGCACATTCATGCTAAGCCATGGTTTGGTCTAGCATTGCATGCTAACATGGTTATTATTTGAAATAAGGTTCACAGCCAATACAACACAACTATGAGTGTAAAGTATGATGCAAATTTGAATGTATGAAGTTATCCGTCATGCTTTGCACTATCCCCTTTTTGGGGAGTAAATAGAGAGCCTTTATTCACCATATTCCTTAGTTCCCAAGCCTACTTAAGAAACTTTAATTGTTCACCTGCAGGAAGAATGAACTGAATAAGGCATTACAAAGAAACAAGGTGATGGGTAGCTCTGGTACCAGAGTGAGGTTAAGGGATTCAGAGAGACCCAGCACCAAATCTATAGCTTAATTTTTGAATTGGAAAGCTTGCATTAACTGTGGCACTCACCTAATAACTTCGTCTGAAACAACGCTTTCAATTTCTTGCTGAGGGGCTGTGAGTAAAGCATCTAAACTCTTGACAGCACCACTTTTGAACAGGACCAGGGGTTCAGTATCAGGCAGAGAATGTATCCGATACACATCTGCTGACAACTGCAAAATAAACTCTTAACTTTAGTCTGGAATATAAATGTGCAATATAAACGGTAACAAAAGTGCAGGTATCTTTGTAATACCATACTTTTCCGTCTATAAGACGCCCCCTATTTTGGGGGACTGAAATTACAGAAAATGGGGGGAGATGGCAAAAAGTTGTTGAGCTTTTTTTGCGGAGGATTGCCCAGGGTTGTTTTAGGGGAAATGCCGAAAAATTATCACCCACACGCATAGAATATTCCGCCTCCCGTCTGTCTGTCCCCTCACCAGCTGAAGCTGCCAATCGCCCGCCCAATTGCAGCAGCAGCCACTCAACACCACCCATTGACACAGCAACCAATAACACACACAATAGTTGCTGACAGCCGCGGCAGCAACCAATTAAACGTCCGCCCTATGCGCTACCCATGTATAAGATGACACCCACTTTTTAGCATGATTTTTAAGGGGGGAAAGCTAGTCTTATGCACGGTAAAGTATGGTAAATGTTAATAAATATTGCAATGTTCAGCAAAAAATTATATTCACTCTAGCTGGCCTCAAAAAGTTGATTGCTCCAGGTACTGGTATGAGCAATGGAATGAGTTGCAACTGAATTACAGATCTAAATATTACTAGGTATACTTGTCTGGGGGTTTTCCTGACAATTCACAGCTGATATGGGAGAAGAATTGGAGCAGGGTAGGTCCACTGTGCTAGCAGAAACTCCTGTGCTAGTTTCCACAAGGGTGCTGAGTTAGTTAAATCTGGACTCTTGTCATTTGCTATTTACACCTTTGAAGAAGGGTACGGTACAGTGAAAACAACTGTAACAGCTGGGAAATTCTGCAGCAACTCAGTGACAGCATCTGCATTACTATTCTGACTGACACTGAAATATAACTCTTTCAGCAAAGCAAAATTGGTTATGCCCAAAGAGAAAAGAAAACCCCAAAAGGTCATTACTCAGTTGAATATTTTGATGATTCACAAAAATCCAAGTCTAGATATTGAAAGCACAGATACTAACTAAAGTGACTGCATAGCTTCTACTGTGCAATAGTAGTTATTAGCCCTAGGTGGAAGGACTGTTTCAACAATTTGCAAAAGGTCCTCTATCTTACTAAGGCGGGAAGGAGAAAGGACAGGTGAAATATAGTGTTCTAGAAAGACACAATTATTTTATTTTTCAGTGCAATCCAGACTTCAGATGGGCAGAGTTCTGCTCACATGGCATTTCCCTACAATAAGAGGTGACAATATTCACCTGCAGCCCCAACATCATCTGCCATGCCGTTCCAGGTTCTCTCCTGAACCTGCGGAACAGCTTGTCCAGAGGTGCTTATCAGTGAAAATCTCCTTCCTTGCTCCACTTGGTACCCCTGCCAGATCACAGATAGGGAAGGACCACTTTGGTTTGCAGAAGAACCTTTCTGGAGCCAACCCATAATTTGCAAGGCTGGTGTTAACATATAGAGAACTCATGCCATCAACTGATTGCACAAGGTAATTACCATGCTCTAAAACAATTTTATTACAAGTTATCAGCACTTACCGTTGCTTTAAAGGCTTTATCCAAGTTACTGTCATCTTCCTTCCATATCTGTAAAACCTTTTGAAAAAACCATCATTTTAAAAAGGAGTAATATCTATTTGCAAAGTATTACCTCAAAGCTCTACTAGACAAGCAATTCAGGTTAGGATATTTAAGATACACTAGTTTTTATGGTCTGTGATATACACACAGCCATGATTTCCAAAATAGATGAGTGTGCACTCAGGTATGTGTGTGAATGCTGCAGAGAGGACAACTACGACAGACCCATGCCAGTCTCTTGATATGTGCAGAATTTGCAAATGTAAACCTACAAAATCCCATTGGCTTCTGCAATGTATATTTAATGCATTTTTGTTTCTATGGAAATAAATCCTACTGATTTTGACTGAAATATTGTGAGGCTCAGTTCCCTATCAGAAATCAGTTATTGCACACTAAAAATACGAACAAGTTTTCATCCACACTAGCATACAGTTTCAAAACAGACTGATTAAACATGAATTGTTTTGCCTACTACAACTTCTATAAAGGAAGTTTTTTAAAAGACCACCATGGCTTCAATAAAACTATACCAAATGCAACAATTCCCCACATAACTACAGTCAAATGCTTGCCTTAATAAGAAATCATACCTTATCATCATGGACAATAATGAACTCCCCTGTTTCAGCATTGCACACAGCAGGGCATGTAATTGTTTGACCTTGTTTGACTGACCAGCAACCCAGTGGTTTTTGATCTGAAACCTAAAAAAAAATCCAACTTATCAACTGTTAAGACACTAAATCCTTAGCATGTTATTAAGATGCACACAAGAAAATTTCGATTTGCTATTGCTCTGTGTATTTAAAAGAGCTGAAACCCCATAAGCACATAGCCTATAGTTTTATAAACAATTCTAGAAAAAGATAAATCCTTCTACAGAACTATACAGCAGGGTGCTTTTTCCAACTATGATTTATGGCAGTTCTTCCAAGCTGGTACGCACACTCCTTCATATGCTTGTATGCACTTTCTCAAATTGCAAGAAGATGCATACAAACATAAGGAGAAGTGCACACACCAGCTTGGGAGAACCCCTATAAATCATAGTTGCAAGAAGGATCCTACTGTATAAGGATTGATCTTTTCCTATACTGTAATTGTTTATAAAACTGTAGGGCAGACATTGGCAAACTTGGCCCTCCAGATGTTTTGGGACTACAACTCCCATCACCCCTAGGTAACAGGACCAGTGGTCAGGGATTATGGGAGTTGTAGTCCCAAAAACATCTGGAGGGCAAGTTTGCCTATGCCTGCTTTAGGGCATGTGCTTGTGGGGATTCAGCTCTTTTAAATACACAGAGCCATAGCAAATTGAGATTTTCTTGAGAGAGAATTCTACGGATTGCAGAAAGAGACCCAAGTCTTTTCCTCTGTCATCTTGTTAATACCCGTCTGTCCTGGGGAACAAGGGAAGAGGGAGCCTTTGGGGGTGAAGGCTGTGATAGGAATTTTATGGTCTTAGATATATGGCAACGTTCATAACCACACGTACATAGATCAGCACAGGAAAGCCAACCTGGAACCATTTTGATTCCTAAACTGAGTAAATGTTTCTCTGCATGGTCAAAATGGAAAAGCCTCCCCATTGTCTCTTCCTTCACAAATCCTGTCTTAATCTGTGTTTGAATAAGGGTGTGAGCCTTATCATTACAAAAGACTGCCCAGGCTCCCCAAGAAATCCAATCAAGTAACCTGCCAGACAGGAAATAAACAAAGCGACAGGAGAAAACAACATGCAAATGTTCTGTTTTAGACCGCCTTATCTGAGGGGTGGTCTTAGGTTACACCCCTTCTGTGATGAATGCATAAGGTTTCTGGGGGTAGTCTTGATCTAGACGATGGGAATTTCAAAAGTCTTTATAAGCCCTTGCACAGCATTTTTGAGGGGTCCTCTTCCTCTCCTGCGTGTGAGGGGAGTACCCTGTTGCAACAGATCAATAAAGATCAAGCTTACTAGCTGCTTTGCTTCTCAAATATTCTCTGGTTGGCCTCTGTTATTTTCTCCTACCAACAGGGAACCTATGTAAGGACTCTATATGGGCTCTTGGATACCCCATAAGGGAAAAGGGCATATTTTTATTTACAACAAGGCGAAACTGCAGGAAGGTTGTCCTCGCTTTTGCCATCGTTCCTGCCATCCAATACTGCGGGGGATGCCGGGGACTCGAACCCGGGACCTTCTGCGCGCAAAAGAAATGAGCGGGTGGGCAGGGAGTCCTCGCCACTAGGCCCCCCTCTTTTGCGACTATTCCTAGGGATCGTGCCTGAGGAACTTGAAACAAGACATGGGGAAAGCGGCAAAGGGCTCGCATCCCCTCCCGACCGCCCCCCGTTTCTCCTCTCCTCAAGGAGTCTTTACCTTATACAGCGTCACCGTCCGGCCTCGGTCCGTGAGCAGCACCCGGTCCGCATCCTGCTCCAGGCCCAGCGGCCCCTGAGAGGGGACCCCGGCTCCCGCCAAAGGGCACAGCGCGAACTCCTCACAGAAGGCCGCCATCTTGAGGGCCACGCGAGACGGGAAGGGCGGGAGTGCGCCTGCGCCCACAGGGCGGCGGCGGCGGCGGCCTCCACCTCCTGGTTTTAAAAGGAAGGGGCGGGAATGAAATCGACGGGGGCCAACCAACCGGGCTCGGCGCAAAACCAAAGTCGCGCAGTCGCAGTGAGCTTCCGCAGCGGGAACAGTGCAAAGCGCCATCTGTTGGGGAAAGAGAAGACAGCGAGGAACTGGGGCGAGCGCCGGTCAGATGGGGGGTTGCCATACGTCCGGGATTCCCCGGAACTGCGCGGTGCTGCGAAAACCCGGACGCACGACAGCTTTCCCATGAAAAATGCAACAACTTTGCCAAAAAAAACCCTCGATAACTTCTCTGTCTGGGATTCTCACTGTTTGAATTATGGTCATTTTAACAGCATTTTAAAAATTTTAAAAATGTGGCTTCTTGGGGGGGTGTTATTGGGTTGTTGTTTTTATTTTGATTATATATTTTGTGGTTTTTATATTTTTGATTTTGTTCCGTGAACCGCCCTGAGACCTCCGGGTATAGGGTGGTATATAAAGTATTATTATAATAATAATAATAATAATAATAATAATAATAATAATAATTATTATTATTAATAGAGAAAAGAGCGAGTTGGCGCCCTCACCAAACTCCTATTTGTAAAAAATCCAAATGGACTGGCGGCCGTGTTCACGATGCTGAGACCTCAGGGGAGGTTTTTTTCTGGGTCATTCTGCAAAAATTAACTTTCACCAAATGACATGCTCTGATGGGATACAGTGGTACCTCGGGTTAAGAACTTAATTCGTTCCGGAGGCCCGTTCTTAACCTGAAACTGTTCTTAACCTGAGGTACCACTTTAGCTCATGGGGCCTCTCGCTGCGCCATGATTTCTATTCTTATCCTGAAGCAAAGTTCTTAACCCAAGGTACTATTTCTGGGTTAGCGGAGTCTGTAACTGGAAGCGTCTGTAACCTGAAGCATCTGTAACCCGAGGTACCACTGTATAAGTGAAAGTTTATCCCATGATAAATTTTAAAAGACTTAAATAAATAAATAAATAAATGTTGCCATATTTTGAAGAGCAAAAAATACTCACTCCTGGTTTCTTTTGATCTCCTTCCTCTTGTCAGCACTCAGAGGCTTCCTAGCAGGCAGGGCGCATTGTGTTAACGTCCTTTTACTTCACAAACTTAAGGACTTCTGCAAACCTAGGGCATCCCCTGGGTACGTGGAAGCAGCTACCTTTTGGGTTGGCGCCATTTCTCTTGGAACCTGATAGGTACTCAGCCACCTGTGATTCCTGTTCATTGTATCCTCCTTCCTAAGGGTTGTAGCAAACCCTTCCCTGCTCTGATTAGGGGAATTTTATAATGATAATTATACCACTCTTCCAATTTTCTTTTCCCAATGTCTTTTGTATTCTCTGTGGGGAGGGGAGGAGTTTTACCCTCCTTTAAGTTTTTCTCCTACAAACCTCCCTCAAACATCCCGATACCTGCTGCTGCTCAGTTCTGTTTCTGCAATATTCCTGTCGGAAGATGTTTGAAGGAGCGGTGACACTTGGGATTTGTATAGCAGAGCTGTGAACGTTCACAAGTTTCACGTACGTCATCTTGTAATCCTTACGGCAGCTTTGCAAATTAGGTCAGGATCGCCACCATATTGCGATGGGGGACTGAGAGACTTGGTGCCATCTAGAGAGTGGGGCAAAGGTAGGATTCAAACTGTGAACCTCGATTTGTAGGTAGCCGTTCAGTGACTGCGGCTCACCAGGACTTGCATGTCAATAAAAAAAAGGTAAAGGAATGCAGGGCAAAGTATATTGCTTTGCAACCCAGTCCCTAAAGAGCATTATTGAGATTTAGTTGAACAGATGGGAGTGGTTGTAACAGAACAGTTTTGAGGACTGCAGCTTTACAACTTCCACTTGGGCAAGTTTGCTTAGGAATTTCACTGTAAAGGATCGCATTCAAGTAAGCGCACATAGAATGTCAGCCTTAATGGAACTGCTTTCAGTGTGCCATGTGTGAAACGACAAATTTCTGGACTTCCAGCTTTCCAGGAAGTCACGCCCTATCTCATGTGTGCTCTTCTTAAGCCAAGCTACAGCACTATGGTTATGGTTCCTTAGCAGCAAGATGACACAACACTGGTACATGCCCAAAGGCATGTTTTCCTTTACTGCATCGTATCTTGTGCACTGAGCTCTGGCTTTAGCAACAGGTGTAGGGATAAGCCCTGGCTCAGATTAAGCTCTGAATAGGTTTGCGGCTAACCTTTCTAAATTACAAGTTATAACTCTGATTTTTAAAAACCTATTGTTATTTTTAATAATGTTGTTTTAGAATTATTATTTACAGCAATGAGCGCAGATTTTGTTGCTCTGCAGTGCCTTGAGCACTGGTAATAAGCTGCATAGAGAAATAAAAAAACAAATACAACACTGAGCCGGTCTGTAAAAATGTTTTCAGAAGCTGAAGTGATGGGGCAGAGATTTGCATTCTATCTACATATAGATTTTGAACCAAAAATACTGTTTTCATATACAAAATAATACAAAAAAAGGAGAGTAACACTTTTTCACCCTTCAGTTGAGATCAAAACCTGCTACCCAGGGTGGCTGCTTCATTTTTCCACATGGTGGGGCTAGTTCTGCATGCTTCCTAAGGTAGGCATGTTGAGACTTCAAATGTTCTTTCCTGACGGTATCCATTATGTATATCCCTATGTGTATTAATGAGGCCTTCCCCACAGCCCTTCAAGCAGTCATATGGATGGTTGATCATGCCAGCGAGGTTTCATTTAAATGTAGATGAGTTCTACCGCATCTGATAAAAGAAAATGATTCAGAAATGAACAGCCCACACAAAAAGCACGCATTTTTGTTATTTCATAAATGTTTTACACATTGCTTCTTTGCCAGATAAAACTGGCTGTAGGGGGAGTTGTGTTAAAAATGTATTGTCACTTGTTATTTGCAAGAACACAACAGCTTTAGTTACTATTGTTTCGAAGGAACCACCAAAGATTCAGGCAGGCAAGTCCTAAAATGGTGGTACAGATTCTGTGGTGGAGATACTGCAACCATGCCGGCCAGGGCAGAAGGTGGGGTGAGGCAGATTTTCAGAACCCCATTTGGCGTTTTAAAAACGTTACCTCTCATTGAAACCAATGGAAGGTAAAGTAAATCCGGCATATGTTTTCAGCCTATCTAGGGGCAAGTTAGGATACAAAGAGGCTTTCTGATGCAACTGATCCAAGGCTTCCCCTGAACCAATGGCTTCAAGTCACAAGACAGGAGATTCTGACTAAACATCAGGAAGAATTTTCTGACAGTAAGAGCTGTTCGACAGTGGAACCGTCTCCCTCGGGAGGTTGGTTCTTAAGCAGAGGTTGGATGGCCATCTGCCATGTATGATCTAGTTGAGATTCTTCCATCGCAAGGGTCCTTTCCAACTCTATAACAGCCCATTTGCAGGTCCACCACCCACGAAGCACCACTGATGGTATAGCCATGGTGGCAGAGCTTTCCGCCAGGGCTGTCTTTACCTAGGGATGCAAAAAAAAAAAAAGCTCAACAACTTTTGAGGTTGCCCCCCTAAAAAAGGGGGTGCTGGGCGGATCTTTGCAACCCGCTGGCATAGACGGCCCTTCTTTCTACAACCACATCAGGGAGACATCTGCCTGCATACCTCACAGTATGGCGCTTAGAATAGCTGCCTTAATAATTCTGTAAAATGTAAAAGTTCTTAGGACTGTACTTTTAAATATGGAATAGGCATTTCCCTTTCAAACTAATGTAGCAGGCAGTTTGGCTGGCTATTGTTTCATAACTTTTGTTATAATGTAGCTATTGTTTGCTGCAAAATGTTTTAATAGTACCTGTAGTATACAAGTGAGAACTGCAATGGGTACTTAGTGTGCTGAATACAGCCGAGTGATTTTTTGTTGTTGTAAGATTATACTCCAGTTGGAAAATTAGTGGTGTCCTTGCAGTTATAATTGTTTTATATTTGGGGGGGGGGTTGACGCTGAAGTTTGTTCCCTGTTTCTTATGCAACAAAGAACTGTGTGAATGGCTCAAATAGTTTATTTGATCCTACACCACAAAATACGAATCAATACTCCATATCATGCATCTCTGTTGCTAGGAAGCTCTGCTTTTCTGCTGCGACTTCTCCTGGAGAAGGTAGATCAAGCCACTGTCATACGTTTATTCACACTGAAGTTAGACCGTTGCAACATGTTCTACACGGGTTTGTCTTTGCCGAGTGTTTGGAATCTACAACTTGAATGGAATGTTTTTCAGGGACTGGATAGACGCTTAAGGAGTGGACATCGGGAGAAGTGGGGTTGGAGACTGTTTTAGAAGAAGGAATCAGTGACCTGGGGGAAGGATTGGAAAGTGAAGAACAGGAGGGACAGGTCAGGCTAGTGGAGAGAGTCAAGGACTTCCACACCTCCTCCTCCTGCCCCTACCTCTCCTGCTCCACTGTCTCCCAGGACCAGAAGAGGACTGAAATGGGAGGAGCAGAAACAGTTGCACGCAGGTGTAGTCTGGAATTAACTGTTAATGCTGGCTCCCGCTATTTTTCTAGAGTCTGCTGTATTGAATTGAGAGTATGTTGAGTTTAATGATTGTGAGTCCATTTTTTGTGCCTTCTGCCCCCCAAGCAGCATATAAATGTGAGCCTCAGTCGTGGTAGTGAACCCAATGATTTAAAATCTGAAGGAGCGCCTCCACCCCCATCGTTCTACCCAGACACTGAGGTCCAGCACTGAGGGCCTTCTGGAGGTTCCCTCACTGCGAGAAGCCAAGTTACAGGGAACCAGGCAGAGGGCCTTCTCAGTAGTGGCGCCCGCCCTGTGGAACGCCCTCCCATCAGATGTCAAAGAGAACAACAGCTACCAAACTTTTAGAAGACATCTGAAGGCAGTCCTGTTTAGGGAAGATTTTAATGTTTGATGTATTACTGTATTTTAATATTTGGTTGGAAGCCGCCCAGAGTGGCTGGGGAAGTGGCTGGGGAAGCCCAGCCAGATGGGCGTGGTATAAATAAATTATTATTATTATTATTATTATTATTATTATTATTATTATTAGTCTCCATTTACCATCATTTTTCTGTTGCAGGTTGGCACAAAGGATTCCGGTTCTCAATGTAAAAACTACGTATTTTGCACACAAGCAACCGTAGGGGAGAAGCTCTAAATGAAAAAGTTTTCCCAGGAGAAACAATAGTGGTGAGCGATAAAGTTGGTGATTTACATACAGAAAATCCCAGCTTCAGTCCCTAACATCACCAGTTTTTATAAAGCCAGGTAGCAGATGATGGGAAAGACCTAGAGAGTCATGGTCAGATTAGATAATGGGTGAGTTAAACCAACTGTATAAGAAAGCTTCACCATACACTCCAGCATTCTAATCTAAGTTGAAAAATTCTTACCCTTTACAAGGGACAAAGACCAAATGGAATATAGTCAACAGAACAACCCCATATGAAGTATTTCATTGTGTAAAAAAATTGTGACTTATATTTTGATGACAGCAGAACTGAACTCATTTCCACCCCAAAGGACTCCTCATATTCCACTGATGATACATATAAAATATTATAGGAAGGCTTCAGTTGTCCCAGGCCTTGTAGTGAGCAGTAACAAGGCATCTTAGGGATCACTTTGCAACCAGAGTGGTATAGTAATTGTCACCACTCGCAGCAACATCTTAGCCAGAATTGAGAGACAGCTAAAGGAAAATGTTCATTTATTTTTCAATGTTCAGTAAGGTTTGTGTTGTGCCACATATTTCAAGCTTCTGCAGGCTGGATTTGAAGAGGAAAACGTTAATACAAAGTACATACCGTATTTTTCGCTCTATAAGACGCACCAGACCACAAGACGCACCTAGTTTTTGGAGGAGGAAAATGAGGAAAAAAATATTCTGAATCTCAGAAGCCAGAACAGCAAGAGGGATCGCTGCGCAGTGAAAGCAGCAATCCCTCTTGCTGTTCTGGCATCTGGGATAGCTGCGCAGCCTGCATTCGCTCCATAAGACGCACACACATTTCCCCTTACCTTTTAGGAGGGAAAAAGTGAGTCTTACAGAGCAAAAAATACGGTAAATTAACATTCTTATAAGATCTGGATCTCATTGCACGAATTCACAGAAAGAAAACAGGCAGTCTTGGAAAGAAGATTGCTTGGTAGTTTATTTACAACAGAATGTAAGAAAAACGTGTAAAACGATAATAAATAACTGAAAAGCAACAATTAAGTGGTGTGAATGGAAACTATGATACTCGGATCCTTCTAAGCCTTGTATTGTTTTAACTCGGGCCGCTTGGTCCTCCTTTCATGGAACGAGCTTATCTAAACAATGTACTGTAACACTAAACCTATCAGCAAAAAACAATAATATACACAACATTCAAAGTCACAAGGATTGCCACAGAAGTAAAAACTTATTTCCATAAGTAACATTTAAAAATCAGAGGCTGTAATTAAAAGACCATGCCGGCCACACAAACTAGGAGGGTGTTTTTTTTTTGGGGGGGGGGACAACAGTTAAGAATAGTTGTAGCTTCAAGCCTTTATTGACACATAAGACATCTAAATTAAGGCTGAATAACAGCAAGTTCCTATTGACAAGTTCATTTATCCTTCCCTATTGCATTTACTAGCTGTAGCTGTTTCAAAGTGCATATGTTTGATTTATTCTATATGACAGCATGTTTTAAAGTTTTGGTGCAGCAAACCATTCAAAGAAGTGTGAGCAGAATTCAAAATTCTCAATGGGGCCTTCCTACCTTCTCCTCTCCAGCCTCCGGCACTGCCTGAAAATACTGCTTCTGAGGCTCAGGGGATCTCCAGAAGGATACTGGATGTGGTGTTTGCATTGGGAGGAGGGAATCAGCGAAAAGCTTTTGCTCTGCTTATGACTGCTCAGATTAAAACCACAGAACACTCTTTGTACATTCTCATATTAACAAACCTCTTGAATATTCTGTTACTCAATGAAACGTCCACTAGACAGAAATCTGGTTAAGAGAAACAGATTGAAGACATCTATTCTGGAGGAGCACCACTCCAGCAGGGAGTTGTGCAGTGAATTATCTCAGGATTATAGCTTTGGAGATGATTAAGTTGAATATTTCTGCAAATTTACTCAAATAGGCAAGCATAATGGTACAACAAACAGGAACGATGCCTGCTCATCAAAAGGGCGCTGTTGTCTTTTATGGCAGCTCAACCTGTTACTTGGCAAATTCAACATATGCCTGTATTGTTTCTCTCAGCAAACAGGTTGTGTCGACAACATAGCCTTTAAGTTCCTCTGATAAGGGCCCAGTGAAGGTTTCTTGATACAAATATGGGAGGTTTTAAAGATGCATGTATATATTCTCCACATGTTGTTACAGGAATGCTAGATTTTTCTGTACCAAGAGTGGAGCCGCTCTTACTTGAACTTTTATGGCGTAGCTTTTAAAAAAGCATACTTCAGTTAATATTTTGCCTGAGTACAATGTCAAGATTGGAACTTTTAAGTCAACAATTTTGGGAGTCTGTATCACAGGTAGGAGAGGTTGATTTGGAAAAAGTGGCAACACATACCTCCTTTTTATTTCTTCCCTAGCAGTGCTTCAATGTATACAATTTGCCTGTCACAAAAAAGGCAGGGTCAACAACACCACTGCAATGCCATAGTATTTTAGTTTTGCTGTGCCGCACCACACTTTTAAAAGTGCCAACTAAAACCACATTGTTCCACAAAACAAATAATATAAACACCCACAGCTCTGTCTGTTCCTCACAATCAAACCTAAAAAATATACAAATTTGTACAAAGCAATTCAGACAATTTAGCAGTGAAAACTTCTTTTTGTATAAAAGACATATTAGTGCAACAAAAATATGTTAGAAATTTAATTTAGTTATTATTCTTGTGCTGGAAATATTTTTTTAAAGCAGTTGTCATAGCATTGGGGGGGATGGAAGGAGAAAATGAAAAGTTGTTTAATATTTGATAGCCTGATCAAGGCAAAAGCAGCGAGGGAAAACAGAAAATGATTGAGGAGTCTGCCATGACCCATGAAAATCATAGATGTAAGGATGATGTCAGTTCTCCAGAACAGATTTGTATCTGTTCTCCCCCACCGGTACAAAGACAGAAAGTAGGAGGCAGGAATGGAATGGGCTAGCCCATCATTGAGACATGCAGCGGAATTAAACCTGTGTCTTCTTCATTAAGCACCAAATTTAAATAGCATATCTAAGATGAACAAACGCTTATAGATACAGTATTGAAGAGTGGGGAGGTAAAGCAGAAGATTCCATTAGTATTTTTCCATTGCATGCAATATTGCCTTTCTCTGTTTCAAATATGCACTATGCGGTCTGTTAAGTAACATCTTCTTGGGAGATGTTAATTCATTTACACAAATGCTTCATCTCCACCCCTCCCCAAAGTCAAAGTAACGCAACAGGAGAGCAGGAAGTGAGACAGTTAAAACAAACACAATAATGCAGTCTGGCCCTATTGATTTGTGCGAAACATTCAAAAAAGGAGATAGAAGGATAGCAACATTTATTTGTAGGCCTACGGAACTTGTCACAATTCAATTGGCAGTAGCGCCACCTGTTTGTTAGCTACAGCCGCATGCTGATTCAGGGTAGATTTATATACAAAAGGTTTCTGATAATAAGGGTGGGTGGGAGATATCACAACAGCCAAACAGAACAGCAGGATGTTGAGAAAGAATGAAAAAACAACAGACAATAATTGAGAGAAGGCATAAAGCTAAGTGTTAGGTGTATTCAGAACTAGTAGGTGGTGTTGGCCTTAGGTTCTTGAAGCTGTCAAACCTACGAGCTGCATTCTGTCCTCCCACCCCACTTTTCTACGACTGAAACTACTCTTCTAAAATCACCTTACTATCTACTATTTAAACAAGCCACTTAGAAGTTGGAGGGGGGATTGAAGTCAGCTACTTTTTCCACACGCAACATCATGCTACCATGCTCGATAGAAATATATCCGCTATTTTATTTTTTCCAATGACTTAAAAGAGAAGCAACACCCTGAGGTCTGGATCTATATTTCTATTTGCTTCTGACAGAACGTGCATAATCTCACTACAAGTTTATGACACATTCACCACTTCACAAGGCCTGGTATAGCTTGGACAGTGAGTTACTAAGAACACGGCTAAAGAAAAGGGTGAAGGATTAATTGCAATTTGGAATTAATTATATCCTTAGCCCTCAGGACAATTATGGGACAATTATGTCAGGAAATAAAAGGACTCCTAATTTAAGTTGTGATATGGGGAAGCAACTTTAATTCCTGAGATTGAGGGTGATGCTACTAACAGGCCAGAAAGAATTCATCTCTTTCCCAGCTGTATGGCAATGTGCAACTGGTACTGTAATTCTCCATGGTTATTGTAGTAAAAAGGACATACTCTTAAGAGTGGATCAAAAAGTTTTGTTGTGCAAGCAGAAAGGCACTTCCATTTGCACAAGGGCCTCCCTGCTGATTTCCCAGTCCTGCTGCAGCCCCGTGTCTCCTCCTACACTGTTCTGCAGGGTCCCTCAACCCTTAGGAGTTGAGTTTTGGGTGAGGACAAGGGGCTGTAGTAGGAAAGAGGTGCCAGGAAGGCCCTGTTGAGTGAACCTGTAAATTCTACTTTTCCCTGAAATTTAGCATGAAAGCAGCAACTCAGGAACTGACAGACTTTTTTTTTTTTTGCTTCTCTAAGAAGCATTGTAAGATCTCTACGTTGCATCATCACATTACTTTTGTGTGCTGTTGTGTGCTCCAAAACTGACTGGGTGGAGACATCTCCGTTAGCTTGTTTAGGTTAACCAAATTTTACGAGGTTTCACTTTCCACTCTGAAGTCAATATGCTGCAGTCATAGGCATTATCTCCAGTTGGTCCACATATTGAAAGCTGAAACTGGGCCTCTTATACCCTTGTGCAGGCCAAAGGCTTATAGGCTGCTCCTAGCTTTCGTTGAAGAGATATAGTTATTTAGAGAATTTGTCCTCCTTTTCAGAATTTCAGTTGCATTGCAATTTATTATTGTCTTGTTGCAGTCTTTTGAGCATGGGAGATCCTCTCCAAACTAGACATGATCTACTTGCTTTGCATGCAGTGGTAGACTCAGGGGCAGAGTTTATGCTTTGCGAGATTCCAGTTAAATCTCCAGCACCTGCAGGTAGGGTTGATAATGTCCTCTGTCTGAAACCTTGGAAAGCAGTTACTGTAGACAATATTAGTAATAGTCAATATTGTCTATTACTGTAGACAAACTAGATGGACCAACGTTCGGACTTAGATAGGGCAGCTTCCTTGTTATAAACCTGTCCCCTATACTCCTGTCTGCTAGTTACTTTCAACTCAAGAAAGCTGCATGGGTGGTGTTCTTCCCTACCTCTGGTGGAAGAACTTCCTACAGAGTTTTTACTTCCCAGGATCCCATTTTGGGGGAATCTTAAAAACATAATGAATCTACATGGCCTTGTTCACATCCCCAGCTATTGTTACCCATAGTTTGGTGCCGGAACGAAACAGGCCACATACTACCACTTAAAATAATCGGTTATTTTCGTCTAGACTTGAGGAGGCCCACCGTCACAACGCTTAAGAACCCTTCTCTTAAACTGCTTACCTAA
Source organism: Podarcis filfolensis (assembly GCF_964270895.1). Taxonomy (NCBI): domain Eukaryota; kingdom Metazoa; phylum Chordata; class Lepidosauria; order Squamata; family Lacertidae; genus Podarcis; species Podarcis filfolensis. Next base: position 101,995,687 of record NC_139605.1, on the reverse strand, counting down.
CCAGCCTTTGCCAAGCTGGTGACCCCCCAGATGTTTTGGACTACAATTCCCATTCGTTCCAGCCAGCATAGTTATACTGGCTTGGGCTGATGCAAGTTTTAGTACAAAATGTCTGGAGGGCACCTTGTTGGCAAAGGCTGCTCCAGTCTGATTAAAGAAACCAATGGGGGCACAATTATACGGTGATCACCAATCAATATGGTAGTAAACCAACTATCTTAAATCCCCAGTCAGATGTTAGCTTTGTCATCTTACCCTTAAGGTAAGGAGAATTTGGCCTGCCATCTCTCACTGTCTCCTTATAGTGACCTGCTTTCAGGCTGTTCACCAGTCAGCAGCTTACCTTCTCCCTAACATATACTATTTCTCCTCCTCCCTGCTGTTTCTTCCGGCAAGTGTTGGGAGCTTTGGACAAGCAAGGCCGTGGGTAGGCTGGAAAGAGCCTTTTTAAAAAGCATACTGGATTTCCACACAATATAAAAGAGGGTGGGAGGGAAGCTAGTAAGCTGAAGAGATTGCCTCTTCTCTTTGCCTCTCTGCTGTTTTCCACATCTCTCTCTCTTTCAAGGTTGTTCCCTAAAATAATGTATCCTTATTCAGGCATTATTTCTGTACAGGAAATGTCAACATGTATGGGGGACACATGCACTAGCTCTGCCCCTGCATGTACTCATCCTGCCACACTATTCCCAAACTTCTCGCATTGAGTAGAATAGGTGTGGTCTACCTGTGTTTGTGGACGCGGGTGGTGCTGTGGGTTAAACCACAGGGCCTAGGACTTGCCGATCAGAAGGTTGGTGGTTCGAATCCCTGCGACGGGGTGAGCTCCCGTTGCTCGGTCCCTGCTCCTGCCAACCTAGCAGTTCAAAAGCACGTCAAAGTGCAAGTAGATAAATAGGTACCGCTCCTGCGGGAAGGTAAACGGCGTTTCCGTGCGCTGCTCTGGTTCGCCAGAAGCGGCTTAGTCATGCTGGCCACATGACCCGGAAGCTGTACGCCGGCTCCCTCAGCCAGTAAAGCGAGATGAGCGCCGCAACCCCAGAGTTGGCCACGACTGGACCTAATGGTCAGGGTCCCTTTACCCTTTACCTGTGTTTGTATGATGGAGCAGGGTTTCTAACTGGCTTCTACTTGTACTCAATTGATCCTCCGTGAGACCTTCCCTCTTCAACACTGGAAGGCAGGGAAAAAGTGGGGTGGGGATGGGACACTGGACAGTATGTCAGGTCACATGCACCCCAACACAGGTCATTTCCTGTTCAGGCAAGACACCTGAATAGGGCTTCTGTTTCTCACAGCTAAGGAGGAGAAATTGGGTTGACAGCAACCCGCCTTAGAATGGCATCCATCACATCAGTTACTGACCATTCTTCTCGGTCATTGGCAGAATGGGAAGCTTTATAGCCTAGAATAGCTTAACACCTGCTCACCGTCTAGCAGAAAACTGACTGAATGTTATCTTTCATTTTTAAAAGGATTTTACATTGGGTGTTTTGTCTGGTTTCATAGGAATTCTGAGGGCTTGAAATAAATCACTGAACTATTCAATTGCTTGTGTTCCCATCTTGCTCTCTGCAACGACACTCCCAAATACCAACACAGAACAGCTATACAACAGCACACCATAAAAAGGAGTCACAAATTTTGTGCAAGATACAAATAGTTCCAAGGGTCTAAAAATAAGTATAATGAATTACAACCAGAGCTCACTGGTTCTTTAGTTTTGAAGAGCTTAAAGTGTGCATTAGCTGCGCTCCAAATCCTGAGTTGTATTCAGTAAAACAAGAATCTGAATAATTACTGTTGGTATTCAAGTGTTTCTCAGTGAATAGCAGTTCAAAGGTTTACTTTAAGGTGCACTTGGCCTGAGAGTAAAAAGGATTTTAGAAATTGAGATATAATGGCTTGAAATGAGAAATGTCATTTGAAACTGTCCCTCAATAGTCCCTCATTCTCTCAAGATGTCCTTGCCACCTTTATTAAATCCATATAACATCTCCAGTCATAAATACTGTTATGCTATATATGAGAATATCTTTTGTTTACTACAGTTGCTATGTAGAGACTGACTTTTGCTTTTGCAAGCTTGTTTCATTTTGTGTTGATAGCAACATCTGTCATATGGCTTAGAGCTGCAGTCTAGGAATCGGAGCATATGAACTATGTTCTCGCATGCACTTAGCTAACTAGTTTAAGGGACAAGCCTGATGGGGAGCGGGGAAAGGTCATACTTCCAGATCAGTAAATTTTGTTTACACAAAACAACTACCATGAGCTTTGCAAATGCTATTCTTTCAGTCATGGCTTGTCATGAAAACATGCTGGGTTTAGAGAGCTTTTTTGTCTGGATCTGGGAGGGTGAGAGTTTCTGGGGCAGATTTTTTCCGTTGCCGGTCTTTGGGAACTGATAGAAATTCAGGCGCCTCTGTGGAGAGAGGTGTAGATGGAGCACTAGAAGGAGCACTGCGGATTGAAGAAGGGAGGGAGACATTAGAGATCGATATTGCAGGAGGGAAGATCCCAATTTTCTTGTTGGTGGCTTCCTGAGTTGCTCGTTCAAATTCCCGGACTTCATCCATAGTCATGTCTTCAATGAGAAGAAAAGGAAGAAAGACAAATTAATGTTAGAACCACTGCACATGTTTGTTCCAGGCTTTTTAAAGATGCTAGTTCTGCATGACCATTGTTATTCCAGTGCATTAGAACTCGAAAGGGAAGGGAAGCTATTGCCAGGGAATTTCACAACTGGCCACTGAAATTTCAGGAGGCACATTTCAGGCACCGTTCGTATCGTTCTTGGAGCTGCCGACACTGAAAAGTAATTCCTCACATTGATACCAAAATTTAGGCGTGTGTTTCTATGAATTTTGGGCAATTCCACTGTTTATATTCTTGTCTGTCCTTGCTCCAACATGGGCAGAATTCACATATAAATGGAAGACACAGCAGGCTTCGAATTCTAGCCCAGCTCAAGCAAACCATTGCTTCTTTAATAGCTATTTCCATCTAGTGAACTGATGTTAAAATGCTATTTTTGCAAATAGAGGCTCAAGATAGGCCTTGATGGTTACTTTATAAAAACTGATCATGTGAACGTCATAGATACGCTACACTGAATGAGGAGGAGGCGGAGCTGGTGCCACAGCATTAAGCTGCTACACACGCCCCCCGGAGGCACCTGGTTGGCTGCCTCCGGTGGGCGTGGGCACCAGCCAGGTAAGGAGGGGAGGGGGTTAAGGCCCCCTACCAGGGGCGGAGCTCGGTCTCCCGCCCACAACCACTCCCCTCTCTTCCAGGGAGGAGAGTCTCTATCTTCAACTCTGGTGTAGCTGTTTAAGATCAGATGGTCAGACACTCTAATTTTCTATATTATCAGCTAAGCTTTGTCACTGAACCATTTTTATTTGCGTGACACACTGTATCTATTAGATTATTTCCAAAGAATATGTCATTTAAGATACATAGAACACAATATTTTATCAATTATTTTTTACCTAGTAGGCGCAGACTTCATTAAAGTCAGTTGGAAAGCTGGTGGTTTGAAAAGGAGAATATAAACCACTTCATTTATTGCTACAGTTGTATATGGATTGTATCACTTTAAACTGGAGGTAGAAGCTCACAAGATTAAAAATTCTTTCATATAAAACTGGCCTCCACAAAACGCCATAGATTCCAAGGAGAACAATTTTAGCAGATCATGATAATCTTCACACTGAAGTAGTTTATCAGGTTAGCCCCCACCAGCTTGGGCCCATTTTCAGTATCTCAACTATCTCATAAGCACTAGGCTTTGGTAACATCCTCATCATCATTACCTTCCTTTTCTAAGGGGCATGAAAGTGTCTCTCTATACAATGCCCTGTACACAGCATATTCATACAGAAAATTAATTAGATCACGACCACCAAAAAGAAGCTGAGATTATTATGAATGAAACAACGAGAATCCTCTTCCATCTCTGTTTAAGTTTGTTCCTTAACGGATTGTTAAAAAACACTCAAACCAAGGTAATACAGAGTTGAAAGGAAACTTGGAAGTCCATCTGGTCTAGCTAGTCACATGGTAAATAATCTCAGTGACAACAGATGATTCATTTGAGACCTGCTTTAAGGGTGCTTCCAGAGAGGGGCGATATACGGCCAGTGGATTGTTCAGGTTTGATTTTCCCATGTGTGCAATTGGCAAATGAGCTTTCACATCTGCTTGCAATCCGCACCAATGGACAGATTTTGATGGAACGTGTCTGGAGGTTTTTACTTCCCTATCCATCAGTATATCTGACCATGGACATCCAGAAAATTAAAATCCCAGGAACAGCACGAGAGCAAATGTTACCAGCCATAGTTAGCATGTTTCACAACGGACAATATGGAGGGTTGTGTGCGTAGAATCATAGACTTGTAGAGTTGGATGGGACCCCAAGAGTCATCTAGTCCAATCCCTGGCAATGCAGGAATCTCAACTAAAGAAGTGATGACAGGTGGCCTTCCAACCTCTGCTTAAAAACCTCCAAGGAAGGAGGCATATCCATTTCTATTTGGTTATGTTTATTTTTTAACACACAGGCTCATATCATTTGGGATGCTGTAAATAAAATGGCTAGGGACACGGGTGGCACTGTGGTCTAAACCACTGAGCCTCTTGGGCTTGCCGATCAGAAGGTCGGCGGTTTGAATCCCCGCAGGGGGGTGAGCTCCCGTTGCTCGGTCCCAGCTCCTGCCAACCTAGCAGTTCAAAAGCATGCCCAAAAGTGCAAGTTGATAAACAGGCACCACTCCGGCGGGCGGGAAGGTAAACGGCATTTCCGTGCACTGCTCTGCTTTGTTGTGGGGGAGGAAGGGAAAGGAGATTGTTAGCCGCTTGAGACTCCTTAGGGTAGTGATAAAGCGGGATATCAAATCCAAACTCTTCTTCTTTAGTCATGCTGGCCACATGACCTGGAAAAACTGTCTGCGGACAAACGCTGGCTCCCTCGGCCTGTAAAATGAGATAAGCGCCGCAACCCCAGAGTCATCTGCGACTGGACTTAACTGTCAGGGGTTCTTTACCTTTACCATTTTAAACAAAATGGCTAGGCTAGGAAGGAGAAGTGCAGTGCTAAACAGTATCCACTGAAACATCACCACACCTATGACAAACGAACCACCAGACCAAGCTAATGAGCTTCTACACCAACAGTATTTGCATATATATATATATATATATATATATATATATATGACGTGTTGGATAGGCAAAGGTAAAGGGACCCCTGACCATTAGGTCCAGTCGTGACTGACTCTGGGGTTGCGGCGCTCATCTCGCTTTATTGGCCGAGGGAGCCGGCGTACAACTTCCGGGTCATGTGGCCAGCATGACTAAGCTGCTTCTGGCGAACCAGAGCAGCGCACGGAAACGCTGTTTACCTTCCCGCTGGAGCGGTACCTATTTATCTACTTGCACTTTGACGTGCTTTTGAACTGCTAGGTTGGCAGGAGCAGGGACCGAGCAATGGGAGCTCACCCCGTCGCAGGGATTCGAACCACCGACCTTCTGTCCAACATATCCGTGTCCAACATATCCGCGTATGTTTGATATTCCACACTAAAGTAGAAGCCAGATTAAATGGAAAAAAGAAAAGGGGGGGAAAGTATGAGCTGGAATTTTGATGACATCATAAGGACACTGGAAAAAACCAAACATGCACATGAGCAGCACCAATTCCACAATAAACCCCTGTCTGGAAGCACCCTAAGTTAGAAGAACCTGTGTTTGAGAAAACATTCCAGTCTTGTTTTCAATCCAGTGATGAACCTGTTAAGAATCCAGCTGGTGAGCTCAAACCTGAAGGAATTACAGTGCTGAAAAAAATGGCTGATGCAAAGCACGTGCAACCAGGCCATGGAACATGTCCTTCTTTTCACAGTGAAAGGCTTTGGGTTTTCATTCACAAATTAATCAAATATCAGTTAGACACTGCTGCACAGTTCCACCAGAGGGCAGAATTACTTCACCGTAAATAAAGTTTTCCCTCCTAGAAAATTCCAAAGCACAATTCTTTCTGGTTATTTCCCCTCTACTAATACAAAATTCAAGATGGGTTCAGCAAAAGGTCATCTGAGATTTGCATGCCTCAAATCCAGGTTGCTGTTTTGAATACTAGCAAAGGGTTTGTTTATTCAATGCAAAACCCAGCTTGGTTTCAGTTTCAGGTTTTCTTCAATGAAATGGACCCACATCAAAGAAACTCAGAGCTTGCCCACATTTGAGCATTGTGTAGCAGTCAATCCACTAAAATTAGACCAGACTAGGCCATATCCACACATATCTGAATTTGAATACGAGGAGCAATTCATTATTTTTATTCATACCAGTAGTCACTCCCTTTTGTGTTTGCCCCTACCTTCTAATTTTATTCTATTGATTATATTATGTCAATTAAGTACCAGGGCACAGATAGCTGCATGCACACCTCTCTCTTTTTAATTCCCCCCACCCAGGAAATGTGCATAAGCACAAAGGCAATTGTAAATGCTCAGCACATACCTTTATTTAGTGCAAATCTGAGGGATCAAAAGAAAAAAACAAAGCTACACTCCTCTGTCCAGGAGCATGCTAGACATGCCAGTTATTAGCATGCTGGAAAAGAAACAAAAGCAATTCTAAATCCTCAGCACATACTTTTCAGATTGCTGCACAGTTATCTGGTGCAGAATTTTTTAATGTGGTTTGCGCAGTTTTCTGGTTTTGTGCACATCTGATGGATCAATATATATATTATGGCTATGTTCCTCTTGGTAGCATGGCCAGAAAATAAATGAAAGCACTGACGAAATAGTGGCCATGGAAAGAGGAGTGGCAGAAAGTAATGACTGATCCACTCTGCCCAAACCACCAAAACAAATTGTCTGCAACCCCAAATGGAGTGGTAGGGAACCTGGTTTCCCCCACCTTACTGGATTAACCACAGATCTGGTAAAGCTGAAATTACAGGAGAAAAGCATTGAGATTGGTGTTGTTTGAGGGTAATGTCATGTGGATTATGGAAATTTAAATGGGAATGCAAGCACACAATAAACTCCAGTGTGGACAAGCCCGAAGAGAAGCTGAAACAGGGTACAACCCCCCCCCAATTAATTATACGTACCACTGTTCCCAAGCAAAAGCTCTTTTGAAAAGACCTGTTATAGTCAAATGCCTCAAGGCCTATCAGCAGGCTAGACAACCTTCTAATTAACTTTAGCTACTCATCACTTCTATGGGAAAGATATTGGTAAAAGACTAGGAGAGTGCAGATTGCATGGGTATCAATATTATGAGGCTGCTAAAATCACTTGCTATTAATGGCGAAACTGACACCCAAACACATGATCGGCAAAAGGCAGCAGAGTGGGAATTGAAGATCGTAACGGTTGAGAGCGGTGCTGAGCAGCTACACTGTGCTATAATTCGCACTGTCAATTGGGTCACTGATGGGAGTAGGCATTCGTTTGCCTGTTTCTCAGTTTTTAACGTGTGATATTTTACTGTATTTCTGGTTTCTATGGAAGCCGCCCAGAGTGGCTGGGGAGGCCCAGCCAGATGGGTGGGGTATAAATAATAAATTATTATTATTATTATTTTTATTGAGATAATTGCCCCAGCTCTGCTCTCTTCCATTTGCTGTTTGATTCATGAACATTCACGTGGCTTTGAATCAATCAAACCGAAGCTCAGCACACCGCTCAGGAGATCTCTCGTGCCCAAACTTCCCCAATAATTTCAGTGGATGGAGACCATCCTTGCGCACAAAAACATAGCCAGTCTGTTCTGGAGGAAAGTCCTGGCTCTGCGTTGCCTGGTTCTGATCTAACAGACCACCAACTTTGGTGGAAAGCACAGCTCCAATTATTGGCACAGGGAACTTGGATGTAAATCTGCCACCTGGTGCGCCCAACTGACTCTAACCTGACAATTTCATTTTCCACTGGAAGTAGATATCTACATCTGAAGTTAAAACAGGCATACCCCAAAACAGGAGTTGCAACACAGATCTCCCCAGACTGTAAGCCTGGCTTCACACTGTGCTCACAATACCAGGGACAGATGTAACAAACAAAGCAAACGCTGAGTCAGTTCACGGCCATGTGCGCCTTTTCAAAAGAGTGCAGTATTTGTTCAGGTGAACATTGGTTTGTTGCCTGCATTAAAACACACATATGCAACAGTCCATTTTTTGAAAATATGGGGGGAAAGATCTTGGTCTTGTGGCATCATAGGGAGTTAAACAACCAGGGCTGTGCATAGTTGTCTCAGAACTTGATTTTTAAGATAAGGTTGTACATTTGGGGGTGGGCAAATGCGCTGAGGATATTTTTACAGCAGGCTCACCACTCAGATTTTATCTGAGCCTTATGTTGACCCTTCTAATTCTCCACTAGGAAAATAGCGCAAAGAAGGAAATCAAGGTGAGCCTTTGCACTGATGAATTCTGCTTCCACAGAGATCATTGTCATACAAAATCTGACCACTTGTGTTCTTTCTTTTTTGCTCTAGCAGAGGGTGGGCAATATTTTTAAAGAGGTTACATACACTTCCTTTGGCATGGCTCTCTATTTCACCCACAGGAGATGAATGCTGATCGCAAACTTTAATGTTGGTTTTTTCATGCATATTTTTCTCATATTCTCGAACATCCTCCATAGTCATATCTGAAAAAAGTTCAAGATGTTGGGTTGTTTTCTCTATTAATTCAATCCAGGCTTGAATGAAAGGGAAGAGTCTAGGGAGAATTATCTTTCTAGCAAAAGCCAAAAAGCAGAAGCCGGCTAGCTTTATGAGGATTCATAATAAAGATTGTTAAGTTAAACCAGCCAAGGAAGGTATAAGAAGGTTGAGTTAAGGGATAATTGCAGAATGGGGGTGGTTGGAAGCTGGGATGTTTCTGTCAAGTGAGGTTGGCAGGAAGGTGTGGGGTGCAGGCTTTGCTAGAGGCAAACATCTTCTAAAATAAATTTAGAAGATTTCCTGGAAAAAAGAGGAAGGATTAAAGAACAGCACGAGAGTTTACTTACCTTGTCAGAGACATGCCAGGAAAACTCTACATTATGTATAATGACACACGATTTACAAAAAAAAGTAGCTTCATTGTTTTAACACTACACAGCTCAGCTTTGAGAGATTATGTGTTTTTGGATTTCGACAATTTGTATAGTGCCTAATCATAGCCAACCCTACGCAGTGTAGTGAAGGACTGCAGAAAGTACCTGTGAATAGTGAGAGGATTCAAACACTTTGAAAGGTAAATCCAAATAAACATTTGCTTTGTAGAGCTACCCAAGAAAGTGATACGCAAACCGGATCCACTAGGACGTGTGTATACTTCAGGCATTTCAAAGTTTTGCAGGAGCTCCACTGTGAAGTGGCTACCTTCACAGATTTTACATTATACTACAGGGGTAGGCAGACTTCAGCCTTGTTGGATCTACTTTGTAATTTTATTAGATACCCCCCCCCAACAAAATATCTGCCAATGACACCCAGCAGCGAAGGACTCACAGTTAGATTTTTTGAAGGGGGTGATTGTGAGCACACTCTGAGCCCTGGAATTGGATTTCAGTACCAGAAATGAACTGAACTCACGGTCCTTTCATACAAATACTCCTGATTAGCTTTGTTCATTTCAGTGGCCTACTTCAGGTGACAAAATTCATTTTGGTGTTTCTATTTTTTTTTAATAAAAAAATGGGTATAAGAAACCATTGCTGATGTAGTGCCAATTAATCAGAGATCTACAGTGTAGAATGTAGTCCTAACAATACGTTGTATCACCACTGGCATGAGTCATGGATTATCATATTTTAATATTAGTGTACTTAGAAAGAAGGAGCATTAAAGCATTGATCAAAGAAGCTTATAAGCAATGAAAATGGCACGATCAAAAGCACTTTAGCCGGGCAAAGTACATGCTCTTCATTAGCAGCACTTCAGTTAATAATGAAATACTGTTGCCTTATAGCAATGTTAATTGCATATTAAGATGAAACCCTAAGCTTATTTATCTGGAAGTAAAAACCGTTGAAATAATGAAAATACTTCCAAATGAACAAGTTTAGGATTGAGGTTTAGAGGGCAGCGCAACAACAAAATCCACATTTTTAGAATAAGCAAAATCCCAATGCACTGGCCCACTGAATGCTTGATACCATCGACTGATATACACCTTATAAATATCTAGCTTTAAACACATAAGAAATATTGAGCTATGGTGACCAATTAATCATTACTTGAAAGGAAGCTTTGCTTTATTTTACTTCTGCAGCAAAATTTTAAAAAGCCCCAAGCATTTAAAACATGCCAATTATTTAAAATAATTTGCCATTATCCTGCACCAACAGTTTGGGCACAGGTTTGCTGGAGAAGTTATTATTATTATTATTAAAATTTGTATACTGCCCTTCATCTGAAGATCACACAACATAAAAATACAAAATGAATACAACAGAAGGCTATTCACTCACTGCCGTGCTCCTGGTTCCAAAAGGATGTGTATATTTTATTTTATTTTGGAGGGGCAACGTTCCCCTTATGCCAGGATGCCACTAGCATCCTATTCTGCTTCAGCAGCATGCTGTACAAAGTTTATGAAGAGAAGGGAAACCTATGAAAAATAAATGTTTGGGGGCATGCTTTGAGAGTGAATGTGCAATAAAATGGACATAAAGTGGCATGATGTTGCTGCAGGAAGTGGATGGCTTTGCACTACATATCACAGTGCTTCTGTGGATAAGAACTTATTCGTGAATTAAAGTTATGTTTTCGTCCACGAAAGCTGTTCTAGACCTTCCTGAGCGTTATTCAATAGATGCAGACAGGCAAACCACATCGATCGCAGTGGCTCTGGGATTTTTTCTGGGGGTCTGGTTTCATCTGCATGAAGCACTATAAAAACTTATAAACTGAGTTTATCTACTGTGGGTGATGACTACAACACTGTCCCAAGTGCCTAAAAATCTGTCAGATGTGCACAAAGCTGTGAGAAAGGGTTGACAAAATCCCCTTACAGTGCCAATCTAATATTAGGTGCAGGGCCAAGAGAGTGCCTGAATTCAGGTTAACTGCACCATTCCTCAACCCATTTTCCTAAGAATTGATCCTGCATAGCAGTTCCTTCTCGCAGTGTTACTCTCACATTGAATGCCTGTGCAGATGCTAACTTGTAGAACTGTACCAATGAATGCTTCACCTAAACCTGTAGAATAATTCTGTTTTCCTTTCTGAAAACATTAACATTATATTCATAATTAAAACCTTATTATTGTATTAATAACATAGTGACATATGGAAAACGAAGCAAGCTGAAATACCTGAAATCCCTTACGTTGGGAAACAGTTTTACATAGCTCAGATGGAACGGTGGGACAACATGGTTCAAAATAATTGTTTAGAAACAGGGAGCTGCAGAATTAACTTGATTTGTTGTTTTTTTCTCCATAGAGGAAATGTTCTCAAGGCATAGGATGGACAGTTAGGGTTGGACTAGTTCTAATAACCCTTCACCTTTCTATCTTTGTGTTAATTACCCGAAGAAGGCTGACAGCACTAATCCTCCTTCTGACACTTACTTTTCCTTTGATCAAGTCACCTAATCATTCCTGTTCACTTTTCCATCTGTAAAATGCAGATAATAATCCTTATTTCACAGACTGCTAGGGTGATTAACGTGTGAACTGTGCTTTGAAGATTGAACTTGTTAAGCTCAATTGTCGTCCAAGCCCCTTCTAGACATTTGCAGTAGTTTGGGGGGTGATTCAGTTGTATACTTATCTTTCTGTAGCTTACTTGCCATTTTTTATTTTTAACCAAAACTCTGTAGGCTTACTTGCATTTCATTGGGTAAACCTGAAAATGAAGGTCTTAGGACAGCTTTACACAAGACTATCACCCAAAATGAATATACACATAATGTATATACACATTAGCAGGTGACAAATGCATATCATGAGTGATATCCAATATTAGTTGCATTTGGGGTAGATTCCTTAAAATTAATGGACTTAAGTAACTTTTAAGCCTATTCACATAATGCCAACGTATCTCTATTTCCTTATGTATGAATGCTTTTAAATAATATGGAACACATATTACTGCAAAATTGTAACCACAACTGTCAATTCTGTATACATTCCAAATAACAAAAAGTGGCTGGATTAGAACCACACTCTTTAAATTTTAAAGAGCATGCCCTGGTCCCTTAAACACATTGGCTATGAAGGATACATTCTGTGTGAGCCCTGTATAAGGCTGCAATCCCATACGCATCTACCTGGGAATAAGCCCCACTGAACTCAGTGAAATTTACATCTCACTAGACGTGTATAAGATTGCACCGAAAGAAATGCAAAATCTGTCCTTTGTGATGGATGCCTTAACAAGGCTACCAGAGCAGAAAAAAAGCATTGCATGCAGTTAATAAGGCCTTAGATAATCCGTTTGCCCATGTGAGTTTATTTTTGAAAACATGACTTACCATACCATTCATCCACCCATGTAAAAGCCTGTCGGTGGCCAATCAGCAATATATCTCTGACCACCTGTAAATCAGAACAATGGTTAAAGACATCTCTGACAACAAACAAACAAACAAACAAACAAACAAACAAACAAACAAACAAACAAACTGTGGGAGTCATAAAGCCATAGCAGAGGCTTGTAATATTGCAGGGTGCCCCCTGACCTCGGCTGACCAGCACTCTGAGCTTTACAATGTATTGGAATGTATTGATCTTAAATGGAGTTGTGTTTCCTCTGGGCAGTGATGACCCTATATGGCGATGGGTGGGTAAAAGCCATGACCGGATGTAGGTAACGTGAGACATTGGCAAACGGCCATGCGACAGGAGAGAGGAGAGAACAAAGGATAATAAAAGATACCGGAGAGGAGAGAAGGAGTTCAAATGAGCTGCCCTCCATCCATGAAAATATTGCTGGCTCTCTGTGTCTTTATTTTATGCTAAACAGCGCCATTTGTGACGGCTGGCTCCGACAACAAACAAACAGGAATTGCATCATACCAGAGGTATGCACTAGATTGGAGGTGGGGAACATTTGGCTCTCTAGATATTGCTGGCCTGCTACCCACTTCACCCCTGAACATTGACATTGATGGTGGAGCTGATGTGAGTTGGAGTCCAACAACATCTGGAGGGCTGCAGGTACCCCCCCCCAACATGTTATGCTGCTGTTGAAAGAACTGCACTGGGTTCGATGACCTCCCGAGCTAAATTCAAGTTACTGTTTCTGGTGAATACAGTTTGGGACCATGCTAAGTAAAAGAACCGACCACCCCTTATACACCCATTGATCACTGTGCTCTGCAGGAGAGGAACACCTGCATATATCATCTTGTTAGATCTGTTCTGTACAATATAGGAATTTGCCTTTCAGTGTGGCAGCACCTACCTTTTGAAACTCCCTCCCATTACACATCAGATAGTCTCCTTTGCCTTACTGATGCCTACTGAAGACCTTCCTTTTTCAACAAGCCTTTTAAAATGAGAATCTTTTATCCCAGTCTTTATCTATCTTGGAATGAAGTTAACTATCAAAACAATTAAAGGGGATTACATATAGGCAATGACCATCTAGTGTGTGTCCAACTGGCGCACGGCCACTGACACACGGGTACTTTTGGACCTGGAAGAGGGCAGAATGGTGGCCGGGAGCGAAACCCCCATGTAAAATGGTCACCACCCATATATGCAAACATTTCCACATATCAAAACAATATTATGCTAAAAATAATTATTTTACTGTAAAATCACTTCAATATATTTTATGGGAAGTGATGTTATAAATTGATAACTTAATGCATAAAATAGATCTAACACCATCCAAATGGAGCCTCCATGCCAATCTAAACATAATGACACATCCAAAAAAAAATGGTTTCCCTGTTTCCCAAATATAAGCAGAAAAGTCACTGCTAATTTTGTAATATCACCTTGCCAACAAAGGTCCGTATAGTTAAAGCTATGGTTTTCCCAGTAGTGATGTATGGAACTGAGAGCTGGACCATAAAGAAGGCTGATCGCCGAAGAATTGATGCTTTTGAATTATGGTGTTGGAGGAGACTCTTGAGAGTCCCATGGACTGCAAGAAGATCAACCCTATCCATTCTTAAGGAAATCAGCCCTGAGTGCTCACTGGAAGGACAGATCCTGAAGCTGAGGCTCCAGTACTTTGGTCTCCTCATGAGAAGAGAAGACTCCCTGGAAAAGACCCTGGTGTTGGGAAAGATTGAGGGCACAAGGAGAAGGAGACGACAGAGGACGAGATGGTTGGACAGTGTTCTCAAAGCTACCAGCATGACTTTGACCAAACTGCGGGAGGCAGTGGAAGACAGGAGTGCCTGGCGTGCTCTGGACCATGGGGTCACGAAGAGTCGGACACGACTAAACGACTAAACAACAACAATTTTGTAATGCCCATTTGTTGAAAGGTGCACATACAAACAGTGCAACGAAAACTGTGCCAGGCAGCAGAAACACCAGTCAGACAGATTTGTGATGACACAAGTAGGAAGAGGTGCAACAAATACCCAGATTTTCAGCAGCTGGGCTAGTGATATTCACATGGCTTTCATTTTAAAACCGATCATGTCCATTCCATATATGAAAGGCCAGTGCCCTTCAAAATTTATATCCTATCCCAAGTGTTGGGCATTTCCCAGGGGAAAGAAAAGTAGAACAACTTGTACCTTAGGGAAACAGAATTACAGTGTGCACCATAAAGAGATGATTTACTAAACTTTTCTATCTGTAGCAAAATGATCACACCAAGCAAGCACAAAGGAGAAACAGCACAGAGAGAATACCTATTTGGGAGTTATTTTCCGCTTTTGTCATGCACAGATAGGAGAGACTCTGCAGTTAAACTCCTGATACACTATCTATTTATTTTATTTAAGTTTCACACAAAAAACTGCTTTAAATATTACAACAAATTTACAAAATAAAGGACACTGAAATGTATAACTTCTTCGCCTATTTCTATGTTGTATTCTGCAGTTCTGATCCATGCAGAGAGTAGTGAGGACACTGAAAAACATTCAGAATCAGTTCTGAATTCTGGGCCTGAAGGGCAAAAAGATTACAGACTAGCATCAAGGATATACAGCTTGAGGCAGAAATCAACCCAGTGTGGTTTAGTGGTTAGAATGTGGTGCCTTCCAGATGGTGTCAGATTACATTCCCGTCATCACTGACCATTAGTAATGCTGGCTAAGGATTCTGGAAGTTGGAGTCCAATAAAATCTGGAGGCCACCATGTTTGCTAAACCTGGGTTAGAAAGGTTTAATTCAGGATCAAATTTCTACCCAGCCATAAAGCTCACTGGGTGACCTTGGGCCTGTCAGTATTTCTCTACCTAACCTACTTCAGAGGAAATACTGCTATTTCTACTAAAGTTTAGAAGACAACTCGCCACCTTGAGTCTAAGCCCAATAATGGACCCTTTTTCTGAGCATGGCTGGGATTGGGGCTCTTGAATTTGTAAAGGATTGCTAAAAATGTGGCTTGCAGCTACAACTTTCCCCAGTGAGCTGTGCCAGCCTACTTTGGTAGCTCTCGTTGATTATAACCTAAGGGAGATACAACATGCAAAGCTTGCACGTCATGTGCAATTTGAAAGTGAAGATCAACTCTGTGTTGCTAGGTTGGGGGTGGGGAGATTATTCCTGACCTTGCATGAAAGTAGATGGAACTGAGGATATTTCTTGCTACATGACTCATAAAACTACAACATGCGCAACTTTCTGTCTTTTTGAATCCCAGGAACATCCTGAAGTTTAAAATAGTCAGCATCTCCCACCATCGCCCAGTATGCTTGGATCAAATCTCCATGGGAAAGATAAGCTTTTAGCCAAATCAGTTGGCTACACGCAGCACTGTGCTAAAGGTTCTCCCCCCCCAAAAAAACAATATATATTTCTGCTTAAAAATAAAAACTACATACGGGGAATGACCATTGTGTGTTTGTTCAAAGCACACAGGACTGCACGCATGAGCCATTTTTGGACCTGGAAGAGGGAGGAATGGGGCGGATTTATGCATGCTTTGCCAATGCGCATGGTGACCTGGAATGTGCCAATTTCTTTAGAGTTATTTCTGCTTTTATTTATTGTTGTCTAGCCACAACTCACTGCAGAACACCCTCTTCAAAAAGCAGGTCAGAGACTTTATAAGGAATACAGGATTAGTTCAAAGCTGACAGGAGCAAATTCCAAGGTCTTTTAAATGAGGAAGAACTATCCATTACAACTGTGAATTTATTATCTGGACACTTTGAGCATGCCCTGGGATGCCAAGCGTCCAAAGAGGAAGCATGCATGCAATGAAAATGAGGAACATTCGCTTTCTAATATTACTCTTATAGATTCCACATCCCACGTTATAATCTGCAATCGTTCCTTTCCTACTTTGTTCTTCTTTGCCTGTTTTAGACCTTGAACCGAAGATAAACAAAAATGTGCAGAATTTTGAGTACATAAGTTACAAGCAGCCTCGCATGAGCAAGTATATACATAGTTCAAGGGTTTGTTTCTCTCAGACACAAAAAGAAGAATGTAGGGTAGTTACATTCTTGATGCGTAAGCTTCTTCGACAGGCTGGTTGATAGTTCTTGGGAAGAGTAGACAGGAAGGACTGATGCACAGTGGCACCAGAGACAGGGAGAAATGTGGTCCTGGAAGCAAATGTAGGTACAAAGTAGGAATCTGAAACCCGGGCCCTCCAAGGTAGGTTTCTCTGAAACACCGTCTGTTGCATGTGTTAGGCTGCCTTTGTAAGTTGAGTCATCACAATCCGGTGGAATATAAGGGAGAAAACTAGTAGCCCATCTATTTGCCTCTTGCCTTTCCCTTGTAAGCTGACTGAAACACTATCAGCTGCATCCCTACTGAGCATGCAGCTGTCAGTGGCAACTGTGCGGTGTTGGGGCTACCACCCCAGATGTTGAATGAGCAGTTCCTAGCTGCATGCCCTGCATCAGAGCATGTTGATGCCACTGGCAACTGGGCTGGACTGGGACTGACTTCGCATTGTGCTCACTATGCCCCTCTCAGCTGTGGAACTGCAGAGCATACAGCATCTGGCGATGATTAGGCTTGGCAGGGACTTTCTGCCTGTCTGCACTCCCGGCACATGCAGCCTGAATTTTATTACATAGGAATCCAGATGCTAGGAACTAGAGCTCCCGATCGCAGTGGATAAAAAGAAGCCTGAGAATTATTTACATTCATGCTTCACAATATTAACATGGGGGGGGGGAATAGCAACTGCATTTGTATCCTGCTTTCCCCGAGGAACTCAGGGTGGGGTTATCTTAGTTCATGTTCACGACAGCATGCAAAGAGATAATGGCTTGCCCAAGGCCACTTAGTAAATTTAACGGCTGAATAGGAATTTGCACTTGGATCTCCCTGATCCCGGCCTAACGTTCTGCTCATTTCACCTTGCTGGCTGTATCCATCACAATGCTGTATGATCACAGCATCATGGTGACGACAACTGATTGTCCAACAAACCACAGGTTAACCACAAGCTGTCATGGAGATGATGGCTTGTTTCTCCAAAGCTCTGCATGTTTACAAGTCCCCCTTGTCTCATCCTTTCATAGCCTGGTGAACATGTAGACTATGGTGGCCAAACAAACCATGGTTAAGGGAGGATGCTGGGTTCACATATCAAGCCAATGTTAAAACAAACCAAGGTTAACAGGCCAACAAAAAACCATCGCTTCAGATTATGGTTTATTGATAGTAGCAAACACACACAAAACACACCCATAGTTAACATTGACTTTTGGTTGTTGCTTTTTTCTCCTTATTTCCTTTTGACTCCTGGCATTCTTTTTTCTGGACATCATACACAGGTAGATTTATTTATAAATGGATTCTCATGCATAGACCTCATATTATGTGTAGTCATGTAGATCAAGATATAGCCACACATGTCTTACTGAGATAAATGGGATTGTAATACGATTAAGAAGAGTGCAGATTTGCATGGAAATTGTCCTTATTGCGACAGAAGCGCTCTATCTTTCTTTAGAATAAATTGACAAATTATTTCATGCCTTGTAATTGTTTGCACTGCTTTTTTTTAAAAAAGAGTTCTCCTTTGAAGGTGTTTGAGGATCTTGTAGCAACTAAATTGGTTTCAACTGATGACATGCAAACTATTTCAAAATCTGCGATGCTTTACACATTAAATCCCTGGCTAAATATATGGACAGAGTTCGTAATTGGAAACACTGAAACCAGATCTGTACATCAACTTCCTAGCTTATACACACTGCTGTTTCTGTTCATATTCACGTACAGAACAGGATGGCAAGAGAGACTGGGACACTGTCTTTCACTCACCTTGTGAACGAACTGCTCCACTCGAGTCTGAAGTCCCCATACTTCAAATTTCACAGTCACCAGTTTGTAGGAACACATGATGGGCTCTTGAGTGTCTCTCCAGCCTTCTTTTAATAGGCCTCTCCCAGTCTTCTCTGATTTGAAGTGTTTAGGGTCCTGCAAAATGGAAAGGAAAGAACTCTAGGAGATAATGAATCCATGCTGGAAAAGTATCTGTGCTGGGATATTATACAAGATTATTGATAAATGGGATAGAAGAGTAACACACTTCAAAAGGGCTTTGTCCTGCTAGTCACGAGTAACCAGCTTCAGCTGCAGTAATGTAAGCCAAGCCAATGCATCAGGAAATAAGTTGCATTAGTTTCCTGTGACCTGAGATATACAAGAAGTGCCCTGTACCACCTCTGGTCACACTTTGACCTCCTCTTATAATGTCCCAATATACAACTCAGCTGCTAACTGGTGCAAGACCACTTAAGGTTTGCACATTTCCTTCCAAAGAAGTGAAATTAAGTTCTTGAAGCTCTTTGCCGAATATGCGCCCTTAAGTACAGTGGTCCCTTGTTTCTCAAACTTAATCCATTACGGGAGTCCGTTCGACTCCCGAAACCATTCGAAAGCCAAGGCGCGGCTTCCAATTGGCTGCAGAAGCTTCTTGCACCCAAGCGGATGTTTGGCTTTCCGAAAAATGTTCACAAACTGGAACACTTACTTCCAGGTTTGTGCTGTTCAGGAGCGAATTTGTTCGACAATGAAGCCATTCGAGAACCAAGGTACCAGTGTACAGTAGGCACCCCAACCACATTCACAACAGGTTTGGCTCAATAATTAACATATATGGATTTGATTTTGGTTAGAGTAGGTTTTGGTTTTGCTCCCAATTCATACTTGGGCTGTGTGTAGACACCCAACGAGTCCCATCAGCAGAAGCCCTGAACAATGACTTCCACTTACCCAATAGGGCTTCTCCCAGTCTCCTCCTGGCAAAACTGGCTCTAGGGGAAGTGAGAAGATCCCCCAGAACAGCACATGGGGGGAGAAGAAGGGGGACTCATTCTACCTGGTAAGGTGAAATGCTTGCACTGACGGAACAATCAGAAAAGCACAGCGTTGAATTCTGGAGGTCTGTGGGAATGACTTCCAACTTTAATCCTACGTTGGGATTAAATCTAGAATTCGGGAGCTGGAAAACTACAAATAATATACCGGATAAAGTGGGAGACCCATTTATGGAGAATTTATTTATTTATTATATTTATATTTAATTTATATTTATTAATACCTTTCCTGATTGCAGCACTTCTCCTAGTTCCATACTCTTCTGTAACCTGGTGCACATGGCAACACCTTAATCATTTAAATGTATTTAATAAAGGGCTTGTCCTTGTAGCGGCTTGATCTCACTGAAAACCTGGTTTTTTCCCCAGTTTGATCTCAGCAGTCCACATCTGTGTGCATTTGAAGTTGAATCCTTTTTCATTCTACTAAGAATGTCACACTTATTAGCCAATTCCTCTCCCCTGCCACTCCCTTCATTTCACAGAACCATAGAATTGTAGAGTTTGAAGGGACCTCAGGGGTCCTCTAGTCCAACCTCCTGCAATGCAGGAATCTCAACTAAAGCACCCATCTTACATGGCCATCCAACCTCTGCTTAAAAATCTCCAATGAAGGAGAGTCCACCACCTTCCAAAGGAGTCCATTCCACTGTGCATCTGTGCAGGTAATGTAGCACTTATGTGTGAAGCTAATAATAATAATAATAATAATAATAATAATAATAATAATAATAATAATAATAATAATATGCCCCACCCAAGATGTGTGATTTATTGATTATGTATTGCTGTTATGCCTCAGATTTCAGTTTATGCAGAAAGCAGAGAGTTTAACAGTAAAAAAACAAACAAACCACAGCTGCTCCATTGCCAGAAGTACACACAACTGCCGCAAAAGGAATAAGAAAGAAAACAGAAGTAAGGGGCATGGAAAGAGGAAGTTGGCAAGCAGAAAACAGATCCACCCAGAGAGGAAAAAAATGATGTTAAATGTCCGTTTCCCACACTGCTGTGGTTTCAATGCAACCCCAGAAATGAGATCGAGGTTATTTTATTCTTCATATATCGAACATATACCAAAATCTACATGTTTAGTGTTTGGTTCCCATCACATAATGGTTTTTAGCTTTGTGTAGGACCAGATTATTATTAATAATTGTTATTAAACTGGATGTGTTGGCATGATTTTAAGAGGACGCTTTAGCCATGCTGCTCTATGTTATTTTGCAATGTGATGGTTTTATGGTTTTTATTCATCATATAAATGTTTTTATTGCTTTTTATTTTTTTAAACTAGCTTGTAAGGAGTTATACTAAATATAAATGCCATATTGGCCTGAATATAAGCCTCACTTTTTCTTCCAAATTCTGACCGTGAAAAGTTAAAGTGCGGCTTAAATTTGTAACCTTACAAAAATTGGCTTTTATAATATCGCTGCTGAAACAGACATATGGTAAAACAGAACGGGTATGAGTGCCTGCAGAATTTTAAGGGAGTGGCTTATATTTGGGTACGGCTTATATTTGGTCCAATACGGTAACAACTACTACTGCTATTAACAGCAAGCTTCATATACTTTTAAAGGTCATGGCCATTACTGATAACCATTTTCAAATTAATTTGTTCACCTGAGTGACCAACAAATTCAAGTTAGTGCTCAAACTTGTTAAATTTGGCAAGACTCAGAGACTGTGACGTTAGCACCACAGAGCTGTGAAGAACTATATTCATTTTCTAGTAAAGGTAAAGGTACCCCTGCCCGTACGGGCCAGTCTTGTCAGACTCTAGGGTTGTGCGCTCATCTCACTCTAGAGGCCGGGAGCCGGCGCAGTCCGCAGACACTTCCGGGTCACGTGGCCAGTGTGACATCGCTGCTCTGGCGAGCCTGCACCAGTGCAGCACACAGAACACCGTTTACCTTCCCGCTATACAGTGGTACCTATTTATCTACTTGCACTTTAAGGGTGCTTTCGAACTGCTAGGTGGGCAGGAGCTGGGACCAAAAGACGGGAGCTCACCCTGCCGCGGGGATTCGAACCGCCGACCATGCGATCGGCAAGTCCTAGACACTGTGGTTTTACCCACAGCGCCACCCGCGTATTCATTTTCTAGATGGCAATAAAAACAAGAGCTCTTCACACAATTCCCCCATTCCCAGCAAAAACCAACTAGAGCTTAATCTAATGAATAGAAATGTTATTAAGACCAACTTGGTTGTTAAATTGAAATGAGCTTGTATGGATTCTGAATTGAAGGAATATATAATCATACAGTGAAGGAGAATTAGTTTAGGAGGAAATTTCTAGCTTTATTTCCTGTAATATTGTGACCCCGGTTTAGAAAATAGCATATACTTAAATTCATCTCTATTCACAACCTGAAATATAGGTTAAGCATAAGCACAAGTTGTCCAAAGTATGTATAATGTCTATTTTAAATATGGATAATATGCACTGGGTTCAGAGCAAAGTTAGAAATATGGTTTTAATGGGCATCAGCCTTTCATAAAGCAACCTCCTAAAATATAGACTACCAGGACTATTATAGGGAATTGCAGATCTTTGCTTTTGATGTTGCAGGTACTTCTGCATTGATGGTACCAGATAGTTATTTACACTTTTATATTTTCCAAATAAGTGCTCATTGCATTCACAATTATGCCAATCCAAAACATTTTCTTCAGTGTTTTCAGGACATATCTTTTTGAAAATATGATTGAAAATTGGCGCAATCTCTCCCGCCCCTTAAAAAAAGAAGAAGACAATAATTACATTTGGCTTCCTATTTTTCTTTGGACCCAACAGAAAATCAAGCATGGGCAGCAGTACTTCTGCCTTGTTAACCCTCAATACCGAATGTGCTATTTTTAAAGCATTCTGCACTTGGCGTTACAATGTACTGAAAACATGGAGCAATTTACGCCATTTGCTAGCAAAATTATTCTGTCAAAATGAGGTTGCCTCATAAATTAGAGCTGACAGAAGCACCGAGGGGAGGAGAGGGACATTCTAAAGCAAGTTGATAAAAGAGGTCTTATTATGGTGCAAGTGGAACCATTATTTCCTGAACCAGACAGATGCTGGCTGCATCCCTGTGACAGTTAAGCATGAGTGAGCTCCATTGCTCTGAACAGGCATCTGTGCTGGGGCGGAAAGAGCACAAAACTTTTTTTAATTAAAAAAAAGATTCTCTTATTAAAAAGTGAATTTACATTTGCTCTGAAGACTAAAGCAAATAAAACAGCAGGCATCTAAAAAGAACCTGCCTCTGTGAGTTCCAGCAGACTTAAGATTTTATTTTTCTTTAATAGCACAGCACCACATCGGCTGCCTGTGAATAGAAAACTGTTTTTAAACAGAAGAGAGTTTCAATAGTTTGGGCTGCATGAGACTGGGGTGGAGGGCAGGTTAGTCAGCAGTTGCTTTTTGGATCCTGGTCACTGACTTTGGGCTGCATCTTATGTTAGACCCATTAGAATGAATGAACCTGACTACCTTCTGTCCATTAATTTCAATATATCTGCTCTGAGTGGAACTTAGTTGGATACAACCCTTTATTTCCAGATCTGTTCTGATTAACATTTTACTATTTGATTATCTTCAGTCTTGAAAAGATTTTTTTGGAAAAATTTAATGTTTATATTAGATACTCTTATTTTAAGTGGATCCTATCTCTGTGAGATATAATTTTACTGCACGATTTCTTCTAATTAGCAGCAATGAGACAATATCTCTTGTCATGCATGTGCCGAGCACGCTTAGCTGATATCTTATAATCTAGATTGAATGAGATACACAATGATTTTGACACATCCTAAAAAAGGTATTTCTTTTTTACAGCCTGATTTATGGCTTATTCAAGAATGAAATATTGGACCATCAGTCTCTTAAGACTTTCCTGGGGGTGGGGGCAGAATGCCCTTTCTCTCTCTCTCTCTCTCTCTCTCTCTCTCTCTCTCTCTCTCTCTCTGTGTGTGTGTGTGTTTATCTATATCTATCTAATTACTATTGTTATTTCAGGAACATTGGTATTCCATATATTACTATTTCAAAGGTTCATAGTCCAGAAAGTAAGTGAAGGAGGCCTTTTTCCTCCTGGACCTGTGCCTGCAAATTATGTGTGCCCTTGAACTTAAGGGGCAGATGTTTTGTGGACTGTCCATTTGTAGAGTATATAGAAATAAAATTCACTAAGTTTTCCTTCATAATAATATGCTAATTTAATATTAGTGCTGTGGTGCTTAGCTCTACATCAGAGATGAATGCCTACTGCTCTCTGGTCTCTTTGATTTTGGTGCTGTGGCCCCACAATGCAAAAATATTCAAGGAGGGTACATAGTAGGGTAAGGTAGGGGTGTGGCCTGGGGAGAGGTTATGTGGCTGAGGAGCATGTGCCGCAGAGGAGGAGTTCTGAGGGCCAAATAGAGAGGCTTGGAGTACTGATCTGGGCCCTCTGCTTTAAGTGCTAAGATAAGAGGTGTTAGTGCTAAGCACCAAAGTACTATTGGAGAAAAGCAAATACATTTACTTACTTTGAGCTTCTAGTTATTAATACTTTTATTTATTAAATTTGTATAGTTAATGCATGTTTAAATCACATGAGGGCACTGTTTTGTCTAAGTTAACTCTACCCGTAAAAATCTGAGCCATTTTGTTTCTTCTCTCCCAACATGTTGAGACAAGATGTTTGCTATTCTCTTTCATCCTGCCAATAGAAAGCTTGCATGAATAAAGCCTTTGAACTCCAAAATGATATTTTTGATTTAACTCACCAAAGCGGCAAGCTCTCCTAACAATAACTAAGATCCAAGATAAGCCTCTGGCTGATCGTTAAAAGGCAGCAGGTACAGGATTGTTTCTGACTTTAGTGCTGCAACAGTTCTTTGGCAGTAAATGGGAGCATTTTTATCCACCCTCAAGATTTCTTGTTTGCAACTCTAGCTTGAGTTCAAGGAAGGATGGCAAAGCAATATTCTTCATTTGCAGTCATAGCTTGAGTCACCTGATGTCATGATGTCAGGTGGATAGTCCCACACAGGTCAAAATGGTCCTTCAAGGATAGGTCAGCTCTGTATCCAGCCCTCTAGTTGGTTCCAATTCAATATCTGTGCTTTACAGGGCCAACACAGTACATTTTGCCGCTGTAGGTGACCCGCCCCCCAATGCCCTGTGGATGCACTGTTGCACTCCTTACTCTTAGGCCCAGGGATTTCCAAAGAGACACAGTTGCATGGTGTCTTCTTTCAGACCAAACTCCAACTGGGACTCTCAAATAAGAATGGAGAGAGTTTTTTTTGCCCCCTCCACTGCGGGAGAGGCAACCTCTGGGAAAATGGGCGGGCTTCTGATTCTGTTTCAGAGCTTCAATATTCAAAAAGTATGCCAATACTAGCTATCCAACTGTTAACATTTTAGGGACTGTCTCAAAACACTTCATAAAGGTGTATTCTTCAAGACAGAATCAAGGCTAGGGGCTTTGGTCTTCATGTAGCTTGTCATCTACTCCAACTGGGAATGCTAATAATTGCCTTCCAGACTTTTTGCCAAAGATGGAGGATGAGGGCAGCCTTTTCAGCTCATCACCCATGTTGTTTCTGGTCTACAGCCCTTAAAACAGGTCACATATATGGTTTTAGCATAATACCATTGTGTTAATGTATAGAAAGTCAACATAAAATGTTTAGATTTAGCCTTTTGTCAACTCCATAATGATAATAGCAGTTAGGCATAAGATGTGTTGGTGCAGTGTAATAAATGTTATTGATGTTGTAAATTTTAATGTAGATAATTGAATAACTTTGCCCATGAGCTATGACAAATAGGGCCTATTTGCTGCCAAGATATATTGGATTTCGTATGCTGCAAAATCGTATCTTGTCACTCAATTTAATAGTGTTTTATTAGAAATATGAAGGCATATTAATTCTATGCAAATTCCCTGGAGTTGTCATTCCCATGCAACAAGAAAAGTATTGAGTAAAGTCAAAACAATACAGTGGTACCTTGGGTTACATACGCTTCAGGTTACATACGCTTCAGGTTACAGACTCCGCTAACCCAGAAATAGTACCTCGGGTTAAGAACTGTGCTTCAGGATGAGAACAGAAATTGCGCGGCGGCGGCGCGGCAGCGGCGGGAAGCCCCATTAGCTAAAGTGGTGCTTCAGATTAAGAAGAGTTTCGGGTTAAGAACGGGCCTCTGGAATGAATTAAGTACGTAACCAGAGGTACCACTGTATGCAGCTAAGTCATTCCAGCACATGTTTACGTAAAGCATTTTAACTCAGCTCCTTAGCCAAAAAGGCCCTTGGAGCAGCTTAAGCTTAATATTTAAGACAATCCCTGCTTGCAGACTTATATTATAAAAGTCATGACAAACATAAGGAAAAAGGTGTGAGAAGGGAGGAGGAAAAGAAAGTGAAATGTACTTAATCAGCACTTGGTGGGTGGAAAAATTCTTCTTATCACTTGGTAGGATCAGAAGAGATAACCAAGCTGTAGTTGGTGGAGACTATTTATCCCAGAGCAGTATGGATGTCTGAATGGGCTTTCTGCACAATGCAAATCTACACTGCTCAAGAGCATTAAGTCCTTTACCTACCTCTGATTCTTTGTAATAGCGTTCAGGAATTTCGTCGCAGGCAATATCAATAAAGCAGACTTCTCTCTCAAGATCTTTGGCTTCATTATCAAATATCTGCAAGATGTAAAACAAACACGCTTCAGTGTTCTGATGGGCATGTAGTCTAAACTTAATCATGAATGTTATGAACCGGCAACAGCTTGTCTTAAGGAACAAAGGCGCTGGTTCCAAAAACAGCAGAGTATGTTCTTGGCAATATTTCATAGTTACAGGCTGGCACCATGTGCAACGACAAGCAATTTTCTCAAAATATGGAACAAAACTCTGAGACATTTCTTTTCACAACATCAGAAAGCTTTCCAGTTCTTCAGTTTTTATTGTAATAATGATAGAAATGAGCAATATGTTACCAAAAAAAAAAAGGTTTTTCAGTTCTTCTTGCAATTGATAGTTTGGAAACATCATACGAGCAGTGTGGCCTAACTGCTCGGAGACACAACAGCTATTTCCCTCTGCCCACAGTAGCTCCCTGTGTCTCCTCTGGTACCTTCCTCCTAACATCTCAGTTGTTGCAAAAATACATAGAAATCCCTATTTTTAAAGCATACTGTTCTTTGCTCAGCACTTTATTAATACGTTATTAAGAAGTTCTAGGGGCAGTGCTGCTGGGTTTGGCTTCCTTTGGAGGAGGGAAAACTGGAGACTTGACCTGTCGTCATAATATGGCTCATTTGTGAATTTGCTGTACGTATAAATTTATGTGTAGAGTCTTGCTTAAAGCATTCCTACAAGGCCATCAGACTAACTAATAATAATAATAATAATAATAATAATAATAATAATAATAATAAAAAAATTTATTTATACCCCGCCCATCTCGCTGGTTTTCCCCAGCCACTCTGGGCAGCTTCCAGCAGAATATTAGAATACAATGATTCATCAAAGATTAAAAGCTTCCCTAAACAGGGCTGCCTTCAGATGCCATAATAATAATAATAATAATAATAATAATAATAATAATAATAATAATAATAATAATATCAGATCATCAGAGAGATGTCCTGTACCACCAAGGTGTTTTTAGTCAGCTCACCTCTTGCTTTCTCCATCACACTTGTGATGGTGCACACTGGTCAAAATTTACTCTATCTGTAATGCTGTGTATGAAGTCTGGTTGTGGTTTGTTTCCATAAATGGTAAGTCAAGAACAAACCTTCGTTACCACTTGTTGTTTGTTTGGAGGAAACAAACCATGAGCCTGGTTTTGGATGACATGTCCAGCCAGACTCCAGCCAGCAGGAGCAGGGGAGGAGCATCCCAAAAACTTTTGGAGCAGCATGCACCAGCACACTGCTCATTCACATTAAACAATAGCTGGTTTTAAAACAATGATTTTGTGTGATATGTGAACCAGGCCACACACACACACTGCCCTTAGCAAAGGGTGGTGACACCACCTCCCTCAAACTATTTGATTCAAAAAGTCACACAGATGTTGCACTACAGGGATGTTCAACAGGTCAATCACGATGTACTGGTCAGTCGTGGGGTGTCCGAAAGCTCAACAACTTTTTGTCAATCCAATGGGTAGATCACTGCCAGTTTTTTTTAAGTGGGAGTAGATCACAGTCTCTTGTAAGCTGGACATCCCTGTTATACTAGAAGAGTAACATGCACTTTGCACAGGCCTGCTTTCCCCATTGCACACAACAATAGCCAGGCTGCAAAGCACTGAGATATGAACCAAGGTTTTGTTGACTTACAGGTCAATGTTTCAGCCCCTATGTTGCCCCTACTCTCCTATCCATTGTTAAATTAAGAGGTTATTTTCGATCTTCCCCAACCTCTTGCAACTGGAACCTAAAATCAGAATGACTCATTATTTGTGTGCCTGAACCTTAATTCATCCATACTTCTTTCTTGCACTGTATCACAGATGGAAGTTTAATCCCTCTAAATTTCTCATTAGTTCAAAAATAAGGAGCCATTAGTGTACAAGATTTATTTCTTTTTAGGGCTAATTCTCCTGGTACTTCCTCTAGCCAAATAGCCTAGAATTCTCTTGAAGCCTGCAAGGGAGATAATTTGATTGGTTTTGCAATCAGGCTGTGGATATTTAAGTTGGTGTTTTTTTAAGTGATTAAAGCCGATGGAAAGAAACATAAGGCTCTCAATCTGCGTCTCTATATTGGCAAGGAGCAGGAAGCAAATGGCAAGAACATTTTGTGTTCCTAACAATGCAGGGATTGTAGAAAGGCCTAATAAATATTATGATATCAAGAAGAAATTAGGGAGGTTTCAGGTTTTGGAAGCAATATATTATGACCAAACCAAGGATTGTCATGTCAGACCAAAATTCTCATTGAAAGTTTAAACTATGGTTTAAATTAAGAGTGGGGTTCTCCTGCTTTCACGCTAAACAGAGCACACCAGGCCTCTGCATCTGGCCTGAGAGACCATTTTTCCGAAACCATGCCCATTTGCCCCACCCCAATATCATGTGATGTCAGGTGTGGTTCAGTTAGAGACACAGCTCCACAAAATCCTGTTTTGATAATAACCTGTAATGGCTTTAGGGGTTGCTTGTGCGTAAATAGCCGCCGCTCTGGACTAGGTTGGCTGGTTAAACCATTTCTCGCTGGACAGCCATCCACTCCGTGGCTGTTCAGTCGCTGGCAGAATCCGTCAGTGGGCGTTTCTTAAACCTTTTCCAACATAAAAGTTGTTTGATGCCCAGTCTCCTCCTACTCTCCCTGCGCGGAAGTCCCGGAGCCTGCTCTCTGCTTCCCCCATTGGCCCCCCTCTATCCCTGATGTAGCGCTGATTTTCTTCCCCAACAGGAGACTTGCCTCTCTCCCTGCTTGGCCCCTCTCCAGCATCGCTGTGGAGCCTCGCCTCCTCCTCTAGTTCCGATGGCAGTTCCCTGACATAACCTATGGGAATTTCGTTTAAAGTAGAATCTTAATTATTTTATCTGCTTAATGGCTTAATTCTACAATGAGCCCAAACTTGTTTATCATAAACCCTAATGCCTGCTTCAGACAGTGCTATTTAAGATGATAGTGTGCCTGAATTTTGCTTCCATAGGTCACTGCTGACAAGGACAACTAGCACCAGTTCTAAATACCCAGCCAATTGCAAATACAGTGGTACCTCTGGTTAAGTACTTAATTCGTTCCGGAGGTCCGTTCTTAACCTGAAACTGTTCTTAACCTGAAGCACCACTTTAGCTAATGGGGCCTCCTGCTGCTGCTGCACCACCACTGCACGATTTCTGTTCTCATCCTGAAGCAAACTTCTTAACCTGAAGCCCTATTTCTGGCTTAGTGGAGTGTGTAACCTGAAGCGTATGTAACCTGAAGCATATGTAACCCGAGGTACCACTGTACCTCTAGCAAAATTCAGTAAACAGGACAGCAGTGCTTCTAAAAGAAGGTATTTTTTTTGTGGAACAGCTCTGATAACATAATGCAAGATGAGTGCTCTTTTACACTTTGTGCCATATTAGCTTGACAGATGGATTCAAAGTACTTTACTGATCGATAGGTACAGTACTAAAAGCAAACGTATTTTGAAGGCAATAATGGAAGAGCTCTCCCTCAGAGGCAGAATCCTGTGAAGGCTGCTATGCTGCTGCTTGAAATGGAGTACCTTAAAAGTACTCTATATTTGTCAACGGAAACTGAAAAAATCTTTTCAATGGATGCATGCACATGTCACACCACACCAGCGATGCAAAATCTGTGTTGAATTAAAATTTTCATCCAAACTAACGGTGACCCAGTTTGCATATAATGCTAAGCCAAATCATGGGCAGCGCAGCTGCACCGGGCACGGCAGCCATGACTTTTGCTCTAGGAATCTGCATGTTTACTTGTTTGTGCAAAGGGTTTACATAGTGTTATGTGCGAACCAGATTACACTATACAGTGGTACCCCAGGTTACAAACGCTTCAGGTTACAAACTCCGCTAACCCGGAAGTAGTACCTCTGGTTGAGAACTTTGCCCCAGGATGAGAATGGAAATTGCGTGCCAGCAGCACAGCGGCAGCAGGCCCCATTAGCGATAGTATGCGTCAGGTTATATAATATAATATATAATAATAATTTATTATTTGTACCCCGCCCATCTGGCTGAGTTTCCCCAGCCACTCTGGGCGGCTTCCAACTGAATATTAAAAACAATACAGCATCAAACATTTAAAACTTCCCTAAACAGGGCTGCCTTCAGTTGTCTTTTAAAAGTAAAATAGTTGCTTATTGCCTTGACATCCCCTGGGAGGGCGTTCCACAAGGCAGGCGCCACTACTGAGAAGGCCCTCTGCCTGGTTCCCTGTAACCTCACTTCTCGCAGCGAGGGAACCGCCAGAAGGCCCTCGGCGCTGGACCTCAGTGTCCGGGCTGGACGATGGGGGTGGAGACGCTCCTTCAGGTATACAGGACCGAGGCCGTTTAGGGCTTTAACAGTCAGCACCAACTTTGAATTGTGCTCGGAAACGTACTGGGAGCCAATGAAGATCTTTCAGGACTGGTGTTATATGGTCTCGGTGGCCACTCCCAGTCACCAGTCTTGTTAAGAATGGTTTCAGATTAAGAATGGACCTCCGGAACGAATTAAGTTCGTAACCCGAGGTACCACTGTACACAGTTTGTCTGAACTTGGACAACATGCTAGGCTGCAGAACAGAAGCAAAAGCTTCCAAGCCCCTTCTCACGCTACACTGGAAGAGAAAGAAGGAAGAGGGAGGATCACAGTGGCTTGTTCTAGTAATGCCAAATTATAGCTTAGCATTACATCAATTACCGTATTTTTCATGCCATAAGAGGCACCTGACCATAAGACGCACCTAGTTTTTAGAGGAGGAAAGGGGGAAAGCTCCGGTTTTTTGAGGATCAGCTCACAGTTGTGCAGCTTCTTTTGCAAAGGAGAAAAGCCCCCTTTTTTTGAGGATCAGCTCAAAGTTGTGCAGCTAACTTTGCAAAGGGAAAAATCCTGTTTTTATGGGGTTCAACTTACAGTTCTGCAGCTTCTTTAGGAAAGAAAAGGGAGCTGTTTCTACAGTTTCCAGACAGATAATCTAATCAGCCAGTCACATGTCGCTGGGGAAACCAACGGCCTCCGTCTCCAGAACATTCAACAATGGAGGCCTGGGCAAGGGGCTGGAAAGGGAGCCAGTGATCGACCACACATTCGCCCCATAAGACGCACAGACATTTCCCCTTACTTTTTAGGAGGAAAAAAGTGCATCTTATGGAGAGAAAAACACGGTACATGAATTTTAAACACTATTAGTAGATATACTATCATGCTGGATGCAAAGGAGTGTTGGGAGGCACCAGCTGGGGAACCCCCAAGGGAAGAAGGCTCAGAGCCAGCGGATTGGGGGTCGGACAACAAGAGTGGTCAGAGGGAGAAGAGGGAGCAGATTGGGAGGAGGAGGTGTTGATAGATGAAGGGGTAACAGGATTTAGTGAGCGGGAAGAAATTGCGACAGAGAGCAATCCAGAACCAGAGGCAGCAGCGGAAGTTGGAGAGGAGGGGGGGATCAAGGGACAGAGATGAGGCAGGCTGCTGAAGAAGCCATGGAGTCTCTCCTTCCTGCTGTGACTAGCTCCTCTCCCCTCTGGTCTCCCAGAACCTGCAGAGGTGGGAAGAGGGCGCAGCAAAGACAGATGAGGTAAAGAAATCTCAGGTTGCTTGGGAAGAACCCAGGGAGGAGGAGACTTAGGGAGCTGTGGGAAGGCAGGGAACTCCTTTGGGCAAGACCTGCTGGGAAGAGTTGCTGTGCTCACTAGGCCTGAGCTGTTTTGTTTCTTTGAATAAAGAGTTAACTTCGCTGATACCTAGTGTTATTCCTGTCCTCCCAAATCCCGCCTTGACATTTACTGAGATTTATCCACGCTTTTTCACTTACATCTGTGGGGATCACAATCCAGGCTTGTAGCAATCAAAAGTAGGCAGTTGGAAACATGATAAAATAGCAAAGCTCTTAACAATGCATCTTAACCACAGACTTTGTCACAATCCTTGTTGTTCAGCACTGAATTTTCACCATAGTGCGACAACATACCAAACAGTGGGAAGAAGTGGGGGGAAACAAAAACCCAGCAATTAATAGCAATGTGAAAAACTTTTTGCCTTTGACAAAGTGGGATTTACAAGTGATTCAGGCATAAGCATGAATAATTTACATAACAAATAAATAATTTACATAACAATTTTTTTTAATAAAAAAAGTATGTACTAAACTAAACCTTTTAGCTAGCTAACCCAGGCATCTCACTACTAATACAATGCTTAAAGATAAACACTAAAGGCAACTATAAACTGTGCATCGAACTAGAGTCTTTAGAAGTCAAAATATTGTTTGAAATTCTATATGTTCCAAAGAAATATTATTTTAGTTTCTAAGGCGACCCTAAGCACACTTATTTAGGAGCTAGTCTAACTGAACCCAGCGGGACTCATTTCCAAGCAAATGTACACAGGAGAGGTTGTAAGTCTAAGCACTGGTCTCTTCGCAGTTGCTGGCTAACTGGCTGTGATCTTTTCTGAAAACTGCACTATCCAGAATGCAGCCATGGAAATTCACAAGGGCCTTGCTACTGGGCAACCAACCATGCTTAGTAGGAGAACATCAGGAAGGCAGTAATGTTTACATAAGCTTTAAAACTAAAACCTAAGGTTCCCAGAGGTTAGTCTAGTCTTTTTTGAAGCATGTTACTGTATACTCTGTGCATTTGTATACTGTGTGCATTTTAATAAGAGCAATGCATGCGGTGCTAATGCTTTCCCCTCTGCTTTGCAAGAAACAAGAACTAGAGAAATATTATGGCAAGAGGCCAGTAAGCTCCAACTTGTGATTCCAATCTTTGCGAACTGGCATTAACCCTGAACTATTGTTGGCTTGCATTCAGCAATATAGAAGCAGCTGACAATCCCTTGTGTCAGCATTTCCACTGCAAAGCTTCAGCTTTCTGACGTTTCTAACTTGGCCAACTAAATGCACATTTTGCTTTTTTGAAAAACAACACCACCTAATTTCTTAAATGCCTGTTTCTAGAAAAGATTCAAGGCGTACAAAAAGTGAAAACGAAGCAATATAAAACAACAACTTAATGTCATAACTACCTCACCCTGGCAGACAAAACAACAGTGATAAATCAGCTTAAAAGCAGTTATCCCATCCCTGGGAAAATGCCTGAAAAACATGCTGATTTATGCAAATATAGAAGGTTCAGGAATTTGGGTTATTTTGTGGGAACAAGTTATTTCATACGCGAGAAAGCAATGCCTTCTGATAGGAGTCTAACCAACCATTATAATTTGTGTAATCACACTAAATTATCCATTAATACTTTATGGATTTAGAACCCCACTGCACCTGTTTTCTGCAGCAATGAATTTACTTAGCTTGCTTATGAATACACCTCATTGCATATCATTACCCTCAAAATCAAATATACATTTTGCTTCCGTCTAATTACAACATGGTCTATTCATTGAATTTTCTTATATTATATGAAGCTCCACTGGAAATAGTGTTCTGTTATGATGCTATGGGGCTTCATTTAAAGTGGAATCTCAG
Source organism: Podarcis filfolensis (assembly GCF_964270895.1). NCBI lineage: Eukaryota > Metazoa > Chordata > Lepidosauria > Squamata > Lacertidae > Podarcis > Podarcis filfolensis. Next base: position 101,962,072 of record NC_139605.1, on the reverse strand, counting down.
TTATTCTATCTGCTTAATGGCTGTTTTTACAGTGAGCCCAAACTTGTCTATCATAAAGACTGGTGCATGCTTCAGACCGTGATGCTTAAAATGATACAATACCTGAATTTCCTAAACCGAGAACAGCCTAAATTCCCTGCATGCCTTGCTGAATTTTTGGCAAAAGTAAATAAGTGGGGAACTATCATTCTGCAATCTGTGCCGAAACTAAACAAACTCTAGTCTCTAATACTCTATGTATCAATAGAAAAATACTTTCAACATGGGCAGACATAACTAGAGATGTCTTCTACATTTTTGTTCACTTACTTTTCCATAATAAAGATGCTCAATTTAGTTTGCACAGTACCATCTTATAATATTCTTCAGCAGTTCCCAAACCTCCCCCACATGAACTACATGAACACGGGGAAACCCAGCCAGATGGGCGGAGTATAAATAATAAATTATTTTTTATATTATTATTATTATTATTATTATTATTATTATTATTATTATTGACATTGCTGAGGATTTTGGTGGATCAACCTTTTTCTGCCTGTTGTAGCAATTGTAATGTGCTGGGGCTAGATGCTGTATGACTTTTAAATGTATTTCTATTGCTTCTTTGATTTCTTATATTTTATTGTACTACAACCTGAAAGTCACTGAAGTCAGATTGTAAAGGATCTTCACAGATGTGCTGTAGACCACCTGTATGAAGTGATCCACAGACCACCGTTTGGAAACTCCTGATATACAGCAACTGAGCCCCATTTCATACATGCATATACATTAATGGAAACAACTCGCAACATAGCACAGGGGAGCTGCAGTTCAGGACAGGCAGTAAAAAAGGAAAACTTTCTCTGAAACAGGGCACATGTATGATCAGAAGGTACATTTGCAGCAAAAAAAAACCATTAACTAAATAAGACAAAGAGCAAAAGCAGTATGTCTTTTATTTTCACACTTCACGGGGCTATGGCATACAGTTTTGTTTAAGAAGGCTTTCCCTGAGGTGTTAGCAAATACACCTTTCATCATAGTACTAAATTAGGTGGAATTGGGGGAAGGGCTCTTGTTATGGCTATCGGGTGGTTGCTCGAGAGCAATCAGGCAAGATGCCTCCCTGGTCTGTTCTAAAGCTTTACAATGCAGAGTGCCTCTATTCCATGTCTTGCTCATTCACTAGCAGAATCTGAGAGTGGGCGGTCCTTAAATCTTCCCCAGCAGAGTAGTCTCTTGACCCCCAGTCTACGCCTCCCCTTTCCGCGCAAAAGCCTACTGCGCAAGGAAGGCTTGGGTAAAGGGGGGCCTCCCTCCTCCCCGCTTTGCTCAGGCAAGGTGTCCTGGCACCGCCTTGCATCCTCCGAGCCCTGCATCTCCTCCCCACTAGAGGCGTGGCTTCCTTCCTCCGCTGAGGAAGTGCTGCTTCCCACAATCTTTGGGGGCTCTCTGTAATCCATCCGCCTTTCCCCCTGAGCCGATGGCAGTTCCCTGACAGTTCCCTAAGTAAGATGGCTATTAATTATGGTCAGTAATTATGAAGGGAAGCCCAGACCCCAAGTTAGCTCTGTCTGATGGGGATAAGATACTGTATCTTAGGGTACCCAACATAATGACCTCTAGATGTCAATGGACTTTTCTCATCAGCACTAACCAGCATGGCCAGTGGTCAGAGACAATGTGAGTTGTTGCCCATGATGCCTCACTGGAAAACAGCTTTAAAATGTACTGTAAATGACTATATGATAGTGTTCCAAACAGTGCTGGCTGAGGTCATGTAGCAAAGCTGGCTAAAAGACTCGTTAAAGAGGTTTTAAAAGGAAAATTAGTTATAGTGTATTTCCTTTGTTAATAAGCACAAGATTTTTATCTTATTAGTAATAATCAGTTCTTTGGAAAGAAACTGTGGGGTGACTCTGGTATGTTTTCATTGGAACTGTACCTAAACCCTTTCTCCTCATTGCAAAGGATTAGACATTTCTCTGCTGTTATGCTTGATAAATGCTTCCCTAATTTGGCTGCATTTATACTCAGAAACTGTGAGCATAATCTGAAATTAGAAGGATTTTTCCATTTCTGTTTGCTATGGTATCAATGAAAGTTTTGAAGTTTTGAACAACGGCCAGGGTAGGTAGCCTTTGGCCCTCCAGATGTTGGACCAAAGTTCCCATAAATTATGCTGCCTAGGGCTGATGGGAGCTGGAGTCTGGCAACATCTGGAGTGACCACAGCTAACCCATTCCTGACAAAGGGTATGCTTATACAGTAATATCATATTTAGACAATACAAGTTCATAAGTGAAAAAGGATTTCTTTATTTTAGGTGAATTCCCCAATTTAGTGAGGCTTAATATGCAAAGACAAAATCCATCTGCTATAATACAGCTGGCTTTAGTATGCTCCGGCTGTTAATTTGTCAAATGCCATTGTCGTTATTCATCTGTACCAAGAATATGTACACTAGAAAATTGCCTCTCGGTTTCCATTTGATTAATGGTCAATTCTGAAACACTCATTTTAAAAATCTCTCCTATGATGAGGCCAAAGAGTACATTAACATATATTATTTTCATTATCCATAGAGGTTTTATATGTAGCTCCTAATGGATCAGCATTCTGAGTTATGAATCTAAATTCTGTGTGTAGAAGAAAATAATCTGCAATTTTAAAGATGGAAACGGCTTTCGCTAACTGCTTCTAAAAAGAATGGCTTTTAAGAATATTGTTTAGCTTTACTGATGACAAAGCTAAATCTCTCTTAATAAAATGGTTTTCATGGCATCACCTACTCATGTAGTAATCTAGTTCACCAATTATCTGATATTCATAGAAGCAGCGAAGAGTATTGCCGTACTTTATTGGCTATTGTGGCGTGGACTCTGCTGCAAGGATGCTCCTTTTCCAAAGATTGAAAGACAACAAGGTACCGTATTTTTCCGTCTATAAGACGCTCCCATGTATAAGATGTCCCCTATTTGGGGGGACTCATATTTAAGAAAATGGGGGGGGGGAGAGAGAGATGTATCCGTGTATAAGACACCCCCTAATTTTTGACATTATTTTTTAGGGGGGGAAACCCTAGTTTTATACACGGAAAAATATGGTACCTACTAGGTCGGACTGGCAGATGAAATTATTGGACTATGCAGAGATGGCAAGATTAACCGGGGAAATTGGAAATCAGGAGGATCAAAACTTCAACAAGGAATGGGATAAATAAATAACGCACTTGAAAGACCACTGTAAACACTTGGACTCTTTGGCAGGCTTTAAATAACTCTTGCAACGACACATAGACTTTGGATACAATGGAGGATGATAAACTAGACAGATTTATAATACACAGTTAAAAAAAGTTAGTTAAAGAATCCACGGAGGGGAGGAGGGAAGTCTCGAGATTTGGAAGAATCTTGGGTAAAGCTTAATATTTGTGAGAATACTTTTTTTGTGAATGGATCTGTAAAAATCAATAAAAATTATTTCAGAGAGAGAGAGCGCACTTCATCGGATGTCCACAAAAGCCAATGCCACAATAAACATGTTAGTCTTCAAGATGCCATTAGACTTGTTTTTGTCACAATACGCCAACACAAGCAATACAACCCCCCAAGCTGCTTTGTACTGGTCCATTTAGCTCAGTTGATCCATTTGGAGCTACATATAAAACCTTCGGCTTCACAGTCCCCAAACCCACCAGACTTAAGAGTCTGAAGTAGAATTTGACAAATAACTTGTCTGAAGAGCACAAATAACCACCAGACTCTGAAGGTCATGCCTCTGAGGGTTTGAAAGGGGACCCACACCATCTATAGCTAGTCCTCTGCAGGGTACTCGGCAAAAAGGCACACTTTGAGACTATTCAACAGTGCCAAACCCTAAAGACTCAAGGCAGAGCAGTGTTCCTTTATGTTGGATTCTTTATACTGTATATAAAATTCAATACAATCCATTTATCTACACGATATTTCAGTTGAGTGCCGTAGAAAAGCATTTATCATCTTGTTTAACTACGATAGGCCAATTCATCAACAGCGGCTGCTGGTTGCATTCTATTTGATTAACTCTCCTTGCTGTTTTTCCTTAAGAGGATCCCTTCCCTTTTAAGATCCTGTCACTTCCCTGGACACTCAAGGGTTCCATAATAATAATAATAATAATAATAATAATAATAATAATAATAATTTATTATTTATACCCCGCCCATCTGGCTGGGCCTCCCCAGCCACTCTGGGCGGCTTCCATAAAAACCAAAAATACAATAAAATATCACACGTTAAAAACTTCCCTGAACAGGGCTGCCTTAAGATGTCTTCTGAATGTCAGGTAGTTGTTTATCGCTTTGACATCTGGTGGGAGGGCGTTCCACAGGGCGGGCGCCACTACCGAGAAGGCCCCCTGCCTGGTTCCCTGTAGCTTTGCTTCTCGCAATGAGGGAACCGCCAGAAGGCCCTCGGCGCTGGACCTCAGCGTCCGGGCAGAATGATGGGGGAGGAGACGCTCCTTCAGGTATACTGGACCTAGGCCATTTAGGGCTTTAAAGGTCAGCACCAACACAAGTCCGAAGGCTAGCATACATCTCAGTAACAGGTACGAGTTTCCTTAGAAAATGCACATCAATAGCCCAACAATGGCACTGTGCGCCGTGAACAATGAATGCTCTCTGTTCACATTACCTTCCACCAAACTAAAAAGAAGTAGGGAGTAGAAGGAAAGGAGCTAAGAATCTCTACATACAAAACAGAAAGTCTGCTTTTTTGGAGTCAAGTTAGATACAGAAAAGCTCTGAAGATCGTAAGGGAGAACCTTGCTGAGCGTGCTAATGAAAGCCTTTACAGATAGTACATGTTGGATCTTTAAGAAGAGGTATCACTTACGTTATCATTGCTTCCTTTGTTGTCCTCATATTTTGTCTCTATGTGAATGGAGAATTTAGGTAAAAATGAACACTGCAAAGAAAATAAAATCAGAATCAGAACTGCAGCCATTTATAACTCACCAGTTCATATGTACATTACAACCTAGCAGTTTTATTTTGCGAATGCCAGAAATGAATTCATTAGTTTCCATCTTGTGCATCAAGAGCTTTTGGACCAACCTGTTCAGAATCCTTTGAAAAAGATGCTTTAAAAAAAAAAAAAAGGCAGGAAGAAAGAGAAAATTTGAAACAGTCCATTTTGAAAAATAAAGCTAGCAATTCTTGCGAAAAACAATAACTAGCAATGGAAAAAATTGGAACTCTTGTCAGATTAAGCCACATTTTAGGATCATGAATCAGTCTGAAAATACTTAAGCTTCTGATCTCAGCTGATTTAAGATCAGAAGGTCTTAGGGAACATCTATTCAGAATGTCACACTCTGAAAAGCCTTTCTAACACCTCACATTCTCCCTTTTTAATCACCAATGGTCACCCTCCTTTCTCCACAATCTTTACTGACTGAGCCCCATCAGCTTTCAACAGCACTGGTCTCAATCTAGATTGCACTACAAGTCACAGAATATGTTTTGAGATTCATCGCATGCCCTCAATAATTGACAATGTGCTTCAGCAGGGCCAGGGAACTGTTTATGCATCATGCAGAGAGGTCCATTCATTACAGACAAAGTACATTTTTTCCTTTTAAGTGAAAGCATATTCACTTATGAGAGAATTAAAATCAGACACAAGATAATAATAATAATTAATTTTATTTATACCCCGCCCTCCCCGGCCAGAGCTGGGCTCAGGGCAGCTAACACCAGTAAAATTACAATAAAAACAAAATAGGGGGGGCAATTTAAAATACAGGTTAAAATACAATTTAAAATGCAACCTCATTTTAAAAGTAGCCCATGGATCAAAACCATAAGGGGAGGGAAATATAAAGGTCAGAATGAGTTCAAACCAAAGGCCAGGCGGAACAGCTCTGTCTTGCAGGGCCTGCGGAAAGATGTCAAGTCCCACAGGGCCCTAGTCTCTTGTGGCAGAGCGTTCCACCAAGTCGGGGCCAGTACTGAAAAGGCCCTGTCCCTAGTTGAGACCAATCTAACCACCTTGCGACTTGGGACCTCCAAAGTGTTGTCATTTGTGGACCTTAAGGTCCTCTGCAGGGCATACCAGGAGAGGCGGTCCTGTAGGTGTGTAGGTCCTAGGCCTCAGGAAATTATGTTTGCAAATGTATTGCATTTTAAGATATCATTCTTTCTCTCTTCCCACCCCACTCAAGCATATATTCCTTCAAGCAGAAATCTGGTAATTTATGTTTACACATGGCACAAACAGGAATACACACAGTGAATTTTCTAATTTCCCATTTTAGCATTTCTAGGGGTTGCCAGGTGTTTCTTTAAAAGGAAGAAAATAATCTGAAACCATAAAATCTTAATGGATTGTAAAGGTTTGCAATATTATCTAGGAAACAACTAGCTTTTCAATTGCTCATAAGGCTCCAGTCTACTAAATAATTGAGAAAACTAGATGCAAAAGCAACTGAACACTCAATTCCTTTAAGGCAATTTTTGTTTTGAACTTGCTCCTGCTTCTGAGCTTACTATAATTTGAACCTCTTGTAACTCTGAATCAACAATCTGTTTCATATGTGAGTGTGCAGAGATTCTTGTGCACAGTTTTGTGCAGTATCTTGCTTTTGCATGTGTGGATCTGTGATTTGGAGAAAGCAATATGAATAACAGAGAATTAATGGAGGTACAGGAAGCTTACAGCCCACGATAAACAACAGCATGGATGAATCCCTAGCATTCTCTGAAAATGGAAATAGCCCTTTTGTTCATGGAAGGCTAGTTAGGATTCAAGCCACTTGATTTTTGTCCTTTTAAAAATTTGCTTCTTGAGTTTAAAAAAATATATGGCAGTGTATACATGTTCCCTAAAGTTACAGGTCTCATGTTAAATCTCCAAGCACCATGAGACCAAATATACTTCAACTCTAGTGGCACATGAATTCAAAGGTATACTACACCTGGACAGCAAATGTCAGTGCCCTGCTTCCCTCCCTATCAGGGACTGGGCAGAGGAGGAATGGTGGAGACCGCCTCCCCAGCCTGACCCTACCAGGGAGGAGGAAAAGGAAGACAGTATAGATTTACAACAGGAGTTTGAGGGAGGTCCCAGCTCAGAGGCAGATGGGAAAGTTGGGAAATCACGGGAGAGCCAGAGCAACACCCAGCTGACACGTTGTCATTAGAAAGCATTCTAGACCCTCCATCTCCCAGAACCCGGCGAGTCTTGAAAGTAGGAGAGCAAAGAGCTCAAAGGCAGAGGGCACGTAGCAGCACCCGTAGAAGTGACCAACGAGGAAGCGGGATAGAAGGGCGTGTGTGTGGAGATTCACTTGGGACAACACCATTATCCAAGAGGTTGAGTTTTATAGCCTCCCTCTGTAAATACTGAATAAAAAAAAAAAGGATGGTAAGAAATCTTCTCTTGTTTTTATACTTTCCTGGGAAATAGCCAGTAGTAGTAGCATCCTGACCTTCCCACCCTGCCCATCCCATAGTTGCCTATACACACAAAGCTAGTAGAGAACCTTTCAGCAATGCATAAGAGAGAACAGGCATTCAGGCAGCAATCTCTGACATGAGGACAGAGGTGTCACAAGAAGACAAGTGTCCATATTTTCACCTGTGCAACAAAGGAGGGTATTACTGCAGAAGAGAACTGGTTTAATTGCCAAAACATAGCAGTATTCCCTGAGTGGAAGGAGAGGAGAAAACAGCATATTGGAAAGGCAGAACCACAGTTGTATTTTTCAATTCACCACAGGCACCTTCTTTAAAAAATAAAATAAAGAATAGAGTCTATTTTTAGTGTGATGATTGATTAGTGTTGTCATAGCAATGAGAAGCAACTGCAAGAACACAGTATAATATAAGTAAGCCAAGACAAGTGCCAAAGAATTAAGGGAACAGAATACAAAACACATGGCATTTTTCAGCCAGCCTATGGGTTGCTGCTATAATAGCAATCTTTCCACTGAAATTGCATGTGAAGTGGATGAAGGGATTACAATGTCCTGAAATAAAAATATTGGAGATTAAACAAGATAATGACGCTTCTCTCCTTTTTTCATCTAACCAGAACCTGTGGTTCACAACCAAGGAAAGCAATCTTCCAATGGGAACCTTTTGCAGAAACTTCAAACAAAAAATTCTCATTGCTTTGTCATTAGAAGCATTAATTCTGAATCACTGGAAACTATTTCAGGCCTGTTCAAAACTGAATCCAGCTCTTTTCCAGGGCAGGAAAGGAACATTCGTATAAAAATAGAGTGGTCAAGATTGATTTCGTACTAGCTGTTTTCTCCATAATTGACATAATTAATTGACTCCTTTTTTAATGGAAAACCTAGATTGAGTTGCATTCCAGGGTTTCCTATGTAGTTGTGTGCTTTTTCTCAGCTGATTTGTGGCAGGGATTTTGGTCTTTAAAATCTGTGGCAGCAAATAACTTGTCCAGCTTGGACTGACAGAGTAGTACTGAAGTTTTTCATGAACATTGGGTGGAATTCAACATGCCGAAAAGTTGTGTATGTGTGCATGGGAAAAGGTCTCCTCACACAATGGAATTTTCCCTCCCTCCCCTCCCCATGTTTCCTCTAAACCTTTTCTGGATTTCCCTCCAACCTAGGGCGAGAAAGGGGGAAGAGACCAGAGGAAAGTCACATTGGTGAGCGAATCTCGCACACACAATTTAGTTGAGAACACACTATGTCCCTTTAATTAGTAGCTTTCTGGGTTTTTAAAAGGGGCTTCTGGCCCTGCAATTAGTTGCTTCTTGTTCACTTGTGTGGCACCAATCCTTTAATCCATGAACTACCATGTCTATGTCTACTAGGAGGAGGAGGCATGGCAGGAATTTCAAGCTAGGTTACAAGCACCATATGGCAAACTATGATGATGATGATGTGATCTAGATGAGCCATTCCTGGTCACTGGTAAACTCTCTCAGTCTGGTGACTCTTTAGAGAAGGAAATCATTAGGCTGCCTGTGTCTGTTCCAGGTTGTTCCTCCCCCCAACCTCCCCAATTGCTTCCCTGCTGTCTTGTGCTTCTCATATCTGTCTTCTTGTTGGCTCCCTGGGCTATCTTACCCTATTGTGCTCTTCAGCTATAGGATTTGGTGGTGTCGGCTTTGGTGAGCTGCCTGAGCTACCCAAATTTCATCCTGGCCCAAGTATTTTGCTCATATCAGTTTGTAGTCCCTATATCCCTCAAGGGACTGCCTCTCCCCACATGAACTGACCCAGACCCTGCAATCATAATCTGAGGCCCTTCATTGTGTGTCTCCGCCATGAGAGGTCCAGAGGGCGGCAACATGAGAATGAGCCTTTTGTGCGGTGACTCCCCACTTGTCGAATGCTCTCCCTCGGAAGGCTCGCCTGGCGCCTTCGTTACTTATCTTTAGGCGCCAGGCAAAAACATTCCTTTTCTCCCGGGCCTATGGTTAATTTTAAAATCTATATGGCCTTTTGTTTTTGTTTGTTACTATGCTATGTATTTTTGTGCTTTTATATTGTAGACCGCCCTGTGATCCACGAATGAAGGGCTGTTTGGAATACATAATAATAATAGTCATTAGAACCTAATCTTGCCAGCAGTGATGGATAATTTGATCTCAAGTATGGTAAAATATTCAAGGCTTTATGGCTGACCTTAAGAGTTGTGTCATCCAAAATAACTGTTCAACATGATATGCATTTTAATTAAGTTAAATAAAAATCTGCCTAGCGTTCTGCCAACTCACACACTTCTGGAATGCACTTCAAGTACTTTTGTTGACAATGGCACCAAAACACCTATAGCTCAATGTAAGACAGAGCTGAGTCCTTGAAACCACTGACAGGAGAAGGAGGCTGCAGCTGGTGCCGGTTGCTGCTGCTGCCATTCCTGCATCGTTTGCCGCGACTGCATGCAAGCATGCTGTCAGGGCCTCATATTTATGGATTCAGAAAATTTCTACCCACATATTTCGGCCTCCAAAATGGCACCCAAAGCGGCCTCCGGACTAAACACAGCAATAATGAAATACGTCTGGGTGCGTGGGAAGCAAATGTATCCATTAAATTGCTAAAACAGCAGCACGAAAAGCACATAAAGCAAGTGGGTCAGTTTAAAAATACATCACCATTGAAGGAGGCTAAAGGCGCAGGAGAACAGAATAAATCTTTACTGCCTTCCTTAATGAGAAGAAGGGCTGACTAAGGTTATCTCAGGAGAGAGCTTCTCCTTGGAAGTGCAGCTACTGCACACACACCACCAAAGGTGGCAGGACGTAAAGTAGAAGCCGGGTGTTTAAAGAGGTGAACAAACAGGTTCACGAGAGGAAATGGTTCTTTGGACAACTTGGTGCCAAGCCATTTAGGGTTTTATAGGTGTCCTGAAACAAATAGGAGGCTGGTGCAAATGAAAAGTTCTGATGTGATATGTTCTGAGAACTGAAAACGAGAAGCTAATCTGACTGGTCTATTTTGCACCAAGTGGAGTTCCAAACCCTCTCCAAAAGCTTATTTATCACCTTTATATCCCAACTTTTTCTCTTAGGGGTACATGATCATGGATGCTTTAGTTGAGATTCCTGCTTTGCAGGGGGGTGGACTAGATGACCCTTGGGTTCCTTCCAACTCTTCAGATTCTATGGTTCACCCTACAGTGACTCTGTGGGGTAGGTTAAGAGGCTGTGACTGGCCTAAGGTCACCCAGTGAGCTTCGTGACTGAGTGGGGGATTTGAACCCTGATCTCCCGGGTCCTAGTCGGACACTCTAAACACTACACCACCTGGAGTACTTCTGCTGTAGGGCATCTATTTAAATTAAGTAGGTAAATTAATAGGGAGAAAGCAAATTGTCACTTAGAGAAGGATCTGAAATATTTTCTGGAACCTTGAATTTGTTTTGTTCTGGGTTGTTTTATTTGATGGTTTAATGTGCTGCAAACAGCTGCAAGAAGATCAAACCTATCCATTCTTAAGGAAATCAGCCCTGAGTGCTCACTGGAAGGACAGATCCTGAAGCTGAGGCTCCAATACTTTGGCCACCTCATGGGAAGAGAAGACTCCCTGGAAAAGACCCTGATGTTGGGAAAGATGGAGGGCACAAGGAGAAGGGGACGACAGAGGACGAGATGGTTGGTTAGTGTTCTCAAAGCTACCAGCATGAGTGTGACCAAACTGTGGGAGGCAGTGGAAGACAGGAGTGCCTGGCGTGCTCTGGTCCATGGGGTCACGAAGAGTTGGACACGACTAAACAACAACAACAAACAGCTGTGCAATTTTTTCCCTTTAAAATAAAAAGTGGTATAGAAATAAAACTTACAACAACAACAACCCTATTTGGAGTGTACAGCAGTAGTCCAGTCTGGATGCAGTCAAGGTGCAAATGACAGTGGCCATATCTGCATGGTCTAGGAAAGGGCACAGATTCTGCACAAGCTCAAGCTGAGAAAAAGCATGCCTGGCCACAACTATCACCTTGTCCTCTAGGAGTAAAATGGTGTGCCAGGAGTGCTTCCAAGCTGCAGACTGGATCCTTCATGGGGAATGCCACCCATCCAATACTGCCCTCAGCCACTCTCCTACTGATCAAAATCACTCCTGTTTTGTCTAGATTAAGCCTTGCCTCATAAGCCCACATCCACCCCATCATTGCATCCAGACAACAATTCAGGAGCCCCCTAGAGCTTCCTTGGCATTAGAAGAAAAGACTGATATTTATGTTCAGGTCGATGATGCCTAACTCCAGACCTCCCCTGACAATCTTATTAAGATGTCAAACAGCACCAGGGACAAGATGGAACTCCACATGAATTAGGAGTAGCCAACATCCTCCCAATTTTATTTGCATTATAACTTCCATTGGCCCAGCCAGCAGGATGGTGGGAGTTGTAGTCAAACAGAATCTTGAGGGCATCATGCTGCCTGCATCTGCCATAAGTCAAATGTAAAACTGGAGCCACTGTATAAATGTACTCCCAAGTCCTGTCCCTGCAAGAAGCTCCAGAAAGGTACCATGGTCAATGGTATTGAAAGCCAACCAGGTCCCAATATAGATCACTTACCAAGGCAACCAAAGCTCTTTCAGTCACTAAACTGGACCAGACTGAAAAAGGACCCGAGCTAGCAATATCATCCAAGGAAGCTTGGAGTTGAGCAACCAATACTTGGTTCAAGTGTGTGCAATGACTGTCTATTTGGAAAGCCAGTGGACACTGCATGCTGGTCCTGACACCACAGGCACGATATGCATTCTCTTCACCTGGATTCTTATTATTTCACTAACATTAAGTCAACAGCAGCCTCACCGATCAAACATTGGCACAATACTTTGGGGTGACAGCAGGAATGGCATTTTTTTTAATGTGATGCGCCTTTAACACTATGTAAAAATCAATATGCAATTTGGTTTGGCTTCAGAGTAAACACAATTTTTGCTACCTAGACTGCATCTTGGTCGGCAGGTGTGATGGCCTGGGATTCAGACTCAGATGCTGAACCTGAGGGATCCCAGCCTGCACAGGATTCCCCGCCTCCAGAACCAGCTGAGCTGGGGCTGGGGCATGAGCCCGAAGGGTCCTCACCTGTGCTGGATCCTCAGGTGCAGGCGTCAGCTGAATCTGCTCTGGCTCCTGAGGTGATTGAGGACCCATTGCCTGCAGGTGCTCCACTCTCAGCCCCGTCAGAGGAAGCTGAGGTTGCCTCTGGGTACGGTAACCATTCCGCCTCTCCTGAGCTGCAGAGGCTCAGGGCAGAGGCGGAGGGAACTAAGTTCCTGCAGGAGGAGTGCTCGCCTCCAGGCCAGGAGAGGTGAGTCACCAGAGGATCGGGGCCACCCTATGCCTCGGGGCAGATAAAAGCCAGCCAGCCCCAGTCCCAACTTGCGGGAACAACACTGTTGGTTGATAGTTCCTGCCTGAACCCTGTCCTGCTTTCCTGCCTGAGCTCCTGACCCGCCCTGGCTCCCTGCTCACATGTCTGTTCCTGACTTCACCCGACTCCCTGCCCTGCACCCAGCTTCAGCTAATGCGGACTGCCTCCATGTTGCGTCTTTGACCATGGACCGGACTTGGACCTCGCCTCTCAAGTAACTCACGGGACCAGCACAGCAAGTGAATAATAGTCTCCAAAGGGTTTTCCTAATTTAAAATTGCAAGTTTCTGGAAGTTGAGAGCATCCCAACCCTTGCTGCTGCCATTAATGTTGGCAGAATAGTTACAACAGGTGTAAGTAAATAATTAAAATGCAACTTGGGTAATCCTGAAATGTTCAATGTGGCATAGTAACCTAGTTTATCAGGAAGTGCTATTTCTGAGGAAGGAAATGAAGTGGCTGGTTTCTTTAACAGCAAAGTAAGAAATGAGTAAGCTTTAGCCCTCAGGAAAGCAAGCTAACATATACCATTTACTGAGACATGGCCAGCCAAGAGATGTTGAGTTTGATATTTGTCATTGCATATATCTCAGTCTTTTCAACACTGCACTTTAAACTAAGCTTGGAAGCCTCTGGCTGGTGACTGATGGAGTGTGGAATTTATGATACAGCCATTCCAGATGTTTCACAATCAAAGGCAGATGTAATAGACAGGCATTTTTCCATGACGTTCTGAGCCTCTGGATAGAATTCACCAATTAACAACCCACTCAACATTGTGTGCACCAAATGAAAAATTTCTAACGTTTCTGTGGCTGTTACGGCAAAGGATTAATGATGTCACATGGTAGGCCTCTTCCTAGCATTACTGAAGTACCCTAAATAAAAGTTTTGAAGTTACCATCCGTTGCACAGACGACAAAGCCAAGAGAGAGGTCTTTAGCCTGCAAACTAAACAATAGCTGAAACTAGCTAACCCAATTCCTTTTAAACCTTTCTTTTTCATCCCTATCATTATTCATGCTGAGTGAAAGCAAGTCACTGTGCAGAAAATATATTCTGATTACTGCCAAAATCCAATCAATTGCAGATGGTTAATATAAAAGATAACAGAGTGCACTGTCCTCAATCCTGGGGTGAACCATATGGGCAGGCAGCTGTACTCACCCCACCCCCCTGATTTAAAAGACAGTAGGAATAGGCTTACCAACCCAACAAGAATCAGAAAGCAGTCTTGGGGAAGGGAGAGTTATTCACGCCAAGGGAAACTTGTTTCATGGTTTCCATTTGAATCCCTGGCATTTCCAATTACACCATCTCAGGTAGCAAAATTCGAGAACAATGTTAAGCGTAGCCAATGCTGAGATAGATGGACCAATAGCCTGAGTCACTCTAAAGCAGTTAGATACACTGAAAGTAGTCTAATATGCTTTTGGACATGGAACACTTTTGCTGCTCCTTCTGCCCCTGTCCTCTGAACAATTTCTGATCAATGAGAGGTGTCCCTTATCTCAGAGCTAACTATATTATTATTTAGAAGGAAAATCACCATAAAATACCGTATTTTTCGCTCTATAAGACACACCCGACCATAAGACACACCTAGTTTTAGAGGAGGAAAACGAGAAAAAAAATATTCTGAATCTGCGTAGCGCCTCTCCAGCAAAGCGGGAGGAGAAACGGAAGGGGCTCCATTTCTCCTCCTGCTTCGCTGAAGGGGTGCTGTGCAGCTTTCCCTCTCTTCGCAGCGCCTCTCCAGCAAAGCGAAGTCAGAACGGCAAGAGGGATTGCTGCGCAGCGATCCCTCTTGCTGTTCTGGCTTCTGGGATAGCTGAGTCAAGCCTCTTTAAGGCAGGGGGAGCATTCCTCCCGTTGTCCTGAAGAGGCTTCGCGCGGCTATACCAGAAGTCAGAACAGCAAGAGGGATCGCCGCGCAGCGAAGCAGCCATCCCTCTTGCTGTTCTGGTTTCAGTGATAGCTGCGCAGCCTGCATTCGCTCCATAAGACGCACACACATTTCCCCTTACATTTTAGAAGGGAAAAAGTGCGTCTTATAGAGCGAAAAATACGATACCTCTGGGGTTGAAGGCACAATTATTTCTATAGTCGCCAGCATATATATATCAAGACAGTCTAAAGGAAAATAAAAATGGGTGAAGCCCCAAGGCGACATTCATTCCTTCCACCGCACAAGTGGGCAATGTTTTGGGGGCTGTGCCAAAATGGCATACTTCTCAGGTGGGATGTAGCTTACTACTGTAACAAGGTGGTAGAAGGCCTGCTCTCCCTTCTGTCCCGAGCAAAGTTTGGAAACTTTCATAATGACACAACTATGCAGCTCTCAAGGTCACTGATTTATTTCTACGATTTAGATCCCACCCTTTTGTTTGAAGGAACCCAGGCCAACTAATACATCAATAATGTATATATTTAAAGCATTCTAAAACAGTTTAAAACATTATTTCAGCCAGGAACAGCATCTTTCAGCATCAAATGCCTGAGTAAACAGGAATGTTTTCAACTTCCTCTGGAAAAGTCAGTAACGGGAGACTGGTGCATCTCATCAGGGAGGACATTCCACAAATGGGGAACCACCACCAAAAAAGACCCCCTCATGAGCCAGTGCCGACCAGGAAGTCCCCAGCTGCGGCACCACCACCAAGGCCTCACCTTCAAATGACCCCTCACAGAGTCATAGTTACAGGTAAGTAACCTGTTTTTCCTCTTTGTTCCCCCCCCCCCCGTAGTTCCACATACGGGAGCATTGTGAGCTAATTTGAAACAAGAGTGGGAAAGAGAGCAATGCTGCCTGCAGAACAGAAAGTTGTATCCTCCCTTTAGCAGGTGAACAAATTTGTCACATCCCAATTCCACAACAAAATCGTAAATAAAAGGCTAGAATAGGAATGGCACAAATATGTCCCACTGTTCAACATCTCAAGTTGAGGGAATTTGGTGGGAAGGCACCATCCATCGGAATAATCCCATTCTTATTAATGCAGCCTCAGTATGAGACACTCAGTCCTGAGACGCTAAGGTTTTCCTTATCATTTTTACCTTCTAATTGGCAGGCAAAACACAATCATGATTTCAACTGGTACACCTTTTTCCAAGCCTTTTGCCCATTGATGCATTTTATGAACACTGCCTACAGAATCAAGTCACTCAGCTACCTGTTATGAGCTGCGGAGTCAAACTCTGTAATAATTCAGAGGTGTAGTTTCGAAGCGTAGACGAGCAGGTTCAACACTATCTCCTTTCAACACCTTAGATTTGCTATCAGTTTCTCTCGAAATGAGGCAAGTTGTCAAGATATTTCACGGCTCCATTGTAACACGTTTTCCCTTCTCCAGAAAGGCAATTGGATTTCAGGATATATGGCATTATCTATAGCACCATCTCTCTCTCTGCCCTGCTATCTTCCATCCCAAGAAGCTTCCACTGAATACCATATTTCCGAGAATCGGACTCGTTCCCCGTTATAATATATTACATAGCATTAGGTTAAGAGTTAATCTAAAATAACGATTAGGATCTCAAAGCCCTTTATGTACAAAATAAAAACAGCAATGTATAGTCAGCTAAGAGAGTCCACAAGCGAGTAAGCTGGGGAGTTATACAACTACTAGGACATTTCCAGGACGTGGGTGGCGCTGTGGGTTAAACCACAGAGCCTGTTGTTGTTGTTGTTGTTGTTGTTTAGTCGTTTAGTCGTGTCCGACTCTTCGTGACCCCATGGACCAGAGCACGCCAGGCACTTCTGTCTTCCACTGCCTCCCGCAGTTTAGTCAGACTCATGTTTGTAGCTTCGAAGACACTATCCAACCATCTCGTCCTCTGTCGTCCCCTTCTCCTTGTGCCCTCCATCTTTCCCAACATCAGGGTCTTTTCCAGGGAGTCTTCTCTTCTCATGAGGTGGCCAAAGTATTGGAGCCTCAGCTTCACGATCTGTCCTTCCAGTGAGCACTCAGGGCTGATTTCCTTAAGAATGAAGAGGTTTGATCTTCTTGCAGTCCATGGGACTCTCAAGAGTCTCCTCCAGCACCATAATTCAAAAGCTGGAGGAGGTGCCGGTTCCACCTGGAGGAGGAACCGGCAAGCCACTCCAGTATCCCTGCCAAGAAAACTCCATGGACAAAGACAAAGACAAACCACAGAGCCTAGGACTTGCCAATCAGAAGGTCGGCGGTTCGAATCCCCACGACGGGGTGAGCTTCCATTGCTTGGTCCCAGCTCCTGCCAACCTAGCAGTTCGAAAGCATGTCAAAGTGCAAGTAGATAAATAGGTACCGCTCCGGCGGGAAGGTAAACGGCGTTTCCATGCACTGCTCTGGTTCGTCAGAAGCGGCTTAGTCATGCTGTCCACATGACCTGGAAGCTGTACGCTGGCTCCCTTGGCCAAGAAAGCGAGATGAGCGCCGCAACCCCAGAGTCGGTCACGACTGGACCTAATCGTCAGGGGTCCCTTTACCTTTAACCTTTAGGACATTTCCAGGCCTGCTTTCTTTTTTGGTGAGAAAGGATGCTGGATAACTGTAGAATAAGCACCAACACAGCCTCTTTATTCACCCTTGGAATTTGAACCCAGTAGTGCCTGCATGTTATACAGGTGGTACTAATTTTAAAAAGTCTCTTTGATCCTAATAGTTGCTCAGAGGCACATTTTCTAAGGTAAATGGAATAATCTGAAGGCTGCTGGGCAAGACTTTGGAGTGTAATCTGAAGGTACAGATCCTTGGAGTTGGCTGGACAATGTGCTCCTCACGCCTTATGACATGAGCTCCAGTGTTCTGCAACAGCCTTCAAACAGTTGCCAAGGTTACCGAGAGTGAGGGTTTATGGAGCTCTCCCTGGCAATAAATACTACAAATAAAGAGGCTGAGACTACCCAGTGAGGCTGAGACTTCTTCTGGTGTCCTCTGTGCCTGCCAACTTATCATGGAAGGCTTAGACGATGCAGTAGACAGCAAGCTAGACAAGAATTTATTGTCTCTCTTAAACATGGACAGAAACAGTAACAGAAAGCTCCTGACTCTACCCAGAAATAACTAAATACAGTCTGCCTAGTGACTGACTCCACCAAGATGCAACTATATATTATGCCACGTGGTAACTAAACTATGTAAAGCTACCTCTCCATCCACCAAATAATCTCAAGGAGTGGGCAGGTTCACAGTGAGGCATAGCCTATGTAGTCCAGAAACAGTTGGGTTCTGCTTCCGTTTGATCACTTGATTAATTTAGCAAAGGCCCATCCCAGCCCTTTCTCATTTCATCAAACTATTGCTTGTTCTTATCCTTTGCTTTGCTTATTCTTCAAACAGCTATAGGGTAAGGAACTGGATTGCAGAATAACACCTCTACAATTTTTGCATTGCGGTCGAAAGAGGAAAGATTAGAAGGTTCTTCTGTTCCAAATTGAATCATAGAATCAGTGCACCTGTAGGTGTATTGGTGCCTTTTGTGTCTCTCATTCTTTTATTCAGTTCCTTTTTTCCTTTCTGGGCACTGAGCCCAGATTTGTTTAATTTTGCTTGCAGAATGAAGAGTTTTCCCAGACACTGTATCCAGATAGATGACCATTTTATGAGTTAATAAAAGATAAAATAAAATCTGTCTCTTGACTACCAGCAATAACCGGCACTTTAAAGGCCTTGCCCTTTTCTTATTTTTATAGAGGTTTCATTTCAATTAGAACTACTGGGTAACAAAATATATCAAGCTTCTGAAATTAACATAATATTAAGTTAAATAATTGATGAGGCCCTCCTAATATTAGCTGCAATATCCTTCCCTAGTTATATAAAAGAGGATCCATCTTCTATTGAACAATATTACCACTATGAAAAACCCCATTACTATGCTTTACTAAAACCTTTCCGAGACTTAATTAACATGACAAAAAGTAAGCAAAACTTACCGTGTATTCTGATCCAAATTTGCCCAATAGGAAGAGGAGAAAGGGGGGGAAAGAATAATGCCATAATTATTTTATTGTTCATGTTGCTTTATTAAAATGTAAAAATACATTTATCATTGTGCTGACATGCATATTGCATTTCCTGTGGATTATATGGGAACAGTGCAGAAAGACTGTATTTCTAATTGTTTCATCGCTGGTGAACGTGGAAGTTTGATTCTGGAGCACCAGGGCAGCAGATATTTTTGCATCATTTTGCTCTCCCTATCATCCCATCCAAGAGCTGTTATGGCACCCCAAGGAGACAGGTGGTAAACTCATCACCTGCATACATGAATCGAAAACGGATAAGCATTCTACAGCCTGTTTGTAGCGGAAGTCAGGGGAATGCCTTGCTTTTATTTTGTCTTAGATATCCTAGCTCTTTCTTAATACTACCGGGATATTCCAGTTTCTGACTCAGTTTATAAATAGGACTCCAGTGAGGTCAATTTCAGGGAAAAAACCACTAAACAGATTGAAGCTGCCCTGACAGATTAGATGCTGATTTCATAACGTATTCCTATAAGGTTAAATACTGTCCTTACAGAGGAATACAATTTAGGTTAGGCACACTCCTCAGAGCGCTTAAATCACCATTTAATTACCGGAATTACATTTGTATCTGGCAGATGATTTGGTTTTGTGCAGATAAACCCTTTGAAAATAAATGCATTTCCTGCAAGTCAGCACATTGAGCTCTCACCCTCAATTCACGCCCCCACCTCCTACTCTCAGCAGATACTGCGGAGGTGAAGGAAAGTTTGCCCCCCAAGCAATAACTGTGGGAGGAGAAATTGGCTGGCTTCAGCAAGAATATGCCAAAGCAATTGTTGGGGGAAGGGTGCACTGTCTCTGAATCCTATTTCCCCCTCACACTTGGCACTTCCTTTGGCAGCAATAGCAGGGGTCAGACTTTGTATGGGCATGAAGACTCAACAACTCTTGGGACACAACAGAAACCTCCCGAGAACTATCCTCCCTGACGGCTCTAAGGAACCAACAGAGATAGAGAGAAACATAAGGAAGCTGCCTTATACCAGGGTCTGCCTATTTGCTTATCTTGTCAATAATGATGATGATGATGAATACCCCGTGCATCTGGCTGGGTTTCCCCAGCCACTCTGAGAGGCTCCCAGCAGAATATTAATAATAAAAAAGGGACAACATCAAACATTAAAAACCTCCCTAAACAGGGCTGCCTTCAGATGTCTTCTAAAAGTCAGATAGTTGTTTATTTCCTTGACATTTGATGGGAGGGCGTTCCACAGGGCAGGGGCCACTACCGAGAAAGCCCTCTGTCTGGTTCCCTGTAACCTCACTTCTCACAGTGAGAGAACTGCCAGAAGGCCCTCGAGAGCTGGACCTCAGTGTATGGGCTGAACGATGGGGGTGGAGACGCTCCTTCAGGTATACTGGGCTAAGGCCGTTTAGGGCTTTAAAGCACCAACACTTCGAATTGTGCTCAGAAGCATACCTGGAGCCAATGTAGGTCTATCCCATGGATAGGTAAACTAAGGCCCGGGGGCCGCATCTGGCCCAATCGCCTTCTAAATCCAGCCCACGGACGGTCCAGGAATCTGTGTTTTTACATGAGTAGAATGTGTCCTTTTATTTAAAATGCATCTCTGGGTTATTTGTGGGGCATAGGAATTCGTTCATCCCCCCCCAATATAGTCTGGCCCCCCACAAGGTCTGAGGGACAGTGGACCGGCCCCCTGCTGAAAAAGTTTGCTGACCCTTGGATCCTGAGTAGCCACTTTCTGGGGTCCCAGGCACTGGCTTCTCCAATCACCCGGAAGGGTGAGTGGGTATAACTGGAGGTGCCAGGGTTTGAATCTGGGACCGTTTACCTGCAAAGGTATGCACTCCACACCCTGAGCTATGGTCCCTTCCCTTGTGTGATCCTAAGGAAACTCCAGGGCTACAGTTGGCAAGCTCTGGTAATATCCTGGCAGCCTCCCAAGTGCCATTCCACTTAGCATCCCCGGGAAAATGGTTAGTGAGAACCCAGGAAGATGAGCATCATGGCTTGAGGGCATTTGGGAAATTTTAATTTAGAGAAAAGGCAAATAAGAGTCAACATGATAGGAGCATATAAAATCATGTATGACATGGACAAAATGCACCGAGGAAAAATTTCCTTCCTTGCTCATAACATTATAACTCCAGTGGGCATCCAGTGATGCTGAATGTTGGAAGATTCAGGGCTGGTTTCAAAAAGTGCTTCTGCACACAGTGCACAGTTAAATTATGGAACTTGATCCCACAGGAGGAAGAAGAGAAGAAGAGTTTGGATTTGATATCCCGCCTTTCACTCCCTTTAAGGAGTCTCAAAGCGGCTAACATTCTCCTTTCCCTTCCTCCCCCACAACAAACACTCTGTGAGGTGAGTGGGGCTGAGAGACTTAAAAGAAGTGTGACTAGCCCAAGGTCACACAGCAGCTGCATGTGGAGGAGCGGAGACGCGAACCGGTTCACCAGATTACGAGACTACCGCTCTTAACCACTACACCACACTGGTCCCAACCTAGATAACTTTAAAAGTAGGATAAATCTATCAACAGCGACAAGCCACAATAGAGGCAGCAATGCTTCTGAATGCCAGCTGCTGGACACCACATGAGGGGAGAGTGCTGTTGTGCTCGAATCCTGCTTGTGAGCTTTCCATAGGCATCTGGTTGGCCACTGTGGGAACAGGATGCTGGACTAGATAGGCCACTGGTCTGATCCAGCAACGCCCTTTCTTAAGTTGTTACGTTCTCCTGGCCTCACCCCATTTAACAGTTCCTTCTGCTGGCTGCAACTCACTTCACCGCAACTAATGTAATTCTCCCACCCTTTGTGAGCTGAAGGCAGGTGTCTGTTCATTATCCTTGGGTGCCAGTGTCCTAAGGGAAGGGTACATGCGCAGCCCTTACCTAGGAAGGTGTTCTAGCCCACCACTTTTGTCCTGCAATAATATGGGTTCTCCTAGTCTCCCACTACCACCAACATGCCTCTATTTAGGCCCTGGAGATGTCTCATTCATACCTGCCGCTTTCCAAATGGACAGATCTAGCAATTAAATAAAGAAGATATGGCAGCTGAAGCTGGCATTTCCGGCAAACCTTTCAGAATCTAGTACCTGTTGTGATGTGGAGCCTCAAAGGACAAATGCACCCTAGGGCAAACATGACCTTCACCTTAAAACAACACTTCCCCTCTGTTCTTTAAAACGTACCTGTAATTGTGTATGGGTAGTAATTCCATGCCTTCTCTGTAACATAAAATATTTTGGGGACAACAGCTCTTGCCCAACTTGGGAGTTTGCTGCAAAGAGAAACAAAAATTTAGATCACAAGTACAAAGAACCTTAATACTGACTTAGCATGAGGATATGTTCAGGGAAGAAAACATATTACAGTGGTACTTCGGGTTACATACGCTTCAGGTTACATATGCTTCAGGTTACAGACTCCACTAACCCAGAAATAGTGCTTCAGGTTAAGAAGTTTGCTTCAGGATGAGAACAGAAATCGTGCAGCGGCGGCACGGCAGCAGCAGGAGGCCCCATTAGCTAAAGTGGTGCTTCAGGTTAAGAACAGTTTCAGGTTAAGAACGGACCTCCGGAATGAATTAAGTACTTAACCCAAGGTACCACTGTAGTGCAAAGTTCCAAACATGGACCTGGGAATTCACATATTGGTCATATAACAGAATGAGCAATAACACACACTGCATATTTTATATGACTCTAAGCCACTAAGTGGCATTAGTCTGAGTAATACTATTCTCCTTTTTTCCTTCTCTCTCTTCAATTGCACCGTCTAATGCAATAGTCTTCATATTTTTTCAGATTCAGGACTCATCTTTAACCAAAACATGAATTTAGGAGCCCCTCCGCCCTCCTTCTCATATATCTATCTGTATGATGGCAGTGGGCGGTGCTTCTGTTTGCAACCCACCTTGGATCATGCTGCAACCCATTTGTGGGTCCCAGCCCACCAGCTGAAGTCCTATTCACTAGTGCAGGCTTTGTCAACCTGGTGCCGAGACTGATGGGAGTTGTAGCCCAAAACATCTGGGGGGTACTACGTTGGTGAAGGCTCCTCTTGTGCAAGAGAATGACCTCCCAAACTGAATGCAGTACAGTGGTACCTCAGGTTACATACGCTTCAGGTTACATATGCTTCAGGTTACACACTCCGCTAACCCAGAAATATTACCTCGGGTTAAGAACTTTGCTTCAGGATGAGAACAGAAATCGTGCAGCGGCGGCACGGCAGCAGCAGGAGGCCCCATGAGCTAAAGTGGTGCTTCAGGTTAAGAACAGTTTCAGGTTAAGAACAGGCCTCCAGAACGAATTAAGTTCTTAACCTGAGGTACCACTGTATCTTGATTTTTGTCAAAAGATACCCATTTCTGATACAAGAATACTAAGCCAGTTAATATTTGACTAGCTGTTCCTTCTGCACCTCCCCAATTCTATTTTTATTGACTTTTGTTGGCTTAAAAAGAAAAATATTCAACATAAGGTGTTGCCGGGGTGGGGAGTTGGGGATGCCTGCTTTTTAGCCTGTGTTTTATTTGTCTAGAGTGTTTACACTGGGGCCAAGCAGGTTCTCAGGGGTGTGGCCCACCCCAGTGACATCAGATGCCCTGACTGCTATAGTGGAGCCACCTGACTTGACCCCAGCACTGCCTCCTGTCATTGAACTGTTCCCCGCTCCCAGGGAAGCAAACGAGGCTAGACTGGAGTGAGCTGGTTGTGTTGACTCCACTTCTAAGGATGCGGTGATGATGGCTGTGATGGCATAAGCAACAGACCCAGGAGAGTCAACCTACTTTTAGGAGTGTTCACTTGCATGCTCAGTCCCGTGGCTTGGGAAAACAGTGGAAATGACTGTTCCAAAGGGGAGCTCAGGGGTCATGTCAGGTGTTGGGACTTCTTAGCTTATGCCTAGCCATCTATCCTAGAGCTTTGCTGTGACATCTGAACCTGTAACCTGATTTATGCTGGGGTACTGCAGTGAATTCTGGAATAATCATAATCATAATCAAGCCAAGAGTCTGGAGTCTACAAGGGGCAGCCGGGGCTGGTTCAAGAGCTCACATATCACCAGCAGTTTTTGTTCCATCTGAAACTTTCTACCTTCAGGGAATACTTTCCACATCAGCATATGGGAAACATACTGGTAGTTTTCAAAGACTGAAAATGAGGGGTTATTTGCTCACTGAGATTAGAAAAAGGGATGCTTTTGAATGGCAGGAAGGTAAATTTAGGTGAAACCAGGGGTAGAAGAAACTAGTAGAGCTGTTCCTGGTAGTTCTGCAACACACGATGCTCCACAAGAAGGAATTTCCTTAGGGTTTTAATATAGTTATTTCTTCTTCTAGCAGCTGGAAAAACAGAAAATCTAAAACCTAACTCCAGGTGTTTGAGTAATCCTCCTGAGGAAATACAGATTCAAATGTTTTCTCCAAGGCTTCAAGCTCACAGGCAAGCCTCTCTCAGTTGGCTTCATATTTTATTCCTGTGCATGTCACTGGAGAGCTAAGTGTTAGCTCCACCTCCCAGCTCACCTCCTTATTCTCCCATATACTGGCCCATCTGGCTCTTATGTATACACCAGGGATAGACCTATGACAAGTGCAAAGCACGTCCTCGTCCACAGGTGATTTCGGGGTAGGGAGAGAGAAGTAAACAGTGTCTTTTCTTGGAACTGGAGACTTGTACATGCTGAACTGCTTTGCGGCAGTTTGCACACAATGGCCTGGGGTGCAACTATGCTTAACTATGGGTTTAATGGAAACAAACAGCATGCTGGTGCACGCTGCTCAAAAGTCCCTATTGACTTTTTGCTGACCATATTGCAAGAAACCACAAGCATTGGGCTTATGGTGCTGTCTCAACTCAGGTTCATGACTTGTTTCCTTTCAAAGAAGCCATAAGTAGCAGCTCAGGCCTGGCTTTCTGCTCGTGGGTTGTTTGGGAAAAACAAACCACTAGCCTGTGTTCAGGTGATAAGACAAACCAAGGCTTGCTCCCAGGGTAGCAAAGTGAGAACTTTGATTTGACTATGGTTTACAACCTAGGGAAAATTAGCTACTACTTTTAAAGCTTTGTGTGGTATGAATATAAGTGCATCTGCTGAACAACTGTTTGACAGAGCCTGTGTACTGTCCTCAAGTACTCTGCTTAAATAAATATTAATTATTTTAGCTAATAAAATTGAAAGACATATGTTTTGTGCAATGCTTTCCTTTCGCTCTTCAATTTTATTTGACAAACAGTATTATTTTGACCTTTTGTTATTTTGCTCTCATCAAAGGCTGACATCTTATAATTACCTAATAATAATTCCCTTTAAAATACTGCTGTGGTGGTTGACTGAAAGCACAGACATTAAGAGTACATTATCTACTTACATTATCTACAGTATATTGATTTAATACAGTAATATTAATGGAAATCTCCCTGGTAGAGAGTTATGATCTTCTGCTTCTTCAAGAAATTGTTGCATCTAAGACAGCACTTTAAAAACTTTTGACTTTCAGGGAGAAAACACTTTCCACATCAACTTGTCAGTAGGGAGGGAGGAGAAATTTGATTCAGTTCGCATTTAAAGGCAAACCTACCTAATTTGCCCTTTTCAAAACAATACACAAACCAGACTTCAAAATGCACACATCTCCAATATGCATATACAAGGATAAAATGTGCATGAAAATGTATATAGTGGAAATAACATACAACAATGAATTATATTAGGCAACATTGCTTATTAAATGTGGATACTATGACAAATTTGCTGGTGAATATTCTTCTTTTCCTTATTTTAAACTCACAAATTGATGTGGAAATGTGGAGAACTGAGTTTAAGATTAAGAAAAATGAGAAAGTGAGAGAAACTGACATTGACCGATCTGCCCTTCCCTCCTTGTCAGTAGAGAAACTATTACACATTTGGCCCAGAACCCATGCACAGCGCAGAAGTTAATGGATCAGACTCTAAATCAAACTCTTGGTCACTCTTATGTCATACTTGCTCTGAATGAATTACAGGTACAAAAAGAGGCACATTTCTGTCTGTCTGTCTGTCTGTTTTTTCCTGTAGGATTAATTGCAGTCGTTAAGTCATCAACAGGTTTACCATAAACATTGAGTCAATCACCCATCTCCCACTACCCTTCTGAGGAAAACCCCACGCTCCCACTATATAAGGGTCTGGTGACTTCTGTTTCAGTGTATCTGAAAAAGTGGGCACGCACACGAAAGCTTATACCCAGAACAAACTTAGTTGGTCTCTAAGGTGCTACTGGACAATTTTTAAATTGTTTTATATATTTTGTCTGTCTGTCTGTCTCTCCCCCCCCCTTAAATAGTTCACAAAAATACATCAGGATGCAAGATACATAAGAATACATCTTATGGTTATATACGGCTGGGGGAGATTGTTAGTTGTCCTGGCTTCAGCTCAAATGGGGGAAAGGCTGCTTTTGGAGGTGTCAAAATATTCCCTGAAGACCAAAGTTTACAGCAACTAATACTATTTTTCTTTGCTGTTGACTGATTTCCCCACCTCTTGGCTTCTGGTGCCATTACTTCCCCTTAACCCTCTCTTCCTGTTCCAGGGAATGTAGCCAATCAGGGATCACACTGCAAATGTGATGTTGTCACAATGACGTATAACCAGTCAGATTTGGACTCATCCGTGACAGTAGTGATGGACGGCTATCTTTCAGGAAACTTGGCTCACCATTAGTGATCTTCCTATTGAGGAAAACCTTATCTTGTAAGAGTTCCCTAGAACTTAGTTTGAAAATTGCCGATCGCAAACTTTTGGCTAGACCTAAGAACAAACTGAACTTCAATAAACCTGTTGGAACTAGATTGGCTTGTAGCTTACAAACAATATAGCTTAATAAAGGCCTTGTATCAAGTTTCTCAGAAAGTGGTACAAACTCGAATTCAATTTGGGTTGAAGCGATACAAAAATAATGAAATGTGTGAGGTTTTGGAGTTCACTACAAGGTAGAATGAAACCTTAGGGAAAGATTCCCTATTTCTTGATACAGTGAACAGACCTGCAAGTTTTTAGATGTAAAATTAATAGGTAGGTTCCATCTGCAGAGCACAATGGGATGCATTTAGTGCTAACTCACACCCTAAGCAATTTCATTGATTTGAAGGGAACAATGCATTTAACACAAAGCTTTCCAATATCAGCCTGCAACTGAAACTGTGCTGAGCAGTGAAATATAATTAGCACTCCTAAGGCATTTGAAAGGATGGAGCAGAGGGGAAAAAGAAAAAGAAAAAAGGATGGCTCAGAGGGCAGACAGTCAGTGGTTTCTGTAAGAGAGAGCTTAAAACTGCTTGAATTTACTAATAATGGTCCAACGAGTCATCCATCATAGTGAATCATCTGGATGTGTCATTTCTGACCAATATAATTCCCATATTCATTTTTAAAAAACTAATTAATTCTTGACGCTGCTGTATGAGCAAGAGCAATCTCACTCACACACAATATTATATACTTGTCATTTCTAGCAAAAGTGTCACTTCTAAATTAATATAGAGTCAAACCAAGAGAGCCTTGAAATAGGCTGCCTGAAAGGAAGTCCTTTAAAATGCATCATATTAGAAACTGCTCATTAAATACTGTACAGGTAGCTTGCATGGTAGAAAATATTAAAATTATGGACAGAGGTTTTTGTACTAGAATATATGGCAAAAATGTATATTAAAAAATAGTGGAAAATTTCCACTTTGAGAACCATAAAAAAGAAGACATAAAGCTGTGTTACTTTGCTAGTGCATTTGCCTTAGGCAAAAATCAGTAGGTAAGGAGCTCACACTTGCCTAAGGGCAATGTGCTACAGAAAGAAGAGAACCATGAGAGCAAAACAGTTTGGTTGCTATGAAGTTGAACATTGCAAGGGAGAAAGAGAAAACACAAAAGAGATCACTCCCCTCTTTGCTATATGTGCCCTAGGCGCAAAAGATAAGACGAAAGGTTGGATCAGACACCAACTAGGATGAGACTCTGCATGCACGTACCATGTTTCGATCTGACCATTTCTCCTTTACAGAGTTAAGGAAACGTCCAACATTCTTTCCTTGAACAGGATTAAGATAAAGCATTCCAGTCTGAATTCTTACTCCAGCTGGGACACGTACATTGGATTTCATAGGTTTTACATATGTACTCCAAGGTCATTTTGTGCACACCCAGAAGAGTTAATGCATTCCATGAACATGGACTGAACATGTTTACTAAGACCTGCCATTAACTTAAGGTCGAGTACTAAAAAGACAGCTGTTTTGTGAAAAATATTAACCAAGTTAGATATTTCTCCATCACAAAGGGGGACTACTTTTGGTTTTGCACAAATTTCCAGCCCAAAACATTCTGAACAGATCTTTGGAATTTTGCTTATTCATGCCTCTTGCCAGTAGAGATTCTCCTTTAAAAAACTGAATGAACACACTGTGGCGATCACACAGGGCCCCCGGACGTTTCACTGTCTATTGATCCCTGTGCCACCACTTTATTTCTCGCTGCCGCCACCCAGGCCCTACCTGGGACAATACTGAGTCCAGTCAGGGTTAAATTGAAACATAAACTTTTGTTTATTTATTGCAGTTTAACAAGTGTGTGGTTTCATAAACGGTATCGGTCCATTACAATCATGGGGTGCCTATCCAGACCTATAAATTCCGCTACCTGCTCTCACTCACTAAACCACCTCTCCGATATTTTCTTGTCTTCCTAGCCCCTAACTGTTCCTGACTCAACCTATTTCGCTACACTAACTCAACCTACCCACAAACTCTATCCCAATTCATGCCCACTCCAACCAACCACCCAACTCCCAACAAACTCCTCCATGAACCCCTCCAATGAACTCTCCCTTTGCTCCTCCCAGAGCTGGTTTTATAGTCCCACTGACTCCACCCTCCTGGATCCTGACTGGGCAACCTGTTTAACTATTTCACCTCCAGCACACTCTCTTATGTTAACGTCACACACACTAACCCAGGGGTCAGCAAGGTTTACCTCACCTGGGTCGGTTCACTCCAGTGGAGATCCTTCTGTGGGCTAGATTGTGTGTGTGTGTGTGTGTGTGTGTGTGAATGCGTGCGCAGACACGATTTCTGGCACTGCAGAAGCGAGTCCCTGCGCCACACTGCGCCAGTTTAGCACAGCACGCAGGGACTTGATGAGCGGGTGGCTTGGTTCAGGGGTGACTTGTGGGCCGGTTAAACAACCCCCGTGGGCCGCTTGTGGCCCATGGGCCTTAGGTTGCCTACCCCTGCACTAACCTGTCCATGTTTTTATATTCATATGTGTGTAGTTGTGAAGTATTGTCCTAAGAAGCACCACTGTGAAAGCTGGATAACCTGTTCCGGTTCTTATTTGTTAGAAGTTAACCCTAAGTTTGGGTCTGAAGCATGTTGGCATAACGTAATTTGCAAGTGGACTGTGGTTGGTAATCTTGTTGCTAGGCTGTGAAAAGGACAGAGCTGACAGAATTCTGGGGTAGCACTGCAGTGATACAACAGACAGAATATTGCTATCACAAAGAAGCTCAATAAAAGTAAATGGACCTAAGGGAACAGAAGTGAATGTGCAAAGCAGCAAAGTTTGGTTAGGCTGCCAGTAGGAAAGCAACTGAAATAGATTAAACAACACATTTTGGAAAAGAGCAATATAAATCTTTCATTTAGAACCAGTCTTCAGTCTGAGCAGAAGCACCAACCCTTCAACATTATCATGTGACCTCGGGATATTAATATATTTTGCTTAAAGAAATTGCAGAGCACAAAGAGGAAAATAAGATATCCCCCAATCATACTTTACTGTTATAGGTTACTGATGCTCAAGGCTACATATATATATATATATATATATATATATATATATCCATAATGTTACCTTGCTTTGCTGACATAAACCTGTGCCCCCCCCAATGAGTCATTTCTCTTGTAGAGTGATGTTTGCTTATACTTCCACAAGCAATTCTCTGTGCATTGTGAGCCAGACTGACTTTATGCACACTGCTGATGTAGACGAGTAGAACCATCGTGTCAGACAGGATTTAATTTTAAAGCACCTTTTCCCAACACTGCAGCTACTGATTTGAGTGTTTCAGGCAAAAATGCTTTTTTGAAAAGAAAAAAACTTGGCTTTAACTGGAAAGATGACACCTTCTATCTTCTAATATACTTTACACATTAGAGAATCTGAGAGACCATGACAAACATGAATTAATTAGTCCTCTCAATCCTTTTGAGCTTAAAAGCCAAGAATTATTATCATCAGCTTTGGTGGGACATAAACCTCAAGAAGGACAGGACCCTGAAGCTATCCTACAGCATCTGCTCATTGGGAGTTCAATGAAAGTGCAATCCTGACTTGAACTTTTGATAGCCAACTTTTCTTCATGCAGGAAATCCTTATCGTCCCAGAGATACATTAATGTGGACAAATCTAGTGTGTAAAATAGACATTTTCACAACATCAGTGAACTTTCCCTAGGGTTGTTCAGCTTATAAATGATCCATGAGTGGAATTCTCTTCTATGCACTCCAAACGTTTCTAGCTCTCGTGATTCTCTACAGCAGTGTTGGCCAAACTTTGGTCTCCAGCTGTTTTTGGACTACAACTCCCATCATCCCTAGCTAACAGGACAAGTGGTCAGGGATGATGGGAACTGTAGTACAGTAGAACCTCTACTTACAATAGCCTCCACTCGCAGACATTCCAAGTTGCGACCACGGCAAACCCAGAAGTGAGTGGCGGGTTTGCTGCCGTTCGCGCCTGCGCAGGAGTGGCAATCGCCGTTCATGCTTGCGCAGAAGTGGCAATATCATTGCCCATGCCTGCGCGCAACGGCGCCTCTCCCAGCGACCCGTTTCGCCATAAGGATGGGCCTCCAGAATGGACTGTGGTTGTGAGTAGAGGTTCCACTGTACCAAAACAGCTGGGGACCCAAGTTTGGCCAACACAGTGTTCAGAAAGTGTTCAGAAACATTGGCTTGGGTCAGAAACCAGTCATTATTCTTGGTCATCCCCCATCCTTCTCCTCCTCGATGTCCTCTGATATGTATAAGTCACTTGCGGCAGGGAGTTGTCTCACATATTGCACTGAGAAGGCAGAACCAAGGCAAGTCTCTTGCACTGCCCATTCCAAATCCCAGAGCTGGAGAGATCATCCACCCACCCGACCAACTCTTCCACACTGGCCTCTGGGGAGGCCTGATGTCACACTGAGCCTTGGAACAGCAATTCCTTGAAATTCACTGGGAGCTCCAGGGAGGGGAGAGGATTTGTATGTTGCTGCACGTCCTGACTAGGACACAGGCTGTCACCAGAGGCAGTTCCCCTGGTGACTGGATTTATGGGGAATTGTTTGCACAAATCCTTATCTTCAGTGCACTTTAAGCATCATTGTATCTGGAGTCCTGCCTGGTCTTCATTCATGTCACCTTATAGTTTGTTTTCTCTCAGGCATAATTCTTAGACTAATCTGTACAGAAAGGGGAAGCTGTGCTGACTTTTGTCTCACATGCCAGCTGCAGACCAGTGGTCTGCGCGCGTCATTCAGGTGGTCTGTGGGATGTCTGTGATGAACGCTTACAATTTCGATTCAAATTGGAATATATGAAGTAAAAGAAGCAATAAAAACAGAATTAAAAATCATATGCAGAATCTAGCGCATTAGAATTGCTATAGCAGGCAGAAAAATCATTAAGATTGGCCAAGACCCTCAGCAATTTCCAAGTGGGTCATGGAGGGCGGAAGTTTGGGAAGCACTGAGACAGAGAGTTGTGCAAGTGCAACTGTAACACATATATACTGGGCATAAAACCTAAACAAAATGTCTTAAGAAGAAATGGAGAGGAGGAAAGTACTGTATTTTTCTGTCTATAAGATGCCTCCATGTATATGACACCCCTTATTTTGGGGGATTTAAGAAAATGGGGGGAGATGGCCCCTGTGTATAAGACGCCCTTAAATTTTGGACATTATTTTTTAGGGGGGAAACCTAGTCTTATACACGGAAAAATACGGTATGTCATTTCCAAAGCTACTACTCTGCCCCCATGCCACACTCCTTTTCAATGGCAAAGGCTGCACATTTGGAAATAACCTTCACCCCCATGTTTCCTCTCATAAATTCTATAAATCAGTGGTTTTCCACCACACACCCCGTGCCTGAAACAGAACAAACTGCACAAGAAGACTTTACCTCCCAAATCTGCACAGACATTCCAGGACAATGCAATGGCAGAAATGTTTACCTGTTCAGATAAACCCGTTTTTCGGTCAATTGACCATTCCCATAATTCGGATCTTCATAGGGTTCGTTCTGCACCACTTCTACCCCTTCTCCACGATCACTTTGCTCGTGGCTGTGTTTACTGATCATGTACAGCTGTCCAATTCTGTACTGCAAAGCAAAAGGAGAAGAACAACATTTAGGTCTGCCGCAAAATCGTGGGGGAAAGAAGGGAACCTCACCCTAGTAATTAGCATAATGAAAAATATTTCTTGAAGAAATCTGCTAACTACCCTGAGAATGGCTGATGGGGATAAATAATCGAGATGTGTCTATAGAACTTTTATACACAGGGCCTTTCCAAAGCATTTCTAGCTATTAATTTAACGTTACAGCATCATAGGGCTGCTTCAGACAGTTGTAAATCACTCTACATGGCATGGTTCTTAAAGACAAAGCTGTGAGGAGCATGCAACCAAGCTCACACACACACACAGGCGGCCCCTGGATCCTAACAGCAATTCACAGCAAGTTCATTGACAGGAAAACGTGGCCTCACAATCACACAAATTGCTCCTAGATGTGTCAGCTTAGATGGGCCAGTTCAAACATTTCTTTCTTCCCATAGCTGCCTCTATTTGGGCCACTCTACATACAGCATCTCAGCCCACCTGAGACTATTAAAAATAGTTTTTGATTATAGGAGAACCTGAATGGATTTGTTCCAGAAGTGGGCAGAGAAGGAATGAAATATCTAAAGTAACATGAATGCATTATTTTTCAAAAGACCTTGAAG
This sequence comes from Podarcis filfolensis, assembly GCF_964270895.1. Classification (NCBI taxonomy): domain Eukaryota; kingdom Metazoa; phylum Chordata; class Lepidosauria; order Squamata; family Lacertidae; genus Podarcis; species Podarcis filfolensis. The sequence continues at coordinate 101,929,196 of NC_139605.1, read as the reverse complement.
ATTCCTTTGAACTGATTTGTAAATAGCAGCCTAAATCCCCAAGAGATTCATCCTCAGGATGGCAGGGACAGTATGATGCGAAACAAAACTAACTTCTTCCTCTTTTTCTTTTGGCAACAATTTATTATTCAATTACCTGCTTCATTTAATTAACAAAATTTATATGCCAATTGATTGTAGTAAAACCCCTAAAGCGGTTGACAGGAAATGTTAATATTATCAATAAAAACAATTAAAACATTTAAAAATAACTAAAATTAGGAGTAAAAGACACTTATTTCAATTAACAGAATGCATATACGGCAATATGTATATAATGTAAAACTTAAACGACATCAGTTGTAAACTGTCCACAAAAATATTAAATAAGTGCAGAAGTGCAAGTGTTTAACAACTTTCAGAATAGACTTTGACTTCAGTTAAACCTAGTTAAATTCAGTAGCAGCTGAGATTTTTAAAATTAAACATAAACCAAGGGAGGAATTCAGGGTAGTGCTAAATGGGGTTATGTGTGCATGGAATGGCTCTGCTCATGTAAAAAGGCTTTCCCTCCTATTCCCCCCCCCAAAAAAAACCCCCACCTGTTCTGGGCTTTTCACCATCACTCTGGAACAGAAATGGGGGGGGGGCATGAGGAAGAGCTGAGGGGGAGAAGTCCTATTGTGTGAGCAGACCTCTTTGTGTGCATGCAACAACTTAGATATTTGCAAAAGTCAAGTCTCTATTTAGTGGGTACATTTCAACATTAAAACATTTTAGTAAAAACCAAGTAAAGTAAAAAACAAAACAAAAATATCAAGTACACATTGTACTTGATCTTTTAAAATGCACATTTCTGAAAGTACTGTGTTGAGTTAAAACTGAGATAATCCAATTACAGATAACAAAGAGTTACAGAATGGCCCTTGTGCCTTGGGTATTTTAAAAGCTGATGCTTATATTGTGGCATTAACCCTGCAGATGAAGTGTTATATCATTATTACAAACTGTGCCCACCATAGCACAAGTGGATTTTTGTTATACATTTAATGTATTCATAATTAGAACTCGGCTACCAACGTCTACTTAAAAGCTTGTGGATCATTTAACCTAGAGAGATGTTTTCTGTGTAAAAAATTGCACAATAGCAGATTGATCTTTATACGCAATCTCACCTCTGTGGAAGCCAAGGACGATTTTGCAACTGATCGCCATACAGATTACATTAATATATTGTAGCATATAGAACTAGCATAGAATTCATCTGAACAAAAGGAAAGGCAAGAAAGGGGGATGGATTATAAGCTTTACTGTCAACAGAGAGTTCCCAGGTAGAAGCTGTCCTAGCCATAAAATTATAAATTAAAATGTGAACAACGGATGCTGCCAAGCAGAGATGGGAAAATTCAGTCATTTGCTGGGACACATACTGGTCCCATGGAGAACAGTAAGGTCCAAAGTGTCCCAGCACAGCATCAGAATATGTTCAAATGTTCCAGGGATATAAGTGGAGCACTTGTGTATCTTTGGTCTGCAATCCCATTCCAACTGCTCAGGGTCTGAATGGGCTCGTATTTCAGGTGTTTGAAATGACAGCAAGAATGGATTATATACGCACATATTTTTTAGGGCTGAAAAGAGTGTAAATATGTAGCACAATCCAGCAGCATCTAGGCACTTTTAAATTATATTCAGGGCTTTTTTCCCTTCAGCCGGAACTCTCCAGCAGCGGCAGAGCATATGCCCGCGCTGCCCAGGACAGGTGCGCTCCCGAGGGGGCGCGTGCATAGGGTGCCCTCCCAGGCATGGGATAGCCGTTCAGGTGCCAGAGTGGCATGTGTGCCCTGCCGCCAGGGGCGGAGCGAGCCACCCATGGTGGATCTTGGCCACACTGCCCACCCACGACTCCCAAGCCTCCCCCAAGCTGTCAAAACAAAGGGAAAAGGGGGGGAATGCTGTCAGCAAAGCAGCGTGAAATGAAGGACATGAGGCAGGAGTTGATAATGCAGGTGAGCTGTGAGCTGCAAGCAAGCTGCCGGCCAGCTCTGTGGAGGCTCCTTTTATTGACACAATATGCAAACCCAGGCAGATACATTTTGGGCTGTGACCTTTACACATCTTCCAGTCCCGAGATCGTGGGGTGGTACAAAGTTATTTCGGCACCTGTTTCCACCGTGTCATTTTCCCCTTGCACAGTGTATGACGAAAGAGACAAAGGTCACAGACAGGACACCGCAGACTACCGAGACCACAAAAGATTAGACGGAGGGCAAGATGTTCAGACAGCTGTGGCTTTATCTGTGAGGGGGAGTGTGCCCTGCACCTCAAGGTCACGTGTGTAGGCAGGTGAGGCTGCCCACGGGTGGGGAGTGTGCTCCGCACCCAGCAATCATTCCTACAGTGGACCACCTCCTCCCCTTACCCCGACGGCTTGGGGTAGGCTTGGGAGTCACGGGCAGGCAGCGCGCTGAGTGTCACCCCCCTCAGTGAGGGCACCCAGGGCAGTCAGCTCCCACCGCCCCCCCTTCCTACACCCCTGCTCTCCGGAACTCGGCTCTGGCACCTCTCAGGTGAACACTGTCGCCATTCTAAGACAACAAGGGAGGCGTTCATGGTGAGTTCCGGCACCTCTTTTTCTAGAAAAAGAGCACGGGTTATATTACTTTCAAGCGTACAGTGGTACCTCAGGTTACATACGCTTCAGGTTAAAGATGCTTCAGGTTACAGACTCCGCTAATCCAGAAATATTACCTCGGGTTAAGAACTTTGCTTCAGGATGAGATGAGAACAGAAATCGCGCAGCAGCAGTGGGAGGCCCCATTAGCTAAAGTGGTGCTTCAGGTTAAGAACAGTTTCAGGTTAAGAACGGACCTCCCGAACGAATTAAATTCTTAACCCGAGGTACCACTGTACTGGGCAGAGCAATCCAAAGCCTGGCTGGGGAGCAGCAAAACCCAGCAAGAAGAGGGGCAGACCCACCATTGCATCCAAAGCCCCAGCACTCGTGCCATCGAGGGCAGAGGGATGTGCTTGTCCCTTTTCTCGCTACGCCAGCTCCTGACTGGCAACTGAGGGGCCCAAGGATTGGGCCCCTTGGGGACTCTGCTGGCGCCTCGCCATTTTTCAGTGCTTTCTGCCACAGGGTGTGCTGCCCCCCCCAAAAAAGTGCTCCTTTCTGCAGCCAATGCTACATACTCTCCTACTGGCCTCAGACATTGCCACAGGAATGGAAATGGAAGAGGCCGGGCAGCATGCAACATATCTGCATACCCTGCAACATTTCACAGGTGAGAGCAAAGGCGTTCCTGAGCATGGGTACCTTCCACAGTAAAAAGAGATTTGTGGAAGGGAGAGACACGGAGACGCGAGGGAGAAAAAGTCCAAGCTGCATCTGCAGCAAAGGGAGGCGTGACATTCAGTTCAGGGGGTTCAATGTACCCTTTCGTTCTCAGAATGATTTACCGAAAACATCTACAAGGAAGATTTATAGGTTGTTCACCTGAGCCTGTCTGTAAATGCATTCTTGCTTTTTTTTTTTTAAGCACTCTGTAACTCTTATTTAGCTAGCTCAGAGGAGGAGGCTCAAGGCTACAGCACATAGCTGCCGATCAGCATGCCTGGATATGCCTTTAACTGAGCCTGTGTGTATTTAGTGTCAGCACCGAGTGAAGCACCAGCGTTTTCTGCAAGACATCCTTGTGGTTTTGTGACAAAGCCTACAATTAGAATAATTTTTAAACCGGGAACCTTCCCTGCTCCGGAGGCAGCTGCAGGATGGCAGGGAAGGGAACTTCATGTTCCGGAAGGTTCCTCCCACAAAACAACAACAACAACAACAAACCAACACCCTAAAAGATGGCTTTAGGGAGGAGGGAGGAAAAGCAGAGCATTGCTCACCCCACCCCAGCATCTGGCTTGGAGGGGAGATATATAGTATAACTCCCACTGCTGCCTTTTAAAGCACTGTTTAACACCCCCGGGTGTTCTGCAAAAGGTGGAGGGGGTGCTATGAGGTATAACAGGACTGGGAATAGCCTCATTAGGGCAATGTAAAAATCTGTTCGAAGTTATTCCAAGTCAAGTTTTTGTTTTTGTTTTAATCACATCACCCTCAGGAGCCCCAAAGTGAATATGGGCAGCGAATGAGGCTGTGGAGAGCAATGCAAAGGTTACAAACGTTTTTTTAAAAAAATCAGTGTTACAAGGTGGCTGAAGGTTGTATGTTTGTATCCTTCATTTAAAGAATACAAACATACAACCTTCAGCCACTTTGTAACACTGATGAGGCAAGAACCATGCCAAATTTCCACCACAGTAATACACGTAAAGCTTGCTGGATCAGGCCCTATCTTGTCTAGCATCCTGTTCTCACAGTGACAGCTTAGATACCTGTGGGGAAACCTGCAAGTAAGACCCGAACACAAGAGCACTCCCTCTTCCTGTGGCTTCTGGTATCTAGAAGTATTACTCCTCCAACTGTGGAGACAGAGCATAGCCATCATGGCTAGTAGTCATTTATAACCTTGTTCTTCTCCACTGGATGCAGGTGGCGCTGAGGTCTAAAACCATTGAGCCTCTTGGGCTTGCCGATTCAAGGGTCGGCGGTTCAAATCCGCACAACGGGGTGAGCTTCCGTTGCTCTGTCCCAGCTCCTGCCAACCTAGCAGCTCAAAACATGCCTGTGCAAGTAGATAAATAGGTACTGCTGCGGTGGGAAGGTAAACGGTGTTTCCATGCGATCTGGTTTCTGTCACGGTGTTCTGTTGCGCCAGAAGCAGTTTAGTCATGCTGGCCCCATGACCCGGTAAGCAGTCTGTAGACAAACACCGGCTCCCTCGGCCTGAAATCGAGATGACCGCCGCAACCCTATACAGTGGTACCTCCGGTTATGAACTTAATTCTCTCTGGAGGCCCGTTCTTAACATGAAACCGTTCTTAACCTGACGCGCGCTTTCGCTAATGGGGCCTGCCTCCAGCGCACGACTTCCGCTCACATCCTGGGACAAAGTTTGCTTCCAGGAGCACCTACTTCCAGGTTAGCAGAGCTCGTTACCCAACGCATTCAGAAGGAAGACGCAAGGAGTAACCAGAGGTATTAATGTAGTCACCTTCAACTGGACTTCACTGTCCAGGGGTACTTTACCTTTTTTACATTTCTCCTCCATTAATTTGTCAAATCCTTTTAAAAAACCACTAAAGTTGGTGGCCTCCTGTGGGAGTGAGTTCCATAGTTTAACTATGGAGATGCATGAAGAAGGGCTTTCCCCTTGACAATTTCTGCAGACTTACTTTTCCAATTTGGGGCAACTTCTTGTCACCCCTTTCCCATGTGAATTGTGGTTTTTTAAAAAAACAACCAGCATAGTGCTAGCAAGCAGCAAAAAATGGAAATGCAATTAATGGGTAGAGCTACAAGGCTCTGGCCTGAAACTAGCCCACTTCTCTTCCAAATTGGCATGTACTTGCCAATTTCTCATGTACTTGCAACATCTGCTGCCTTCCATCCTTTAAGCCATGGTAGAAATTACATTGAGAAACATGGAGAGCTCCCTGCATCAAGAGAGCAACTATTCACTCCCGAGGATGAAACATCAATAACCGCAAGAGGGATGTGCTAATTACTGGAGATTGTTATTTGTCCCAGACTATATAACTGTACATTAATTGACTTAGATGTCATTGTATCAGCTTCTTTGGAAGGATTATTTAATGGCATTCCATATGCAAATTGTGTATATCTGTATGGTACTGAAAAATCAGAAACTGTACTATACGCATTATTGTTGTATAATTTTTAGAGAGATGGAAGAATCAGACTTATTTCACTTTTGTTCCCTTTCCAGGAAAGTCTCTCTCTGTCTGTCTCTCTCTGTGTGTACACGTGTATTTTAGTATTTTAACTTTTCATATATTTTAAACTATGTTTTCTTGATTTTCTTGTTTTATCATTTTGTAACCTGCTTTCATGTTGTTATTGTTTTACAATCAAACAGTGTACAAATTTTATGAAATAAATAAATTATATTTTTAGAGCAAAGGGGGCACAAGCAAATGAGAAGAGCTGAGCCCTCCTGCATCTATCACTTCCTTGTTAGGTGTTCCCTCAAATACTTTTTCACCCAGATGAAACAGATTGGCTGAGGAAAGAAATATATGAAGAGAGAAGACCGAGATAAAGGGGGGAAGAGTTAATCATCCTTATCTACTTCTGCTCTAAAAATGTCCCAGCCCTTTGCTTTATAAGTAATTGATGCAGACCTGGTTTGAAACAAAAAAGATCGCCAATAACATGCCTGATTTGGACCTTACTTCTTTCTTTCTTTTTCCTCTGAAGCTGAAAAAGATTTTTTAAAAGTTAAGTACTGCAACAGTGCCTGGTCATGCCACTGGTGAATGATGCATCTCTAAGTGCATTCCATTTGTAGCCAAAATTCAAAAAATAAAAAAGGAGGAATGACAGGAATCTGCTAAGGAGACGTGTGTCAGGTGAATTCAAAGTTCATATGAACGCAAGAAATGTTTTACCCCTTTAAACTGCAGAGATATTTCAACTGTTTAAAAATTACAAGCTTATAAAAAACTTAGAAAATTGTAAAATTGTTTTTACAGTTAAAGGAATACTTGGACATTTATATATTTTCCACAAAATTGCACACACAGGGCTTTGTAGAAAAAATAATAAACTACGAGGTAATATCCAACATTAGTCGAAATTGGTTAAAGTTAAACACTCACAATGGACTGCAAGAAGATCAAACCTCTCCATTCTTAAGGAAATCAGCCCTGAGTGCTCACTGGAAAGACAGATCGTGAAACTGAGGCTCCAATACTTTGGCCACCTCATGAGAAGAGAAGACTCCCTGGAAAAGACCCTGATGTTGGGAAAGATGGAGGGCACAAGGAGAAAGGGACAACAGAGAACGAGATGGATGGTTGGACAGTGTTCTCGAAGCTACCAGCATGAGTTTGACCAAACTGCGGGAGGCAGTGGAAGACAGGAGTGCCTGGCGTGCTCTGGTCCATGGGGTCACGAAGAGTCGGACACAACTAAACAACAACAACATTCACAAATTTGCAAAGTTCATTATTCACTGACTTCCAAAAACAAAACAAAAAACATAACCCCTCAAAGCAAAATATAAAAATAAAATCTGAACTCCAGAGTCCTTTGGGGACACAGAGATGACATACACCTGCATAAGAAGACAAGTTCCGGCAGACTGAGCGGATGAGACCAACAGCGGGTCGAACGGTCAAGAAGGAGGCTTCTACACATGCTGTAGAGCAGGCTTCCTCAACCTTGGCCCTCCAGATGTTTTTGGCCTACAACTTCCATGATCCCTAGCTAGCAGGACCAGTGGTCAGGGATGATGGGAATTGTAGTCTCAAAGCATCTGGAGGGCCGAGGTTGAGGAAGCCTGCTGTAGAGGGAAGTGAGGGGCAGATGGGGCTCCTCAACCCAGAGAAAGCAGCCCATTTAGGAAAAGGAAAACTCTTATTCTATACTTCCACTGCCTTGCGGGACATTTTTGGGAGAAGAAAAGCCTAAGGGGTAAACCCTACACAAATCCAAAGTGGAGTGCCTAAGACGGTTGGATGGCGCCTTGTATGCCCCTCCTCCCGGCATCTCCTGCAGCCAAACTAGTGCCAAATGTATTGCTCTGCTTTCCCTGTGGACCACATAAACAAGGCCAGGGTGTGTGTGTCTGTCTTGTTATCTGGGCAGATCAGGACCTCCATACATACTGTCCAGGCTTGCACCCTGCGGAGCTCACTTTGGTGCTGCTAACACAGTGGTTTCACTTCACCCCCGGAGGCGCACTGCATTGTCTCTTGAGGACAGATGGATGCAAACAACAGCAATATTCTCCCACCAACCCATGACTGAAAGCCGGGTGCCAGCTGGAAAGAGGCAACCTCTACCTCCCACAGGTACTGCCAACTTTTAAAACCATATTACTCCTATAGTGAGGGACACGGGTGGTGCTGTGGGTTAAACCACAGAGCCTAGGACTTGCCAATCAGAAGGTCAGCGGTTCGAATCCCCGTGACGGGGTGAGCTCCCGTTGCTCGGTCCCTGCTCCTGCCAACCTAGCAGTTCGAAAGCATGTCAAAGTGCAAGTAGATAAATAGGTACCGCTCCAGCGGGAAGGTAAACGGCGTTTCCATGAGCTGCTCTGGTTCGCCAGAAGCGGCTTAGTCATGTTGGCCACATGACCCGGAAGCTGTACGCTGGCTCCCTTGGCCAATAAAGCAAGATGAGCGCCGCAACCCAGAGTCGGTCACAACTGGACCTAATGGTCAGGGGTCCCTTTACCTTTTACTCCTATAGTGAAATATACTAAAAGTTTTCTTTACTGGTTACAATAATTAAATTTATGGTTGCCAGAGGCAACTGTATTTGTGGGCCTATACTATGAAGTGTGTGTAATCTTTTTCTTTTCTGTTAAAGAAAGAAGAGCAATCTGCTTTGAAAAAGAACAAAGCTTTTTTTTTTACAGATATAGTCTAAGAGATAAAAGTAATGTTTTACTTTGCTCTAGCTTTCAACAAGGCAATTTTTGCAAAGCCTATTGTTCTAAATCGTGCTTCGGGTAATCAATTTCAATTATATTTAAAAACCCGTTGATTGGAGTTCAGTTACCATCTGAGCAAACAACAAAGTGGTTATTTGTGAGCCTGAGAAACACAGAGTAGCTCAAAGTCAATTCAAGGGCTCATTTTGAGTGGAATGCTAATTAGACAAAAAGGTAGAATCATATGAATTGATTTCAATGTTTCTGTGAGTGTCGTGAGGTGGCAAGTCTCATCAGCTGCCAAATTCAGCACCAGCTGAAGTTCCCAAACCATCTAAATAGGCAGCCCTATATATAATGCCTTCCAGTAATCCTACCTACAGGTTATGTGACCACAGACAACAGAAGTTGGGTTATCCCTATCCAAAAAGAGGCGCAACTAATAAAAGCCAAAAGGGTAAGGATTTGCTGAAACAACTATTGAATTAGAATACAAAAAAGGGAGGTGTGAGGAGGTCAGGGAAATAAGTAAATGAAAGATAAGATATGGAAAGACTGATTTGTTTTTAACTGTTTTCTATTTTTCTGTATTTTGTATTTTTTGTTCTTTTTTATTTTTTCTTTTCTTTTTTCTATTTTTGTAATTTCTTTGAAACGTTAATAAATATTATTCAAAAAAAAAAGAAGAAGAAAAAAGAGGCGCAACTGGGCCACCAGCCAAAGCCGATATAAAGCATTCCATGTCACCAAGGCCACTAGAGCTTCAAGATATAGCAAAGGATCCAGGGGTACCCCCAAGCAACATACCTGCTCTTTCAGAGGGAGTATAACTTTTTGTGAACCCTATTTATAATCTGCACAGCCCTAGGCACCATTAGGTACAGCATCTTGCAGTGTCTCCAATCGAGAATCCAGAGCCTGCGCAGAACTTTGGAAGAACGTGTGGACGGTAGGAGAGGGAGGCTGCCAGTCACAATCCCACACACTTGCTGTCTACTCATTGAGATATGTTACATGAGCAGGGCTCATTCTCTGTTAAATCTACCACACAAGGCTTTAATCCTTGTAGAAGGTGTCTCCACCTAATACCTGCTGATTTTCTCGTCCTACAATGGCCCCGCAAAAAACTCCATATATCATCATTCCAGATCTCATGAGTGGTTTTCCAGCAGTTGTGGGGAGAGTCTATTTGCATAAGCTGTTTGAGCATAGCAACAGCATTCCTAGAGAAACTCTCATTTTATGCCTATTCTAGCCCTTATGACTAGAAAATGTTTCATAGGCACTCTGTAAAGAAAAAATGTTATACGGGAATTGGTAGGCATAGATTTCGGAATGGGTTTTAAGCTTGGAGAGCAATCTAGTCCATCTCCTGGGTGTAGTGAATGTACACAAGGGGATGTAGGAGGGAGGGAAGCAATTTAGACACAAAGGGACAATTAATCATTGATTTACGTATAACCTCCTCCTATATTCAAATATGTAAAACGTATTTGCTCATATGCTACCCTGAGAGTATACTGGGAGTCCCAGGGGGAGGGCCGAGTTCCTGCAAGATCTCAACAGAGCTTGATAAGCAACTCTGAGAGCTCAAAAGCTCTTTCTGTGTTGGGAAAACCCTGCACCAAAAGAGCTTTTACGCTCTCAGCCTTCTGCGCAATCCGTTGTGTGATTCCAACCAGCTGGTTGCCAACCATGTAAAGCTGACATCGCGTAATTTAAACATTTTAATTTTAAGTTGTGCGTCGACTGCACTCCTTCCCTGCTGACCAGTCATCTTTGAAGGAAGGACAAGAGCTGCTAGCCAATGGCATAAAAAGTGTAGGAACACACAGACAGAAAACAACCCACCATGATAAATATATGGTGTTAATAATAATGCTGCTACTACTACTACTACTACTACTAATAATAATAATAATAATAATAATACTTATACCCCACCCATCTGATTGGGTTACCCCAACCTCTCTGAATGGCTTCCAATATAATAAAAACACAGCAAAACATCAAACATTAAAACATACAGGTCTGCCTTCTGATGTCTTCAGAAAGCTGTGCAAACAGTCGTTTATCTGTTTGACATCTGATGGGAAGGTGCCACTACAGAGAAGGCCCTCTTCCTGGTTCGCTATAGCTTCACTTCTTGCAGTGAGGGAACCGCCAGATGGCCCTTGGAACTGGCCCTCAGTGTCATGGAGGTGGAGACGTTCCTTCAGTTATACATATGCATAAGGCAAAGAGAATTTAAGTTGGGGTTGGGAAATTAACAATCTGCCAACTTTCTCCATTGCACTCCATACATTTCCTACTTACTTAAAAGGTTGATCCACATGCTGACTTGAGTCCTTTTCTCCATATTCTGGTGAACCATAGGACACCACCAGAGAAAACTGGTTGAAGCCATGCCGAGCTGCCATCAAGCCTCATTAGACTGTCTTAGATACTATGGAACTGGCAGACCACTAAGCTGTACTTGCAACCAATACTGGGTCCATACACTGTGACCCCTTTTCCAAGCATCTTCTCCCTCACAGCAGTATCCAGGAATGAGAATCAAGGGAAATTAAAGGTGGATGGGGCAGGTTTGTAATCCATAACCTATATCCCTTCAACATGTTAATCCTGCCGCTACTGCCACTGCTATCACATCTCTTCTTGCCACAACTTGTCCTAAATCACCAGACCAGATGCCAGAGAACCTCTGATGTGCCAAGTTGCTGGTTTATGTGTGGTGGGACTCCCCAGTCCTTTCCACAGTTTTCTAACACTTACATGTCCTGACAGATATGCACTAAAGTGTGCACACCCTCCGGCTTTTCCTCTGCTATTAGCTGTGAACTAGGTCTCTCCTTCCTACACGGGTGATGGTGGCCGGATAGGGTTGGGAGAGGCAGCTGAATTCTGATGCACTTGGATGAATTACCCAGTGATTCTACCTCTCCCTGCTGCTTGTAACTGGGAATAGAATCTTGTTTTATCGTCGTTTTTTATGTTATAAATAAATCCAGATTAAAGAAAAGAACTGGCTGTGCTTTGCTTTGACAATGCTTTATGTGACATTTAACAATTTATGCAGCTGTTCTATCCCTGCTGCTTAAAGGTTACATTTGCTAGCCTTGTGTTTCCCTGTGACACAAAGAGAATGCACAATTAGAAGTCATATCCCCTAAAAGGCTCCAAAGGATGCTAAATCCACTTTCTCCATTGTGTGCCTCTCACAGCTTATTTTACTTAGCGCCAAGAGATAAAAACGCTTTAGAGTGTCCATCCTGAGTCTGGCTTCATTTGACATCAACACAATAGGCCAAAACATATATATTAGAGTGGGAATTATCCATCTTCTGTATTATCGCCTCAGACAAACCAAGGCTCTATTTACAAGGAGCACTTGTGGTCTTCTAATAGCCTGGCTCCAAAAGAAGAGTGCCGTTATTAAATATTATGTTGTGTATCACTAAAACACGCTCAGCATCAGACAGTGCATTATTTCTCAGACAGATTGGAGGGCTTTCCTTTTGGAATGTGAATCCCTTGGTCCTTTGTTCCAGGGTGAGGTTATGTCGCTCTCAGTGTTTGAAACTCCCATTGTTCTAGGCGCACTTTGTGACAGGGAATTTCATCAGTGCGAGCAGTTTCTGAGCTCTGGGCGCAGTACTACACCTAAGATTTTCAGATTAAAACTGCAGAGTAGAAGGAAAGGAGGACCTTTTTCTGTCTTCCCACTTCCAGCTACTCTCTGAAGACTGGAGATGAGACCCTCTTAAGGATATTAGGGGGGTGGGCAGGGGAAGGACTAGACCATGTGGGAAATTGATTGTGTGGGGTTACCTGCCCCCCCCATTTTTTATTCAGGTTGGCAGCACTGTGCAGAAGACAATTCAGGAGCTTTCTCATAATCTTAGTCAAACCAAATTTAACCTCCATAAATGGAGAGAAAAAGTTATATCCAAGGGCTAACACGAACTATTGTTGTATGTCATATTCCCTAACCAAAATATATTTTTACAATAAACTGTTTGAATAGTTCAAATTTAGCTCTGGTTTAACTATTTTTACGCTGAGGGCACATGATTGAAGTTAGCAGAAGTAGGATTGCAACAGAGCTGGGCAAAGTATTACTGCATTAATAACAGTAGCAAGATGTGAGGAATTAAGGCAAAAGGTAGAAAGGTCTACAGCTCCCTGCAGATGACCTGTTTATTAAGCATTCATCTGAATTTGTTTGCAGAGTTTTCAAAGAAGTTATAAGATGTCCAATATGTTGTGAGCGTTCATTTGTGTCTCAAGCAATTGCTAATCCTCACTTTCCTTATGACACAAAGTCCACTTTTGGGACTTAGGAGTTTGTTGTGCAAGAGCACTGAATCAACTTTAATTACACAACCTGATTTTGCCATTATATGATTGAATCCCACCCAAAAACAGTTGACAGTCTGGAAGTGCCCTAACAAGTATTTTGACGGCGTAAGCCTCCATGCACAAAATGTGAAAAGCTTATGGCACAATAAATCTGTTAATCTTTAAGGTGCAACAAGACCCTTTGTTGCTTTCAAAGCAGACAGACTGTTCTAAGTAATGATTTGCAGTGCAAATGGAAAACTAAAGCAGACAAACAGCTTTACACATTGTGGTTTGGTGAGCCCACAGGCTGCTCTGTACTATTGATTGTCTAAATGTCTGGAAGCTCAAATCATGATCGGAGTTCTAAAGCAAAGTTAATATACAAGCCATGGGTTGGCAATGAGCAGAAACAAGCAATGAAAGAAAGGGACTGTTAACGTCGGTGAGGGCTAATCATCGAGCCTACCTACTGGCAATGAAGGCAGCAAAGAAGGCTGCCTCCATTGCATCCTCATGAGCTTTTCTGGATAGTGTGGAGTCTCTTACAGGCTGGACTGAAGAACAATGCAGAACCAATGGCAGCTCGCTGTGACTAGTTTGCAAAATGTTTTGGGGATAAAATTGCTTGTATCCACAAGGATAGGCAAACTTGGTCCTCCAGATGTTTTGAAACTACAACTCCCATCATCCCTGGCCACTGGTTCTGTTAGCTAGGGATCATGGAAGTTGTAGGCCAAAAACATCTGGAGGGCCCAGTCTGCCTATGCCTGATCTTGACTCTGCTGTTACAAGCAAATGAATCTCAAGGGATATCTAGTCCTGTTGTGTTGGATGAGTTTATGGTCAAGGGGTTTGCATCTGACAGGGCAACCACTTGCACTGTGGACCCTTGCCCCTCTTGGCTGATAAAAACTAGCAGGGATGGGAGAGGTGGCTGGGCCAGGGAGGTGATTAATGGGAGGGGGTGGTCCCTACTTGCTTGAAAAAGGCAGTGGTAAATTCACACCTCAAGAAACCCTCCTGGATTCTGAAAATCTAAGAAACTACTGTCCTGTTGCCGATCTTCCCTTCTTGGGCAAGATTTTTAAGCGGGTGGCCATGGAACCGATCCAAGCGCTCTTGGAGAAAACTGGATTTCTAGATCCATTTCAGTCAGCGTGTAGGCCTGGTTTTGGCAGAGAAACTGCTTTGTCTGCTCTGTTGGAAGATGAACAGATGCTTCCCAGTTGTTGAAAACAGGCCCCCAATGCAAACGCACAACAGCAACTTAAAACATGTTCTATGTGATTACTACTACACACATGGAGAGGCAGTTGTCTAGGGATGCTGGGATGTGATGACTAATTAGTGGGTGGCGCCGCAGTCTAAACCACAGAGACTTGGGCTTGCCGATCAGAAGGTTGGCGGTTCAAATCCCTGCGACGGGGTGAGCTCCCGTAGCACGGTCCCTGCTCCTGCCAACCTAGCAGTTCGAAAGCATGTCAAAGTGCAAGTAGATAAATAGGTACTGCTCTGGCGGGAAGGTAAACGGCGTTTCCGTGCACTGCTCTGGTTCGCCAGAAGCGGCTTAGTCATGCTGGCCACATGACCCGGAAGCTGTACGCCAGCTCCCTCAGCCAATAAAGTGAGATGAGTGCTGCAACCCCAGAGTTGGCCACAACTGGACCTAATGGTCAGGGGTCCCTTTACCTTTACTAAAAGCATGGCATGCTAATGCTGGACTGACTGCATGATGAGAGGAAAAGGCAGCAGATTCTTTTATGTAGCCAGAGCTGCCAAATATTAACTTCACAATTAGCTACTATATGTATACTTTGTATACCTTTTAGACACAATCTTTGATTTATATAAAGAGTTTCTATACAGTTTTGACCAAAGTGTACTGGAAACTTACAGATCATACAACACAAAATAAGAGATGTAGCAACAAAAGAAGAGAAAGAAGCAGCAGTTAAGACATCAGAGGCAGAATTGGAAGGCTTGCTAAAATATTGTCATCTTCGACACCTGTTGAAAGGCAAGCTGTCAAGGCCCAAACACACACCTCCCTAGGCAAGCTGCTCTACAATCTGGGTGCCACTGCTGAGAAAATGCTGCAGTGACTTTGCAATCACCAACCGTCATTTATTTTGGGCAAAACTGCAGCATTTACGCAGATTGCCTATTTTAAAAAATCCTGCTTGGGGAAACTAGACACAGGGGAAATGTCAGTGGCCCAAATCTTTCTCCACTTAGCCCAAACCTTTAATGCAAAAGGATTTATCCCAAAGTTGGATGTTATGCTTTATCCAACTGCTGTCTTTCAACATAAGCCCTCTGTGTATCTCTCTTCAGTAAATAATCACACGTTGCTGCAAAGCTTTCAATTGAAAGGCGGCTATTTCTCAAATGAAGAATGTTGTAGTACAACAAGAAGTCTGGTACCCTCTTAAGATTTCTCATCTAAGTGTAGATGAAGCAACACCTTTCTTCATCTTTACCAGTTTTACAAATTCTGGGACAATACTGTCACTACTGGTATTGTCTGGGGATGTTGTTGTTGTTTAGTTGTTTAGTCGTGTCCGACTCTTCGTGACCCCATGGACCAGAGCACGCCAGGACCACTGCCTCCCGCAGTTTGGTCAAACTCATGCTGGTAGTTTCAAGAACACTGTCCAACCATCTCGTCCTCTGTCGTCCCCTTCTCCTTGTCGTCCCAACATCAGGGTCTTTTCCAGGGAGTCTTCTCTTCTCATGAGGTGGCCAAAGTATTGGAGCCTCAGCTTCACGATCTGTCCTTCCAGTGAGCACTCAGGGCTGATTTCCTTCAGAATTGATAGGTTTGATCTTCTTGCAATACATAGGCCTCTCAAGAGTCTCCTCCAGAACCATAATTCAAAAGCATCAATTCTTCTGCGATCAGCCTTCTTTATGGTCCAGCTCTCACTTCCATACATCACTACTGGAAAAACCATAGCTTTAACTATACGGACCTTTGTTGGCAAAGTGATGTCTCTGCTTTTTAAGATGCTGTCTAGGTTTGATAATTTTGACTTGTTTGCATTTGAGTTACAGATGGTCAATTCAGAATTGTTGGTTTTTTTAATCCCTTATTATCTTTTTTGAAAGCACTCATTAATTGCATTTGATTCTTTCAGATAAAATACAGTTGTTCTTACAAGAAAGGGCACCAGCCTCAGAAGTGGCATGAAAGCTACACACAGTTCATTCCTTCAGCTTTTATGTCCAATTAAATCTGGGACAAAAGGAATGTATGGACAGTTGAGCAATGTCAGAGAAATAAGCTTGCAAGAAGATCTGCGTGAGAGATGGGTATGGCAGTGATTGATCCTATGACAAGAACCGAAGATAGATGAGCTTGGTGCATCTGTCTCATTTTATTTCTATTGGTTTAGCTTTATTTATAACTATTTTTAACCAATCATAAATCTGGTCCTCAACTAGGATGACAGTGTCCTTTTCAGCCTAATTGCCCAGACACAGAAAGATGAAGTGGAAAAATCCTGTTTTGTATAAATAGAAACACTGAACTAAACGTGAACACATGGGATCTCAGTTCCTATGCAAATCAGGCATAATAAGGCAGATATTAGTATTCTAATGAGTTCTGGTGCCTGTACAAGGTGCAATAGGTGACTGTGAATGAAGAAATATAATTGAAAATATTCCTGTTTGGGGAGAATATTTACATATGCACTGACTAATTAATAGATTGATTTTCATAATTAAGCTGGCTTATTTTCTTTATAATTTGCCTACAAGTTAATATACAGTTCTCTTACTTTCTGTATAAAGCCTGTTCCAAATAAATAACTCTTGACCCATAGCTCAAATTCCTTTTTCTCAAATTTACTAGCTCTGGCTGAAATACATTATTTTGGGTTGTTAATGTCTTTGGTGGAAAATACTTAAACTAGCAGACAATTCAATGCCAGCTTTACCTAAGAGTTTCAGAAGTCAAAGCTCTCGTTATTTTATTGTCTCAACATCAGCTCTGCTATGTGGCAAATATAAATTAGTGGCAGATTAAAATCCATCTGTCCCTGTATTCTCTGCAGGCTTCAAGTTTATAATAATCCACAGCTCAGTGAGGCTGGGGAGTCAGTTAAGAGGAAAGGATAAAATGCTTTACTGTCCAACTGCATGAATATTTAATCTAGAAACGCACTGTCCTCAACATAAGAATAAAACATATTCACTCATTTACGTATGTCTGAATCCACCACACTGATGTAAATCATTGCAGTCCTTGAAAGAAGTGAATAGTCCAACAATAAACATACGAGGGGCGTTCATTAAAGATTTCCCCTCACGTACTTGCTGTGGACTGAGTCACACGAAACTAGGAACAGTTTCTCTACATAGCTACCAGCAAGAGCCAAACACTTCTCCCATCGCTTTATGCAGCTATGGAGACCTCATCTGTGGAAGTCGGCAGGTTGTGCCAGAAGCCACGACTTGACGTCAGAAATCAGCATTTCATCGTCTGGAAAAAGCTTGCCCGTCAAAAATAACTTCAAGATTGGAAAGAAGTGGAAGTCAGATGGTGTGAGGTCAGGAGAATAAGGAGGGTGAGGGAGGATTTCATAGTCACAGGACCATGCTTCCGTCTGAGCAACATGAGAGTTGTAAACCGGTGAGTTATCCTGCAGGAGGCGGACACCTTTGGTCAGCATACCATGCATCTCAATTTTGATGGCCTTCTGCAATTTCTGCAGCAGTGAAGCATAGTATGTCCTGGTAATTGTGGTACCCTTTGCCAGGAAATCCATCATCACTACTCCACACTGGTCCCAAAAGACCATGAGCATGACCTTGCCCACTGACAGTTGGACACGTACCTACTTTGGAGATGGTGAGGCAAGACTGCTTCCATTGTTTGGACTGGGATTTGGTCTCTGAGTCATAATGATGGGCCCATGTTTTGTCCTGAGTAATTAGTCTGGCGAAGAAGTCATCATGGTTTTTGTGACACATGGCCAAAAGAGCCCGTGAGCATGTGACTCATTCCTGCTTCTGGAAAGGCATCAGCAGATGGGGAACCCATGGTGTAGACACATTTCCCATGTGCAAATGGTCACGGATGATTTTTTTCTACAGAGTCCACACTGATCTTGACATCTGCAGCTAATTGGCAAATGGTTATGTGGCGATCCTCCAAAATGGCAGCCTACATTTGCCAGATGGTGTCTTCATCAATGGCAGACTGTGGTCGCCCAGGAATGGGAGCTATTCCACCAAAGTCTGACCACACTTGAACTGATGATGCCAGTGCTTGACTACATCATACTATGGGGCATCCTCCTCATAAGTCCCTTTCATCTCATAGAACGTCTCCCGTGGTGTGCGCCCTTTCAAGCACAGGAACCTGATAACCACTCTGAATTCAACTGGTTCCATTATCAGAGGTTACTCCACATTAGCACCCATAACAGAGAAACCGCTAGGAGTTCAGAGCTACAAATTAACACGTTACCTATGGAGACATGTATCATTATACATGTGCAATTTTATCCTCCTACGATAACCGGAGGTGACTCAGGGGAAATCTTTAATGAACGACCCTCATAATTATGCTGTCCTAACATCCACTAAGACTTCATAGAAATTATATTTCCATGTATTATTATTATTATTAGTAGCAGTAGTAGTAGTAGTAGTAGCAGTAGTATTTACTGGCACTTCACAATAAGGTCCAAGAGAAGGCTGCAACAATATTAAACTACAATTTTGAAATCAGTTTAAACAATTTACATAGGGTGGGTCCTAAAATATATAAATCTCAGGTGTCAAAAGCCAAGATAAATGGGTGCATCTTCAGCATATGAAGGAAGCTATGCAACGAAGGTGAGAGGCACACCTCCGTGGAGGAGGAATTTTGTGGTTTGGCCTGTTACACAGAATGCCTGCTCCTGGGTGGCACTCTTAACAACCTGTAGGAAAAGAGGTGGCCTTTCAGATATTGTACTATACATCTATTGCAAACTTAAGAAATTTCTTGTTAAGCAACACACCATGACACACGATACCTATAAATCTCTTTTAGCCAAGCCATGTTCCTTCTTATTCAGAACAGTTCCATATGGAGACTTTTTGGGTATTAGGCATGTTCTTTGTGTATAAATGGGACGCGGGTGGCGCTGTGGGTTAAACCACAGAGCGTAGGACTTGCCAATCAGAAGGTCGGCGGTTCGAATCCCTGCGACAGGGTGAGCTCCCGTTGCTCAGTCCCTGCTCCTGCCAACCTAGCAGTTTGAAAGCACATCAAAGTGCAAGTAGATAAATAGGTACCGCTCTGGCAGGAAGGTAAACAGCATTTCCATGCGCTGCTCTGGTTCGCCAGAAACGACTTAGTCATGCTGGCCACATGACCCGGAAGCTGCACACCGGCTCCCTCGGCCAATAAAGTGAGATGAGCGCCACATCCCCAGAGTCGGTCACGACTGGACCTAATGGTCAGGGGTCCCTTTACCTTTACCTTTTGTGTATAAACACACACACTAAATCCAGAGGCAACACATGCTCACCAGCTGCCTACTCAGGATTTCTACACAAGATATTCTGACCATAAAGTGTATTTTGGAAACAATTGCAAAGAAGGTACTGTCAACATGTGGGAGAAAGCAAGGTGGATGGGGGTGGGGAACTGATGTGAGACATTTATACCTTTCTTGAGGAATACTACTACTGTGACTCAGGCTATGTGATAAAGCTTACAGCGAAAGCAGAGAAGCTGTCTGCATACAGACTCACTTGTAGAGTGACTATATCTGGAAATCCAGGTGAATTTCTCCATAATGGTTGAATATGAACTTTTGCATCTTCCCTTGTGGCAAAATGAGCAACCTCCCAATGCAGAAACAGATTTTGCACTCTACTGCAGGCAGATAGGGGAAAGTTGTCTTCCTTTTCAGATTTAATTTTTTTTTATGACAGATGTTGAAAACTTAGAGAAAATAAGCATTATTAACAACAATAAAATACCATATGGACACCTGCCTGAGACAGAACAATAAAATAAGGTATATACCTAAGCAATGACCCTCATTATTTTAAAAATATACGGAAGAACTAAATACAAAATCTGTAAACTATGGGGTCAGTTATTAAACAAGAGCATGCCGAGTTGTGGCCTAGGCTGGCCTTCTGATCAAGGATGGCTCTTTAAGTCAGCAAAAGATTCTATGAACAGAAGGGAGAGGGAGATGAATTTTGCTTATTCCTTTCCCCTCTACAAATACCCAATCTGCTCCAAAGTGTAGTGGAACCCTCCAAAGCACCATGGGAGGTAGGGTAGAGGCTTCAGGAAAAAGAAATTTCTACAGTTGCCTGCCTCTCATCCATGGAAGTCTTCATTCTATGAATGGATTGGGAACAACTCATAGAATTCCGTTAAAATGTGTTTTTTTAAAAAAATTCAGTTGGGAGATCTATAATGCTCAAAGCATACGTAGGGATCAAAACACTTGCTTCTCTCTGTCCCATGTTATCTTGCCTCTAAAGCAACTTCATTAAGCATTAGCATGCTACAAATCATCAATCTAATAACAAATGTCTCCTTGAAGAAGAGAACTTTCTGAGTTAGACTCAGATTATCACATTATGACTGAAATGTAATATCTTGATCTCAGAACATCTAAATGGAGAGATTTAACGACAGCCTGACCTTTAAAATCCCTCTTAGGTTCCTGCAGTTAGAATTGCTGTTTACATTGCATGGTATTACAACATAAAACAAAATGAAAAGAATGAATCATTCAGTGAAAAATATATCAACAAGATGTACAACAGCATTGCCACAGCAAACAGTGAGCCACATCATAGGCTCAAAAGCTTGGGGCCTAATAAGATTTCTCCAAAAAGGACATGTCCTTGTGGAGGAGAACTCTGCAGGCTAAATAACTAATGAGTTTAAAATAAAGGGGCAGATTTTGTTAAAATGAGCTTTTCAAACTTGTACAATTTTATACAGGGAAACAGCTTGGTAGAGGTACTGCATTCCTTCTACTTCATGAAAATAAATTTAATAGAATCATAGAATCTCAAGAGTTGGAAGGGGCCCAAGGGTCATCTAGTCCAACCCCCTACAATGCAGGAATCTCAGCTAAAGCATCCATAGTGGATGACCATCCAACCTCTGCTTAAAAACCTCCAAGGAAGGAGAGTCCATCACCTCTCATGGAAATCTGTTACACAGCCAAATAGCTCTTACTGTTAGAAAGGTTTTCCCCAAATGTTTAGTGGAACTCTCCTTTCTTGTAACTTGAAGCCATTTGCTTTGAGTCCTACCCTCCAAAGCAGGACAAAACAAGCCTGCTCCCTCCTCCGTGTGACAGTCCTTAAGATATTTGAAGATGGCCAGTGAGGAATCTGTTTGACCTTATGCTCTTGGCTGAGTTTGACATCCAACAAATATCCGGGTAATTGAAGTCCCCCATTACTACTATCTCTCTTCCTTTTGCATGCTTGGCCATCTGTTCCAGGAAGGCATCATCTATGTCCTCCGTTTGGCTTGGGGATCTATAGTAAACTCCCACAATGAGGTCACTGTTATTCTTCTCTCCCTTAATTTTGACCCAAATGCTCTAACTTTGGCTTTGAGGTTCTAAATCTTGGATCTCTTCACAGGTATACACATCCCTGACATATAACGCCACTCCTCCTCCTTTCTTGTCTGGTCTGTTTCTCTGAAATAGATTGTATCCCTCCATTATTACATTCCAATCGTGGGACTTATCCCACCAGGTTTCAGTGATGCCTATTATGTCATAGTTACTTGGAATCCAAACAGCTTTCACTCAAACACACACTTGGCATGTGTCCAAACTGATATGCTGCTGCAGTTACTGTCTTTTATCTTTGAAATTGCAAACATCTTCAAAAATGCAAGGTAGTTGTTACAAGGGAAAGGGGAAATTTCACAGGACTAAGAGCTGGGGGGAAATCACTTTAGCATGTGTTTTTTAGCTTACACTGCCTAAAAAGAACTGGTGCATTTCAATTAGGATCCTTGTAGCTTTAATAATCTTCAAGAATTTGCTCCTAAAATTTGTCCACTTCAACATATAAGAGGAAATGGAGAGACAGGGCGTAGCTGTGCTAAGATCTGCTGAAAAATACAGCAATGGAGAAACTGACAGGTGCATTCATGTGACTTGACCTTCCAAAGTTAATGAGATTCCTTCATTAAGTGCTGGTTGTGCAACTTAATGCTACCAAGGGATTTTTTTACGCGAAACACAGTGTTTCTTGCTCATAACTGAAATAAAGTATGCTGCCTGTCCTTTTAATAGAGCTCTTCTCCCCACTTTGTATTTTATATAAGCCTTGGATACAATGGTTTCTCAATGATGCCACCCTGACAACCTAAGGTGGGCCTCTAATCAGGGCCTCCATCAACCCACCTCCAGCACAACCAACACTCCCAGAACACCTATGTCAAGAATGCCCTCTAGGCTACAGTTCTAGCCTGAAGAGAGCTGAACTGTTTCTCTACCACTGCCTTTACATCAGGACGCATTGTACCCTATAAATCCCTTTTAACCAAGCCAGTTTCTCTCTCTGAGCCTTCTGTAATGGTAAAGTCTAAAGTTTAGAAAGATCGGCAGCCGATAAGAGTATGAAGCTGTTTCAATGTCCTCATGCGACTCGAGGCTCACCTATCCGAAAGAAGTTCCTTCAAAACTGCATAGGTACTTAAATAATCTAAGCATACATGATGGGCTCAGTGATGTCCACTGCTGTCAGTCCAGTTGTAGAACTGACTTTCACTTGTGTAACTGGACCCTCCAGAGCAGATATGGGGAGGGTTCCATGGCGAGGAGAAGAAGGGAACGTCCCATTGCGCCCAACTGGTAAGATGTTGGATATCTTGGCGCCATTTCTGTAGGTAAGATCTATACAGTTCCACCTCACCCATGTTCGTATCATTTAAAACATTCTCCCAGTCACCTGATTGTCACTTCTAGATAAGTGGTAGGGGAATGGCAACTCAACACTACAGAGGTGCCAGAACGCAACAGAGGTGCCGATGACTTCCAGTTGGAAAAAAGCCCTTGGTACTGGTCTTGCTGCACTACTACAATTTCTCCTCGTGATTTCCAATGATTTTTGTTATTACTTTTCTCTGCGCTTCACAACCTTAAAAAGTGATGCTGGATTACGTGATAGCAACTTATTTAGTTAGTGTTTTCTTGTCACGAATGTTATTTCCATAAGAACAATTTATTTGGTTTGATGCGGGAAATTACTATTTTCTTGTCATGAATGCTCTTTGAAAGCAATCTGGAAGAAATAATGCATGAAAGTCCAAGTGTTGTTTTGTTTTTATTCTGAAAATTTTTCCCCATATGTAGAACGATGCATTGTAAAAACTTTCCAGATGTTACCAAAAATAGTAATCAGTGCTTCTTCAAGGTCAAATTCACACTTGGCACGAACAGAGGTTCTCAAGATTTCCATGTAGCAGAACTTAATCTCTAAAACCTTCCTGTATGGAAAATTGTACTCTGCATAATTTTAAGGACCAATAACTTCAGTTTCTCAGGAGTTCAGAAAAACTGACTTTTCTTTTTACACAACTGAACAGCTGTCCTGTTTCCCCAGGTGCAGATGACCCACTGCCCAGCTGTTCTCTAAGTCTGGGACCTGGTAGGGCCTACAAATATTTTTTTTAGCCATTTCCTTCCACAACCTACAAGTTGAACAATATTTATAAGAACTTATCTGACATTTGTTATGTTATAATTTGGGGTTAAACATTAGATTCGCTATTAATTTTTGCCCTGTGATGCCTTCAGAGAGCATTTATGAAAAATGAAACTGCAGCTCGCAAATGAAAATTAGTTTAGTTTACATACAAGGCTTTCCCACTCATTAACCATAATAAGTCATAATGAACAGAAGCGGAAAGATTTTTATAACATATTAAAATTGCAGAATGGGACTGCAAGGATTCCAGTAGTTTTCCGTTCCTCTTTCTACACAATCTTTATGCAAAATTTGTTACTTTCAATTGAAACTTAAGCAAGCTCAGTGGGCAAGGAATGCTGGCTGACCAGCTGAGGGGGAAAACTGGGTACAAGAGGGAATGAAATGGAGTATCCTGAACATGAGAATTCAACATTGCAACATTTGGTTGTTGCACCCAACTGAAAATGCAGGCTATTACTGTTTCCTACATCATCAAGGTCATCAATATTATAATCCCTTCTGCTCTTGTGACTATAAGTAGAGACTCCTCACGCTAGCATTCATCATGCACTAACAGGCAGAGTTATCAAGAAATGTAGTCCACTTTTGCAGTTTGCACCCAAATACACAACTCACCTAATTACTATGCCTGTTATCTGTGTAATGGGAAATACTATATAAAGTAGGAAACTGTTTGGGCTCATTTTCTATATAAGAAAATCAGAAAAGTTAAGACAGCTGACTGACTTTGTTGTAATTAATATTCTTAAAATGGTTTTAGGACAGGCAAAGTGTTGATTATTTAAGACACAATTATTCACAGACTTACGAGGTCTGCTGAAAAAGCAGCAATGGCCTGGCGCAGAAAAAAAAGCCCCCAGTCTCTCCTCATGTGAAACATGCCGCCCTGCAAACCATAAGTACATGACTGATCATTTGTGTTGTTTTTTCGAACAGTACCTGCTAAGGAGAAAATGGTGATCTGTTAACCACCAGGGGTCCATGAGGTTCACTCAGGTGTTCCCCAGCATCTCTCTGAGGATGGGAGATGATGATAATGATGGTGATGGATGGCACATCCATCACACTGAATATTCAAATTGGTTTTTAATTGTATTTTTATTGCTTCTTTGATTGTATCTTACCATATTAGAATTTGAATTCTATGAAATTACAATTGCTACAGAAGACAGAAAAATCAGCCAAGATGCTCAGCAATTTTCAAGGGGGTCTATGGGGGGTTGGGAACCACTGAATTATGCCCTTCCCCTAGGTATGAAGTCTATATCTGAGTGGGGAAGACACAGGTGCCAACCAGTTAGTCTGTTTAGGCAGCCTACAATCCAATAGTCTGCTGTGAGACCATGGGGCTTAGTTTGCTGTAGACACCAATTTAGAAGCAGCATATCCAAGTGAATCTAAGCAAGAAGTCAGTGTTACTTGGGTGTTCCAGAACTCAAGAAGCCAATCTACTTAAATGTCCCCAAACCCAACAATTTTTGGAAAGTCCCCTGGAGTTTGCTATCGGAGACCAAATAAGAGACTAATCTTTCCCCCATATTTTAATCATGGCTAACGTCCTGTATTAGGGACGCGGGTGGCGCTGTGGGTAAAACCTCAGTGCCTAGGACTTGCTGATCACAAGGTCGGTGGTTCGAATCCCCGCAGCGGGGTGAGCTCCCGTCGTTCGGTCCCAGCTCCTGGCCACCTAGCAGTTCAAAAGCACCCCTAAGTGCAAGTAGATAAATAGGTACCGCTTTCTAGCGGGAAGGTAAACGGCGTTTCCGTGTGCTGCGCTGGTGCTGGCTCGCCAGATGCCGCTTAGTCATGCTGGCCACGTGACCCGGAAGTGTCTCCGGACAGTGCCGGCTCCCGGCCTCTTGAGCGAGATGAGCGCGCAACCCTAGAGTCGGACACGACTGGCCCGTACGGGCAGGGGTACCTTTACCTTTAAGGTCCTGTGTTATCCTTTTAATCAAGGTTTGGAAAAGTGGTTTGAAATTTGATTATTGCTAACCATGGAGACATAAGCTTTAACCATTGTTAAGATCATAAGCTGGATGGGGCTGGTGATGGCAATAGGAAACACATCTCTGTTCACTTAAAATGGCATTGTGATGTCTTACTGCTGTCAAAGCATCTTGAAAATCAACAAGAAGTCAACAAGCAAACAAGAGGCACTACTGTTCTCCAAATTTCATACCGGTGGTTGCTCTTGTCAGAATACAAAATGCATGCTACTGTCAACCAGTCAGACTTAGCTTTAAAAGAATAAATGGACTTAATTACATGTGAATGCAAATCATTTATTTAAATGTTTCTAATCCATGTTTTCTTTCATTCACATTGCACCTGAAGCTGATTCTAATAAAACAGAAATAAAAAATACAAATCACAATAAAGCTGTAACAACTCTGCATTGTAAACAATCAGATTTTTTAAATAAAATAGATAATTTAAAACAACACAGCCCCATAAAAGTCCGACTGCAAAAAAAAAAAGCTTTCTGAAAGAATAAGGAGAAACCAGCAGTGAGGGAGCCCAACAGCTCACCAGTGGGAGAGCTTTCCACAGTGCAGATACCGTGACAAGGAGAGTCTGTCCATGTACCCTCATGAACCTCCACACCTTTATAGAAGGAGAATACACAGGGGAAGAGAAGCTCCGTAAATGATTTCTCTAGACCATATAGCCCAGGAGGGAAATGAGCTGGAATTTTCTGTATTAGCGGAGGCTTCAATCCCATATTCAGAGGCAGCACAATACGGAGCAAATTGCAGTACTTCACAAAGATGACTGCCGCATTAGTGGCTGAGAGCTGAACTCTATCTCAGAGAAGCAGCTGCAGCTGGCTGACCAGCCTAAGCTGATAAAAAGGCACTTAAAAACAGTCCTGCCACACTGGAATCAAAAGAACAAGTTGTTTGCAACCCTCAGGCTGTAAACATTGTGAGTGTAACCCCTTTCAATCCACCGAACCACTCTACTGTCCCACCATCTCTAACCTGAACTACCATCAACACTTCCATCTTGTCTGGATTAAACGTCAGTTTAATTCGGTTTTAAAAGTACTGGCAATACTGCATGTGTTCTGACTCATCAGAAAGTTTGTTTTCAGAAAGTGACTTGCTGCACTAAGCCTGCAAATATCTTGCAGCACAACCGGGTTCAGGAGGAGCCTCTGACCTGGAGCTGTGGGTGGTATCACGTAGGGGACCTGGAGCGGTTTTGAAGCTCCAAGTGATGACCCCTTCCCCCTTAAAGGAGTAAACACAATTCCTATTTGCCTACAAATTTTCATTCCAACCTGCGTGTGTCGCAGGCAGCCCTGTTTCCATTCTGCTGCACAACACCTTTTGACAAAAACTACAGTACATTGTTCAGTTTGCTGTCTGCCGTGACAGAATTAATTACATTATTATCACGTGGTTACACACCATTCATTGACACTTTTAACAGGTGGAAATCAGCACTCTCAGAGCTGCATCATAAGAAACGGTATGTCCATTTTCAAATCCATCTGTTCCCCAACACTAAATTTTGCAAACATTGTGTACAACATGCCACCTCTCAAGGGCGTAACTGTTTCATATTTTAGACTGCTGTTCAGCAGGAATCTAACAAAAAGTGTGGAACTGCTAGCATAGATTTGAGAGGAAGTCTCTAGGAAAGAGACTGACACCAGAGAAGAGCTCAAAGAAAAGATGGAGGCTACCACATCCAAAGTATATGTTTCCAAATGTTTGTTCATATTATGTAAACAACATAGGAGATTGACTAATTCCAAAAAAGAATCGGCAGAAGCACATTTTCTGCCACTCTGATTTAAAACTAATTATAGTTTCTAAAGGAGACATGCTGTGGTTCAATCCCTGCAACATTAATTACATATAAACTTTCTCTTTGCCCCCCCTACCCACCACTGTTTTCATTTTATGTTGATTTTTAATGAATTCTAAGTGATACTTATTTAAGTAATATGAACAATTGTCTTTGAGTTGTGTTTTATCAGAAAAATAGTTCATCTTCAGAAAACACATCAGGTCTCAAGCTCTTTTGTCAAAAGAAGGAACAGTTACTACCTTTCTGAATGTATACAGAATTTTGTAAATAATTTAAAAGAGAATCATCATTTCAGAGGACCAACAGAATCATCCAAACTCTCCTTAAACCAGGCTATGGTGGGGCTGGATTAGGCAGGTGTCCCTCTGCCCAGCTCTTTCAGCTCAGCTGGTCTCCCACTGGTGGGAGTGAGTAGAAAGTTCTGAAATGGGGTGTTGTGATGGCAAGGAAGAGTTGAACCAGCCTGGGATCCACTGGATTCTGAGCTAGTACCAAAACACAGAACATCAGGGCCAATTGTCTTGCCCACCACCCATATTCTGCTGCTGCCTCCATGCAGCAGACCTGTGCTGGACAGAGAGGGAAGAAGGTGGTTGGGTGAAAGATTTAGGGAAGTGGTTCCTAATTAGCAAATTACTGGGGACCCCCTATTGTGGAAAAGAACAACTGGGAAACTATGCTAAACCATTTTCTAACTTTGAGACAGCAACGTATTCTTTTCTTGAAAAGTAACATTCACAGACAGTTCTCCCACATCAGTGCACTTAAAGAGTCTCAACAGCCCCTGGAATCCAGTTCCTAGTAGCTTAGATTCCTGCCAGCAACTCTCATTTTAGCGCTGATGATTAAGTTGAACCACCACAAAACTCAGTAATTAACTACCTAAGGGTTTTATTAGCTTCATCTTTTTCAGAGTCCATAAGGCAGTTGTTTACCTTCTTATGACTAATATAAGTAAGCTTATGTGACCCTACCAAAGCAACAACTAGACATGACTTAAAAACCTACATTTGGAACACTTTTGGATACTTACTGGCTGCAAGCCAACTGAAGCCTGCTTTGGACAAATTCCAATCACAGGGAAATGAGACCCAAGCTATAACCTTGAAAACTAAATAACCTGAGACCTGGCAATCCTTTTCAAATAGGCAAATCACTGCATCCACAGCTTCTGTTTATACAATTTCTGATGTAGCTCCCACTGAGAAGCCCAATTTTGAGTATATTTCTAGAACGCAGACACAAATGCTTTTCATTAGCATTTGAAAGGGATGACTTTCCTAAGCTTTATGATTAATGAAAGTTAGGTGGACATCCACAAGCTCTGATTTGCTTCAACCTATTTTTAAATCAGCATGACACATACCATATGGCCTTATATAATCTCTATCAAGGCTGTCACCTTCTTGAATCAGTACTTTTGTTGCAGTTATAAAGCAGATTCCACATAAGAAATTGAGAGCTCAGAATAATAATTTTCAAAAAGTTACACACATTCTGAAAAGATATTCTTGGATTTGAGCCCTCGTCTTTCATTTATCCACATACTGAAAACTCAAGTTAATCCAACCTGACTTTTTTCTTTTCGATTAATCCAAGGGACAAAATAATGAGGATTTCATTTACTGCTCTCAAATTCCACTGGAGGACTAAGATTACACATAAAGCAATGAAAACAAATATATTTGTATGTTCAGTAAAAATCAGATTATAGCCCGGACACTTAATATGTGCTGCTAACTAATCTAATGAAATGAAACAGACCAAGAGTCTGTTTTTTAAAGAAAAAATATGCTGGCTGATCTCTGGTTCTACCCCTGCAGATCCACAGAACAGATGACAGCAATTTTTGAGCACATATTTACTGGCAATTTGAAGGAACTATTTTACGCTACTATGTGGGGAAATGCTGTAGAATACTTGAACTTATTGAGAAGACTGTAGAAAATGAGGACAATTAAAACATTAATCTCAAATCTAAAAGATAAGTCAGCAAACCAATACTCAGTTGGTATCACAGAATTGTAGAGTTAGAAGGGACCCCAAAAGTCATCTAGTCTAACCACTTGCAATGCAGGATTGCTGGGATAGCTCAGTTGGCTCAGCATGAAACTCTCCCGGTATGCCCCACGGAGGACCTTAAGGTCCCTAAACAGCAACACCCTAGAGGTCCCGGGCCCTAAGGAAGTCAGATTAGCCTCAACCAGAGCCCTGGCTCCGGCCTGGTGGAACGCTCTGTCTCATGAGACCAGGGCCCTGCAGGATCTGATTTCTTTCCGCAGGGCCTGTAAGACAGAGTTGTTCCCCTGGCCTTTCGCTTAGAGTCAGTTTGATTCCCTCCCCCTCTTTCTTTTTCCTTTCTCCTCCTGTGAAGAGGCTGCATCCTAATGTTTTAATGTTGCATTTTAATCTTGTTTTTAAATTGTATTTTAATCAACTTGTTTTTATTATTGGTTGTTAGCCGCCCTGAGCCCGGTCTTGGCTAGGGAGGGCGGGGTATAAATAAAATTTATTATTTTATTATTATTATTAATCTTAGGGTTGTGTGTTCGGGCCCCATGTTGGGCAAAAGATACCTGAATTGCAGAGGTTTGGACTAGATAAGCCTCAGGATCTCATCCAACTTTACAATTCTGTGCTTTTATGAATGCAGGAATCTCAACTAAAGCATCATGAGAAGAGGCTATGGTAAAGAAAGCAAGTGATTCAAACAAATAACCACCAGTCTTGCAAGGACCATAGAGAATTTACTTGATAACATAGGCTGCTGGAAATATATCAGGGCTTTAATAAACCCAAGAACTACAGTGGGTGGAAATCTATTACCTTCAATTGACTTGTGAAAAATGATAACCGCAGCCAACTAAATTCTTAGGCCACAAAAATCAAATTCATTGCAGAAGGTAATCAAAATATGTGTTTATGTGGGATGGTGTTGGGGGAGGAGAAGGAAAGAAAATAATAATGAATGCTGGATATCTAGCTCTGCTGGACAAAAAAAGAGGAAACATTACAGTATTTCACTTTAAAACATTTAATAATGATACCATAAGTCTCCAGTGCCCTGTGTTATCAAATAAAATATTGCTATCCTTGGAGTTTTTTTGTTCCATATAGAACACTGTATTAACCTTTGACATTTTGTCAGCATCCCAGATGGGACAGTTAATGGGATATTTATAGGTATAAATAATAATTCAGGTGGAACATTCATTCTCCCATACCATCACATATGAAGCAGGTACCGAGAATCTAATTCCTTCTCTGCCTCTCTATAGTTTTGGATGGTTAATCTTTATTATTTCATCTACATCATTTGTGAGCCATATCCTAAATTATTTCATTTTTTTGTTCATTTCTCAAAAGTATGTTTGCTATTTGTACCAGAATCTTTTTAGCCTCACCTGTGACGTGAATGGTAAACTGCTCTGATTTACCACAATTTCTTTCGTAGCCTGATGCTTCACTACAACATCTTTATGACTTCTTCATATTTTTTAGAGAGTGAGATTACCAGTATTATATTATTTGTTAAGTAAAGATCCATATTGCACCCCATGACTATCTGTTCTTTCCCTTAATGCTAAAGCTAGTGGCTTGATGGCAGCAGTGAAAAGTACAACATTTCAATGGAACTGGGTGGAAGCAACATATGGGGTAAGATTTAATTCTAGAACAGATTCTCTGTTCTGATCATGCACGAATACAGTCATACCTCGGGTTGAAGTAGCTTGGATTGAGCATTTTCAGGTTGCGCTCCGTGGCGACCTGTTACTTCCGGGTTTTGCCACTTGCGCATGTGCTCAAAATGACGTCACGCGCATGCGCAGAAGAGGCAGACACGGGTTGCGTTCACTTCAGGATGCGAACGGGGCTCCGGAACGGATCCCATCCGCATCCAGAGGTACCACTGTAAAGAGGCTATCTTATAAGAACTAGGAGGCAAAAAGACTGGATCGCTAAGATTAACAATAATTAAAATATATAAACAGATAAAAGGCCAAAAGTTGCAATTTTGTGACCCTATGCAGAATGAAGAATAGCCCTAATGCAGTAGTTCTGAAACATAATTCACAATAAACAAGGACTAAAATTTTACATCTACAATAGGTAGGCATGAAAATCCTGTCGATTTCCTGGGAGATTCTGCAACAGTTCAGTACATAACCTAGAAAGCTAGAAGAGCTAACTAGAAGCAGTGAACACCAGTGTGCTATAGTACTTTGAGTCTTGTACTAGAAGAGGTGAAACCTCAGCTCAAATCTCCACTCAGCCATGAAGCTTTCTGACAATCCTTTGGCCAGTCGCCATCTCTTAGTCCAACATATCTGACAGTTACAGTGAGGATGAAGGGGGTAGGGGAGAACCATATATACCACCAGAAGCTCCTTGGAGCAATACCAAAATATATATTTCTTTAAAATGCCTAAATACCATTCGCCTAATCTATCTAAATAAATCTTCATTAAGAGACAGCTTTCAGCTTTGCTAAAAATCTGTGCTTTTTCATGGCTATTTTTGCTAGCATTGGGCAGCTTGCAGGACTTTTCAGCATGAAACATACACCCGCCTACGAAGTATAAGGATCACTCAAGCCCTGCATGGAAACTGGCTGTGGATAAATATTTCCTGAAGCAGGTTTTGGGCTATTTGAACAGTGTGGAACACTACCAAAAAGCAATTTTCATTGCCGATTCATTATTCCCAGTAGTTGGCTTTTTTTGCCTCTCTGTTCCAATCAGCAGTGTCACAGGGCAATTGTCTCCTTTATCCTAGAACTCCCAAAGGAAAGAAACTGGTACACAGCTAGATGAACTGGCAAAAGAGGTTGTGGCCTGCAGAGCAGACGGCACGATCCATATGCTCTGGCAAGCTGACATTGACAGAGAGCAGGGAGGCCCTTCGATCCCCTAAGCTTTGCAGTCTGTACGAACAACACGACATAAGCAGCAACCCCAAGGATCATTGAAGAGATTCGCCCAAATTTCTGCATCTCAAGGTGCGAGAGCTGGAATGGTGGGATGCTGCAGGAGAACCAAAATCGAAAGAAGTGCCATTCCAAGTCCTACCAGCTTCACTCTTTTCCAATCCTTGGTTTTTGGAGTAGGAGTTTCCCTCTCATTTATTTCAGCTGGAGGGAAACAATGCCAACTCAAACTATGATGCAGGTTGCCCACCCCACCCCACCATTCCTGGATGTGCCTCCAGGAAACACTTCCTCTTTGCCCTTGGGAGCTGGCCATGGGCTCTTCTACTATGTTATGGAGGAGGCACCCAACATCTCTCCTCCTGTGAGGATAGACTGTTTTCTTTCTGCCCCCTGAATGGAAGATCAGATGGATCCTGTGGCCCCATGGACCACAGGATTGAAACTAAAAGGGCCTAAAAGAAGATTGCTTGTTGCAAATGCCTGTGAAATGTTCACAGAGTTGTTTGTGTAATGAAATCCAGTCAGAGAGCCCTTCTAAGTAGGCTTTACAATATTAATACTTCTTTTCTTTGACCGGCTGCAGCAAGATCCCTCTGCCTGATCTTGGGTGATTCCCCTCAAGCACTGCAACCCCATATAGCTCCCACTGTTCAGGGGAGCCTAGGTAAAGGGACCCCTGACCATTAGGTCCAGTCGTGACCGACTCTGGGTTTGCGGCACTCATCTCGCTTTATTGACCGAGGGAGCTGGAGTACAGCAAACCAGAGCAGCGCACGGAAACGCTGCTTACCTTCCCGCCGGAGCGGTACCTATTTATCTACTTGCACTTTGATGTGCTTTCGAACTGCTGGGTTGGCAGAAGCTGGGACCGAGCAACGGGAGCTCACCCCATCGCGGGGATTCGAACTGCTGACCTTCTGATCGGCAAGTCCTAGGCTCTGTGGTTTAACCCACAAAGCCGCCCGCGTCCCTTCAGGGTAGCCTACAACACTCTAAACAGGTTTGTTTTGGGGGGGAGGCGGGTTTAAAGGAGATTATAGAAGAATGGTGGACAAGAGTAAGGTCAGTTGAACAAACTGTGTTTCAGTCACACAACCGTTCAATTAAACCAAGAGTTTAACAAAACGTACTGCTAAGCAAGGGAACAAAGATTAAACTCTGAATAAATCCTACAATAAGGATGTGGGCTATCCCATCCAAAGGCACAGACTATCCAAAAGGATTAATGAGTGAGAACATGCCAAATGACAATGGAAACAAAGCAACTTGTGCATCGTTAATAAAACGGCTGACAAGCCAAAACACCCTGCTCTGAAATGCATAGCATATAAGAAGGTTCTTATTATACAGCTGTTCATTTTCAACACATCACTGCCACGCCATGCCTTGCCACTGGAAGCAGAACAGAACCTTTCAAGTTCCAGGGTTTGCGCCATAACAGAGGAATCGTTTTTCTTTTCTCTCTTGCGCAGCACAGGCAGATCTGTTTCAATTAATTTATGACATGTCCCAAATGCAGAGGAGTGGGTGGAAGCAAGTGCTCTTGCTCATGGCTAATATTCTCTGTGTCTGCCAAGTTAAGATGATTAGGGAAAATAACTGTTTTTCTTGAGATGTATGGTATAGCAAACAACATCTTGTATTTATTCTAAAATGTCTACCAAGGCCTAAATATAAATTGCCTCTAGCTTTTCTCCCCCCCCCCCCGCCTTTTTCTTTCAAGAGATCAATGCTCTCTCTCTATGCTTAATTTTGCTGCCCTTCTGATTAACTCCCTGAAAGACTGTGTAGCATTCTTAAACTTCTACTTGCATATTAACTCTCTTAGGAGGGAAAAACCAGCCAATAATCAAAGGAAAATATGTTGATTCCTTTCAGGCATTCACTGAAATATGAAGCGTTGTAATCAAGAGGGATATACACAGCACATCACTTAAGTAACTACACAAAAAGGATTGCGTATTTGGAGGTTTTTGAAAAGAAAGGTTTATGAAGGCGACTTTGGCCAGCAGAAATGGAAACAGACCGTTTAAGGAATACAAAATGAAATATGTGACAACCCTCCCACCGCCCTGCTCTGCTACACATTGTTTGAATTTCGTATCACTTCCATTGGTGTTTTTTCTGGCAGACTGAAGCACAATTTAAGATGGATGTAGCAATCCACCCACTTGCAGTGACTCAGAAGGCTAGGTCTTGGACAGTCTAAAATAATGGAGACAGTAATACGATCTTTCTTTGTGCATGGAACTCATAACTTTCACACCTCCTCTGAGCTCTTGCTTGAAGCAGGCAATTTTCTCAACTCATTTCCATTATCATTTCAAAATTAACCCTTAGCTCATTTCATTTCGGAGTATGTTGGCTGCATTGGGCAATTTGCCTCCTAAGCAATATTCCTCCAGCCAAGCAAGCTGAAATCTTGTTAGATGCAAAGCGGCTGCTTTCTTTTCTTCTTCCATCCAACAGACTGCTCTTGCAATGCAACATGATACAAAAAGGGTCTTGGACAAGTAAGCTGCAGTTGCACTTTCCCTTAAGAACAAGGAGGTGCGGAATAGCTCGGTGCTTCTGGATTCTATTTACCATGCTAGGACTGGTTGAATACTTCAAACAGGATTTGGCCATTCACCAAAAATATTTCTTAGGGTTGAAATGGGTGATTCAGCCACTCCTGTCCAATGCAGTTAGGTGTATCTAGCCAGCTATTCTTCTTCTTCTTCTTCATCATCATCATCATCATCATATCACATATTTTTCCCAGTTGGGGACTTAAGAGGGCTCACACAGATAAAATAGAACAAGCTAAAAAAAAATTTTTTTAAATCACTAAAGTATAATCAAACACTTATTATTACAATATTTCTCAATGGGCTTAACTAAGCAAGCCTAACAGCATACTTGGTAATACAAAGATAGACACTTGGTGCACTGCAATCTATCCCACCTTTAGATCCAAATTAGCAGTCATAGCACCAGAATGGTTCCGATATTCAAATTTCAAAAATGTCTAACACCCCATGTTTGTTTATTTATTTACTAGCCATCTCATACATGACATAGTTTGGGAATTCCAAGAAACTAAACAAACAAAACACCAATGCAGTCTTGAAATCAGTGCAGTTTTGAAAGGTTAAGTCCACCATCTTGATTCAAAATGGCATCTAATTGTATAAAAACATAGATAAAACACCACTCTTTGATCTCAGGAACTGTCATGCAAAATCTGGTTACAAAATCTTAAGTGGTATCCAAAATGCATAGACAACAGCCAGGGAAACAACTTTCTAAAACATATAATAGATTTATATTAAATAATCTGCATCATCCAGAGTTGAGGAGTCGCCACCACAATTAAATGGGTAAAAAGGCACAACTGTTATATTACAAAGCAAAATTAGCAGAATTGGAGGCAGTACAGCTGTCTAAATCTCACCCTTCTGTCCTGAAGTCCAGCACTCTCTACAGGCTCAGTTGCTGGTGGAAAGTAACTTGATTCATGCATGACTTTAAAAGAATTGATGCATTATTAATTTATGACAGTAGTCTGCAGTAACTAGCTTGCATTTGTAAGTATCTACCACAATTGCTAGCACTATTGTGATTTTTAGAATGGTAAAGTGTTAAATATTGAGTTCCTGCTACCCTCTCATGGACTCCTGTTCAATGTGATATGTTGACATCTGGAACTAAGGAAAATGCAGCTGGTGCCAGATCTCAGCTGGAACTCCGTAACACAGCTGGAAATGGAGTTACGTCTATGCAAGAGGTCTAATCCTATAGGATGTTAGCTATCTTCCTTGCTTGGCCAGGCTCAATATGCCATGAAATGCAGCTGGTTCCCCTAATTCAGCTCCAAAATTACACTTAACCACATTACTCTTCTAGAAATGAGCCCAGTGAAATTATATTAGTAAACGTTCTCTGTATTTTAATAGCTGTATTGTCTATATACTTTACAGCAATGTTGCTGCACTAATAGGTCATTCATTACAAGCAAGAGGAAAAAGTTTATGTTAACATCTATTATTTAATTAAGCACCGGCACAGTTGTGTGCATGTAAGTAGCAGTAGCTTTCCCAATTACATTTACAAATTGCTGCAGAAATCACAGTGGCATTCAGCTTTAACCATATGAATAGAAAATAAAACAAAAGTTTAAATGTACTTTTAAAAGAACTCAGACTATGCTTTGTGGAGCAGTCACACCACAAAGCCTGTGACCCATTAAAGAAAAACTATTATAAATAATTTTGGAATTTACAATTGGAGATTTTTGAAAGGGAAAATCAGAAACACGTACACTGTACTTATAATGATATTCCCCTCCAGCCTAAGTCTGTGGGAAACAAAATGGTGGTATTAAAGATTATTCTAAGATATGAAACATGCGGATAGTTCTGTCCAATGGTGAACAAATAAATGGCTGTGGTCCAAATAACTTTTTGGCAGTCCATCATCGGTAAATTCCAGATCTGCATAAGTATGCGCTTTCGAGACCTATACTGTATTGTGCACTATTTTCCAAATTTGTAATTGGAGCATTCTCTTCCTTATGTGTGAGAACAACTGTATATTATTCTAAAAACACCTCCACCCAGAGCAGTAAGTCCTAAAGTTAACACCACTTCCTTCCTAGGGAAATCCTAACAGCTTTTCTGTCCTGTTCTATTTTGACTGCTGTACTGTTGCTTTCAGATTGCATTATATATCTATGTATATATTGCTGCTTTTGTTGTTTTTTCAACTGTTGTAAACATTTAAATTACAGCTAATAGTGTTATAGAAATAAATAAGGACAAATTCAAGGTTATAGTACAGTAGGCCATAGATTGCCAAAGATGAATAGTGAATTGGTGGTTGACATCAACCAGCCACTTTTACCAGCCACTGTTTTTTCCTTGGGAAATTGCCAAGCTGCAGTGGCCTGAAAATGATGAAAGGTGGCTAAGCTTTTGACACTCTACGAACGGTAAGTAGCAGCAACACATTGCATATAGTAAAAGTAACCTAGAGCAGGGGCTATATATTTGTGAGGGGGTGGAAGCATAATAATTTTATGCCTGAGTCAGAGAGCCACGTCTGTCATCTTTGACAGGAAGACAGATGGTTGCCACTGAAAACTGATTCCTTCGTGCCCTAGAGCACTACAAATTGCATATTATTAAACTGCATCAGCCAGCAGCAAATCTCATGGCCTGAAGAGTTCTTAATGCTTGTGACATGCGTCTAAGGCTTATGAACTGCAGTGCTGTCAGCAGCCATTACAGAATGAATAGGTTTTGTAATAATAATAAAAAAGTTCAGCATGCTCCATCCCTACAATTATCATCATTAGTATGATCATGCTAAAGCACTAAGTGATTAATGAGAAGACAACCCTGTTTTAAACTTGACTTCACATATTCTA
Organism: Podarcis filfolensis; assembly: GCF_964270895.1. NCBI lineage: Eukaryota > Metazoa > Chordata > Lepidosauria > Squamata > Lacertidae > Podarcis > Podarcis filfolensis. The sequence continues at coordinate 101,891,482 of NC_139605.1, read as the reverse complement.
GTGCTTGAATCACGAGTTGTTCCAAGTGCATGTGCACATGGAAGACAAAAGAGAAACTTATACAGTGGTACCTCGGGTTACATGTGCTTCAGGTTACATATGATTCAGGTTACAGACTCCGCTAACCCAGAAATAGTACCTCGGGTTAAGAACTTGCTTCAGGATGAGAATAGAAATCGTGCTCCGGCAGCGAGGCAGGCACCATTAGCTAAAGTGGTGCTTCAGGTTAAGAACAGTTTCAGCTTAAGAACAGACCTCCGGAACGAATTAAGTTCTTAACCCGAGGTACCACTGTAATGGGAAATGGGATGTAGCCTCATCTGACTCTGTAGCCCAGAGAGGAGGGAACCTGTGGTTTTACAGATATTGCTGCATTACAGCTCCCATCATCCTAGACCATGGGCCATGCAGTCTGGGGCTGATGGGAGCTGCGAAGTCCAACAATGTCTGGAGGGCCTCAGGTTATCTACCTCTGTTCCTGCTAGAGTCCCATCCAAGAGCATTTTGCTAACACAACACAGGGTATCAAATGAACGAGCCACTCATCCTAGCTCACCTCTGCAACTTGCCAGCAGCCTACACCTGATGACCAGCTGACCTTCTTACAGCTGAAGGTTGTTTCTCTGTGCTCTGGCACTCAACACAGTCCTCTGTGCACCAGTAGCAGTTTAGTCATGCTGGCCACATGACCCCGGAAAGCTGTCTGAGGACAAACGGCGGCTCCCTCGGCCTGAAAAGCAAGATGAGCGCCACACCCCATAGTCGCCTTTGACTGGACTTAACCATCCAGGGTTCCTTTACCTTTACGTTTGTAATCTACACCACTTCTGGAGAAGTGTTATTTACATTCTCCCTTTTCCATGGTCCACTTATAGGAAAAGTACACCATGTATATACCAAAGAGGGGAGCAACTTTGTGGTGGGTGTCCTGACTCTGGAATAGTCCTCTGAAGAAGGTATTCTTGGCATCAACACTGTATTATTTTTGGTACCAGATCAAAACTTTTTTATTTAACCAGATGTTCTAAGTAGCTGCATTTGAGCTGCCTGTATAGTTTTTATTTTTGTTTAATTGTTTGTGTTGTTTTTAATTTCTTGTTGTAATTTTTAATGCACACTTCCTATAAATCATTTTGTGGATAAAGGTATGGTATATTAAAAATAAAATAAAAAGACCCTGCCATGTACCTCTCTTTATTTGACATCAGCCTCTTCCTCAGCCTCCCCATATGGTCTGCACACTGCTGCTTCCTAATTGATGCTCTCTACTTCCCCGATTATAGATTTAATCCAGTAATTGCTTGGCCCAGTCTGAATGCTGTCTATATACATAAACTGTCTTTAATAAACTGTATAAATCAATTGCTCTGGTTTATTTTCTCATTACTAATTCCGCTGTGGTGAACTGTGCTAAAAAATGTCACAATACGCATCATTCAGGTATATGTGTGTATTGCTATATGTGTGGTACATGCGGCAACAAAATGCAGAGTGATCCTAGGCATATTTACTCTGCAGTAAGTCCCACTGTGTTCCGTATACTTTACTCTGAGGTAAGCATTCACAGGATGTCAACCACTGAATTAACTCAAATTTTTGTAACACGCCTATTTAGTTAACATTTGCAGCTGTTTTATTGTTTGTGCTCTGTTTTGAACCTCTGGAAGAAGCTATTTGTATTATTTGATTTGTGGGGAGAAACAAGTTGATTTTTAAAGTAATCTGTAATATCATGAGCTGTCCCACAAAAGATGGGCTTAAGACACAAATTAATAGGCATAAAGTCTGGGGGAAGGGTGGGGAGGAAGGCCAGTGACAACACCAGATGTTAAATGCATGCTATGTACCAGCTCATCCCTTCTGTATATTTGTTTCAAATAGCTATTTCATGAGAAGAAGCTAAACATTGGCTTTACAGTAGTAAATGTTTTCATATCTTTCTTTTTAAATACAACATCATTTTTTACCATTTTCTTTTCTTGCTATTCATTAAGTACCAGCATAGATGCTTGACACCAGTGGGACTACGGCAGTATAAACAAACATTTTATGATCCAATGTTCTTCAATCAAGTTATGACTATAAACAAAGAGATGAAGCAACAATGAATCTACAAAGCAGAAAGAAATTGTTAAATTCAGTAAGCATGGAAAATTAATTCCCGTAATTCACCTCCCACAATAACGGTCTAGAAGCAGGAATACGAATCACACATCAGAGACTACACTGCAGGTAGTAAACTGAATGTAGAGTTGTGTAGCTTTCATGAGGAAGAAAATTTTGCAAACTGCTCTTAATATCTAATTCTATTACTAATACAGCTGGTGAAAGTGAAAAAGTAACATCCAGTTCCCATAAACATTTTATCTTCCTTCACATACAATCATAAGGGCAGAATTCAGTGCAGCCTGCCTCTGAGTTATGTCTCTATAGATTTGGGGCTAATAGCAACCATCTATATTTTGAAGACAAGGCATTAGAGCTCCATGGAAACTGGGTCCCCAGGAGTTTCCCTATCTTTCTTGGCACTTTCAAATTCCTCATAGATTAAACATGATGGCTGGTCCCCAGTCACACGAGGGAGCAGAGGTCATTTTCTCAGTTGTAATCTGAAAAAATACTGCAAGTTCGCCTGGCCTGGGCATAGCACCATAATATCTCCAGAAGATAATAGTTCTGTGCAGGAGCCGCATGACACAGGAAGGATAAAATTTTCATATATTAGTTCTCTGCACCTCTTTGATGTAGTTATACAGAGGAAGGTGGCATATAAGGGAGAAATATGGAAGAGAGGTCCACACATTCATTTTAAGCACAGTAGTTTTATAAACGGTGCTCACCCAGATTTGGAAAAGCACATATCTTGTACATGCCTGACTATTTTAAAAGAAGGTTACAGTGCATAGAACACTTCTGTGCAAGGAAAGCTAAAGAAAGACACAAGACATTTAGGGATCACGTGCTTGTGTCTTTCACAATTGAGTCTCAGCCCACTTAGAACTTCAAAATGGACCCTCGCTTTAAGAGAAAAGTTCAAAATTACTAGGTACATTCAAACAGAAACATTTGATAGACACAGTAATGATGCCTCAGGAAAGAACATTTTTCCTCTATAAATTTAGAACAGTCCAATTTAAATAAAAGTTGAAATCCATACACAGGATAGAGGGGCCTGTTTAAAATAGCTTATGATTGTTAGGAGACTTTTATTGCAAAGAACATTGATTCACTAATTTATATTCATTATCAACATATCTAAGTCGGGAACAAAGAGAAATCTTTTTATTCATGGTTTAAAAATAAAGAATTCAAATATTTCACAGAGCATTATGGACAAATTGTTATATTATAAAGTAGAAGTGATTTGTTGTTCCTCAAATCAAATTATCAAAAAAAAGAAGAAAGCTTTCTCTGTTATAAAACAGGAAAAAATATGTCTCTTACCCTATTCCAACAACTACATTTAAAGTAAACCATTTGGTCTTTTGTTTTGTAGCACATATCTTTCAGGGCCATTCCCCGATAATGATGTTCAGGGAAAATGTTTTTAATATCTAGACTATAATAAACCTAACAGATGCTTCTATTATGCATTTGATATCCTATATATTATTTTCCTTATAAACTAAGAGAGAAGGAATAACTCCAAAACACATGAACACACCTCAAAAAAGCAGAGACTGTTAACAGCCTCATGTTTCTAACTCTCATCAGTACAAGTCAGCATACCCAATGGTCAGAGTGGATGGGAATTGTAGTCCACCAATAACTGGAAGACCACAGTTCCTCCATCTCTGGTCTACAGTCTATGTATTTTGGACATCTACAGTAACAAAAATACAGTTCAAATACCAATGACATTTGGTAGCTTTGTAGTGAAATCCTGTGCACGTACACGAAATGTAATTTAGGACTGGATTCAACTACAGACGGCTCCCAATTTACGCATGGGTTACGTTCCAAGGCACCACATGTTTAAGTGACACGCTGTATATTTGAAATTGAAACACCACTGAAAAAGCCTGAAACACCCCATTCCACCTCTGCCCCCTTTTTGTGACGTTTTTGGGTTACTTCTGGGTTTCGTGCGATGCACATGTGTGCAGTCACGCATATATCGGACACACCTAAAACAGTCGCTGCCTGCACTACTAGCAGAAACCAGCGTGGTGATCCTGCTAGCTAGGACAACAGGGTTTTCCCCCATGTGCCATCCCCAAATCCACTCTAGAGGGTCAGGAGTTCCCCCAGAGCAGCACATGGAGGAGAGGTCATTCTGTTAGGCAAGCAGGAATGCATGTGCTGATGGAACAATCTCCTTAGCACTATTTTGAATTCCACCCTAACTGGTCTTAGGTTACAACCCTATATTCATTTACCTGGAAGAAAGACCTATTAAATTCAACAGGACTGACCTCTCAGGAGATATACATATACATAGGATTGTGCTATCAGCCAGGTGTTGGTAAACCAACAAATTTTGTTGTCTTAGTAAAACCATTCTTAACTAGGTTTTATTTTATATCTTTAAAATATCAAGCAGCCTGGTACTGACACATTATTTTTTGCAATCTTTGTGGTGTGTTGCTGTTATTCAGCCACCCTAAAGCCATGGTTTGTTGCGGGCTTTCTGATTATGGCTTGTTGGGGAGCAACAAACACGATAGCTTGTTCTGGTGTAAATAGAAGTAAAAGTTTCCTTGTTTGTTTATTCTACTCAGGCCAAGAAGGGGCAAAGTGGGGAACGACTGGCACCATGCATCAACATGCCTCTCTGTCCTGATAACTCTTGATAAACCAGATAGTCTGATGCTATCATGGTTAATAGCCACATTCTGTATTAATTATTGTGCAAATTATCAATATGTGCACTGTCACCATGGCTATATAATTTCCATGTCATGAAGGAACAATGTTCATCCTAGTCACTACCAGCCCTTGGTTCTGAAAAGTTCTGAGCACTTGTCTTCAGTTAAGACTAAGGAGTCTTGGCAGGTGTTCCTATATGTGAAGCAAATTGAAATCCTTCATTTAAAAGTTATTCCCCTGTCATTACCCCTAACTCCTAGTACACCACTATCAGTTTTCAAGTAACTATCAGTTTTCAGAAACATAACCAAACTTGCTCAGATACAAAATTCAGGATTAAGAATCCTGCTAACATATTACATTTTTAGCTGGCTAATTAAGTAAATCTATAATAATCACACTTAACACTCATTTTAATATTATATGCCCTCTACTTATACTATGCATTATTTTTCAGCTTCATCAGAGACCAATACTAACCTTGGTAGTTAAGAATTAAAACAGGTTTTGCAAAGGCAAAAGCGATCCTACAAATAGCGTTTAGGAACGATCAATACATAATTGTGTTAATCTTCTGCTTTAACAGTACTTGAAAATGCAGTATATTTTGCCTATATCCACAAAGTGCAGCTAGATAGGAGTACAACTTTTTCCATAATTGAAGAATACTACAAGTACGAAAGAGCAAGTTTCACATCTAAGTGGAGTTGTGGGAGTTCTAGATGCGTGCCTATTTCACGTACGTCATCAAAGGTAGAACAAGTGTATATTTATCAGCAAAGCGTTTTCCACAACTGTCAGTGAGTTATTAAGGGTTGATTTTCAACACTCTGGGGCCTAGAACGTACCAGTCTCTTCACTACCCAAAATTACAACTTCATAAATATGGCCACCTGTTATGCTGTTATTTTGGTGCCATTGCATCTATTTTTATTTGTCTTTACCACCAAGCATGACATACAATACCATGGTAACATAAACAGAGGTGTCTGTATGAAGAGGTTAAGCTATAAATAGTAAAGTATAGTCTAAAAGTAACCAACCTATAGACACCTGTTCTTATGACATAACACTTCCACTACAAGATGTTTTGCCTTATTCCAAGATCAATGAAATGTGGAACAAGTCTGAGGAAAATAGAGGGGCAGATAAATATTAAGTAGAGCATGGCACAGATGAGATGGGAGAGGCAATCCATTATTATAGTCAAGTTCTTTTTTTGTTCAAAACAACTGCTATGATAGCATAGCAGCAAATGAACCAGAGCAGTTGCTCTTAACATACAAGTCTAGCTTCACTGTTTAGAGCAGTCATAAAGGGAAGCATTCTTCCTCTTTATGAAGCCAAGAAAATGCTGTTTGCAGAACGCTACAGTAGTTTGCAAACTGAAAAAAGCTTCCAAAATTTTTCATCGTGAGATATAGATCCAAATAATTTGCTACTTCAAGCAAGATGCATTTAATCTTGTATAGCCTTGATACCTTTTGTAAAAAGAACCCAAAGCACTTTGTCAGAAAGCGGCTGGCAGGATCTCATCCCAAACAATGCAAAAACATCCATCAGATTGAAGAATTAGCCTCGGAACACTACAAGCAGCAGGCTGAAATGACTAGGATAACAACAATCTTCTTCTGAATCATGAGAACAGGCACCAAAATTGGGAGGTGTAGAAGTTACAAGCTTTGAATTTGACAAAAGTAGAGGAACGAAGGCAGTACAGAGAAACAGAGCCTGGTATTGGAAGAGTGAGCAGGGGAAGAGGTGGTGAAATAAAAAGCAACAGAACAGACCATGAAAGATCTCCAATGAGTTTGATTGGTTCTACAACCTACCCTGGAAAGGCCATTTTCAAGAGGATAAACAAGGAGGCTTGGCAAAACAGCAACAAAGTTAAGCATACCTTAAATCTATTGTTTAACTGGATTGTGTTCAAATATAAGAGTCAGTTAGGGCTGCCATACGTCCGGAATTTCCCAGACATATCCGGAATTTGTCCGTCAGAAATAGCATCCAGGCGGATTTGGTAAAACTCAGGCGTATGGCAACTCATGTCAGAAGTGTTGTTTTTTGGCAAAATTCCTTTAAAAAAAAAGCGGTGGGGGGGGGGAGCTCAACACCTTTTGTGTCTGGATTTTCATTTTTGAAATATAGCAACCCTAGAGCCAGTACATATATGTATACACTAGCCTATAAAGTTACAATACACTGATCAATTAGTTTTAACTTATTAAATTGGCATATATTTGCACATGATTAAACTTGAGAGCCAGTGTGGTGTAGTGGTTAAGAGCGGTAGTCTCGTAATCTGGGGAACCGGGTTCGCGTCTCCGCTCCTCCACATGCAGCTGCTGGGTGACCTTGGGCCAGTCACACTTCTTTGAAGTCTCTCAGCCCCACTCACCTCACAAGAGTGTTTGTTGTGCGGGAGGAAGGGAAAGGAGAATGTTAGCCGCTTTGAGACTCCTTAAAGGGAGTGAAAGGTGGGATATCAAATCCAAACTCTTCTTCTTCTTCTTCTAAGTTTTGAAAAATCACTTCTTTTTCACCATGATGCCTTGTGCAATATGCACTGTCTATTAATATGTGAAGTGAGGAGGGAATGTTTCATCTAAGAAAATTAACCAAATTATTGTTTTGCAAACACCCGTGTATATCTTACATTTTGTGCATCGAATTAAGTAGACTGGAATAATACATGTGCTAGTCTTTAAAGGTACTGAAAACCTCTGTTTTTGCTGCAGTATAGACTGACATAGCTGCCCCTCTGGAAATGAGTTTATTGTGTTGATAATTGCACTTCTACATATATATTTTTACTGTGACTTTGCCATTGTGTCTCCTGTACCTTCAACATTTAAAAGTTTTGTTTTAATATATTACGCCCGTTTGACTATTTTCAAACATAGGATTGAGAGCCTATATAACAGCAATAAGTAATAGAATGTATTGCCGAAGGGTTAAACTACATGTTCTTTGAAATGTCTTTGGATCCCATGCTTGGGATTCCCCCCTCTCCCCCCCCCCTTCCACTCCCGCTCCCTAAAAGCAGCACTGGTAGGCTTGTGTTCTTGAGCTGTTGTATAGTTACTTACCAGCTTGTAAACCTCAAGGTCAGTTTAAAGTCATGCACTCAGGAAGGCCTTGTGATGTAAGCAGATACGAGTGCTCAAGAGAGATCAGATCTCTTTGTTCAAGCAAGTCTTTTTGCATACTTGTGGGCAGGGAAGGTAAAATACACACAAAGCAACAGCAAAAGTAGAAGAGATTTGGATCCGCTTCTTTATCAGTTCTGAAAGTTAGCTGGCTGGAAACTGAACATGAAAGGAAAATTTATACTTTTTTTTTTAAAGAGTAAAACTGCGAAGAGGGGAAAGGCCGTAGCGGTAGAGCATCTGCTGGCATCTTTAAGTAGACCTGGAAAGACCCGTCTGAAAGCCTGGACAGAGACTACCAGTCACTGCAGACAGTTCTGCGCTAGATGGGTTAATGGTTTGGGCTCAAGTGTAAAGCAACTTTCTATGTTCTGTAAGGGTGGCGCTGTGGGTTAAACCACAGAGCCTAGGACTTTCCGATCAGAAGGTCAGTGGTTCAAATCCCTGTGATGGGGTGAGCTCCCGTTGCTCGGTCCCTTCTCCTGCCAACCTAGCAGTTCAAAAGCACGTCAAAGTGCAAGTAGATAAATAGGTACCACTCCGGCGGGAAGGTAAACGGCGTGTCCGTGCGCTGCTCTGGTTTGCCAGAAGCGGCTTGGTCATGCTTGCTACATGACCCGGAAGCTGTACGCCGGCTCCCTCGGCCAATAAAGTGAGATGAGCGCCGCAACCCCAGAGTCGGTCACGACTAGACCTAATGGTCAGGGGTCCATTACCTTACCTTTATGTTCTGTAAGATTAACAAATTGAATAAACTAATGCTTTATTTATATCAGCCAATTGCTATTCTTTGAAACAATACTTTTTCAAGAGAAGTCTGAATTAAAATCTAGGCATGTTGAGAGTGAGAATCCAGAGGCTAGTTTTGTTTCCTCCTGGAGTCCCAAAATCATCAAGGTGAAACACAAGTTGACTCCTGATCTTCTTGGGCCAGTCTGTGTTTCAAATGTAGAATACTACATCTGATTGTATGTTTGTATCTATCTAATCATTGGCAGTTCTCAGTGGTATTACACCAAGACAGCAAATATTTTAATTAAGCAGACATGGAATAATGATCCATTAGAGAGGGCTAAACTGCCTTTATTATTCTTTACAAAATATTCTTCACTTTCTCTTAAGACAAGTGACCAGAGACGATGCTACCTATGGAACACTCAAAAATCCCAATGTGCTCACTGGCCTAAAAAGGTTGCCAGTCCCTAGTAGAGTGGAATAACTATTATTATTAAAAGAACCAATGTTAGGGGAGGGAATACCTATATTTTCCAAGGGGCAGTTCCAGTGTTAGAAACTGAGATATGAAAGCTAGGAGCTAAATGGCACCTTAAACCTAGCGTTATGTGCACAACTATGTAATGTCTAGGCACATTTTTTTAATAACAAGAATACAAAGCTGAAAATGAATGAACTGCAGCTAAAGTATTGTGTTCAGTTGTCACATGGTCTAGTTCTTCCCCTGCCCTCACCCCCCCCCCCCAATATCCTTAAGAGGGTCTCTTCTCCAGTCTTCGAAGAATAGATGGAAATGGGGAGGCAGAAAAAGGTCCTCCTTTCCTTCCACTCTGAAGTTTTAATCTGAAATCTTAGGCGCAGTACTGTACCCAGAGCACAAAAACAGATTGCACTAATGAAATTCCCTGTTGCAAAATGTGCCTGGAACAATGGGAGTTTCAAACACTGGGTAGTTCACCAAGAAAATAGTAAGGAAGATTTCAAATCCTTTTGAATGCTTCTTAGGAGAGCTACAATGATTAATTCCTTAATACTTGTGATGTTCAATTTAAATATTTTATGGATTTATAGAATGGAGGTTTAAATATGCATTTAGGAGTTACTGAACTGAAATAAATATTGTTATTCATACTATATCTGCTGATTATATTTAGACTATATTTGTTTGTTGGCTTGTATGTGTATTTTTAAACATTTAATTATATACTGCACATATGCATGTGTGCAATATATATATAGTCACAGGAAGCATGACCAGAAAGAGAGGAAGAGGCGAATAACTATGGCAGTAGAGTCCATGTGAACAGAAGAAAGTGAGACAATGAAAGACCAGAGAGAAAACTGCAGTAATCAGTGTTAGAAATAACTAGGCTGGACATGCATTAGAGTTTGCATGAAGGAAAAGGAAGGCTCATACTCTTGTAATGTTGTAAAAGAGAGAAGCGCCATGAGTTTGCATAAGGCTGCATTATGGGGAGGGGGTTTGAGACTGCTCAGCCAAAAAAGAAACTGGCTCGCATTTTAGTCCAACCTGTTTTACAACTGCTGTGTACCAACCTGAAAACTTCATTGAGTTATCCAGTACAATCCCAATGTCACGTTTCTGATCAGTCACTGCCAGTTCAGACTTCATTTGTGCCTTTTCTTTGCCTCAATATGCATCACTTTACACTTGCTTATATTGAACTTCGTTTGCTATTTTAATGCAAATTAAAATAGAGGTCCTTTTGGAGATCTGCTTATTCCTATTCTCAGCTTCTGTTGCTTAACCAGTTGCTGATCTATAAGAGGACGTCTCCTATTATTCCATGACTACTAAACTTACTCAAGAGTCTTTGGTGACGGACTTTATGCATAACCTCCAAGTGTCCTGTTTTAAGCGGGACATCCTGGAGTGAAAGACGCCGGCCCAGCTTCACGGCCTAGGACCCTCGTACCTACGGGACCACCTCTCCCGGTATGCCCCACAGAGAGCCTCAAGGTCCATAAATAGCAACACCCTAGTGGTCCCGGGCCTTAAGGAAGTTAGATTAGCTTCAGCCAGAGCCAGGGCCTTTTCAACACTGGCTCTGGCCTGGTGGAACGCTCTGCCTCATGAGACCAGGGCCCTGCAGGATCTGATTTCTTTCCGCAGGGCCTGTAAGACAGAGTTGTTCCGCCTGGCCTTTGGCTTGGAGCCAATTTGATTCCCTCCCCCTCTTTCTTTTTCCTTTCTCCTCCTGTTATGAGGCTGCATTTTCATATTTTAATGTTTCAATATTTTAATGTTGTATTTTAATCTTGCTTTTAAGTTGTATTCATTCAACTTGTTTTTATTATTGCTTGTTAGCCGCCCTGAGCCCGGCCTTGGCTGGGGAGGGCAGGATATAATAATAATAATAATAATAATAATAATAATAATAATAATAATAATAATTATTATTATTATTATTATTATTATTATTATTATTATCCCAATTTGGGATGTCCTGTTTTGGCTCCTGTGCTCTGGCACAGGTAGGAGGGGGACAAGAAGACGGGCAAGCAAGGGGGCGGTGGCAGGGAGGAGGCAAGCAGGTGAGCGATTGAGTTGTGGTTGGTGCCCCGATTTGCCCTCCCAAAATGTTGGGGGGTATGTTTAATCAAAAGCTCTTTGAAAATCTCAGCACACAGTGTTGACTGGATCACCGTCTATATGTTTACTGATATTTTAAAAGAGCTCTCAAAGGTTAGTTAAACTTAGATGAGCCATACTGGTTCTGCTTCCGCAAGACCTGTTTGTCTATATTCTTGGTACTCTATCTTTAATGGTGCTTTCTACCAGTTTTCCTGGAGCAGCCTGTAATTTCCCAGAACTCCCCTGGATCCTGTCTATTTCCAGTGCTTACGCATGGAGGCTGATCTTAGGGACAAGTTCATCTGAGCTATTTAAGAACTCTTGGATGGACGCCATCTGTGATTTAAAACAGTGATTTGTCTGTTTTAAATCTGTCAATAAGGCCTATAACTCCATCTCATTGTTTATTTGCCTTCCTAAGAAAGTTAGTTCAAGGGCAGGCAGCTGCTCCACATCTTTCACTGTGGAAACCAATGCAATGAATTTAGCTGCTCTGCAGTCCCTCCCACCTTTTAAGCACACCTTTGACTCCTTTTGCTACCCCACCTCGCTCGCTGGCTTCTCACTTCTAACAAATTTAAATATTTTGCTGGTGGTGGTTTTAATGTGCTTAGCAAAGTGTTCCCCAAATACTTTTCGTTGACTTGCATTTACTTTGCCAAAGTTTATGTTCCTTTTTGTTATTTCCGTTTGGACAAGACTTCAATTGTCTGAAGGAAACCTTGGCCCTGGAGTAGTTTTCCTGATAGTCAACACACTTTCTAACTGAACTTCTATTATTGTGGTTTTGACTAACCCTAAGGCATTCTGAACAGATTTGATCCTCTTGACTTTCACGTTTCACTTTAGTTAGAAGTGCTGTGAGTCTTTAGCCTTGGAAAATTTTGCAGTACTGTGGCAATAAGATCCTGTGGTTGTTGACTTTGAAGGTGGATGCAAGTTTAGGGATTCAGTAAGCTTTTAACTACCTTGGACTGGTGGAAGTTTCATGAGGATGCAATGATGCATGCTTTATTGGTAGCTGTTTATTTCTTTATTTTTATTTGTCCGTGTAATATTCTTTTCCATAATACAATGCCCTGTTACATTTCATTCAGGATTGCTGAGTTTATCTCTTTTTAACATTTCTGTGCTTTGATTTAAATATATATTTCCAATTTATCTTATTTTTGGTTTAACTGGTCCCTTTCTGATTACCACCACCAGGTCACTGAAGCAAGCTAACTGGAGGGAAATTCAAGAACTAATTTGAGATAGCTGTGGACAGTAGCTAACCAGTAGATTCCATGAGTAACAGTTTAAGGACAAGTTGTACATGGTCACCTTGCTGGTGATGCCATTGTTCTCTTTAAAAACTACAGTATGTAGAACATTATTTCTCAATTAGTATTCTAATGGCATACTTTGAGAAAGGAGTAGCCAGGGAACTCCTTTACCTGAAAAGCCCAGATAGAAGAACCTAAGAGAATGGACTGTCAGCTGATTATAAACTTCTTCTTCTTATTATTATTATTACTACTACAGTGGTACCTTGGTTCTCAAACTTAATCCATTCCGGAAGTCTGTTCCAAAACCAAAGCATTCCAAAACCAAGGCGCACTTTCCCATAGAAAGTAATGCAAAATAGATTAATCCGTTCCATACTTTTAAAAACAACCCCTAAAACAGCAATTTAACATGAATTTTACTATCTAACGACACCATTGATCCATAAAATGAAAGCAATAAACAATGTACTGTACTATAAAACAAATAAAGCAGTATTGTAGATGATAAAAATTAAAATTAAAAAAAATTCTTACCTGCACTGATGATAATGACTATTTGGAGGGGGGGGGGCTTTTATCCATTTCCGCAGTCACACAATCAATCAATCAATCAATCACAGTCACAAAAACAAATTAACCGAAAAAGCCTTGAAAACAAAAAACACAAAATAGCAAAAACAAAAGCACCAACTATACCGTAAGCTCCACATATCACCTCAGAAAACTGCAATCGGAAACAGGAGGTTTGAATTACAATGGGGGGGGGGTGCAAATTAGCAGCACAACAGGAAATACGGAAACAGAAGGTTTGAATTACAATGGGGGGATGCAAATTAGTTGCGCAACAGTAAAAACGGAAGCTCAGGACTCAAAACAGAGCATGTTCAGCTTCCGGGAAAAAGTTCGAAAACCGGAACACCTACTTCCGGTTTTACAGCGTTCGGGTTCCAAGTTGTTCATGAACTAAAGCTGTTCGAAAACCGAGGTACCACTGTATTATTATTATTATTATTATTATTATTATTATTATTATTATTATTAGATTGATTGATTGAATTCATATACCGCCCTTTACCTGGAGGTCTCAGGACGGTTCACAGAAAAGACTTATTGGACTCTCAACTTATATAACTGAATATTTTGCTCACTGTTATGATATTGGCTATCTTCCTGCACTACTGAATTATGTTCCTTAATCTTGGATGTTTTATTGTGTTGTTTTACTGAAATCGAACTGTTTGGATTGATGCTGTTAAACCATCTTGAAGGTGTTATCGAACAGAAAATGTGGGATAAAAATATTTTTTTAAAAAACAACAATAAATACTATTGTACTTCAAGATAATGAATATGCTAAGCAGAATATATTTTCCTACATTTCATGCTCTTGCTTAAGAACCAGGAACGATCAACTCCTTAGGGCAAATATATGTTTCAGCGAGTGCCATAAAATCAATACTGAATTATACCACAGGGAATGTTTATATTGTAAACAATTGTTAGTTCTTTTTACTGGCTAGATAGGAGTAACATTCATTATGGTTGTATTTTTTGAAAAAGAAACTGGCCTCAGGCTTACAAACTGGAGTGTCTTCAGCCTTAGGTGGGCAATCTCGTTCAGCTGAAATAGCGATGAACTAATTTAATGAGATATGTCATCCAACTTGGCAAGATTGCCCAAAAAAACATGTTTTGCAAGATCTGCCTTCGTTCTCAGGTAATACCAAGCCAAATCATGGCCTGGTGCAAATGACCAAATGTGGGCTGCTCAAGAGGACAAACCACAGGGCACACCTTGATTACAGCCTGTGATTTGCCTGGTAAACAGCTAAACCATGAGCCAAGCATTAGCTGACACATGAAGTCAAACTGCGGTTTGGTTCAGCACAGCAGCATAATGATCAGTGAAGAGAAAGTCATACTTTCCAGGGGCCTGCATGTTTGCTCATTTGTGTCTTGGTTTGGTTTAATGGGCCTGTGAACAGACCAATGAAGTTTTTTGCTGATGTATAAGTAGCTAAGATAGGGCTGGGCGATACCTGGCTTTCAACATCACGACATATCACGATGTCTGAAATAAGGATGGAGCTATGTAGAGGCATTGGCTGGCTTCATGGTTTCCCCCCAAATTGTGATTTTTGCATAGCACACACACACACATCACGATTTGCGATATATTGCCAGGTCAAAAATTAAGAAACCAATATCACGATATGGACTTCAAACCAGTTTTGGACGATATATTGATATATCGCCTAGCCCTATAGGCAATGGGACCTACAACAAAATGTTGCCGTGTGGAAGCCTCCTGTTCACCGTATTCCATTCCACTCAGTGGCGTAGCGTGGGTTGTCAGCACCCGGGGCAAGGCAAGTAATTTGCGCCCCCCTAACCTGTGGATTTGCGCCCCCTAACCCGTGGATTTGCGCCCCCTAACCCATGGATTTGCGCCCCCTAACCCATGGATTTGCGCCCCCTAACCCATGGATTTGCCCTAACCCCAGATGTTGCGCCCGGTGCGGCCGGCCCCCCCTGCACCCCCCACGCTACGCCACTGATTCCACTTCCCCCATTTCTTATTCCACAACAGTCAGCTAGCATTCCATGGCCCCTGAGCACACTCAGTTTTCATTAGGTTTTGTAACTCCCCCCCCCCCAGTTATTTATTTTTTATTGTACTTCCACAGATCTCAGGATTATCCTGATCTCTGTCTCTTGCACACAAATGGCATCACTGTGGTTACATGAGCATAGGCACTCAGAAGACTTGAATCAAGTTTTCTGTCGGTATAATAGATATGATTTATCAGAGTTCTGCATGCATTGGGGGGGAAAAACTGTAATCATAATGGAAATTTTTACCACAAAACTACTGAAGATGGGATTCTGACATTTTACTCAACTCACTCAAGTCACATGAGACTTTGAACAAATATATTAACTGTTCAATGAAAAAGTCCCCTTTGATGATGAATGTTTAAAGGTCATATGCTCATAGCCTTTTTAAAAAACTAAAGGAAAGTAACAGGATAGCAATGAAGCCAAGGGAAGCAACAGTTAGTTACTAACATCTTAATCACCCAATGTTCTTGTACATTTACCATTGCTTTCTGCACAAAACAACAACAGTTAAAAAGAACATTACCAAGATTACTTAGGCTACAGTCTCAGAAGAGAAACATATTTCAGAGCCCTCAAGAAACACACTCCAAGGCAGGCTAATTTAAATCAATTTTCAAGTTTTCTATCAAATGTTTACTGAACAAAAAATGCATAAAAATTGGTTGCTTTTGAAACTAATTAACTTCTATCTTATCAGGGCATAATCCAAAATTGCTTCTCATGTAACTAACACGTATTTTCTACTACACAATGTAGAGATGAAGCAATTGGCCCGTTCTATATATATACGTAAGTTACAGATAGGTAGCCGTGTTGGTCACACGAAGAAGTGTGCATGCACACGAAAGCTCATACCAAGAACTAACTTAGTTGGTCTTTAAGGTGCTACTGGCAGGAAAATTTTTTATTTTTTTTTATATACGTAAGGACACTAAGCAAGCTCAGATACGTGAGCTCTATCTTAAGCCTATCTTAAAATGCATCTTGGTTCATCAAGCCATGATTTGATTTTATATGCACAAGCCAATGGTGAGGCCCAGGTTTGTGTGCTTCTGTTTGCCCTTCATGCATGGGGCTTCCCTGCCCCCTACCTTGGTTTCAGGCAGCCAGCCAGCATGCCAGTTTTATCCAAACTGAAAAATTAGATTGTGTTTGCCCTGCAAAACAGAACTAGAAACCAAATTTCCAATTCTGTTTTGCGGAGAAAGCACAAACCATAGTTTGCCAAGCAAAACTTCAAACTAAGTTTTATCTCAAACCAGGAAAGGAGGCAGGAAGTGCAAGAACAAGGAACAAAGGGAGGGAGAGGCAGTAATCAAACCCAATAACCCAGCTATGCATAATGTCAAACTGTTTGATGTCACATCTGAATCACCGCAGTGTGTTTGATAGTTTTAAGTGGTTTAGAATGTAGGCTTTGTTTGTATTACATTCAGACATCATTTTAAACTGGGTTATTTTATAGAATCCCTATCACAAACTTCCAAGTAATATAATTAAAATTAACTGTTATTGAAGTTAAGTTTTTCCTCATCCAGGGTGGCATCCTGTTCAGATCTGAAAGTATGTATAATTTCAATGCCTATATGCGAAGTTGTTCATAACTTGTTGCAGATAGCCAACAATTACTAATTCATTGTAATTGTTTGGGACAGGGAGCTCAGCACAGATACTGTATAAGAATGAAATATATTTTTTAAATAAAAAAAATGTCCAGTAGCACCTCAGAAACCAACTAAGTTTGTTCTTGGTATGAGCTTTCGTGTGCATGCACAAATATAGACTAACATACATAAGTAGAAGTAAGGTCCATTAAGTTCAATAGGACTCATTCCCAAATTAGTGGCCATTGGATTGCAATTTTATTCACAGTATAAAGTAGCAGCAAATTGTACCAGTGCACATCCACAAATCTTTATTAAAAGATGGTTTTGCATTTGACACATTTTGATGGCACTACAGGAATACTTTACTTAAAAAGTCTACTTCAGCTGCCCTTGAAGAGGCATCAAAGGTTTTCAGATATTTACAACACCTGGGGTTTTAATTCTGACTCATGCAAAACTATTCTCTTCAAACTACTAGGCATAGAAACTTTTGAAAATGGGAATTGGGGGGGGGGTGAGCAGGGGTCGCTTTAAGGTTGTAAATGTCCACAAATGGCTAACCCAGATACGCAGTGGGGTTTTTTATGGACTAATAATTCATTTGGAATTATTTGCAAACCCGTTTTAAACACTAGAATGTTGGCTTTGCTGGGAAGGCTGGAAAAGATAAGAAACTACTGAAGGAAAAACCAACACAACAACCAATTACATGTACCTCCAGCAAACACAGTATGAGCTTGCTAGTTCCCAACAGGTTCACTCTCTGCAGATGTACGAAATACTATGTAGCCAGCAAATACATACAGGTACAAAGTAGATTGCACTGGAAACCTCAAAACTGTATTTCTCTTTACTGTAGTCGTTTTACACAAGGCAGGCAGAAATGTGGTACTTTTGATACATTTCACTGCTTCTTCTGCAACAACCAACATGTTTCATGCCAGATAGTCCAAGCAGGCTTCCGAAACACATGGAGTGCAAGTGCTATGTTTATTTATTTTTTACAGAAAAAAGATACCTGCAACAATCTACTAGTGATATTCTTACCACTATTGTATATATTTCCGCATCAAAAGATGGGAACAAAGTTCTATGGAAGAATATGTTCAAAGCTCCCCCTTGTGGACTACAGTACTGTCAGGTATGTTTTTTTTAACAAAAATAAAATGAATGTATTTGCGCATTGCCAAAAGATGAAACGGAAAATAAACTTCCATGATAAGGACTGAATAGCAATTAAAACAACAAACAAGCATAACATTTTAATATGAATCTGAAAACAAAGGGGAACTTAGATGTTCACTGCATGTACAACATCACAACTTTACTCCAAAAAATATAAACATTCATCAAAGCTGTAGCATATGTACTGAAGTCTTGTTGCCTTCTGAGTATAAAACTACCACGATCAACATACTTAATGTTGTTTTGCCTTTGTCTGCCATTTGCTCTCAATATGTGTGCTTCTATTTAAATACATGTGTGCTACACTCAGTACCTGAAATACACTGTGCTTTAGTAAAATATATCAACAACGGAATGGCTACATTAAAAGTTTCACTAGAAGAATTGAAGCTCACTTACAAATGCTACTTTACATAGGAGAAACTTTGAAAAATTATCACACATCTAAATTTGAAGTATGCAAGGAGCACGTTTTGAAAACGGGATGACTTAGACGGGATGACTTTTATTTTTTATTTCTTTGAAATTTCACTGGATTAATTCTTGCCACATGGATTCCATTCCAAATCAGTCCTGCTCAAAGTGTGCGTACCTGCTTATGTTTGCTTGTGTGTTCTTAGCAAAGCTTAGTAGCCAATCAGAACTCTGATGACACAGTAAATTGGTATATTTACTTTTTGCTTGCATGCACTTTCCTTCCATCGCAACAGAAATACGACTCCATGAACTAGAGTGGAGGGAAAAATCATTTCATAATAGTAGAAAGAACCCAATAAAACACCACGGTCATTTATTAACTCTTCTCCACTCCAGTCACATTCAGGAACAATTGTTAAAACAAAGCACTAAGCATTATCATCTACTGCACTTACCTCTTCAACTGTCAAAGGCATACAGATCCGATACTCCTTCATGAGCATATTCCTTCACATTAAATGCAAATCAGCAATTTAGGAGAAACGTAATCACAGTGCACCCCAACTGCAGCAACAACAAAAAGGGGGGGGGGATCTTTTTTTATATATCTTTTTTAAAAAATCAGCAAGGTCTACAGCAC
Source organism: Podarcis filfolensis (assembly GCF_964270895.1). NCBI lineage: Eukaryota > Metazoa > Chordata > Lepidosauria > Squamata > Lacertidae > Podarcis > Podarcis filfolensis. The sequence goes on along the minus strand of NC_139605.1, from coordinate 101,872,451 downwards.
ACTGTAGTATGTGTGCTTGACAATGTATGTAGAAATTGCCACTGCCACCATCTAGAAAGCTGATCTAGCAAAAAAAGGGAAAAAACAGAATTTCTTCTCTCTTCCAGTTTTCCTGCTTCAAACTGATCATGTGATTTTTCACTCACACATACACAAAGGAGTCTCAAACATAAAATGCTATCATAGTGAATGGAGAGACATCCACTGGAAATGCATTAAAATCTACAATTTCTTTCCAGTTGCATCAAGACATTCCTAGAGCAGCCGAGGTGGGGGAGGAAGTAAAAATAAATGAAATAGTCCACAGATGTTAATGTCACCAGCAGCGGCAGCAGCAGCACACGGGATCAGCAGCGGCAAAGATGCAAAGCTTATTTCCAATACAAAGGGTTTATAACGTTTCCTTCCGAGGCTGGTAAACAAGGCTCTCTCTCCCCGCCTCACTGTACTAAAGCTGATGTTATGCCTTTCAGCATTACTGCACCCTGAGGGAGAGACAGGATGTGTCTTGGCTTTTCCTTCCACCTTTGATCGTTCTTGAGGGCTGGGTTTCCCCACCAGAGCTGTGTGTACGTACTGGTCAGGTCCTATCTGGTCGTGCTGAGAAGTCTCTGCAGCAGCAGCCTTAGAAAGGGTGTGAGTGTGTGTCTGACATCAGCAGCCACAGCAGGAAGGATGGCCCCATCCGGCCAATAGGGAAATGGCATGGGGGGGGGGAACGCAAACGTTTTAAACAAAACAGCATGTCTCTGCTGAAGTGTCAGCCAGCACAAGGAAAGCAAGAGGCAACTGAATTCAAATAAAATCCAAAGGGATAATTGCTTTCTCCCCACTCTCCACGCATATCTCCCCTCCCCTTTTGGTTCTTGCAGATTGATTTCAGGCCATTTAGAAAAATGCAAGGAGCAGCAGTTGGGTGAAACTGACATATGGTATATGACTAATTTAGAGGCAATTCCAGACAGCGATAGCTACTAAGCTGTTCCTAGAGATCTGGGGGGAAGCTTTGCTGGATGTGTTTAGAAATAAAACTAAGCGTGAGATACATGCAAGAAGAAAACTCTTCTTCACTGGAGGCAACAACACCTGCAAAATCTTTTATGCATGGCATTTTTTAAACTATTTCTGTTGTAATAAACCAGGAACAGTTATGGTGGTGGTCCCACCTCTACTCACACTTCCACCAGCCATTTTATGGTGCTCTATTGCCTGCTATGGGACGCGGGTGGAGCTGTGGGTTAAACCACAGAGCCTAGGACTTGCCGATCAGAAGGTCGGCAGTTCGAATCCCCCGATGGGGTAAGCTCCCGTTGCTCAGTCCCTGCTCCTGCCAACCTAGCTGTTCAAAAGCACATCAAAGTGCAAGTAGATAAATAGGTACCATTCCGGTGGGAAGGTAAACGGCGTTTCCGTGCGCTGCTCTGGTTCGCCAGAAGCAGCTTAGTCATGCTGGCCACATGACCCGGAAGCTGTACGCCGGCTCCCTCGGCCAATAAAGTGAGATGAGAGCCGCAACCCCAGAGTCGGCCACAACTGGACCTAATGGTCGGGGTCCCTTTACCTTTATTGCCTGCTATCTGTGGTGCCTTGGGTCATGATGCATTTCACACAACAGCTACAATTTTGCTGGAGTGTTTAATAGTAGCAAAGGAGTGTCTTGTGGCCTTTGTGATTCCTGACAAACCTCTAGAGACACTCAAACAAAAACAAGTGACTCATGGAAAAAAAAGAATCCCTTAAGAGGATAATCACCCAAAGCACCTGAAGAGTTTTAAAGCATCAATATACACACCAAAGAAATACCTTCAAAACCCTCCATGATTGCCTGCCCCCCATCTGAAACATCTCTGCTCTTACATCCCAACAGATCTCTTCCTGTTTCACTTGTCCAGCTCCACCAACCTCATGGAAGGTCTCCTGTTCCTTGAAACAATTACACCCTTTCTTCCTTGACTCCTCTAATTGCTTGGAGCTGCCTCCCAGAATGCCTCAGTGCAACCACTTTCTTTGTTTCCTACAAATCCCACTTCCAAATTCATACTTTCTTAGAAGCCTTTGGAACAATCCCGTAGTCCCAATACCATATTGTAATGAAGCCAAAGTATGTGTAATTGAAATAATCACATATCCCTTCACCAGGGGCAAAGCTAGGCTTTATTTCACCCAGGTCAAAGATCCAGTCTGGCACCCCACCATGGGCATTTGGATGTGCGCACACACAGAAAGCCCAGCTAGTTCCCCATAGCTACAGCTCTGCCTTCAGCTGTCTGTGCCAGCTTCTATTTTCCATCCCCTTTCTTTGGCAGTTTCCTATGTGGCAGCCTGATTGCACAAAGAGCTTCTTCTCACAACAAGCAGGACTTCCACTCCTTCCCTCTGCACACACATACACACACACTCCGGAGGAATCTTCCAGAGAAATTGGGGACAAGTGAGGTTGTGACTTATGAAAGGCTGAAGGGTTGTTGGATCGTACCCTATATAGCTGTTGTTAGATTGAAAGCCAAACGAGATAGGGAACAGCCAAACTTCTTCTTTGTAAATGACCATATAGATAATGCCATTAATATGTCTTATTTGCATTCTATGCTGATCTGATTTCAGAAACAGCAACTGCACTGGTCTGCAATGGCTTGGAAGCAGCACAGTAACAGCAGTACACAGCTCAGTAACACAGTAACAGCTCAGATTTTATAGTAGCTCTTCTGCTTTTAATTGTGCAACTTCTGCAGAAGCAGAACAACATCTTTGCATTTGTTTTCACTGTTATATCTCATGCTAGAATGTTGTAGGAGAAAACAGCACTTGCATGGGTAGAAAATGACTTCTATCTGAACTATTATTTTTTGTAAGTCGTTCTGAAAAAAGCAGAGGAAAAGTGTTCTAGATAAATAAATCTTACTGCCATGCTGAAATAACATCTGAAAGAAACTAAAAGCAAGTGATGAAATATGGATTATGTAAAAACTGGCCATTTTTCTTTTCTACTTCCTCAATCTTTGAGTTAGGAATCCTGAACTAGTAGGCTTTTGTTCTGATCCATGACAGCATTTTGCAACAAACTGAAAATAATAATGATGATGATGATGATGATGCAGCTATTGCAATATTAAGCTTGTATTCTTAAAAAGAAATGTGGAAGTCCTTTATAAATATAAAAGGACAGCACAGGACATACAAAAACAGGATATAACAACCTCACCCATTTCCTTTTTGAGCAGCATTTCATTAACAGCCCTCAACTCTGTAAAGCAGCCATAGCTTCTCATATCAGTTAGAAATGCCTCAATCAAAACACATTGCCATTATTATCTTCTTTTAGCAGGCATAATCCTTTTCCACTTTTGAAGCAAGCAATGCGCAAAAGATAAAAAGCTGATACATTTTAATTATGTTTGAATGTCAACATTTAAAGCTCATTCATTAACATGCATAATAACTTATATTCTCAAATTGCCCCTGAAAGTTATGTCATGTAAATTATATGTGCTTCTCAAAATGTCACTGTGATCTTGAAGAACCAGCAACCCAAACATTTAATATAAAAATACATCAAGTACTAAATATAAGCATGAGAGACTAACAGTGCAGTCCTAACCACATCTACTCAAAAGCAAGTACTATTGAATTCAGTGGTGCTTTCTCCCAGGAAAATGGGTTAGGATTGCAGCCAAAGTTATTTCTATTTCTTTAACACTTTTGCACTGAAACATCACCACAATTGGCATTGAACCTCCTTTTAGTACATGAAGACTTTTGTTAGAATGCCAGCTGTCTTTTTTCTGTCCAAAAAAATAGATGAAGGTAGTACTTTCTACTAAAGAATACAGTGCCTGAAATCAGTTCCCAAAACTTGAATTTACAAGATGCAACTATTAAAGTTAAATTTCCTTACAAATATCAAACAAATTTTGAAATTCAGATTTGCCTATATGCAACCTTAGGATCCGTAAGCCTTAGTCCAGAGACAAACACTGCCATCTAGTGGTAATATAAGCCACTTCAACTCTTGCTTAGCTCTTCTGCACTCCAATGCACACTCAACTAGAAGGCCCACTGGTGGCTTGCCTTAACACATCTAACAAACAAAAGCCTGCTCTACTGTTACCCAGAGGAAATAGCTATATTTAGAATTCAGGTTCTTTTATGGCTGCAGTACATTATAATTTTAGATTATGTTGACTTTTAATGCAGCTATAGATTTGGCTACTGAACCACAAAAAATAGAATAAAGACTACTCTCAAATTACTATGTTTGACCATATTCTCACATTTTTTTACTGAATGGGCTTCTTGCTTTACATGGGCCTGTGGTGCAAGCAAAAGCTTGCACTGCAGCTACTATCATAGTGTCTTACATGAAGTAAACAGGGCTTGGGTAACACTCACAAACTTTGCATATTGAAAGCAAGGGGAAACCTGTCCCCTCTGTTCAGTTCCTAGATAAAACTGCATCAGAATGTGGAGCTGCAGAGGGTCTCTGCAGGCTGTAGGGTGGGGTGCAAGAACCATGAAAACAGAGGTGGATTCAGGGCAGCACGACCGGTTCTGCCACAGTGAATGCTGAGCCTAGGGGGTACAGCAGGGCGTTGCAACTATGACATAGTGAATTGAGCAGAACAGAAGGCGAGAGGCAGGGTTTATGCCAAATTTGGGTCTTGCACAGGCCGCTGCTGAAATTCAAAAGACCAAAGCCCTTCCCTGATGAAAAATCCCATTGAATTACTTGAATGAGTTCCTTCATTGCTGAAGGACGATAAGGGTAGGTCTGCTCTCAAAATCAAACAATAGCCCCAACACCCACACAATGCTCCATGCAGCATAGCATTGGCTCAGTCTCTTAGTACCAGTTTGTGCTTTTGAAATACACATGAAAATAGCTTACTCAGTTCAGTGGTGGTATAACATCAGAGGGACAGAAGACCATGACATCACAGCTCTCTTTTGTGATGAGACAGGATGGCTATGTTCTGCCTCCACTACCGGAAGCAATATGCCTCTGAATGCCCAGTTGCTGGGAATCACAAGTGGGCAGAGTGCTGTTGCGCTCAGGTCCTGCTTTTCGGCTTCCCATAAGCATCTGGTTGGCCACTGTGAGAAGAGAAAGCTGGGCTACCTGGGCCAGTGGCCCGACATAGCAAGCTCATCTTACGTCCTTATAAGAAAAATGATTTTACATAAGGAAGGATTTGCACTTATTACAATGTATTTGCACTAATAATAATAATAATAATAATAATAATAATAATTATTATTATTATTATTATTATTATTATTTATTTATACCCCGCCCATATGGCTGGGTTTCCCCAGCCACTCTGGGCGGCTTCCAACAAAATATTAAAATACAATAGTCCTTCAGATATTAAAAGCTTCCCTAAACAGGGCAGCCTTCAGATGTCTTCTAAAAGTCTGGTAGTTGTTTTTTTTTCCTTTGACATCTGGTGGGAGGGTGTTCCATAGGGCGGGCGCCACTACCGAGAAGGCCCTCTGCCTGTAAGACCCGAATCTTATAACTGAATTGTCTAGTTCAATTTTTATTTTCATATAATGCATAAATACACATATATACACAATTTACCTTTTTATAATTAGTAGCATAACATGCAGACCTTTCGCTTATTGCTTCATTCCATTACAAACTTACTCCAGTTATCTCAAATTTATACCAGCAGTGAAAAAGTTTTAAATAGGTTCAGGTTATGTTTACGCTTCATGTAATTAACAAGAAGGAACCAAGTTCTCTCAAAACTGTTAGTTCCATCTTCCTTTTCTTAATCCAGTGGTGCGGATAATAACCGGATCAGTGTGATATATATATATTTAGAATATCAAATATCCTACACATTCTTAAATTCAGATGAGAAACTGCTTCATAGAGCTTCTACTTCTGTTCTTGGAAAACATTTTAATACTACACTCATAGGCTGCACAGAAGCAGAACTTGATCATTTATATGTTAAGAAGTCTAAGCACTCCTGCTGTGTTATGACTAATGTATTAAGATGCTGACCCACTGAAATGATGTAAGGTGTCAAGGCTATAGTAGCATCTGTCATATGCTGCGATTACAAGTGCTAAATATTCCTCACCCTCTAAATACAAAAGCAGAAGAGCCACCGCAGAAGAGATTATGTTTAGGCAGATGAAAGAGGTGAATGGTAAGAGAGATTGTGGGAGATGAACCCACAGGGAAAGTCTGGGGTGAGCTGATGAAAATCAAAGCTATTCAAAATCATCACTGAAAATGCCAATTTAAACAGGGGGTGAAGCAATTGTCCCAGTTGGCAAATGCTCCAAAGTAGCACCAACCGCAGTGGCAGACTCTCAGCCATTTCTCTTGCATCCTGCCTGGCCACTCCCCTTTGTTGGAGATCCAAGCAATGTGTCCCATAGGCCTGCAACACCAACCCTAAAATATTTCCTTATTTATTTATATACTGCTTCAAACTGAAATAGCTAAGTATCTTACACAAAATCATCAAATACACAAACCACAATAAGATCCAATTTCAAATGCAAAATACAGTTACAAATGCATAGCTGAGTAAACACTGAATGGAGGCGAAATACAATCCAACCTCTGTCTGGCAAGGCCTGGGCAAAATAGAAAGCTTTCACTAAAAGATGTACAAATTTGGTGCATATTTGATAAAGGGTAAGGATTACCCAACCCAAGGCTTGGGAGTAAGGAGCTGCCAACTACCCCACTTAGCATCTCCACCACCAATTCCCCAGCAGGCTGCGGTGCTCAGGCAGAAGCATATAAAAGGTAAAGGGATCCCTAAGCATTATGTCCAGTCGTGACCGACTCTGGGGTTGCAGCGCTCATCTCGCTTTATTGGCCAAGGGAGCCGGCATACAGCTTCCGGGTCATGTGGCCAGCATGACTAAGCCGCTTCTGGCAAACCAGAGCAGTGCACGGAAACGCCGTTTACCTTCCCACCGGAGCGGTACCTTTTTATCTACTTGCACTTTTTGGGGTGCTTTCGAACTGCTAGGTTGGCAGGAGCAGGGACCGAGCAACGGGAGCTCATCCCGTTGCGGGGATTTGAACCGCCGACCTTCTGATCGGCAAGTCCTAGACTCTGTGGTTTAACCCACAGCGCCACCTGCGTCCCAGCAGGGGCATATAGGTCTCCCCAATAACCAAGTCCCGTGCCATACAGGGCTTTGTGTGCAAATACCGTAACTTCAACTTGAACCAATAGCACAGTGGCAGTGCCGATTACTTGAACAAGGCTATCACATGTTGCTGTTAGGCTGCTCCACAAAGCAGCCCAGCAGTCAAATTTTGTACCAGTTGCAGCTTTCAGACTAATTCTAAGGCTAGATCCATATTTAGTGTTGCGATTATCTTGAGGTTACCACGGCATAAACCACTACAGCTCGGTTATCCCATTCCAGGGAAGTTCGTAGGTCACGCACCGGCTGAATGTGGTTAAAGGCACTCCTACCCACTTAGCTCTCCAGTGATAATAATGGATGGAGGAGCATCCCTAGGCTATGTACCTAAACCTTCAGGGGAAGTACAACTCTCTGTAGAACAGGTAACCGACCAAGATTCCAAACTCATGAACTACCCATTCATAGGGCTTCCATTTTGTCAGGATTCAGCTTCAGTGTATTGGCCCTCATCCAGGCCATTACTATTTCCAGGTACTGGTTCCACACATGTACAGCCACACTTGATTCAGGCATTTCACAGAAATGAGCATCAACATGCTGGAAACACTGTGCAACAAATTTCCTAATGCAGGCATAGCAAACTCGGCCCTCCATATGTTTTGGGACTACAATTCCCATCATCCCTAGCTAACAGGACCAGTGGTCAGGGATGATGGGAGCTGTAGTCCCAAAACATCTGGAAGGCCAAGTTTGCCTATGCCTGTCCTAATGATCATCATCAGTGGCTTCATAAAGATGTTAAAGAGCACTGGGGATAGAACAGTGTCTTGTGACACTCGACTGTTCAACAGTCAAGGAGCCAAAATGCAATCTTTGGCCTGCTGCCTGCAGGTGCACCGGAGAATGTTATCTTATTGACAGCGTTGAAGTTAAGATTCAACTGCCAGTCCAGTTGAGGACATCTTGTCCTTTGCCTCAGACAGCAAAGTATCTTGGACTGGACTTAAATTAAAGTAATTGCTGTGATTGGCAGAATTAGCACTTCTACACTGTACCCTTTCCGTATTTGTAAGCACTTGATTATTTAGTGTGATAGCACCTGCCTTTTAGAACTCTCTGCCTATTGAGATTAAGCAGACGCCTTCATTGTACTCTTTTGGGTGCCTACTAAAAACATTCTTGCTTAGACAAACTCACCCAGATGCTTAGAAAGTTAAAGTAATATCAATCTATTTTAGCATTTTACGGAAACTTCATTTTTAATATCTCAACCAATAAGTAACAGATTTTTCTCCCTGCTGTTAAAATCAACATGAAATTGTCTCAAGAATTTCTTTCAAAAATCTTTCCCAAGGAAATTATAAAGGGAACAAAATAAGGAACAATGGTTTTACAAGGTATTTCACTATATTTCCTTCTCTCTAAATATGCTACGAGCATAGCTTGAAATTTCAACAATAAATGCATTCCTCCTTGTGCCAACAGAAAATTTGACAAAATAGGGAGACCACAATCAGATTTAACAGAATAAAACGGAAAAAATGGCAGTTCGGCAATTACCAGTAATATCTGGTTACCGAAAGGTCCCACTCTTTATTTTTTATGCACAACTTTGCAGATGTAGGAGTAACAGCCTCAAGGTCATCAGGAAAGAGTCCATAAAGATTAAAATCAAGTTTCAGCTATCTTTTATTTTCTGAACAAGCATGCACACTAAGCGATCGCGCTAACAATTAAAGCTTCTAGATTCAGGTAGGTAGCCGTGTTGGTCTGACACAGTTGAAATAAATTAAAAAATAAAAAATTGTCCAGTAGTAACTTAGAGACCAACGAAGTTTGCAACTAAAGATTTATTTTAAAGTCTTTCATTTTGCTATCCATACAAGGTTCTCACAGCAGTTTCAAAACTGAAAAACAAACACGCATCATCTGCCAGTAAATTCATATACTTGAGGTGTATGTTTTTAGGACCCACCTTATTTTTATGGTTGGAAGTGGTTTAAAATTGTTTTATATTGTGTTTTAATGCTGTAACCTGTCCTGGGATCTTATGGTGAAGGGTGAGTAATAAATAAATTATGAATAGCAACAATAAACTCACGTAATTAAAAAGAAAAATAACACAAATAGCCAAATTGTCTCGGTATTTAAAATATACTGTATATATCAACTATAAATGCAGCAGTAAATTATTAGCAATTAATTATCCAATTTAAATAAAAATATCTGATGTATTATTATTTCAAGTCATTGATTTATATCTACTCTGGCACAGGGAGTGAAGAATGAAGCAGAGTTACACTCTGAGCCCATACAGAAATTAATAGGTTTAAGCTTATCTCTGCATAGATCAGTATCTTAACCTTACAAGGACTTTACTGGTCAGGTTATACAGGTTTATGTTACTATGGGCAACAGAGTAGTAAAGTGAAATAGAATTGTCATCAAACTTGACCTTGAAGTTTGTAAAGAAAATCAGTAGATTACACTAATGTCAAGAAATTGCAAAGCAGAACCACCACATAAATTTAACGTATGTTTTTTGGCAAAGAAATAGAAAGCCAAAGACTTGAACATTTTTTCAAAGCTGGGGGGAAAAAACAAAAAACAAGGCACAGGAATGTGGTTAGAATCTTGGATATTCTAACAGGCAGTTTTGCCCTCTCCATTTAAAGGACTTGCCACTGTAATATGTTTTTAACTACAAGAACATTCCTACTTCCCTTAAGAAAGAAAAGCAACAAAAAAGACAGGGAAAAGCTCTCACAAACAAGCACTAAAGCAGCTTACAAATCCATTCAGTTTTATCATTTAACTACTATGATTGGATAAATAAGGCTGAAACACTACACACACACACTTGGGAGAAACATACAGAGGTACCACTGTACAGAGGTACAGTGGTACCTCTGGTTGAGAACAGGATCCATTCCAGAGCCCTGTTCTCAACCTGAAAGGAACGCAACCCAGGTCTGCACACGCGCAGGTCGCGATTTGCTGCATCTGTGCATGCGCGTGATGTCATTTTGCGCATCTGCAAAAACGTATCATGCAGCAAACGTAACAAGAGGTATGACTGTAAACAGGATTAGGCTAGCAAGGCATTAAGAGAGAGAGTGTGTGTGTGTGTACAAGATAGTATCAGTATTAAAATAATCATAAACCATAAATAGGAGTAAGATTATAATTATATTAAGATTATAATCTTAAGAAGTAACTTCCCTTTTTGTCAAGTCTAGCAAACTCAATTTTAACATATTGTTAGGGGTTTGTGGGTACTAGATTCCCCCAAATTTCTGGGTCCAGTAGGGGTTAGAATTTAATCAAGGTAAATGTTAAGCCATGCCTGATTCTTGATCAGGAAATTGCCTGGGGTGATTGACCATTTGGAAGACAAAAGGAAGGTGTTGTTGTTGTTGTTGTCGTGTCTGACTCTTCGTGACCCCATGGACCAGAGCACGCCAGGCACTCCTGTCTTCCACTGTCCCCCGCAGTTTGGTCAAACTCATGCTGGTAGCTTCGAGAACACTATCCAACCATCTTGTCCTCTGTCTTCCCCTTCTCCTTGTGCCCTCAATCTTTCCCAACATCAGGGTCTTTTCCAGGGAGTCTTCTCTTCTCATGAGGTGGCCAAAGTATTGGAGTCTCAGCTTCAGGATCTGTCCTTCCAGTGAGCACTCAGGGCTGATTTCCTTAAGAATGGAATGGGCCAGTAGGAAAGCTAAATGAGAAGGGACTGTGTGCCAGACAACAAATGGGAGGGGGCCCTTCTTCCTTCAGCTCAGAGTTAGTTAGAAGAACAAAAGTCAGGGTTTAGAGGTTTAAAGTGTGCTGTATGTGGGGGAGGTGGGAGGTTGCAGGCTGTTAAAGTCAGCAATCTAGAGAGAGGAATGGCTTAGGGGGTTAGACTAGATGACCCTCAGGGTCCTCCCAACTCTACAATTCTGTGATTCTGTTTTAATAGTTGTGTCTACGGGAAAAGCAAGACCCTCTTGGGGGAGTTAATGCTGCGAACCCCTCCATCATAGGCTCAGGTTGTATATATGTGTAAATAAACCATATATCACAAAGACACCACAGTCTCCTCTATGTCTTATTCTCAAAAGGAAACACAGACCCTGGGTAAACAAGCCTGGAACCCCAGAAATCTCACATGAGAGCTTTTCAAACTGCATTTCTGCCTTTCACACATGCAATCCAGCAGGAGGGGAAGTGCAAATGGATTGTAAGTGGTATGTATGAAATCTGTGTGGTGTACCTTACCTACACCACTGTGTGAAACTTCTCATGCTCCGACGTCTTTTCATCTCTTCGTTACTGAACCAAGGACTATCATGCGCAGCAGCATAGTACAAGCGGGACAGCACGTTCCTAGCCACTGGAACCTCCTGTATCTATCTAGGCATGCAAAAAACAAAAAACACTGCTTATACCGATTAGGAACCTAGGAAGCAGTCTTACAGAGTCTGTCTATGTCAGTATTGTCACCATGATTAAGAACAATTCAGACAAGGGCCTTTCCCAGTCCTACCCAGGGGGGTTGCCAGGGATTGACATGGGAATTTCTTGCACTTGGAACAGGTGACGTGTCACCAAGACAAGTGCGAGGCTCTTTGGATTTTCCTCAGAGACCCCCTGAAATCGAAGTGCCTAACCGAGCCGCATCCTCAATTATGTATACTGTAAATCTAACGACTCAAATAAAAATAATACAGTGGTACCTCGGGTTAAGTACTTAATTTGTTCTGGAGGTCCGTACTTAACCTAAAACTGTTCTTAACCTGAAGCACCACTTTAGCTAATGGGGCCTCCTGCTGCTGCCGCACCGCCGTAGCGCAATTTCTGTTCTTATCCTGAAGCAAAGTTCTTAACCTGAAGCACTATTTCTGGCTTAGTGGAGTGTGTAACCTGAAGCGTATGTAACCCGAGGTACCATCGTAATCAATTTGTTTCAGTGGGGCACTCTGGGGGTGGCGAGTGTCCATATTCAGAACAGAACAGGGCATTTCTCAGCGCCCTCATTTGTGGAAACGAGCAAGGCCTTCAATAATAACAGAAGCAGGCCTAACCTTTTCCTTCCAAGTAGCCCGTCTGACAAGACTTTAGAACGGCTAACATCCTTCCTGAACTCAGGGCGCTTTCATTGTGGGTTTTTTTACAGGTTGCACAATGAAGCCTCTCTGGAAAATGGCATGGTAGCAAGCGGTCTCCTCAAATTTCCAACCGCTTGCCACTGACAATTTTCTTTTTGTAAAAATAATAATAATTTATTATTTATACCCCACCCATCTGGCTGGGATGCCCTCAACAGAATATTAAAAACACAATGAAACTTTTGTCCATCAAAAGTACCTGGGTCTAATAATAATAATAATAATAATAATCCCAATATACCTACTGATTTTTGCCACTGAAGTGCATAAATTTATTATTACTATTATTATTACTACTACTATTATTATTATCATTATTAGCAGCAGCTTGTGCCTCAGCTGATGTCAGTTTACTGGGGTTAAAAATAAAAAAGTGTCCCATGGGGCATTTTCAAACGCCTCAGCTTTCATCTCCGGCTTCTCGGCCTCCGCCTCTCACCCTGAAGAAGGACCCCATCACTCGAAGCGGGAAGAACAGCCGAGCCCGCTTTAGGCGCCTACCGCAGTGCCTGCTGCTGCTGCTCTTTTCTCAGAGCAGAGCTGGGAAAGGGAGGGGTCCTCCCGGGATAGCTGTCTTTGTAAGCGCCTATGCGCCTAAGGGTTTCCGGTTCCGGTGAGTCAGTGTCTGTGTCTCTCTCTCTGTGAGGGAGACCGAGCGAGCGGTTTTGCCTGTGAAGAAGCTGCGGGAGACTCGGAGCCGGACGCGGGCCCAGCATGGCGGACGGCGACGCGGAGCGGGCCGATGGCCGCATTGTGAAAATGGAGGTGGACTACAGCGCCACCGTGGACCAGCGCTTGCCCGAGTGCGAGCAGATGGCCCGGGTGAGGGACTGGGCTGAGTCATGGCGCGGCGGGCCGGCCTAGGCCGCGTCGCTCAGAGCCGGCGGCAGCTGGGCCCTGAGGGGAAGGTCGCCGGCGTCCGGCCAAGGGAGGACGGCGGCGCGGGTGGGAGGGCGCTCGGGAAAGGGGGTCGCCGGCGTTGGGCGAAGCCGCGGCGCCCCCGAGGATGGCACGATGGTTACGAAGGTCTGTATCGTCACGGGCCCATTTTCCTCCCCTGCTCAGGCGGCTGCGGCCACACGGGAGGCTCCTTTTGCGAAAGGGACATGCAAATTTGGGCGGCGAAGGGGGCGGCCGCAGAAAGTGGCTCCCCCCGCAGCACAATCCGAGAGACATTTGCGGTTCAAAACCGGGATGAAGCTGCTCCATTTCGCGCGCCCCGCCCCGTATTTTGGACAAGGGAGACGTCCCAATACAGTGGTACCTCGGGTTACATACGCTTCAGGTTACAGACTCCACTAACCCAGAAATAGTGCTTCAGGTTAAGAACTTTGCTTCAGGATGAGAACAGAAATCGTGCTTCAGCGGCGCGGCGGCAGCAGCAGGAGGCCCCATTAGCTAAAGTGGTGCTTCAGGTTAAGAACAGTCCTCCGGAACAAATTAAGTACATAACCTGAGGTACCACTGTATTCAGTTAAGGGGCTGTGCTGGTCGCGATAGCTTTGTGTCACCGGGACAGCCTCTAGCGCCCCAAATTAAAATGTTGCACCCAAGTAGCTTGGAAGAATGGAAATAGGCAAAGAGACGGAGGGAGAGAGATTGCGACTACAGTATAGTTAAGTGATGATCGGAATAAGGATGCAGCCCCACCGACTGTCTGGAGTAGACATGTATTTGATAGATCGGGGCAGCAGGAGTAATCAAATCTTCTTTTGGATTATAGTGCTGTTCTTGATTAACACATAGCTCAAAATGTGCACTGTTGCAAATATTTGCTGCATTTGATAAAGCCGCTAGTGTACTGTGGATTGCTTTATCTCGCTTTCAGCCATGGTCAAAGCTGCATCAAGCAGTGCATGTTACCAATATTAGGCCTATGGCAGGCATGGCCAAACTTGGTCCTCCAGCTGTTTTGGGACTACAATTCCCATCATCCCTGACCACTGGTCCTGTTAACTAGGGGTGATGGGAGTTGTAGTACGAAAACAGCTGGAGGGCCAAGTTTGGCCATGCCTGGCCTATGGTTATCCTGAGAGACATAACCAATGCAAAGTTACTCTTTAGTGTCCTTCCTAAGAGTTGTGGCTACTTTTAAACCTCTGTTGCTCTTTTTAAACCATATTGCTTTGGCTAGTGGCTGATGCAAATAAAGATGATTCTGAACCATTTGTTGAAGGTACATAACTCCATGGTGTGTGCTGCACTGTTTAGAATGGTCCTTTAGTTTTGTTGCAAATCTGCATTGACTATAGTTACAGGAGATACCAAAGGAGGGGTGAATGCACCTTTTATTTCTGTAGGAGAGTTATTGTATTTTCTATTCATTTTCTAATAAACAGTACTGGGGCTCTTATGACAATAGTACAAGAAGCAATATAGTGGCTTTAATTTCTAGAGTGAAAATAGCTAATTCAGAACTTATTTTTCTGATGATGCTCCCTATCATTTATTCTCCGAAGTATTGCCACTACTTCACTGGGATTCTTTTTATATTTTGCTGGAAGCCGCCCAGAGTGGCTGGGGAAACCCAGCCAGATGGGCAGCGTATAAGCAATAAAATTATTATTGTTATTATTCTCCACTGCTCTTTTTCTTGGTTGGGATACTGTTAGTCTGCTGTCTTCTCCCAGCAAACAGGGCAAGTAGCAATTGTAGCTGGACTTGTTCTTGGGCTGTGATAAATTTGTGGCTGCTGGTCCTCTGAGGTGGTTAAAGGACAGGTTACCCTTCTCCCACCCTAGTGGGAATGAAGGAACTGATTGTTGCTTCAGGATTCAACTGAGTAACTGTAGAGCTTCATTTGCTTACCATAATTTCTACTAAACACAGGGAACAGGATAGGCAGTGACAGGACTCTCTTATAGCAGCACCTTCCCCTTTAAGCAACAAGGCTTCCAAGTTAGAAAACTAGCTAATTCCAGGCAAATTGGGAGTATGTTCACTGCTTTTCAAAAAGTCAGGGATCCAATTTGCATCTGGCAAAAAGGGTTGCAGTTATGTCCATAAATTTCCTCTTGTGTACAGTGGTACCTTGGGTTAAGAACTTAATTCATTCTGGAGGTCCATTTTTAACCTGAAACTGTTCTTAACCTGAGGTTCGACTTTAGCTAATGGGGCCGCCGCGCTGCCACCATGCGATTTCTGTTCTCATCCTGAAGCAAAGTTCTTAACCCAAGGTACTATTTCTGGGTTAGCAGAGTCTGTAACCTGAAGTGTCTGTAACCTGAGGTACCACGGTATATGAATACCGTACATCACAAAATAGCTTTTGATAACACTTACCTAGATAAATGATGGCTGAAGACTTGGCTTCAGTAGCCTTTTATAACTTCTAGAAGTCTCTTAAGAAAGATTGGTCTAGTTATGACTAACTGCAGTCCTATTCTGAAGTCCTGTTGAATTCAGTGGGGCTTACTCCTGGGTAAGTGTGGTTAGAATTGTAGTCTAATTCCAGTTGAAATCAACAAAACAATATTTTGCAATGTATTTAAATCCTCTAGTTTGTAGTGGGAAGTGACCACAATTAACTGATGGCCGTGACTCATTTGGCCATGATTGGGCCCTGTTACCTTCAAAACCTGTACAATAAGGACGACTTAAAATAACTCAGCTTTTATTCTTGTATTTTAGGATGGAAGGCTTCAAGAAGCAATTGAGACTTTGCTTTCCTTGGAAAAGCAGACTCGAACTGTAAGTATAGCATACTGAATAACATTGCTTTTTAAAAGGTCATTTTAAAAGCCCCCTATTATGGAATATATCATCTAGCACAGGGGTCAGCAAACTTTTTCAGCAGGGGGCTGGTCCACTTCTCCCTCAGACCTTGTGGGGGGCTGGACTATATTTTTTTTGGGGGGGGTGAACGAATTCCTATGCCCCACAAATAACCCAGAGATGCATTTTAAATAAAAGGACACATTCTACTCATGTAAAAACACGTTGATTCCCGGATCCAGCCCCCGGGCCTTAGTTTGCCTACCCATGATCTAGCATGAATTTGTCACCCCTTAATTACTTTTAGCCATCCTATTGTACTTGGCTCTCTCGCAAGGGTTAAAATGGTGAATCTTTTCCCAGACTTTCAATGCATGCATATGAATGGTGGGGATTTTTATTCATTCTAATAACTATGATTGTTGCAGAAACAAGAGGGTGCAAAAATGTTTTTCTTTCTTACCACAACCAACAGGACCATGTGTTGTGCCCAGTGTTGCACCAGAGAGGTTGCACTGTCACAACAGAACTATCATACCCTTTTGTTCACCCATGTACCCCCCAGAACTGCTCCACAACTGATTTGGGGGGCTGGAGGGGACAGGAAAGGAAGTTCCTTTGTTTGTACTGAAGTCACTTGTGCCAGTGAAGCTGCCACATTAGATATGAGCCCCATGTGCAAATACTGCTAGTCGCTCTTGTGGAAGAAAGAATAAGTGGTTGGGAATAAAAAAAGGGAGATGTTCCTTGTTCTTTTAGCACACTGGCACTATTCCTCTTTGGTTTACTTGATGTGAGTAGTAGAACAGTGAATTGATCCTTAGCTTTGGCTTTATGTAACCTAGATTGCCCTCTTACTTGTGGGCCTCAACTTGTCTTACGAGGTTGAGGACAAATTTCCATTCATAGCTAGTGACTTTTTTTGTTAGCGCTACTCCATTTGGAAGTGCCAGGAATCTTTCTTTGTCTTTACACTGTAGAAACTTCCATGCTTAAGTATATACTTTTGTTTTTTAGGCTTCTGATATGATATCCACATCTCGTATTCTGGTTGCTGTAGTGAAAATGTGTTATGATGCTAAAGACTGGGATGCTCTTAATGAAAATATTATTATTCTGTCAAAGAGGAGAAGTCAGTTAAAGCAGGTAAGATTGTGTTAAGCCGTAAAAAGTGTGGGGTGCTCAAAACCTTGTGTCCATATATTATCTCTTGAGTTTGGTAATCAAACATTGTTCCTTATAGCCAACAACAGGAGGCACCTAGTCTTCCTGCAAAGCGTCTTTGTACCTACTGCCTCCTAAGGAGGGTTACAGGAGAAGAGTAGTGGGCAGAGGGTTTGTGTGCAGTTTGCAGCAGTTGCTCTCATCCATGACACTGGTGCTGCATATCACAAAGTTGCAGCCTGTTGTCATTTTGAAAAAAGGAGTTGTGTCTCTGCCGCTGGTGGTTTTTTAATAATTCACTATTCTTGTGGCAAGTACACTGGAGGCTTCCCCTGATGTTCTTGATAATATTAGTTGTCACTAATATCCTGGCAACTGTCAATAGAACATCTTAATTGTGCTGTGGTTTATAGAGTGAAGTTGGCAATGAGCTTTCAAAATAGCCTAATAATGCATGCATATTCTGAATATAGACAATAAAAGAGCTTTGGGCTTTTCAGAAATGCTTTATAAGGCATAGGTTTGGAGTGAATATATGTTAGGGCAACATCCAATAATGCCAGCCTGCTTGCTCAGTGGGAGTTTCTCTTCTTCCCCCTGTGGCCAAGGGCCCACACCAAAAAATATTGTAGTCCTGCAGGCCCTCCAACCCTGGTTGCTTTATGAAGATGTCCTAAATTTGTAACGTACACATTATATGTTACTCGATGGTGTACGCTTGACTACTTTGTTCATACAACAGTTGTGGCAAGAGCATGCTATGCTTCCTTTCGTTTAGTCCCCCTCCTTCATTGGGAAGACTTGCTGCTTATTTTTGTTACTTCTTGTATCCAGAAGTAAAACCTCTATTTTCTCAGCTATATAACTTCTTGAAAAATGAAGGGTTTTTAAAAAAATTAAATTTGTTCTAATGAATGATAGCTGTTCATATAGATGTTAGTTTGCTTTGACCATCTATTTGCTGGAAGGTGGATTAAAATAAATGATAGTGTACAAAAGACATACAGTATTTCCGTGGCTCAAAGTGTTCAATACCATCCAGGCATGCTCACTTGGTTGGTTGGTTGGTTGGTTGGTTGGCTGGCAGGTAGAATATTTGAGCTTTTTTCCTTTTCCTATTTAAATTTATTTTATAAACATACAAAACAAATGCAAAAATATCAGAAATGACAAAGGGGGCTATTCTCTTAATTTTTCAACAAAATCAGAAGATATGAGACAACATTTGTTAGTAGAAACATAAAGAGGTGCATATTTCTCACATTGGCAGCACCAAAGAGTCCTGGAGGTTTGCTGTATTGGTATAAATTATAAAAGTCCCACCACACATTATAAAAACGTTCTGGCCTGTTCTGTTTCTTTGCTTGCTACGGTGATTGTTGACAGATTGGAGACATTTCAAGAGGGAGAGAGCAGCAAAGAGAGGAGGAAAAGGAATTATCTCACCTTGAGGCGCAAATTTTTAATGAGAGATGTTGAAGGTAGTTCTGGATTTAAAGACCAGCATGTAGGACTTTTACCTGCAGCTCTGGGTGGGAATAGCCTGAATGGGTTCAATTAAAAAAATTTAAAATATCCATAAAGTAAAACATCATTGCTCTATGAACATTTAGACTTTGAAGTAGAGTGCCTAAGGGAGGTAATGAAATTTCCCCCGTCAAAGTTTTTGAGGACTAGATTAGATATGTGTTGTACTGTATACACAGAATACCCTACTTTTAAAAGTATATGTTTAATGTTACGGGTATAACATGTTGTGACAGTTCTACATTACAATTTAGCACTATATGCAAGACAACAATGAGCCATCAGCATGGGAAAGTAGATGGGGTAGTATTGTAAAGCATTGTAGATCATGAACAATCTTAGAGAAAAGATGCTACATTAATTGGGGGAGATGATGATGAAGGAAGGAGAATCATCTGATACATCATGTGCATGTGTGATTCAGACAACCAAGTTCCACTCTTCAATCAGGTCCACAGTAGTAACACTAACTCTGGGAAGAAATTGTGCCTTGGGTATTGGAAAAATCCAAGAAAGCAAAATCCTAATTTGGTGGAAACTTACTATTTTTATAAAATAAAAACATTTTTGAATTTGCCCCAATGACATTTGGCACCTTCAACGAAAGTCTGATATACTTATAGTGTGACACGAAGAAATTGAAATAGTGGTCTATCGGAAGGCCTTTGTTGCACAGGAGGGGAGGCTCGCAGCTTTTATAATTTACCTAAGCTACATACTGTGCTAGTATATAATGTAAAGGCCTATGTTAACTGTATTGTGAGCTCAAGCTTTGGTCACTGAGAAATAAACAAGGAGTTCTTCTAGTGGAAGTCACTAGGATATAGGCAAGTTCTGTTGTTTTGCATAAAATGTCTTTTAGACTAAATATCCATTTTAGCACCTTTAAAGCAAAGCTGCTAAAGTGAGAAAATGGGAGGAAGCATTTGAGCTGAATCCTGCATGAGAGTTGTCTGCTCATTGTGGTTTATATCTAAGTATAGAAGCAAAGAGTTAGTGGTAACTCCCTTTTCACGTCAAATGTGACTAACCATTTTTAATTGCAAAGTTTTTCCATTTTGACAGGTATGAAACAGCATAAAAGATAGTGTTCGGATAAATGGGCTATGTTGGCATAGGATTACAAGTTTTCTCATTATTTGTATTAGGCTGTCGCTAAAATGGTCCAGCAGTGCTGTACTTACGTTGAAGAGATCACAGATCTACCAATCAAACTGCGTTTAATTGATACACTGCGTATGGTTACGGAAGGAAAGGTAAGTATTTTTCCTTTTAAAGAACTGTGCACTTATTTCAAGACCCCCTTGTGTACACTCTTGAATCTTAAGACAGCAGCTCCTGTTGATTCTCCAGAGCCGATTGTTGGTGGGGACTGCAGAGGGAAGACCAGAAGGAGAAATCCTGTTACACAAGTGAAAGTCCACTTGTGTGATATTTGCAGTAGGTCAAATTTGCAGTACCCACAGAAATCAATGAAAAATATTATCTAAGGTCTTCCCTGTTAGCCTTGGGCAGGCTTCCTCAACCTTGGCCCTCCAGATGTTTTTGCGACTACAATTCCCATCATCCCTGACCACTGGTCCTGCTAGCTAGGGATCATGGGAGTTGTAGGCCAAAAACATCTGGAGGGCCAAGGTTGAGGAAGCCTGTCCTTGGGCATTAATTTTTCCTAATTGTGTTCTGACAAATCCTGGGATGCTGCTTTGCCACAGATGAGCCCTACATGAGGGAGCCAGGAGGGGGCTGGCCTGATTATTGAGTGAGAGTGCAGCCCTTGGTTTGGTAGCTGTAGTGCTGTGGCCTGTAAGAGTCCATCACCAGGAACCCATTGCTGCACTGTGGTGGAATGGAAGTTGGAACCCTTCTCTCCTGGCCCATAAAGAAAGGCCCATTCCTATGGCTGCAAGCAGTACCATCACCAGCTTCCCCCCGCCCTGTAGTTTGTGATGATGAGGCAAATCATGCAGTGTTTGTGTGGGCCAAACATACTGCATAAAGTTAAATGCTTTCTGCTTCTTTTATAGATCTATGTTGAAATTGAAAGAGCTCGGCTGACCAATACTCTTGCAACAATAAAAGAGCAGAGTGGTGACGTGAAAGAAGCTGCTTCAATTCTGCAAGAACTTCAGGTGAAGGAGCATATATGCTCGAATACATGACATTGTTTGAAGTACTGCAACTTTAACCCTTTTTAAAATGCACTTTAAAAAAAATCTTGCTTCAATTGTCACTGTAGTAGAAATGGAAAAAATGAGCAAACCAGGAGCTTTTGGTAACTATCTTTGTATTTTGAATATGTTTTACAACAGTGCATTTATATGTTAGGCTGGATCCACACAATGGGGCTTTCCTGACATCTTCCATTCCTCACTGCATTCTAGTGGGGTGGGTGGGACTATTTAGAAAGGTTTGGGATGGAGCTTGAGTGTGTGTACACGAACGCTGCGGCAAGACTGAAAAATGGGAAAATTCAGTCGGGACTGTTTTGCACACTTTGTAGAAATCTTTGCAAAGCTTAGGTACTGTCACTGTGAAGATTGCCAGCTTTCTAATAATATTCTTATAACCTCATTTTCTGGGCTGATGTGCTAAACTGATTTCTGTCAAGAACCAGAACCAATAAAGGTTCTCTATAGGAATTCGTTAATACAGTGGAACCTCGGTTTTCGAGCATCTCGGAAGCCAATCAATTCGGAAGCCGAACACCGCAAACCCAGAAGCAATTGCTTCTGTTTTCGAACGCACTTCGGAAATTGAATGGCTTCCGCTGCGTGCTTTTCCATTTTTTCAATGGATTTTGCTGACCGCCCATTGATCCTCGGTTTTCAAACGTTTCAGAAGTTGAACGGTCTTCTGGAACGGATTACGTTCGAAAACCGAGGTTCCACTGTACATTTTGCCCCCCCCCCCACTAAATGTTGCAATGTACTTGAACCATTTGAACTTCTAGTACAATTATTACAAATTTCTAGTTTACTGTCCTTAAATAGATAAAAATTGGAATTAGTTATTGAATTGCTTTTATCACAGAATGCTATTATTTGCTATTCTTAAACAGTTTGAAAAAGCTTTCACCCTTCAGCTATTGGCTGCAATGATGTCAGGTGACTTTATTATCCAGTTGTATTTTAAAAGGTACAGTACAACTTGCGCTGCCCATAAAAAGCAAGACTTGAGTGAGAGACTAGGGTGATGTCTGCTGTTCCCAGGAATTCTTATTGTTCTGAGAGTTTATTTGAACCCTGGGTGAGAACCCGGAGGGTATGTCAGAAGGAAAATGAATTATATTAATAGCAACTTTGCATTAATGTAACTTTTTTGTAATATTTTCAGTTGTCTTTTGCTTCAGTTTTCTGCACATTGCTTAATTTTTAATATATTAAGCAGTATAAAAATTAAATCACTTGAATACTATGGGGCAGTGGTGTATTTTTCTTGTGAGCTGTTAGTATAATAGGCCTGGTAAAACATCTTTAGATTCCTAAAGGTTGATGTCAATTTGATGTCAAGCCTTGGAAAAATGTCTGATGAAAACAAATTAATAGAAGTCTGGTTATGGAAATATGTACAGCAAATAGGGTATGCAAAACAAGTTATCTGCAGATGAACAATAAATACAAATCAGGGAGTGGAATTCAGTGTTGTGGTAAGGTGATCACTCTGTCAGTGGAAGCATTTCTCCCTTCTACCCGGCCAGATAGGCTTGGAAGAAGAAGAAGACGACGACTTATTAGTATTACCCCACCGTACACTGTTCTGTGGGTTCTCCCAGCCCTCCCATGGAGCTTGGTGGGGGAGAAGTTCTGTTGAACTAGCTTCTTCTCTAGCACAACAGTTCAGTTGAATCCAGCCCAAGATTTTTAAATTTCAAAGTTTTTCTAAGAACAGCAGTACCTGAAGTTTAAAAATTTAAAGTGTAGTAACTGAAGCATAAATGCTGGCATGTAAACTGTATTTGTATGTCTACAGAAGCCATCTTTCTGTACACTTATGATTTAGTTGCAAGACAGCTTTGATGGATAATTGTACCTTGCAAGCTTTAGTTTTGCATATCGGTCTATAAAGTATTAATACATTCTGAATTTTAGGTGGAAACCTATGGATCAATGGAGAAGAAGGAACGTGTGGAGTTCATCTTGGAGCAGATGAGACTTTGTTTGGCTGTGAAAGACTATATCCGAACTCAAATTATTAGCAAAAAAATTAACACCAAATTTTTCCAGGAAGAAAACACAGAAGTAAGTCTGGTGGTGGACGACTTATACTAAGCTGGTTTAGGGGATGTTATGGGCATGTTTTAAATGGATTTCTCTGACACATTGGGGAAGTTTTACAACCATTTCTGTGTTTAACCTGACACTGTTCCATTTCAGAAATTAAAACTGAAATACTACAATTTAATGATTCAACTGGATCAACATGAAGGTTCCTACCTTTCCATTTGTAAGCACTACAGAGCCATTTACGATACTCCTTGCATCCAGGCTGAAGGTGAAAAGTGGCAGCAGGTAAAAAAAGACAGAAAGAGAAAGTAGCAAATACACTGTAACCTGTTCAATTGTCTGCAAAAAATATTACGTAAAGGAACATTCTTTTTGTTTATCATTTGCTATTGTTTTGGAGAGGGCTGCTCTGCACTGTGATCAAGATTTCACTTTCTTGAATTTCTTCATGTGGCTTAGTTTTCTTTGTGAGAACCCCCCCTCCCCCCAAAAAAACAAATCAATTGGTCACAGCCATAACATTATTTTCTGTTGACTCCATTATAGCTAAAGCTGTGCCAGTGGAGTAGATTCCATTCAGACTATATAGAAAACATCTGAAGACTTACGTTCAGACAGTTCACAGGCTGATATTGCAACTTCAGAAGAAGCAGGCAGTTAGCCAATCCCAGCCTTAACCCATGCATCATGAACCTAACACAATATCTGTTTTCCTTGCCTGCATAATTTAATGAGAGGGCAGGATCTCTCAGCATTCCATTATCCACCGCAGTGTCTACTCAGTAAGCATCTGAAATGGGCCTGATTGTCATACATTTGAGATGTAGAAAGCTGCTAAGGAGGCAAGAACTCTTTGTAGTCTGCTCCCACTTTTGCACTAGTGTCAAGAAACCAGCATCACCTGAATTATCTTCCTTGCTTTGGTAATATTTGGAAAATCTCTGTCATCCAATTCAAGTGTGCAGATCAAGCAAACAGGATAGTCCTATTTCAGATTGTGGGTGGGGGCTGAATTAATGCCTGCTAACTTACATTACAGCTTTCCAAAGGAAGGAATTCGTTTAAATGCAAGACTGCCTTTTTATTGTTTGCATGTTACTTTTCTTACATGAATCATTACTTCCATTTTTAAAAAAAAAATCTAGGATGTCCCTAAAGAGCAAGGGATGTATAATAATTTTAAAATGCCGGTTCCAAATAAGATTCCTGCTTGCAACACGAGATTGGATTTGATGACCGATGTAACATCTTGCAGCTCCCTGCTTGTGTGATCCCATAAGGTGGAGTCAATTTTAGTACCTTGGGTTGTATCCAGTGGTTGCGAAGGCAGGTGTTAGCTCATGCTGCCAATCATTCTCTTACTTTCTCTTTGCGTAGCCATTGGCTATAGCCCTCCATAAATTACAGAAAGTTAGATTCTTAGGTTGTCTTCTGATCAAGCTGGTGATTTCAGCTTTGTGTGTTTGTTTGCTTTCTTGCATTGCTGCCTCTTGTTCAACTACAAAATCAAGTTTCTTCCTATCTTCTTTTAAACAGGCACTGAAGAGTGTTGTTCTCTATGTTATCCTGTCACCTTATGACAATGAACAGTCTGACCTGGTACACAGAATAAGCACTGATAAAAAACTAGAAGACATTCCTAAGTACAAGTATGTAGCTTTCCTGTTGGCATGCTAATATACTGAGAAACTATCCCCGTAGAATTTGGTGTGACATTTGAAATGTTGTGAAAGCCAGCTAGTCAAGATGTTTATTTAAGGTAGGGTGGAGAACCTATGACTACTATTGCAACTCCCATCATCCCTGACCATTGGCCATTCTTGCTGATCTGGAGGGCCACAGGTTGTTCCCCCCAACTGACAATTTGTAAAATGGCTCAGGTGTTTGTACCCTGCTATTACACATACAAGTAGGGATTTACATTCACAAACTTTCACATATTATTTATAACAAACCAAATCAGAACTGGCATCCTTGAAGTACATTCTGCAGTGAACATGGACATACATTTCTGTATACTGTGTAAATGCAATTCTCTGAATTATTTTTCTAATATATTAATAATCAAAAAGAAACTGCTGTGTTAAATACATTGGTAATGCTGGCAGAAATCTTAAAGGCTAACCTACTATGTTAAGGTGAAGCAGAACAACTTTGTCAACCAACAATTTACTGAGGCTTTTTTATCTCCCCCCCCCCCCCAACAGAGATCTTTTAAAATTATTTACCACTATGGAATTGATGCGTTGGACTACCCTGGTTGAGGAATATGGAAAAGAATTAAGGGAAGGTTCTCTAGAAAGTCCTGCAACAGATGTGTTTGGCTACACAGAGGAAGGTGAAAAGCGATGGAAAGATTTAAAAAACAGAGTTGTGGAGCATGTAAGTTAAATCTGCTTTCTAGCAAAAAGTTAGGACTAGGAGGAATACTATTTCTGACAATCATCATCCTATTTATAAAATGATTTATTTTTTTAAAAAAGACTGTTGTGAGCTACTGCTCAAGTCAGGATGTAGTTAACACATTCTAGCAAAGTGTAAGACCCGTGTGTGTGTGTGTGTGTGTGTGTGTGTGTGTGTGTGTGTGTAGGGTATAACAATATAATATCGAACGTTCTTTTGGAAGCTGAAAGTCCAATGGGGATTCTGCAGCTTCCGGTTGGCTGCAGGAGGTTCCTGCAGCCAATTGGAAGCCACGCTTTGGTTTGGTTTTTGAAAGTTTTGGACGTCGAACCAACTTCCGGAACAGATTCCATTCGACTTCCAAGGTACTACTGTATATGTGTATGAAATATTTTAGAAAACTTGCATCCACTGGGGATTAAGGTACGTTTATGTTATTTTATAGTCCCTTCTGATTAGCTGTGTAATCTGAGAGTGTCTTACACACTACCTCAAATACCAAAACTACATAATTGCTTGGCTTGTGCTACATAAGTCCTTGATTTCATTACAACATATTACTTTTTTGTATTTCAACTGCTACTTTCTGATCACCTTCTATTCTTCTTTTCTTTTAGAATATTAGAATAATGGCAAAATATTACACCAGAATCACCATGAAGAGAATGGCACAACTTCTGGATTTATCAATTGATGTAAGTGATTCTCAGAATTGCTGAGCGCTTTTGTATAACCCCCTTGTTTCCAAAACTGCTGCCTGCAGGTTTCATTCAGGTGGTCCACAATGTGCCTGTGAAGAGCGCTTGGAGCAAATACGGTAAAATAGAATATAAGGAGCATTTTAAAAATACAATTAAAAATCATACAGCATCTAGCACAGCACTTTGCAGTTGCTCCGACAGGCAGAAAACTCTTGAAGTGGTCTGTCAAGACTCTCAGCAATTTTCAAGTGGTCTCGGGGGTGGAGGGGATATTTGGGAACCATTTTTGTTTGATTTTTTTTTTTGTTGAACCTGCTCTTCAACATTTGTTGCAAAAGACATTACACGGAATTACATGATCTCAAATGCACTCTTAAGCAGCTAACCTTTCTGAACACTGTTATCAAATATAACTTTGGCCTGTGTCACACAATATTTCCTTGACATGCAATAGTACTTTTCCTCTGTGCTACATTCTGGTTTGAGAATACTCGATATAGTTGCATCACTGGAGACACAATTTTTAAAAAACTGTTGGACATAAGAACGAGATAGCCAAACCAATGAAGTTGAAATGTATTCATTTCAGTGGAACAAAATCAAAGTCTGGATGTCTTTGTCTTGTTTCTATTTAGTTAGTTAGTTAGTTAGTTAGTTAGTTAGTTAGTTAGTTAATATTTATATCCCCCCTTTTCTCTTGAAAATTTCCCCTAAGACATAATAGAATGTCCCTCAAAGCAATTTTTTAAATTTTATAATCTAATTCAGTGCTGTTTGTTTGCTTTACAGGAATCTGAAGAATTTTTGTCCAACTTAGTGGTGAATAAGACCATCTTTGCAAAAGTAGATAGGCTGGCAGGAATTATCAACTTTCAGAGACCCAAGGACCCAAATAACTTGCTCAATGACTGGTCTCACAAGCTCAATTCACTGATGGCTCTAGTTAATAAAACTACACATCTCATTGCCAAAGAGGAGATGATACATAACTTGCAGTAAGGTGCTTCAGTCGCCTTAATGCTTTAGGGAGGCATTGAATTGGTTATAGAAAAAGACTTTATCCCACTGTATATTTGGTTTTTTCATCTCTTCCCTCCAGGTGAAATTTAGAACATAATCTCTCTTGAAGAATTGTTGAGAATTAAGTTCCTTTGATTATTCATTTGGTTTATAACACTTTTTTGCTGCAATTGATGGAAAAACACAATAAAATCGTATTGCTTGTGTAATGGAAATGGCCTTTGATTTATCCCAGTTTGCCCTCATTTGTCCAGCAAATATTTTTGCATTGTCTATCTCTATGATCTTCTTACCCTTCCAGGTGTATAAGTATGTTGTAATATT
Organism: Podarcis filfolensis; assembly: GCF_964270895.1. Lineage (NCBI taxonomy): Eukaryota > Metazoa > Chordata > Lepidosauria > Squamata > Lacertidae > Podarcis > Podarcis filfolensis. The sequence continues at coordinate 101,845,094 of NC_139605.1, read as the reverse complement.
TTCTTTTATAAAGAAATGTAACAAGATTATACTTCAGTGTTAACCTTAAGTACCATTGTGTCTAGAAATGTCAGGTATGGAACTGAATTCCCATTTTTATTCCAGTGTTGTGGAATGGTAGTTTTATAGCAGAATGTGACCTAACAAAGGCAGCATGGAGCAAGTTGTACCTTATTTTCAATTTCCTATGGATAAATGTCTTTTGTTTGACTTGTATCTTTGCTACATTAACACTTGAGTAATTTTACCACATAATTGCAGGTGGCTCATCTTGTCTTGATAACTGTCTAGATCAGGGGTCAGCAGACCTTGTGGGGGACCGGACTATATTTTGAAAAATAATGAACAAATTCCTATGCCCCACAAATAACCTAGAGATGCATTTTAAATAAAAAGGCACATTCTACTCATGTAAAAACACACTGATTCCCGGACCATCCGCGGGCCAGATTGAGAAGGCGATTGGGCCGGATCCGCCCCCCGGGCCTTAGTTTGCCTACCCATGATCTAGATTGTTTTAAGACTTTAAAATGAAAGCACAATGTGAATTAGTGAAGCCGGTGTTTTAATCTTCTGTTCTAGACTTCCACCTGAAGAAAAACCATATAGCTTAGGCTATGGTCCCTAAAGTAGTGTCTGATACAACATGTTCAACAGATATGTCTGTTATAAGGATATGCCATTTTTAATTAAACTAGATGAGCCACGTTTGGATGTAAAATGAATTCTTTTCCCGTTAAAGTTTTTGAAAGTTCTTAGAACGGTGCTTCAGTATGTAGCTGTAAGTGCCTCAGAAACTCTTGGTCCCGTGATGGGTTACAACAGTATAACAACACAGCGTTAAAAATATTCCACCAGCATGAATTTTTGTTTGGCTGTAGTCCGTTCCACTTAGTTAATAGAAGGCCCTCCAACTTTCTGAAGCTGATTGCTGTTAGGCATAATATTAGGCATCTTAGGCATAGTATTGGTTGTATCAAATTCAGCCTGTGAGCAGAGCAATGTAGAATGGGGCTGCACCTTCCTTTCCTCCCTCCAGCTCTCTACCCTTAATATAAACCACAGAATTTGGAGACCACCCCACAACATAGGGGGGGGATTTCTGTAGGTGAAGACTGAAAGCCTTTTTTTGTGAGCAGAAGTACACTCGCCCAACTTCGAAACCTGCTCTATGTTTATTCCATTGACTGAATGAGGAACTGAGCAGTATGTTCATTGTGCAACACACCTTAATTAAGGAAATGGCTAAAGAACTGTGACCAGGAGGGAAATAGCCATTACTAATGAACCACACATACTCTTGCAGAGAGTGAAAATAGGTAGATCATTAGCAATTTTGTGTATAAATTTGTATACAGTGGTACCTTGGGTTAAGTAGTTAATTCGTTCTGGAGGTCCGTTCTTAACCTGAAACTCTTCTTAACCTGAAGCACCACTTTAGCTAATGGGGCCTCCTGCTGCCGCTGCGCCACCGCTGTGCGATTTCTGTTCTCATCCTGAAGCAAAGTTCTTAACCCGAGGTACTATTTCTGGGTTAGTGGAGGCTGTAACCTGAAGCGTATGTAACCCGAGGCACCACTGTATATAGAAGTATTTCTATACCACCACAAGCAGCTCAATGACTTGATTTCACTCTTGCCTGATAATGCCGTGTGAGTCGTAAAACAGCGTCTGTAAGCGGGAGGTCAACTTCAGATTCAACCTGGGGGTTTTGCAAAGTATGTGGTGATTCTTGATAGAAACCGAAGCCAACAAGAGGGTAAATGCAATTGCCAATGAACATGGGCAAAGCTTCAGTATCTTGCATATGTCCTTTATCCTTCTCATCATAATTGGAAACCAGTATAACCATAAGCCACTTACTACAACCTGTTGGATCCAAAAAGCAGCACTTTTACGGTTCGGGGAGGTGCTGACTACAAGCAGCCTGGGCAAAATAGCGGCATTTGGTGGGACTTAAAATTAACAAATTGCCTTTGGAAAACTCCGTTCACGCTTACCTCTGTAGTAACCATATGTGACAATATCTGCAAGAGTTGGACTGAAATGGTTATATACAGTGGTACCCCGGGTTACATACGCTTCAGGTTACAGACTCTGCTAACCCAGAAATAGTACCTCGGGTTAAGAACTTTGCTTCAGGATGAGAACAGAAATCGTGCTCCAGCAGCAGCGGGAGGCCCCATTAGCTAAAGTGGTGCTTCAGGTTAAGAACAGTTTCAGGTTAAAAACGGACTTCCGGAACAAATTAAGTACATAACCAGTGTTACCACTTTATTCATGTTCTTCAAGGACTGAAGGAACTTGACTCAAGTTAGCACTTCCAAACACTAAAGTGGAACTCATTTTGATTTCCGATGCAACCAGTTAAAATTCTGAAGGAAAGGGTGGTGTATTAAATACAATAAGATGGGGAAATAAGACACAAAAGGTTCGTTTTAAATTTGAGTTAATTTGTATACAGCAGAAATGGGATTTTTTCTTTGGTAGCTGATCAAGTGTTCAGCAGAGGTGTTTCGTGCACCACCAAGCCCATCTTTATAAGGGCAAAATTGTGTAAACCTTTGTAGGATTATGGTTGGCAATCCTTAATTCACTTTAGCGCAAAGGCAGATATGTAGGATAATTGTGTTTTATGCTTTCCCCAGATCTAGGGATAAATCACTTTGAATGCATCGTGAATGTTTGTTTGAACAATTAGCAGTGGTACATTTTTATAGTGAAATCTACAAGAGATTATTTTACGGAGAAATTGGAATTGGGGACATGAGCAATATCACACACACACACCCCCCCGCTTAATACGTTTTCAAGGGGCACTTAAATTTATTTCCAGTATACTGATTCTATGGGTCATCAAGTGATCCAACTTTTTTACCTCATGTCATCCAATTTTCTTAATATTTTGTACACTTGTTGAATGATCAAAACTAACTTTAAATCTACAATTTAAATTTTTTATCTCATCCTGTTTGAGAGTTATGAGGATTTGAAAATTCAAAAAAAATGACAATTTTGGCCTACACAAAAAAGCTCAGCGCAGAATTGAGATACGTCAAAACTAAAAACACCAACCTCTTCAGAACTTAATGGGTTGTAATATGATATGTCACATAGTGGGCTTACTTTAAATTTTAAATTTAAGTTACAAAATTTAAAAAGTGATTAAAAATCAATGTGGTTTAACAATTCCAAAAAAAGTATTGATTAATATTTTTAAGAGCTACCTGCAAAATTTCATCTTGGGATCTCCATGTGATCACATTTTTTTAAAAATGGGTCTTCTTGGAGTAAAATATAAGAAAATAAGCAAGACTTCAAAATTATACTATCAGTTCAGGCATTCTTTAGAAAGGTACTCAGTTAAAAGGTATCTGAAAAGCTAGTCAGGCTTTGCTTTTTAAAATGTGTTCCGAAGCTGAGTGATAGCTTGCTATTGCATGATAGAATTAACACTTTGAAAGAATTCTTGTTAGTAACTTCATATCATGAATTATGGAATTAAGTGATGATTCTAAACATCATAATTTGATTAATATACTCCTCCTTGCTTCATAATAAAGCATGTAGCAGATTGGGCTGCAAAGTCACTCTTGTTATATCCCTGTTAAAATGAATGCAATACCCTGGCAGATCTGGACATTGACATGAGGTTCAGCATCTTCTACTGGCCAACCAGATGCCCACGGGAAGCTTGCAAGCAGGACCACAGCTGCATGTGAATAGTAGGACTGGCCTATGGGCAGATGTGATGCCATAGTATTAAAAAATAATAAGTGATCAGTAAGGGACGCGGGTGGCACTGTGGGTTAAACGACAGAGCCTAGGACTTGCCGATCAGAAGGTCGGCGGTTCAAATCCCTGCGACGGGGTGAGCTCCCGTTGCTCGGTCCCTGCTCCTGCCAACCTAGCAGTTCGAAAACACGTCAAAAGTGCAAGTAGATAAATAGGTACCACTCTAGCGGGAAGGTAAACGGCGTTTCCGTGCGCTGCTCTGGTTCGCCAGAAGCGTCTTAGTCATGCTGGCCACATGACCCGGAAGCTGTATGCCGGCTCCCTCAGCCAATAAAGCGAGATGAGCGCCGCAACCCCAGAGTCGGCCACGACTGGCCCTAATGTTCAGGGGTCCCTTTACCTTTAAGTGATCCAAATAGGTCCAACAGTAAATTGCCATTCTTAATGGCTGTCGGAACCAGGAAAATAAATGTAAAACACAAGCAGGAAAACAAACTCTTCTTTTTTAAAAATTAAGATGCCTTCAAGAAGTGCAGAAACCAGGAGTTGTGCCTTTGGTATGCACATTTAATATAAATGACCATTTCTCTTTACTTAATGAGCTAATATTTGAAAAAAAAGTACACACACTGCCCTCTTGATAAAATGATCACATTCTCCTTAAAAGAGACTAAAGCATATGGAAATTAAAAAAAGAACGCTGTGCTGTCAATAAAAAGGCTTTGCGATCCTTTCGTACCTCAAAACCTCCTAAATAATAATTAAAAAACTATTTTAATTAAGGCGATGTGTGTTCTCACTTTGAGTAAATTGGCAATGGAGCCAAGGCTTTTAAACGGCCGCCAAGATCAGCCTTGCTCTGAACACTCACTTATAATTTTACTGCCCTAAACTGATAAAAGGGAACAAGTTTCAACACTGCAGTTACCCTGAAGCACTCTTTTCTTCATCATCCAGGACTTTAAAGAGTTCAGTTTCATTCCTTTGAAAGATCATGATGCTATCCGTTCTATGTTAACTCCCTCCAGCTTCCCATCTCCCCCCCCCCCTCATGCCAGCGATGATTTATCATGCCGCTCTATATAGCAAGGTGTTTTGTACTGAATGTCTGTATTTTAAAGTTTGTTGCATCTATTATTTGATGCACAGGACATAATAGTCCACCTGGATCGGTCCAGAATTCTGTTCCTCTACAATGGCCAACCACACACCTTTTCCAGAAAGCCCTGAAGGCAATAACCTTTCCTGCTGTTGCTCCCCAGGACTGCTGGTCCTGGAGATTTTGGATATCACACACATGGCAAGTGGCTGCTGTTGACAGACTGTCATCCCCCATTAAAAGCCATTTAAGTGAGTAGCTCTCACTCCATCTTGCCGTTGCAAATTTCAGACAATTATGTGTTGCCCTTTATGCATCTTTTCTAGTTCTAAAATGCTCCCCACAATCCTGGATTTTGTTGTTTTTAGATGTGAACCTAGCTTCAAATTCCTAATCAGCCACAAACTTTACTGGTTGACATTGGAACAATCGTTTTTTTCTCAGACTAGCCTAGCTCAGAGGCTTGGTGTGAGAATACATGTTCATTCCTTGATTCATTCCTTATTCCAGTTATATCCAGCCTTTTCTCCAGGCGACTCATTGTGATATACACTGTGCCTTCTGCACCATGTTATCCCTCCCAACAACCCTGTGAGGTAGGCCAGGCTAGGAGTTGTTGAATGGACCAAGATCACCCAGTGAGTTTCACAGCTGCGTGGAAAGTTGAACTTTGGTCTCCCCAGTCCTTGTGCCATGCTCCACTCACTACATCGCAGTGGCAGAGCTAAATTAACTTCAGTAACATTCCCTGCAATACTTTACCATAAATATGCAATTTTCTCCTGTTGAGCAATTTGTACTGATTCATTGTTTCATTGCTGCTTTTATTTATGTTTTAATGAATGTTTTTTGGTGATTTTCTTTTCTTTTATGAAAGTGCAGATTATAAATATGCAAATAAAAATAAATAACCAAATACTACCTACAGTGGTACCTCGGGTTAAGTACTTAATTCGTTCCGGAGGTCCATACTTAACCTGAAACTGTTCTTAACCTGAAGCACCACTTTAGCTAATGGGGCCTCCCGCTGCTGCCGTGCCGCTGGAGCACAATTTCTGTTCTCATCCTGAAGCAAAGTTCTTAATCTGAGGTACTATTTCTGGGTTAGCAGAGTCTGTAACCTGAAGCGTATGTAACCTGAGGTATCACTGTATAGCTCTTTGGGGGAAAGATTGGGATAAATAGGAAATGGTGCCTAAGCATGCTTAGCATTTCAGCCATTGGGATAGCCTAGCCCTTCTAAAGCAGTGTTTTTCCCCAAACGTTTTGAACTTTGGCCCCACTTCTGAGTTTGCTTTACTTTGAGGTTCCTGTAATCCCAAAATCTGTTGTACGGGTGACTGTGCAGAGATTATCCTTTGCAGCTGTATGCAGGGTTCTTTGGACCGGCATGAGAATATTTATACAACAGTGGCAGCAGCAGAAGAAAATAAATGAAAATCTCTGCCCTCCACCCCAAGAATGATTAGTGTTTTATTTTATTTATTTATTTATTTATTTATAATATTTGTTTATTTTTTTGAAAATTTTAACAATAATCCACACTAATCAGACTTTCCAATAAAAAATACAGAGTTTGACTTCCGTCCCCCTTTCTGTAGTTTCTTATGTTTTCATTTTCATTACTGCATCTCTGACTTAATTCCAGTTATTAGTTATTCCCTGTTTTCCTTAATAAATACATTTAACCGCTTGCTTTAAATTAATCTTGCTAATGAATTTAGCTGTTTATAATGATTTTTCAAATAAGTAAGTAAAGTAAAATAATTTTTTATTTATACCCCGTCCTCCCCAGCCAAGACTGGGCTCAAGGGGGCTAACATCAAATATCAAATACATTAAAACACAATCAAACAATTGATTAAAATACAGCTTAAAAATTAGAATCAGGATAAAATTAAATGACAGCCCACGAATTACAACCATAGGGGTCGGGAACCTCAAGTATTCACCAGGGTAAGCTACAGATCTTCCCCATTCTTCGTTAAAAGTTCTTTCTTCTTGGTTTCTTACTCTTCCACTAAGTTTTGCCATTTCAGCATCGTCCATCAATTTGATCTGCCACTTCCCCTTGGCAGAATTATTAGTGTTTTAGTCCTGCAACAGGTTGGTCACCTCTGTTGCAGGCAAAACTCACCATTTTCAAGAGTGTGCTTTAAAAAAAATAAATCATTGTTTTAATTCAATACTTAATGCAGATAAAGTGAAAAGCTGAATAAAAACACTGCTAGATAAAAAAATACTGGATCTTGAAGAAGGCATGAGAAATATTATGCCCTCTGCATGCTACCCTGTGGACTTTACAGCTTTGTATGTGTTGCCAATTTTTCAGGATGCTGATTATGATGGTCGTTCAGTTTATTTTTCTATAAAGCATGTTCAGTTGTGTGTTGGGATGTTTGTAGTATACTCTCATGTTACTAGGTGCTTAGTACAATTGGTGGTTTATGGCATAATTGGGCATACAGAGCAGAGCACTTTATTGAGCAAGGAAATATTAACTGAAAAGTGATTAATGTTACATTGCTGCTTATACACAATATTGAATCCTTAACCTGCAAAGCTTTGTTTCTAGAAGGAAGAAAAACTCCTGAACACTTTTTTTTTAATACCAACCACTAGGTTTTAGTCTAAGTTGGTAACAGTTTCTATTCACTAAAGGTAAAGGAACCCCTGACCATTAGGTCCAGTCGTGACCGACTCTGGGGTTGTGGCGCTCATCTTACTTTACTGGCCGAGGGAGCCGACGTACAGCTTCCGGGTCATGTGGCCAGCATGACTAAGTTGCTTCTGGCGAACCACCGCCGTTTACCTTCCCGCCAGAGCGGTACCTATTTATCTACTTGCACTTTGAGGTGCTTTCGAACTGCTAGGTTGGCAGGAGCTGGGACCGAGGAACGGGAGCTCACCCTATCGCGGGGATTCGAACCGCCGAACTTGTGATCGGCAAGTCCTAGGCTCTGTGGTTTAACCCACAGCGCCACCCTCGTCCCCCACTTTTTACCTACTGATGACCTAAAATTTAATTTCCAGCTTTGCAAACATATTCTCTCTGTTTATTTTGTATGACTTCTACAGGACCTGCGTGTTCTGAATAGGCAGATCTGAGTAACTGCGAGATCAGGAACTGAGCATGTTTGTTTCTCTGTTACAAGAGCCCACAGGACAACTTGAAAATCTGTTCAGCACTTCGCAGAAGCTAATCTAATCCAAGGCGGCACAACAATTCGTGGAATCCATTTGAAGCCTGTTTCAGTCTGCATATGTTTGGGCTTTAATATTATGCCAGCTCCCACCCGCCCCAACATTTTCTCCTCCGCACTGCCGCCTAATTTTGCTTAATATCCGGCCTGATTCAGAGCTCTTAAAAGCTTGTTCATTATGTTTGTTTGGTTAGTCCTAATAGATAGGTCACATTGCCCTACTGTGTATCTTGACTTTGCAAGGCAGGATTGGGTAACCTTGAATCCTCCTTATTTTGCTGAATTCCTGTCAGTCCTAGGAGGCATGGCCCAACTATCAGGGATGATGTGAGTTTTAGATCAGCAACGTCTGGAGGGCCAAAGGTTTCCCCAAAATGTGACATGTAGGGATAACATGTGTACAGTGGTACCTCAGGTTACATACGCTTCAGGTTATAGACTCCACTAACCCACTTTCATAAAAGAACGAATTAAGTACGGTACTTAACCCGAGGTACCACTGTATTTTCAGGGTCTTGCATAAAATGAGCAACATTAGTTCCCAAACATTTTACAAAAGTTGGGGCATTCCACCCCTTTGCCTCTCCTCAAAGACTCCTCTTCCACCTCCTTTAACTGTGTGTCCTGTCGCTACCTCAAGCCTCACAATACAGTGGTACCTCGGGTTACGTAGGCTTCAGGTTACAGACGCTTCAGGTTACAGACTCCGCTAACCCAGAAATAGTACCTCAGGTTAAGAACTTTGCTTCAGGATGAGAACAGAAATTTCGTGGCAGCAGCAGGAGGCCCCATTAGCTAAAGTGGTGCTTCAGGTTAAGAACAGTTTCAGGTTAAGAACGGACCTCTGGAACGAATTAAGTTCTTAACCCGAGGTACCAATGTAACAGCAAATTGCAGTGTTGTGCTTCTCCATAGCAAATAATTGCAGGGCTCCATCGAAGTTTACTGGCTCTTACACACTTGGGAGAACGCACCTTCCCCCCCGTGGCTTTGTCATGTCTGAGACTTTGCCTTGCTATCGACAGCACAGAGATAAAGAGCAGCAATCTTGGCGCCTAGAATACCCTTCCCCCTAATACTTTGGATGGACAAGGTCTCCTTTAGACACTTTTAAAAATAAACAAATTAAATGACAGTAGCAATGACTGGGGAAGGGAAAGAAGTTGAAGCTCCTGAGCCCTTTACTGCAGACCACTTGGAATATGAAATGGCACAGGCTAGAGGGAGTGTTTTAATGTACTGTATTTTATACTCAAATTACCAGCTGTTGGAAACCTCAGGAGGAGAGATTAAGTATATTTATAGAAGGAATCTTCTATTAAGATATTGTATTTTCCTTTTGATAAACGTAGTGCTTATCAAATGCTCAATCATTTCTAATAAATTTGTATCTATTACTAGAATAACAGAAAAAAGGTTAATAAACAGAAAAAATACCTATGGGCTCAAATATACTCTGCATTAGATTATAGCCCATAGAAATAAGAAGCATATTCTGAATGTTAACATTTTAATTGAAAATGCTTATTCGACTCCATTTCTCATTAGACATATTTAACTTAAAATACTTTTTAGAATGTCTGGTTCTGCATTTCTAAATGCAGTTAACATCAGATCGTCAAACTATATATATCTAAAATAATTCCAGTGACTTCAGCATTTTGAAGACTGCAATTAGCAGACACTGTGCTTTTCCTCACTGGTGTAGGATTTACTATTTTCTTTTTGATATAACAGGGGACTGCTATAAGCACGAGATTTTAAAGTGTACAAATAACAACCTTGAAAAGCTTAAGATGCTGATCATGCAAAAACCAGAGTTCAAATGGGACTGGGCATAAACTGCTGGTCCTGTGACTTCTGGGTGCTTTTGGTTGATGGGAAAGGTACTTACATTAAAATAAAAGATCTGGGTAAGTTTGAAGATACCTGGCAGGGCTTCTTTGACTTCTCTGGGGATTGAGAAGGTGTGTGGAACCAAATGATTATCTGGCACAGCTGCTGAAGAATATTAGAAAATATCACATACAAACCCCCTCTTTCAGCCAAGTTGTCTCTTGGACATGTCAAAAGAACATCTCACTGTAACAGAGTGGTTAAAAAAGAATTGCCCAGCTTACCAAACTTAAATATCCTTTTAGTGCAAGTTAACATACACATAGGACGCGGTGGCACTGTGGGTTAAACCACAGAGCCTAGGGCTTGCCGATCAGAAAGTCGGTGGTTCAAATCCCCGCGACGGGGTGAGCTCCCGTTGCTCGGTCCCTGCTCCTGCCAACCTAGCAGTTTGAAAGCACGTCAAAGTGCAAGTAGATAAATAGGTACCGCTCTGTTTCTGTGCGCTGCTCTGGTTTGCCAGAAGTGGCTTAGTCATGCTGGCCACATGACCCGGAAGCTGTATGCCGGGTCCCTCGGCCAATAAACTGAGATGAGCGCCGCAACCCCAGAGTCGGTCACGACTGGACCTAATGGTCAGGGGTTCCTTTACCTTTTAACATACACTTATTAAATATAAACAAGGAAAAGGGGTATTTAAAAACCATTGGAACAGGGACCCACACTGGCTTGCGCCATCTTCAAACTTTTGGCGAGGCTATAAAACTGACGCTTTGTGGACTGTTAAAGTGAGAGAGCAAGAATTAATAAATCTTTTGAAAATAATTGCTGTCCAAGAAGTGGCAGTGGATAACAGCTTTACAACCATCAAAGTCTACAGCATTCTTTATTCATGTGCCCGTTTCATAATTAAATGTTATGTCCCAATCTGTAACCACTGCACTCAAGCCCCGCGCTCCAGATAAATCAATAGGGTTTATTGAAATGGAGCAGTTCGAGGATGGTAGCCAAGGAGTGTGCCTGACCTTACATGCTCACATCTCAATCCCAAACACATTTAGTTCAAAGAAAATCACATTGATTTAAATTATACTAGATAAGGGTCCTTGAAGATTCCAGCCTTTGGTTGATTCATTTACATTTATTTAAACTCAGGCCTTTATTAATGACCACTGTATCTGAATCACCATTCTAAATCTGGTGGGGTCATATACTTAGCTTGGTGATAGAGTAAAGCAAACTGATCTAAGCTTAACCGAGGAAATATAACCATGCCCAAGTTCTTAAAGCAGGACTAGGGAAGCTGTGGCACCACCAGGGTCTGTTGGACTACAACTCCCATCATATGCAGCCATTGGCCATGCTGGCTGGGGCTGATGGGAGCTGCAGTCTGAGAACTTCAGGACAGTCACAGGTTCTCAACCCCTACTCTTAGTGAGCCACTGCCACTCCAAGGAAATTGCCTTATATGCCAAGTCAAACATGTAGTACTCAGTATTGTTGAGACTGCTTTGCAATGGCTCTCCAGAGTTTCAAGCTGCATTCCCAGACCTAACTGGAGATGCCCAAGATTGAATTTGGGAGCTTTTTCATGCTGTAAAGTAAAGGTAAAGGGACCCCTGACCATTAGGTCCAGTCGTGGCCGACTCTGGGGTTGTGGCGCTCATCTCGCTTTATTGGCCGAGGGAGCTGGCGTACAGCTTCCGGGTCATGAATAACCACTTTGTTGTTTGCTCAGATGGTAACTGAACTCCATATAATTGAAATTGATTACCTGAAGCATGATTTAGAACAATAGGCTTTGCAAAAATTGCCTTGTTGAAAGCTAGAGCAATGTAAAACATTACTTTTATCTCCAGTCATGGCCAACTCTGGGATTGCGGCGCTCATCTCGCTTTATTGGCTGAGGGAGCCAGCATACAGCTTCCGGGTCATGTGACCAGCATGACTAAGCTGCTTCTGGCGAACCAGAGCAGCACACAGAAACACCGTTTACCTTCCCACCCGAGCGGTACCTATTTATCTCTTTGTACTTTGACGTGCTTTCGAAATGCAAGGTTGGCAGGAGCAGGGACCGAGTAAAGGGAGCTCACCCCATTGCGGGGATTCGAACCGCCAACCTTCTGATCAGCAAGGCCTAGGCTCTGTGGTTTAACCCACAGCGCCACCCGTGTCCCTTAAAAGGTTGGATAGAAAGTAGCAATTGATGGTTAGCGAGGAAATATGGCCACATACAAGAGTGAACGGCATGTAAACTGTGGTTTAACCCACAGCGCCACCCACGTCCCTTTTTCATGCTGTACCCCTCCCGTATTTTTTACTGGTCTAGATAGCTTAGCAGTTGCACTTGGAATACTGCAGCTATGTGTATAAATGAACTGTAGAACTGTAGAAGCAACAAACACAACTGCAGTGTGCCATCACCCCAATGAGAGTTCCCACTACTGAGGAACTGATAACATCCTCACTGCCAGAGTGAAACCTGACACCCTAGTTCTAGAGGAGAGTGTATATTCCCTAACCACTGTTGGGTGACTCCAAAGCGAATTGTCCCTTAGGGGATATGGTGGCAACCTATATGATTTATTATTAGGAGAAAGGAAGACAGAACAGAATGGAGGGCAACTTGTCTCAGGAGTCAAAGGGCCCAGGTGAAAGCTGTGAGTGAGAGCAAGAGCAAGTGAGCTCTGAGTGTTAATCAGCGGTTATGTCCAGAATGATGATTCTTCAACATCAACTTTGTTGAACTGGTTGTGTTGTTCGGATGCCTGATTATAGTCTTCCAAAGCGACTGCTCTATTCCAAAATTTAAAAGGGAAGCACAATGCTGGTGGTCAACAAAAGAGGTTTGAAGACCCTCTCAAGGCAAATCTAAAATAATGTACAGTGGTACCTTGGTTCTTGAACGGCTTAGATGTCAAACAAATCGGCTCCCAAATGCTGCAAACCCGGAAGTAGGTGTTCCGGTTTGCGAATGTTTTTCAGAAGATGAATGTCTGACGCGGCTTCCGCTTGAAGCTCCTGCAGCCAATCAGAAGCCATGCCTTGGTTTTTGAATGGTTTTGGGACCTTGAGTTAATAACTTAATTCATTCTGGAGGTCCATTCTTAACCTGAAACTGTTCTTAACCTGAGGTACCACTTTAGCTAATGGGGCCTCCCACTGCTGCTGTGCCGCCGCCACATGATTTCCGTTCTCATCCTGAAGCAAAGTTCTTAACCCGAGGTACTATTTCTGGGTTAGCGGAGTCTGTAACCTGAAGCATCTGTAACCCGAGGTACCACTATAGTATAAACACCAACAACTGGGAAACACTGGCCTGCGAGTGCACCAATTAGAGAACAGCCTTTACCAAAGGTGTAATGGGCTTCAAAGATGCTTGAACTCAGGACAAAAAGGGAGAAACATGCTAAGAGGAAGGCATGTTTGGCAAACCCTCACTGTGATTGTCTCCTGCCTGGAAATGTCCCCACTGTGGAAGGATGTGTGGATCCAGAATTGGCCTCAACAGTCACTTACGGACTCACTGTTAAAACTGTGTTCATGAAAGACAATCTTACTCAGCTATGAGTGATCGCCAAAGAAGAAAGAATGTCCACAATGAGTTATTTAATTAATTTCATTGACAAGTAATCAGACACTGAATTTATGCCTCTGTTTTAAGTTATCCTAGTCACAAAATTTGGATTTTCAGAACCATAGCTGTCAACCTTCAATTTTTTTTGCGGGAAATTCCCTTATTCCAGTGCTGTTTCCTGCTGCTTCCCGCTGCTATCCTGGATTGTTAGATATCCCGTAGACTGTCCCCGGGACAGGTGAGGATGCTGATCCCTAATTTTTGAGGCTGCTGATCCCTTATTTTCAAATCTGAAAGTTGACAGCTATGTTCAGAACTGAAAGAGGGGGTTATAGGAAGGAAAAGAAATTAGCATAGTCTTTACCTTTACTATCAGATTTGCATAGCAGGGTGGGGAAAAAAGAATGGTATGAGACTGAGTTGAGAATGGGACTGGAGAAGAGCAGAGCAAGATTCTACTATGCTTGTTTTGCATGCATTCAAGCTCTAATGGAATTAGGTGTACTTTTTGCATTTTATTTCCTTTTGACCACGTTGCTTACACCCCCAAGGTGCATATATATCTGGATGTATGTGTATTTGCGTGCAACTGAGGATAAGACCTGAGTAAGTGCCACAATATGTGTGCTAGTCTTTCAGATGCTATGAGGTTCTTTGTTCTTCGTGTTGCATTGCAAACTAACAGTGGTATTTACCCCTCTGGAAGATACATAAGTCAGAAGCGTGAGAAGGGGTGAAAGACTACTGCCTCCATAGACCGTAAGGAAAGGTGGGGATAAGAGGTGTGTGTGTGGACTATATGGAATTGGCGGAAATGACTGGCAGAATCCGAGACCTGGGAGAAGAGATGGTGGAAGAAGACTGGAAGAAATTTAAAGACTATCTTCAGAAATACTGTAAAATTAATGAATGTTAAAATTATGCTTGGATTGGTAATAAGTGGTAATTAGTGACAAAAGTTAATAAAATTATGTAAAAAATGTATTGATAAATGGTTGAAAATATCGACGTATAATATGTTATGGTATAAAGTTAAAATATTTGAAAAAGGGTAAGAATTTGCTGAATTAAGTATGTAAATGGGAACACAAAAGGGGGGAGGTGTGAGGAGGTCAAGAACATAAGTATATGAATTTGAGGATACTGGGAAAAATGGATTTGTTTTATTTCTTTTTTCAAACTTCTTTTTTCTTAATTAGCTGTTTTTTTGTGTGTATTTTTTGTGTTTTCTTTTTTGTAATGTATATTTTTATCTATGGCTTTCTATTCTGTGAATTTTTATTTTTTTTTTCTTTTGTAAAACTCCAATAAAAAATTATTAAAAAAAAAAAATAAGAGGTGTGTGTGGGAGGGAAGGCAAGTAAAAGAAGGATAATGATCAATAAACAGGAACGTAGCAAAAGGTTGGTTATAAAGTAGCAAATGATGGTCAAAGAGGAAATATGGCCACATACAAGAGTGAACAGCATGTAAACTGTATATTTGCAACAATGTGGTTGATTTTATTGTTTTGTTCACCTGCACTCCCGCCTGCATTGCAGAATTGTATATGAACAAAAACATTTACTTTGAAACCGATTAGGAAATGGACCCCAATGGCATTTTTGCACAGGTCAGTGACAAGCTCACATGATTTAAACCACTGCCTTTATCTCAGCAGTACATTAAGGCTGCCATCCTATACCCAGTTATCTGGAAGCAAGCCTGACTGAACTCAGTGTAACTTACTTCTGAATGGACAGATAGAGGGTTGTACTGTAATTGTGCATTGATTGCCCAAATGAGCAATGCAGCCATTAGATATGCTGGCAGAGTCAGTTATTCAAAGGTTGGTGTAGCTTTAAAAAATGTGCCTGGTGTTTGAATTGTTCAACGTTATGCTGGTTTCAGAGGTAACCCCCCTCCTTTAAAAATAAAATTAAAAAATGCTGTGTTTCACTTCTGAAAGACTGCAGTCTGATCTTCTGAAGATTTACTCAAAAGGAAAATAAGCAAATTTAATGGAATGTGTTGGGACAACTCCTCCCCTCTTTCCTTGGTTATATAATTATAGCTGAGAAGTAAAGCCCAAGTGAATTATGTCCTTTAAAAACGCACTGATAGTTGACACTCTCCACTGCATAATTTTGTACCCGAAGTCAACTTTGGAGGCAATTACAAAATATGAAAATATGCAAAAAATTGTTATTCATCCATGGCAAGTTGAAGAATGGCTACAGGTAACTCTTTCAGGTCAAATCCACACCACACATTTGTTTAATTATTAAATTTATACCCTATCTTCCTCCCAAAGGAGTCCAGGATGGTAAACATTTAAAAACATTTCCAGATGCAGACTGGGAGGGGAAAAAATCAACTTAGCTTGTTGGGAAAGCATCTAAATCACATGGCTCCCCTCCCCCACAAAGCTGTATTTTACCTCCTGCAGAGCTATAATTCCCAGCACCCTTGATGAACTAAAGTTCCCAGGATTCTCTAGAGGAAGTCATGTGATTTAAATGTATGGTGTTGATGTGACCAAGACGGTAAAACAGTAGTGATATTAGTTTGTGTGAGTTAAATCGGATGGCTCATTCAGTAGAGCATGTGATTCTTAATCTAAGGGTTGTGGGTTTGAACCCCACGTTGGTGAAAATTCCCTGCATTGCAGGGGGTTGGACTAGATGACCCTAGTGGTCCCTTCCAACTCTACAGTTCAATGGTTTTTATCACTCTGCTTTAAATACCATCAGCTATAACTACTACAAATCATATTCTGTACATTTTATGGAAAATTTCGCTAATTTTTATATAGAATTTGAACTACTCCTGTGCAACGTAGTTGAATCCAATTAATAACTAATTATGTACACAAAGCACAGCATTTTACTAGGGCTGACCAAATTGTCGCAGCAGTATATTTAATGTTGGAAATAATAAATAAATATCATAAGCGCTGCCAAAACGGAAACGACCTTCTGATTTTTGTCAGTTACGTACTGTATGTGACCCACAGACCAAGATTTGTTCTTTCTTGAGACTGTGGACTGCCTTTTACTCCACAATGCTGCTTATGGGATGGGAGTGGCACAAGTCAACCATTTCATGTTTTCTGCCCTCTCTTTCTCACAAAAAACCCCAATTTTTTAAAAAATAAAAAGAATCTCCTGCAAAACAAACAAACAAAACCAGCCAGCTTTGGGGTCAGTAACCCCACTTATTTGCACCATACCATGTGAACCGCTTAGGTGGTGCTCTGGTCTAAACCACAGAGCCTAGGTGAGCTCCCATTGCTCGGTCCCTGCTCCTGGCAACCTAGCAATTCGAAAGCACGTCATGTGCAAGTAGATAAATAGGTACCGCTCTGGCGGGAAGGTAAACGGCGTTTCCGTGCGCTGCTCTGGTTCGCGGCTTTGTCATGCTGGCCACATGACCTGGAAGCTGTCTGTGGACAAACACCGGCTTCCTCGGCCTATAGAGCGAGATGAGCGCCGCAACCCCAGAGTCGCCCACGATTGGACCTAACGGTCAGGGGTACCTTTACCTTTTTAATTTCACTTATTTGAACCATACCATGTGAACTGCTTAGAGATTTTTTTCTTTAAAATATAAAGCAGTATAGAAATGATGATGATGATAATAATAATAATATTTTTTTAAAAACCCAACCACCTTGCCTTCCACTCCCACCTCACCACTTCGTCCCCCCCACATGGCTGAGTAAGCAACACGGATCCCCAGTGTGTGGTGTTTGTACGTGTGGTCTTGGGGTCTAAACCACTGAGCCTCTTGGGCTTGCCAATTGGAAGGTCAGCAGTTGGGGTGAGCTCTAATTGCTCTGTCCCAGCTCCTGCCAACGTAGCAGTTTGGAAGCACACCAGCACAAGTAGATAAATAGTGGGAAGGTAAACAGTGTTTCCATGAGCTCTGATTTCTGTCACAGTGTCCCGTTGCGCCAGAAGCGGTTTAATCATGCTGGTCACCTGACCCAGAAAGCTGTCTGTGGACAAACGCCGGCTCCCTTGGCCTGAAAGCCAGATGAGCGCTGCAACCCCATAGTCACCTTTGGCTGGACTTAACTGTCCAGGGGTCTTTTATCTTTTTTACCTTTACTTTTACCCCCACACGAGCACAACCCTCTTCCTGCTTGCTTCACTTTTCTTTGCACCATACCATGTAAACCGCTTTGAGATTTTTTTTCTTTAAAGTATAAAGCAGTATAGAAATTACGATCATGATAATCAGGGCTTTTTATTTCAGCCAGAACTCTCTGGAACTCCGTTCCGGCAATCCTTTCTGGTGGGCCATTCTAAGAGAACGAGAGAGGTGTTTGTGGTGAGTTCCTGCACCTCTTTTTCTAGAAAAATGGCACAAGTAACAACAACAACAGCAACAGTAATAATGACAAGAATAATAAATAAAATAATGAGCATTATAGTAATAATATTTTTTTTAAATGATAATAATAATAATAAAAAAATTTAAATGATGATGGTAATAATAATATAACCAAGAGAATAATGATAGTAATAATAATAATTAAAAAAGGATGTTCAGTGTTTTTTTCTGGGGGGACGCAGTGGTACGCCTACCCCTAATCATTTTGTGAATCTTTGTACTTTTGTCCATTTCCTGTACAGTGATACCTCGGGTTAAGTACTTGATTCATTCCGGAGGTCCAAACTTAACCTGAAACTGTTCTTAACCTGAAGCACCACTTTGGCTAATGGGGCCTCCTGCAGCTGCTGCGCCGCCAGAGCACGATTTCTGTTCTCATCCTGAAGCAAAGTTCTTAACCCGAGGTACTATTTCTGGGTTAGCGGAGTCTGTAACCTGAAGTGTCTGCAACCCAAGGTACCACTGTATTTATTTCCCCCGATTTGAACTATAAAATGGTGATATCCTTGAGTCAAAATGAGAGTTCCCCTAAGCATCTTTTTAGGGAAAAAAGCACTGATGATGAGGATGATGATGATAATAATAATAATAATAATAATAATAATAATAATAATAATAATGATAATAATACCAGTCACCTTGCCTGCCTCCCCATCAAATGCCTCTCCCTCTTTCCTCACCCCCCTCCCCTTATGGCTGAGCAAGCAATTCTGCAGAAGCACGACCTTCCCCCTTCTTGCTTAACTTTTCTCCGCCGTGAGGCGTGTGTGTGTGAGAGAGAGGGGGGTGGGAAGGACGGGGCTGAGGGAAGAAGAGAGCTCCCCCCCTCTTTTTCCTTTCCTTCCTTCCTTCCCTCCCTCTCCTCTTCCCCCCTCCCTCCCTCCTTCCCCACAATGCCCTGCGAGGACGTTGACAAGTGGATCCAAGATGGCGTAGAAAAGCAATGACAGGTAAGCCGGGACTTCCCCGTTCCCTCTCGGGGAGGGCGAAGGGCGAGGAGGGGGGCGTGGGCCGACCGAGGGGCTCGGCGGGGCCCCGGGGCTCGGGGCGGGGTCCTCCGGGGTCGGGTGCGGGGCTGGAGCGAGGAGGCCGGAGGCCGAGCGGGGCCGGCGGGAGAGAGAGGGCCCTGGGGGCGCGGAGGGGCCTGCGGGAGCCCAGCAGCTCCGGGGCTGTTTCCCCCTCGGGGGTCCCGGTTGCCTCAGGGCGGGGGGGGAGGGGCGAGGCGGGCCGCGGGTTCGAGCCCCGGCCGCTCCGGGGGAAGCGGGACCTTCGAGCTGAGGAAACCAGAGCCCCACACCGATGGGTGGGGTGCGTGTTGGCGGGCGGGCGCGTGTTTTGGCGGATCTTTTTCTTTTCCGAACAGCTAAAAGCGGGGCATTTCAGGCCGGCGAACGTGGAAGCTTTTATTTAAAGGGCGGGGGTAGTTTAAAAAAAAACACACACACCAAAACACAAAAAAGCCCACACGCAACTCTTCAGGTTCGCGGGGACCCAAGGGCTCAACTAGACGGGCCAAGAAAAAGCGGTTTATATGCGCGGTATATGCGCGATATAATAACCTCGCGGCGCCAGGTGGCGCTGCCGAGCGACGTCGTCCTCCGCCCGTTTTCCCTGTTTAAATGGACGGCGCTCCAAAGTGCGGGGTGGGGGGGGGGGTCTGGATCCAGCCCGGGTCTTTGTGGAGCTGAGCAGGGAGGACAAGGACTCCAGGATTTGAACGGGAGGCTTCCCCTCCTATCGACACCCGCCCCCCAACTCTCCGCCCCTCCATGATCGAAGTTGGAAATAAATACTAGATTAAAAGAAAGAAAGGAAAAAGAAACGCACGAGAGGTTGAAGGGGTTGCTGTTTCGGAGATGTTTGGGACGGGCAATGGTGAAATCGGAGATTGGGGTGGCAGGGAAATCGGTTCTTTTGTAAGCAGGCAAAAGGTTGGTGCCTGGAAAAGTAATGGCGTGGCAAGCCAGCGGAGGCCGTGCTTAGATCAATGGCGTGGGGAGTAAGGGAAAGTTGTGACCTTGCACCCTTTCCTAAGTTAAAATGTCGATGGAAGCAAGTGAGATTTTCAAATGGAAAAATGTTCTATGTCACAGAGGCTTGCTTTTCTTTGGTGGTTCAAATACTATTACTGTACTTTTTCGCATTTAGATACACCTTAAACTAAGGCAAGGTACTTTTTTTTTTTTGCAACACCCCTTCCCTTTGCACCTAGACTTGCTTGCACAAAAGTTGATGGCCAGTATTAATTGTACTAGTTGTACTTGGAATAGGCCCATTGAAATCAAGGGAGTTTTAAGTAAATTAAGTCAGTTATTTTAAAGAGTCTGCTCTGAGTATGATGAACATAGGATGTTGCCCTGGAGAAATAAGCTTTGTGAAATACAATGTTAAAAAACAACAACCTTGATTGTAACTTCCTGGGTTGGGATAGTTTATGGAAAGGAATTTTCTTTCCAGTGGAAGCTATATTTTGGGCTCAAGGCCTGCCAGGATTTACTACATAGTTTAGCCACCAGAAATAACAGAATGCTGTTCAGGCTTGGAACTCAAAACAACTTCACAGTTATGTGTGACTGAAATTAAGGATATGTTGGTGAAATAGATTAAGCAAGGAGGGAATATGCTTGTGAGTGTAGTGCAAACTGGAAAAAAGGCTGTTTGAGTAACTTGGCTGAAGCCACACCTGAGAAACAGCCTAAAAAGTAAGAATTACTAGTTCAGTACAGGATTAAAAGTAACTTTGACTGAATATTAGAGTGATAATATTTGCAGGGTCAAATATGCTGTGATCACAAATGCTGTGAATGAGGCTCTTCACTTTATAAAGGGTGCAATTCAGCACACACTTTCAAGGAAGTAAGTCCCTTTGAATTCAGTGATCTTCTTAGTAGAAAGGTATAGAATTTGAATGTCCATGTAGTTCGTGGAAATAGACCTTTTAATTTGAGGAGAAGCCCAAAACCATAGCAGTTATTTTGTGTATATTTTATTCTACAATTATTCGTTTAGTAAAAGTGCAGCTTATTTATTTCATAAAATTTTTTCGCTTCATTACTGTTAAGAAACAAACCTCAAAGCAGTTTACAAATTTTGAGATGTGGTTGTGTAGCAGCTGGCTATTGTAAGATACATACAACAACGTTTTCTCACTCCCAGGGTCCAGAATCTTGTATTGTAAATGGTAAACATAATTTCTAATGGTTAAATTATTTTTTTTAAAAAAAGTTAAGCACTTTTAGAGCAAAGACTGAAAAAAAATTGTAACTTTTTATATTGTATTTGCTTAGATAGGTAATTAGTTCTTTTTAGAAAACCTATGTCAGCAAACAACAGTTTCAACAGTTCCCAGACTTAAAGCTAAGGAGCCTACTAATGGAATTCCTTTGATGTCTTTGGAGTCACGTGATGGTCCCACCCGTAGTTGATTCTGCTGTTATGCCATAATGCCTTCATGGTTGTTGCTGATACCCTCTGTTGCTGATCTTCCTTGTAATCCCCCCACTTTTGAGAATTATTGTACTATGGCTAACTTAAGTATAATGAAATCTATGGGCTGAAGGACTTTAATCTTAGCAGAGCTGGTTATGTAAGCAGCGCCTTATTTGCAGCAAACTTTCATGTGGATCTGGTTTAGGCTTATAGAAAATATTCACAGTGCACCAAATGCATAGTGGTGAACGAGTGAGGAAGTTGATGGCTGCTGTAACAACATTTATATGCCACTTTCCCACCACTCACTGGCCCTCAAAGTGGCTTGCAGTTGATAATTTAGTGTTCTGTTGGAAGCGGCTGCCCAGAGTGGCTGGGGAAACCCAGCCAGATGGGCGGGGTATAAATAATAATTTATGATGATGATGATGATGATGGATAACATACAAAAAATTCTGGTGACAGCCCCCCACAATCATCCATGCATTTGCTAGGTCAGCCTTCACCAATCACATTAGCTCCACCCAGCACTATGCCCATCTGTGTTATGGGTATAGTGGTGCTGATCTCCCTTGTGAATTCATTGAGATAATGTCTGTGAAGAGTGCTTCGTAAATGCTAAATATTATTAATATTTTATTATCTTTTTTCCAGTGTAAGAAAGTACCCCATCTGTGCCATAGATATAGGACCATCAGGCAGATCTCCCTTTGGCTGCTTTGTAGCAACAGAGTAGATGCCTGAATGCAGCTCAAGAAAGAATGAATGAAAAGGAAAAGAACTCAAAAGAAGAGATGCAGGCCTCAAACTGGTGTTTGGTAGGATCCTTTTTTAATTTGGCAGAGTAAAACCTTTAAATTTTCTCAAGTATTTCAATTTGTAAACTTCCATGGGGAGAATAACCAGATACATTTTTTCCTGATGGAAGAATCCCTTGAGAGTAAGGTACCTAAGGCTGCAATATACTAAACAGGGAGTAACGCTATAATACAAAACTTACTTACTTCATTGAAATCAGTGGCACTTGAATCTGAGTAGGTATTCATAGCATTGTGCTGTAAGCCTCATTGAACACAATTGTACTTCTGAATAAACAGATACAGGGTTGCACTGTAAGGAAATAATATTTGTAGGAAGATAATATCTTATCTCGTTACCCTGATGAAGATTTCTGATCACCTTTGGGCAGACGGTGGTTTGACTCTGCTGCAATACAATTTTTCTACCAAGCACCAATTTGAGGCTTGTCTCATTTTTTGAATATAGTTCAAGACAACTCTTTTTATTTACACACACATCTATTCTACAACTTAATGTATAGCATAATGGGTGGAATTAATTTTTGAACTAAGTATTACAAAGTCAGAGAGTTGGAAGGGGCCTCAAAGTTCAACTAGTTCAACCCACTGCTGATGCAGGAAACCTATCCCTGATAAGGGTTTTTAAACAGAGGCTGGATGTCCCATCTAATGACGAAGAAGCCATCATCTTCTGAGGCAGTCTGTTCTGTTGTCAAACAGCTAGCAGCATCAGGAAGTTTTAACGCTTAGTACAAATAAATTTTCTTTGTCATTTGAACCCATTGGTTTGGGGCCTACCCCTCGCAGATGTTGTTGTTCACCCTGCAAGACAGGGAAGTGTTATCTTCACTTTTATAAACACAACACAAAATATTGTACAGGTGCTCCCATTTAGAGTTTATGTTTAACCTTCGCTACACATTCACATTGACTATTTGTATACCACAATCATAGGCTGCTCAGTGGCAAATAGTACGTGTTGCAGAGGCTTTATTTGGATCTTCTGTTAATAATCTTGTGAATCACACTTGCTCTATTTCATTCATGCAATTTTTAAACCACTTAATGTAATAAAAATATTTAACTGCTTTATATAAGCACAGTAAAAATACAGTGGTACCTTGGGTTAAGTACTTAATTCGTTCCGGAGGTCTGTTCTTAAGCTGAAACTGTTCTTAACTTGAAGCACCACTTCAGCTAATGGGGCCTCCTGCTGCCGCCGCGCCACCAGAGCACGATTTCTGTTCTCATCCTGAAGCAAAGTTCTTAACCCAAGGTACTATTTCTGGGTTAGCGGAGTCTGTAACCTGAAGCGTGTTTAACCTGAAGCTTATGTAACCCGAGGTACCACTGTACAATAGTACAGTGAAATCTTGGTTCTCGAGCATAATCCATTCGACTCCCACAATGTTCAAAAACCAAGGTGCAGTGGCTTCCGAAAAATGTTCGAAAACTGGAACACTTCTGGGTTTTCGGCGTTCTGGAGCCGATTTGTTTCTTAACTAAGCCATTCGAGAACCAAGGTTCCACTGTATTCAATAAACCTACCTACAAGCTGGAAAGAAAAAACCCAAAACTATATACCACGGATAAAACTGAGCAGTACATAGAACAGAGAATTAAAATACAAGTCAGAGTCCATGAAAGCTTGTGTAAACATGGAAATGTTTAAGAGGCGTTTGAAGGTTATTATTGCCTCTGCATCATATATTACAGTGATGGAGGGCATTCCAGAGAATAGGTGCTGCATAACCAAGAAGGTAGTCTTCCACCTTGTCACTATGTGACGCAGGTGGCACTGTGATCTAAACCACTGAGCCTCTTGGGCTTGCTGACCAGAAGGTCGGCAGTTCGAATCCGTGCGACGGGGTGAGCTCCCGTTCCTCTGTCCCAGCTTCTGCCAAACTAGCAGTTTGAAAGCATGCCAGTGCAAGTAGATAAATAGGTACCTCTGCGATGGGAAGGTAAACGGCGTTTCTGTGTGCTCTGGTTTCCGTCATGGTATTCTGTTATACCAGAAGCATTTTAGTCATGTTTGTCACATGACTTGGAAAGCTGACTGTGGACAAACGCCGGCTCCCTTGGCCTGGAGATGAGCACCATACCCATAGTCCCTTTTGACTGGACTTAAATGTCCAGGGGTCCTTTACCTTTACCTATTCTGCTGGTCAGGGAATAACTAACAGGGACTTCTCAGGAGGTCATAAAGATTGACTAGGGGTGGTATTCTGCTAGGTATTTTGGTCCAAAGTCGTTTAGGGTTAGATGGCTCAGTATCTAGAGCCATCTCTGTATGGATCCTATTCATATTGTCTTGTTTGCAGTGATTTATAAGCCTACACGGAAGCCTTTATTGGCTGGATGGTGGGATGAAAAAAATCTTATGTGGTGTGATGTAGCAGTCTTCTGCCTATGCTAGGTATAGTGCCTATACTTTACTGCCATGGCTGCATGCTTCATGGTAGCTACACCCTCCACCACATGATAGTGGAAACAAAGTCCCCATCTTCCAGAAAAGGTAGGTGTATAGTTGCACCTCCATTGCATTTTCTCTTTCAGCGGCTAGGAAAGGAGGGAGAAAATGCACAGCTAGTCAAAATCAGTGTTGTACTCTTAGAAAGCTCTTTGAGCAACAAAGTAAACTGGTATTCACAATTTACTTAGGATCCACATTTGACTCCTGAGCATGGTTTGGCCTATTTTTTTAAATAAAAAAAAAATAGTCTTTACTGCTCATCCACATAGGTGCTCCTGCTCATTCACATTGTGCTAAACCATGGCTTTGTGTAATGTTTGAATATGGCTGATAGCCCAGATTCCACTAACCTGGTGCACTAGCAGAAGCCAGTGCAAGAACTCCTGCTAGGGCAACTGGATTTCCCATCTCTCCTCACCTTGCGTGCCCCTGTGCCTTCCCCATATTTAGTCTGGAGGGTCAGGAGAACTCCTAGAACAGCATGCTGAGAAAGGAGATAGAGGTTGTTCCATTGAGCAAGCAGAAACGCTTGCATTTAGAAGAGGATCACCTTAGTGCAATGTTTAATTCCTCCCAACGTGTGGTGAACTTGACTGGCCAAGTCTTGTCTAGATTTTTTTTAAAAAATGCTTTAAATAGCTTGCGATGTTATCTCAGAAAGGGCAGAAGTATTTTGGGCATTAGATTTTAGTTTTTAATTTTTAAAACAAATGTTACTGGTTCGTGCATCTGATCTTTTTTTAAAAAATTGCAGCATCTCAAACAGAGTTAAAATAGACCTGCTACTGCTTAACATTGAGCTTCGCATTGAGCTCAGTTATATTTGTATTCCAAACTATTTATACTATTCATATCTATCTAGGAATTAAACAGGTTCAGCATCTCAAAGTGGATGGCGATAAAGTCACATCCTAATATACTCTGACACTTCTTTGCTATTCTGGAAATGTGATAATGAAAGCACCCTGCATTTTCATTGAGGTTCTGGCTTCATTTGAGCCATTGCAGCCACTTCAGGGATTCCATACACAAAACACATGGTGTTCATAGCTTTTCCTCCCTCTGCCCTATTTCCCCCCCTTCATGACACATTGCTCACTCACCTTCCACAGTGTATCTTGCTGGTGATAGACACAAAACAAGGCCTTGTTTCATCCATTGGTAATTCCAGCTGTTACTGTTGTCTTAAACCTTTTCACAAAAAAGCAAGTTCCAATGCACGTCAAAATGCAAGTAGATAAATAGGTACCGCTCCAGCGGGAAGATAAATGGCATTTCCGTGCGCTGCTCTGGTTCACCAGACGTGGCTTAGTCATGCTGGCCACATGACCTGGAAGCTGTACGCCGGCTCCCTCAGCCAATAAAGCGAGATGAGTGCTGCAACCCCAGAGTCGTCTGCAACTGGACCTAACGGTCAGGGTTCCCTGTATCTTTACCTTTATGTAGCCCATGCCAAGCAGATGTCAGGTAACTACTGGTAGGGACTAGTTCATATTTTGAGGGGGGGAAGAAGGCAAGTTGTGCACACTCTGTACAGTTGCTCAAAGTTGGCAGATAAATGAAGATGACACATGCTCTCTCTGTTTACGTGCGTGTGAGAAAGTGAGTGCCACAGAAATATGCATATCCTTTCTTCATGCATACACACACAGACGTATCAGCATGTTTCAGATATATTAGCATGTTTCAGTATGTGTGTACTTACAGTATTTGAAGTCAGCAGTGGGGCATTTAAATAAAGAAGCTTGCCCACATTTCTGCTAATTCATTAGAAATTCACCTTGTCTGTTGCCCTCATTGGGAAGTTGGACTTGTAGAAGCTTGCTGAGATGAAGATTCACACAACTGAGTATTATTATTATTACATTTATATAGGCATGGATGCTCAGAACTACAAGTGGAAGGAACCTTGTGGAAGATGCCACTGACCACTTTTGTCCTTTCCCAGCAGCCACTGCACTGCATCCCATGCTATTCAAAGGGGGCTACTGACCCTCTGGATAATTTATTCAAGGAGTGCAGGGAGCTGAAAATTTATTTTGCAAGCTCTCTTCTACTCAAGTTTCTTAGAATCCAAAATCATAAACTTTTTTACTTAAAAATAATCAAAGCACTTTAAAACAAAAACCAAAAGAAGAAGAAGAGAACAGCGTGTAAAAACAAACCATGCAGGAGAAGCTTTAGTGAATCAGTGGGTCGTATGCAAAGGTGTCCACAAACAAGCAGAATGGACTTCAGTGCATACAGGTGGATTTCCTCTTCCCTGCAGCTCCTGTGCATGCCATCAGAATCTGCTCCCAGTGGTGGAGCATGTTCCCATGGAGCCTGGGGCAGGGCGCGGAGGGTGAAGGAGCCAGCTGCACATGGCCAGCCCTCGCTGTTGGAACACTCGCCACAACAGCTATGTACCCTTCTCATGCGCCCTCCCCAAACGGCTTTGCAAGGAGAGTTTCCATGGCGGGGCTCAGAGGAAGAACAAAGCCTGCTGCTCCAGACTGCCGATCAGTGGTGAGGGCTTGCCTAGTGCAGCGGGTTCCATGGAAGCACTCCTTGCAAAGCCGCTCGGGGAAGGCGTGTGAGAAGGGCACAACAGTTATGCGCCCTTTGATCCCAGCCTCACCTTTGCAAGGCTGAGGCCCTTCTCATGCTCCCCTCCCTGTGTGCTTTTTCCCAGCCTCACAAAGCCACGCAGGGCTGACTTGGAGGGCGGTGTGAGCAGCATGCACCCAACCCAAAATTCGCCCGGGGCAATTGCCCTGGCTGCTTCCCCCCCATGCTACACCCCTCTCTGCTTCAGAGGATTTGGGAACTCTTAAGACCAGATTTGGGGCTGTAGTGGGGAGGAGAAGAAAGTAAAGTCCTATTGCATGTGCAAAAGTCTGCTCACGCAACGATTTATTGACTTTCTGCTATGGAATCTTTATTTTTTCCTAGAGAATGTAACATAAGAATATAAGAAGAGTTTGCCGGGTCGGGCCAATGGTCCATTTAGTCCAGGATCCTGTTCTCATAGTCTCCAACTAGACACCTATGAGAAGCATGCAAGCAAGACCCGAACACAAAAGCACTCCTCATTGCAGCAACTAGTCTTGAGAACTACACTGTCTGTAACTGTGGAAGGCAGAACATAGACACCCAGGCTAGAAGGCATTGATATTCTTATCCTCCATGAATTTTTCCAGTCCTTTTTTTAAAGCCGTTCAAGTTGGTGGCCATCCCAGCCTCATGTGGGAGCGAATCCCATAGTTTAGCTTGCTTCTGCTAGTGGGAGATCTATAAGCAGAACTCCATTCATGGGAATCTCTGGATATAAATCAATGTATTTAGAATTGTAAAGTCAGAGTAAGTTCGAGATCAAGGGAGCATTAACGGTTACACACAGGGGGTAGGTTGTTAATCTGTCAGTCTCGCTACCTGCAAAAGGAATAGACGTTGCTGTGTTAAAACTGAAGTCCTTTGCTGAGTCGTAAAATAGGTCTGTCTTTTAAAGTGATCTAAGTAAGCTTTGTAAGTCCTACTGTGATTTTTTTAATGATACAGTCTCCAGAAATACATCTGGTATTCAGAACAGACTGAATTAGCTGAATGTTGTGTAATTCTTTGGGTTTGCAATGCCTGGGGACTATGTCTCGTGATCTTGCCTGTTTATAAAGGGACCATACTTCCAAGAGATTTAGTGGGTAAACAGTGAAAGGATAAGGGAAGCAGGATGGTTGATCTGCATGCTTGTAGATGTTCAAATTGCCAGAAGTACCGTATTTTTCGCCCTATAGGACGCACTTTTTCCCCTCCAAAAATGAAGAGGAAATCTGTGTGCGTCCTATGGGGCAAATGCAGGCTTTGAAGTAGTTGAGGTTTTTTTAGGATTTTACCCCAGGAAATAAACTGCCACAGGGGCTGGATTAAACCAACCGGTGGGCTGCATTAGGCCCCCAAAACGGACTTTGGACTTGCCTAGTAGAGGTAGTTGATAAAATCTGACATAATAAAAGGTATTCTCCATCTGACTGATATAAAAAGAAACCTCAGAAGAAACCAGCTTAACTATATAAGTTACAGTTACAGGTAATTTCATAAGTACTACCCAGATGAATCAGTAGTGTTAATATGTTGATAGAGACATGTTTTGTATGTGTTCTGATAGGGCAATGGTTTTCAAAGTGTAGTCTAGGGAGGTCTGAAATCCCTTGGCAGCTTATCAGGGGAAAAGTAATGAAGGTCAGTACTCCCAGAGACACAACTTGCTCAGCATTACTAGGCAGCTGTAGGGGCATATTCCATGTTCACGCAGGACAGAAGCAAGGACCAGCCAGCCTGGTATGTAC
The DNA here is from genome assembly GCF_964270895.1 of Podarcis filfolensis. Taxonomy (NCBI): domain Eukaryota; kingdom Metazoa; phylum Chordata; class Lepidosauria; order Squamata; family Lacertidae; genus Podarcis; species Podarcis filfolensis. The sequence continues at coordinate 101,816,237 of NC_139605.1, read as the reverse complement.
CATAATGAACACTGCACACTATGATATGCCTCAAAATCCTCTAATAATAAGGATTCCTCGGGAGAAAAGCTAATGTGGAAAGGGTTTCCTGAAGGTAGAATCAAAATCACTGTGCTGGGTGTTCCTTTTCAAAACTGGATTTTGAGTTAGTGGGATTCCCTCCCACAAAACTTTCTAAAGTTTGGGATTTAAATGCAGGAGTAATAATCCTGTTTAAGATTTTTTTGGGGGGAGGGCAGTAAATGTCTTCATTCTGAAATATGTTTTGTAAGTATGTCTCTAGACTTTGAATCTGGAATGCTTGGTGAGGGATTTAAGCTAAACAGCAAAGTGTTGCTCCCCTCCTTTATGCAACATTTACAAACGCAAAGCTGTAGTATTGAATTTTTATAGTATTTCCAAGCTGCTTGTCTTAAAACGTTTCTGCAAGTTTGCTTGCAATGAAGATTGAATTATTTTTATAACATTAGAAGTTAATTACGCCTTCAACCCAGAAACTGTAGAAAATAAATAAAAGATGAGAGATGCTTCTAATGTGGGCTCGATTTGTGGGTGTGTTTAATTGTTTGCACTCTACTTTTAGTGGGGGAAGGGATTGGCAGGCTGCTAGCACGCTAATAAGAATTAGTCCTTGTGAACAACATGCTTCTATAATCCTGCATACACTTCACCACTTAACTGTCTCTGCTTCATGGCCGCTGGCTTTTAGGACAGTATGATCACATCTTATGCGGGGGTTCGGTTCCAAGAGTTCTACGCAAGCACAAAAATCTATATATTGGTGTCTAAAGGATTTTCTTAAGAGTGATTTTGATGTGATGCTAGGAATGAGGATTGCAGGATGCCAGTTGATCTTTTTTAAGTTCTGACAGTTTTGAGTAGTTCATGTTCAGCAAAGTTGACTGTTATAGTTGGAGTCCTCAGGTGGATGTAGTTCATTTAAGTGTGAGATACAGTGCTGACTGAAACATACTTCCTTGCCTCCATCCCTTTGCATCCCCCCCCACTCATACACAATTCTGTTGTTGGCTTACTTGGATGAGTTGTCTTAGCCCTTGCTGTGCCCCATAGACACTTGTGTGTGTGTGGTTGCACCCATCATTCCACTGTAGTTATGGCCCCGATTCTCACTTTAGAGCAAGGATGGGGGAACCTGTTGCCAGATATTGTTGGAATGCAGTTTCCACTAGCCCCAACCAGCTTGACGTATGGTCTGGGTTGAGGGGAGTTGTATTTCAACAACAATTGTAGGATCACGAGCTCCCTACTCGTTCAGTGTATTTGGGGGTGTATAGCATGTTAGGGAGACTTGGCAAAATGGGTCTTTGCAACTGGGTTCTATAAAAGGAATAGTCCCATACCAGTTGTTCTGATTTATATTTAAATGAGCCAAGCCTCCCGAAACATTCCTCTCATTTTCCATTGCACTATGTGAAGCAGTAGTAAAGGGAATAACTCTTCTGTACGTGCCACTATGTTACACCGAGGACTTTCTCTTTTTGAAGATCAGTCTGGGGAAAAGCTGTTCACACTGTGCTGCTCTGTATTGAATCCAATTAAAACCCTTGCCAATCTGCTATTATTGATAAGGAGGCCAATTGAAATCCTGCTTATATCTTCTTCATTGATCAGTGTGTTCAACAGAGGTAAATATAAAGCAAGATATGTTGCTGTGACATTCACCAGTTGGCGAGGATGATGGCAGGAGGGAGCAAGGCTTTCTTCTTGCTGAGCAATTCGGAAGAATATTTTGCCTAATATCTCTCAAATGACAGAGACTAGAAACTTCGTTGGAAAAAAGTAAGCCATGAAACCAAATTACTGATCTATTCATTGGGCAATGAGTTGCATTACAAAATAAGTCAGAACTTGAATAAGTAGGCAGGAGTAGCCATTGTGCCACCCAGATGTTGTTGGACTTCACCTCCCATGAGCCCCAGACAGCATGGCTAATGGTCAGCAATGATGGTAGTCGTAGTCAGTGACATCTGGAGGGCAGCATATTGGCTACATTTGAACTATGACAACACTAAGCTTGTGGGTGCTTGCTATGTCACCATGCCAGTTTCCAGCAAAAGTATGACAATGCTTGAAAAAAATTCAGCAAGTGCTCTAAGGCTAGAGTAGGGTTGCTAATTGGCCTTACCTATCTCTTTCCAAATTATGTACAAGAAGTAAGCTAAAAGGTAAAGGGCCCCTGGACCATTAAGTCCAGTCAAAGGTGACTATGGGGTGCGGCACTCATCTCGCTTTTCAGGCCAAGGGAACCAGTGTTTGTCCACAGACATCTTTCCGGGTCATGTGGCCAGCATGACTAGACCGCCTCTGGTACAACGGGACACTGTGACAAATGCCAGAGTGCACGGAAACGCCGTTTACCTTCCCGCTGCAGCGGTACCTGTTTTATCTACTTGCACTGGTGTGCTTTCGAACTGCTAGGTTGGCAGGAGCTGGGACAGAGCAACGGGAGCTCACCACTGTCACGCAGATTTGAACCGCTGACCTTCCGATCGCCAAGCCCAAGAGGCTCAGTGGTTTAGACCACAGCACCACCCACTCCCTTGCACAAGAAGTAGATTTACATTGGCTAATTTTGCTTTGCATTTGGAGGAGCAACTCCTTTCGATATTCTCAACTTCCACTTTCATCCTTGCTCAGAGGATGTCATCTGAGATGCAGTTTTAATGTGACCAAGTAAGAAGGAATATGTCTACCTATTTAGTCATACCTTCTTAATATCTTTGCTAGACTAATAATGGCACAGATTACATGTGACTATAGGACAGGTAAAAGTACATGATACTGTAGGAGAGAGAAGTTAACTCTTAATACTGTGTTTCCTTAACATTTTGTAGCACTAAATTGAGAACCATGCCCAGAAGTTCTTACTGGAGTAGTTTCAGCTTAAAGAATCAGCAGCATAGGTTTTATTTGGGACCTTTGTATGCTGTATTCAGGCACTATTTTCATTCAAAGTTCTCTGCCCTACCCTTCCTAGCTGCTGTGATTAAATCAAAATATTCTGGGTGGGACGCAAGTTTCAAATGCATGGAGTGTGCAGCTGATAAATTTCCTGGTTTGGACTGTGTATTTGGGGGAAGCTTAGAAAACCACTGGGCTAAAAGCAGATTGTTGAGGATTGTTTAGGATAATATGCAGTAACTGTTTAAGCATTTTCCATATGTTCCTTGTCAAATATTTCTTTCTTGTAAAAATGTAACTCGCTATGGGGCTTGAAGAGAATTGCCTTTGCATTTTAAATAAATGATAACTACTCTATTGGGGCACTAATTGAAATATCTAAAAGCTGTTATTTTCTTTTTTATATACTTGGTATACTAATGTTATTGGTAATACCCATGCAAATGCCCAATTTCCTACCAATTCCAAAGAAAACAGGTTTTTTGTTAGTTTGCTTTACGATTGGCATGTAGTGTACTGCTTTCCTTCACAAGCTGCAATATCAACCATTAGAATGAAAAAAATCTTCAAGTGCTGTGAAACTGGTCTGTTTTTATTGTTGTTTTGTGTAGCGTGAACCCTATTGGGATCATTCAGATGTTTTCAGTATATTTTGCAATGTTGGACCCTTTGTATGTGTTTGTATGATTGTGGATTAAAGTGTGGTAGGTAAGAAAACGATCACTGATGGCTGTTTTGCAAAAGTAGCATGAACTACTAGCTGGGACGGGGAACTGTAAGTTGTTGGACATCAGTTCACATCATTTCCAGCCAGTATGGCCAATGGTTAGGATTCAGGAATGATGGGAGTTGTAGTCTAATAATAGGAGAGCCACATTCTAGTATAAATAATACTAGAAATAGTAGTTTTTGGGATGTTTGAAGAAATTTACAAGACTTAAAACTACCTGTAAGTGCTTCCTAGCCAGTGATAATATGCCTGTAGACTCAGAAAAGCCATACCAAAAAAGTTAAAGCTTTCACCACATATTTAACAGTACAGTGGTACCTCTGGTTACGTACTTAATTTGTTCTGGAGATCCGTTCTTAACCTGAAACTGTTCTTAACCTGAAGCACCACTTTAGCTAATGGGGCCTCCCGCTGCTGCCGTGCCACCGGAGCATGATTTCTGTTCTCATCCTGAAGCAAAGTTCTTAACCCGAGGTAATATTTCTGGGTTAGCGGAGTCCGTAATCTGAAGCGTATGTAACCTGAAGTGTATGTAACCCGAGGTACCACTGTATTGTGTATTTAAAAGTGCTTCCATTTTTGTTAAGCTCCCCCCCACATTATATGACCCACTAACAACAGAGCAGTGGGGGTGCAGCTTGGTGAAAGGATTGTTGCTGCTGTCACAGTGCAGCTATGAACCTCAGTAGACTGCATTTACTTTTACAGTTGGCCAGGTTTTGCCATCTTCTGTGGCCAATAACCTAGGAGACTGATGAACTGTTAATAGTTTTCTCAAGGCTGTGGAAGATATGCACATAAGTTAGACATAGTTCTCTATATGCATCTGATCATTTCTCCTGGCTCAGGACACCTCTGATTATTGTCAGAAGTGTGTGAGAACATGCCACTGGCAACTTGCTTTTTGTTGTGTTTTGGTAGTGCGTTTCACCCCCCTGTGACATAATGCATGATGGTGGCAAAAGTCACCTTCATATATACGAAGAAAATCACAGTAGTATTGGTCTTGGCATTGACTGACTGGCATGAAACAAAATGTAGGCAAAAGTTTTTTTCCAGTGTAAGATGCAACAGAGGCTTTGGCACGGTGCTCCCTTTATGCAGTTTAGCTTCTTATCTCCTTGATTGGATACAGGGCTTTTAAACACCTCCCCCTGCCGCTGTGTGACTACAGAGAGAGTTCATCTCTCATGCATCTTCTCTTTCCTTGAAGCACATGAGCAATGGTTCCTACCAGAACCACAGCTGTTGCTCACACTGGGGATCACACAGTGTGTGTGCTTTATGTGTATTGAAGTATTTTGATTGTTTTTTGGTTCACGGGGAGTGGGGGAAGCTGCTATGGTGTGCAATAAATGGCAGTTCTGGGCTAAAACTTCCCCCCAAAACTTTTTGCTATGGGTGGTGGTGGAGAAATAGATATTACATCAGGAAGGTGAAGGAAACTGCCTTCCCTCTTCTGCATTTTTTGGGAGAGCCAACTTTCGGCAAAACTGGAGAAACTGAGTTTACAGCTGATTTTCATGTTGTATTTTCTGAAGGGGGTTGTAAAAGTTGTGGGCATGTGTGTGACTTTTGCACTCCTCAAAACTCTGGAAGGTGAAAGGGCGGACCCACTGGAAATAAATTGGAAAAGGCCCACTGTGGGGAGGCAGACTCTGCAGAAATTGTGTCCCCTTTCCACAGAATGAAGCCTCCACTGGACCAAAGAACCTTCCATCTGTGTGAAGGACACTGTTGGATACATCCCATTGCATTTCATGCAAATGTTTATTACCTATTGGAGTGCTTGGAAGAGAAGGATGGTAATTTAAGCAGCCAAATAGTTTCTTAGAACTTTTAATTCCCTAACAAGCCATAACTTCTACTATTATTCAGCTATTATTTTCAAGATTTTGGGGTGCGCGCTGTGCTTTTCCAAGGGCTCAACTTTGAAGGCATATTTCTTATTTCAATCAATGGTTTCCTCCCTAACCCTCCATTGTGATACATTTTAAGGGATAGGTTCATGCAGTTCATTCTGAAAACATTGATTGGAAAGACTGATAAGTTTAGGTAGTGATTTATTGCTGTTGTCAGTCAGCCACAGTCATATATACTCTAGTGAAGTTTTTAAATTAAAAATGGGCATGCCATTATGTTTTCTAAAGTGAATGCAAAAGAACCATAATCACTTGTCTCAAGAAGTATTTAAGATATTTCTGTGGTCCATATGGTGCTCTGACAGTGGAATGCAGCAATTCACTTAAAGAATTAAATCAAGTATTTTGAAAAAGGTCTGAAGGTCAGTAAGGATCAATATATATTCCCTAAGGCTCAGACAGAGCTACTCAATCTTCACCAATATATTTTCAGGATTTCTCTTAGATTGGAAAAAGTGCACAGACAGCACAGAAGTGAGAAGCACTCAGTGTGTTTTTCCTTTCCACAACCAATAACAATCTGTGGGGCCCATAAGAAGCTGCAAGAAGAAAGGGCATCAAGGGTACAGATGCAAAATTAAGCCTTATGGGTGTTTTATACTATATTGGTAAACATGTATTTTTAAAAGACCTGTCAATATATTTCTGCAGTTCATCACACCATTTTCTGTTGAGAAAAGAAAAACCAAATAGGTTTCCTTCCAAACAGCATATTAAAATAATACAAATGGGAAATATAAGATTGTAAAGCTGCTGTATCTCGATTGACACCATACCATAGCAGGAGGACCAGCCAGATTGCAGGGTACATTTATATTTATATTTATCATTTCTGTAGCACTTTAGAGTGCTACACACACTTCAATTTATCATCTAAGTAATTTTTACAACAGCTACATTATTTTTGGTTTTGCTGCTACGATTAGTTTTGTTATTGCCTTTCAAATCCTTGGGAACTGCCCCAAGTATATATTGATACAGAAGAGTGGAATATAAATTACAGCATAACTAGTTATGCTGCTATTGTAGATCAGGGTCTGAGGCTGAGAGAGAGAGTGTGTGAGAGAATGGGACTTATGTGCGCGTGTGTGTAGGACTGCAGCTATGGTCAGGAAACTCATGAGGGCTTCCAGGAAGATGGTTGGGTACAGAAAGTTGCAGATGCAGCCATTCCCTGTGGGCTACAGTAGAGGAATCAAATCATGCTGAGAACATTTTAAACTGAAGTAACTCTTCATGTGAATGTATCCCAGCAGCATGTTACCATACTAAAATGGTTATATATTCTTTGAAAATGGAGTTTTTGAATGCATCAAATCAGCCATTACTGTGCTATGTTGCAGTAGTGCATAACCGTGTGCGGTTTTCCAAATGATAAATGCTCACTTTGGTTCCACTCTGCACACGCTCCTTTTTGCATGTTTATTTTTGTCTTATTTCTGAGCCATTTATCCAACCATGAAATTATTTTTTAAAAAACAGATTTTTGTGTGTCCAGAAGAGGGTGATATTTATACTATCCCAGGAGTTCCCAAACAGTGGTCCATGGACCACTGGTGGTCTGTGAGCTTCATTAAGGTGGTGTGTGGTGTGTCTGTAAAAATACATTTAAAATTGTACAGCATCTAGCACAGTGCATTACAATTTGTACAACAATAGCCCACCAAGTTCTTCAACAAGTTTCCAGTGGTCTGAGATGGGGGAAAGGACTGGGGGGGCACTGTATATGTGTCTCTTTATCTTCAGCCAACAACTCCTTCCATTCTCAGGACTCTCTGTGACTACTGAGGAATGACACAAACAACTTTATTTTTCCTTGACTTCCCCTACACACCAGCCAATTTACTTTTTGTTTACACTTTGTGGTACCTATTATTGCTGAAAGACTCTAAAGCCTGCAAGTCCCAGTTCTGAGGATCTCTTCAGCTACTCTAAGCACTAAACCATGGGTAGGCAAGCTAAGGCCTTGGGGCCGGATCCAGCCCAATCGCCTTCTAAATCCGGCCCGCGGACGGTCCGGGAATCAGTGTGTTTTTACATGAGTAGAATGTGTCCTTTTATTTAAAATGCATCTCTGGGTTATTTGTGGGGCCTGGCTGGTGTTTTTACATGAGTAGAATGTGTCCTTTTATTTAAAATGCATCTCTGGGTTATTTGTGGGCCATAGGAATTTGTTCTCTCCCCCCCATATAGTCAGGCCCCCCACAAGGTCTGAGGGACAGTGGACCGGCCCCCTGCAGAAAAAGTTTGCTGACCCCTGCTAAACTACCAAGTGGCTTTTACTTGTAACTTCTCTGTGAATAATTCCTCCTTGGGCTATTAGAGGGGTTGCTCTTTCTTTCTCTATGGCATTGTCTGTCTTTTAGCAGCAGCAGAGCTTTACCCATCTCCTGAACAGGCAGCCATGCATACTTTGGGTAGGCTGTTTTCAGCCTGGTGGGTTGCAAGTTGTGCAAAGGTACTCTGATATTTTTTGATCTACCCTATACCCTATACCCTATGTATTGGAAGATAACGTATGTGCAGTTTTAAATAGTTTTCTATGTTTTAATCTTTTAACTAAGAAAACAACACAAAGAAAACAACACAAAGGTACCAGAATAAAATATCCAATTGAAAATATACGATATAGAATCAGATTAAAATTGCTGCCACTAGTACAGTGGTACCTCGGTCTACGAACGGTCCTGTTAACAAATGATTTGGACAACGAACTCCGCAAAACCGGAAGTAGGTGTTCCGGTTAGCAAACTTTGCCCCGGAAGACAAACGGAAGCCGAACGGTGGAAGGGCACCGGCAGCGGGAGGCCTCAGTAGGGAAAGTGCGCCTCAGTTTAAGAACACTTTGGTTTAAGAACGGACTTCTGGAATGAATTAAATTCGTAAACCGAGGTACCACTGCATGCAGTTGCAAAGTGTCTGATTCTCTTCTATATGGTACAGAAATAATGAGAAACCATCTCATGTGCCATAATTCCAGGATAGGGTATTTGGCATTTCTAACATTGCTTAGTGGGTTTTATTTGCATGTGGGCAATCCAGTCTTATGGTTTTGCTTTATCTGTTTTGTAACAACAGAAGTTCTGGCTGATGCAAGGCCAAGGGTGGAGGAAAGAGCCAATAAGTAGTTGTGCCAGCAGCATTAAGTTGATTATGGCATGTGCAGCTGCCATGGCTCTGTCTTGCTTTTCAGTTCTGGCGTGTGGTTTGAAGTTTGCAAAAGGAAGTTACAAGAACACCGCCACTTGCCTAGTATATCAAATATTCTACAGAGATGAAGCATTAGTTGCTAGAGGTCAACTAGCATATTATTACCCTTCTCATTGAGCAACTTTTCCTACCTAGAGGGAATTCTAGAATGATTTTCATAATTGCAGGGAGGAACTTTACAGTCAGGTAGTACTTAATAAATGGGATCCTGAGGCTTGTCCTATGTACATAGGTTATACATGTGGATTAAGCCTTAGGACTCTCATACCTTCACTCACTGCATGTAAAATATTTGATGTGAACTGGGGCTTACACAAATAAACACTTGGTCATAGAATTCTTACACCCTTCCTTCCACTCTTTTTTTTCTTCATATTGTGTGAATGTGGCCTATTGGCATAAGCCTTTATACAGTGGTACCTTGGGTTACATACACTTCAGGTTACAGATGCTTCAGGTTACAGACTCCACTAACCCAGAAATAGTACCTCGGGTTAAGAACTTTGCTTCAGGATGAGAACAGAAATCGCGCGGCAGCGGGAGGCCGCATTAGCTAAAGTGGTGCTTCAGGTTAAGAACAGTTTCAGGTTAAGAAGGGACCTCCGGAATGAATTAAGTTCTTAACCCGAGGTTCCACTGTGCAGTGGTCATTAGTTCATTAGTAGTCACTAGTTCCTTGTCTGTGAATCAGCTCCAGGTAGTTTTAAAGCCAGATCCTAAATGTGTCGTTTCAAAGCCAGAACCAGAAATGTGTTCATAGAGTTAATATTAATGCATTATGCCAAATGTCACAACTGAAATTATGGCCATTTATATTTGCTTTTTTTCTTTTCACACAATGCATTGCTATGGGGAAACCTATTCTTGCTGTGTGTGTTTTAACACTATCTGACAAAACTTCAGCATTGTTCAGCTCTGTAATTTTCCTTCTACTACTCTGTAAGATAAGTAAAAAACCTTGTGTCTTTTTCTTGAGATATGAATTTTGTTTTGTCTTTGGGCAGCTGAAACAAAAAGATTCTAGCTTGTTATGCACAGGGTAACAGAAATAAAATGATTTTATTTTATTTTTTTACGTAGTGCCCATTGAAAAGTAGGAGAGCCCTTTAAAGTTGCTGAGCTTAATTTCCAAGATATTTTTACTATGACTCGCAACTGAACAGTTAGCATAATGATCCCTGAGAATAAATTTAGTTCTAAACTTATTTGATAGCTATATATGGTTGCTGTTTGTGGACAAAGTCTTCTACAGTCTATCAAAGAGCTGCATCTGCGAAGGAAAATCTTTTGCAGCCTGGCTTGAATTTAAGATGGTGTGCGTGTAAGAATCGGACGCATATTTAAGCATGTGCTGCTAATTTTTCATTCTTTTAACCATGGCTTGAACTTCCCTGCGCCTGACTTCATATATAATGGCGTGCCTGTGGGAGGTAGGTGTGGTTTTCCCAAAATGGCTTGGGACCTGGCAAGCCGAATTAGGCTTGTGGGCTAGACATTCCCCCACCATCGGCCTGTTTCCTTATCCATGTACAACTTAGTGTATGAGACAACTAGACAATAGGATCTGCAACTGACAGAGTGATGAGAACAAACGTATCAAAGTATAGAGCTTTAGAGATATTGTTGAAAGAAATATTTTATCTTTTGATGGGAGTGGGTGGGTATTTTGCAGTACAAAATGTTGACCAGATGTGAATGCTTTCCGTTTGGTTTACTGGTGGGATGACATAGGGTATTCAAAAGGTAAACCCTTTAAAAGATGAATACCGACCCCATTGTTTCCACTGTGGTTTTTCCGAAGCATTTTCCAATTTAATAAAGAAAAACTGGTGTTGCTTTGAACTTTGTCAGGATTGTTCTAGGCCACAGTTTGAATGATCCAAAGATTCCTATGGAAAATGTGATTTCCCACCAGCAGCCATACTTCTCTCCTAAACTGCAGTTCGATCAAGGAGATAATAATTTGGCAAGCTTTGAATGAATAGTAAAAAATAAAAATTCCCATTAATGCCTTTGAACTGTAGATGTGCATGAGACCCAGACAGGCTGTAAAAAGGTATTGTTAAATGTTTACGTAACAAAAACCAACAATTTCCTCTAACACTTCCCCTAAAAGTTTTTATTTCTCTTCAGCAGGGGGTTCATTTACAAGCATTTTTACAAAGCAAATTCTTTGGTGCTTCATTCAAAGGTGAAATTCAACAGGCGTGCAGGAATTGATTTCAGTTCATTTTGTTGCAAATAGTTGTGTTCATGCGTTTTCTTTATTTTTTTGCCAGAAATATTCTGGCCATTTTAAAATGGTCATTTTAAAATCTGACTGTAAATAAATAGCATTGAAGCATGGCTCAGAAACTGGGTTGTAAGTTAGCTTGATCATTATACTACAGGAAGTGCTTTGTGCTTTCATACAAAATGAGCACTAAACATCAGTGTTTATAAGAAGTGAGAATGGCTGTTACTATAATGATTATTTGAAATTATTAGTCATTTTTCTTATAAGAAGTAACACAAAGCAACTTAGAAATATTCATTAAAAGCTACATAAAACTAAAACAGAGTAAAACACATTCATGTTTATAAAAAGCAGGGCTGAGACTTTCCACCCATTGAAGGAGGCCACATAATTAAAAACCAAAGGGCTGGTTGGAAAAGACACATTTTTTGCCTTCTAAACTTTTGCCTTTTGGCTTCTGAACATAGGTACAGTGGTACCTTGGGTTACATACGCTTCAGGTTACAGACTCCGCTAACCCAGAAATAGTGCTTCAGGTTAAGAACTTTGCTTCAGGATGAGAACAGAAATCGTGATCCGGCGGCGCGGCGGCAGCAGGAGGCCCCATTAGCTGAAGTGGTGCTTCAGGTTAAGAACAGTTTCAGGTTAAGTACGGACCTCTGGAATGAATTAAGTACCTGAGGTACCACTGTAATAGGAGATTGCATTACATTAATAGGGAACTAAAATGCATGTCATATTCATGACATTCAGAGAATTGGTATTTGTATAATGGTAGATTTGCAACTGTTCTGAAATGAAACAAATGAAGTATATTTTTCCAACCAAGTATGCCCATTTTTGATTGCAATAAAAAGGCACTTGAGAGCTTGTCACGGTTTGTAAGAAATTGCATGCAGTTACTATTGCGAGACACCAAGTGAAACTGCCCCAGCTCTCACCTCGGGAACCGAGGCAATTTCACCTAGGCTCACAGGCAAGGACAATGCAGCTTGATTATAAATAGAGCCTCTTAAGTGCTTTGCAGAAAAGGGGGAAAAAGTGTACAGGGGACTTCAGGGGGAGGAAAATAATGGGAAGGCTCATTATGCCAGAGAAAGATCCTATTCTTTTATCGTTAAAATACTTCTGGTTCCATGGAATGTGAGAGTATAGCACTATAACACCATTGGGCTGGAATGCCATACAATTAAGGCCCCCCCCCACTTTTCTAGCCACTGTCATTCACTATGTTGCTAAAATAGCCATGAATGGAAAGATTTTTCATTAATACTACTGTATTTTTAAGATTAGCATTATCGTACAATAGTATTGTAGCTCCATAATACCAAATAGCAACAACATTGTAGCATTGTGGTTTTGGAGTGTGAGATATTTCTCTTCTTCCAGACCTTTGCCTGATTAAACAATCTATGGCCTTTTAAATGTGTCGGGGAGGTTATTGTTGTGTTATATGTTTTGTGCTTTTATACTATAAACCACCCTGTGATCTTTGTATGAAGGGCAGTACAGTATATGCATTTAAAATAATAATAGTAATACTAATACATCACATTTAAAACAAAAATCACTGAGCAAGCCATCGTGTCCAGTGCAAATGTTACAACGAATGTCTGAAAGGCTTAAAATGTCCCCACCCACAGCAGCTCAGTTTCACACACTGGTGTGGGCAGAAACAGGGAAGTGCAGTACTCAGTACTGTGTTGAAAGTTGATGGCAATTCTGTTTATAGTTTACAGCTGAAGATTAGTATCAGGTATTAGTATCAAGTATTATTGGCACCAGTGGCAATTTTATAGTTTATACAAACAATGAGGCATATGTCAGAACGATGCATATGGTCTACATCACAGCTTGGCTTGCATGAAGCACTCGTATTTAAATATTTTAATTATTATTTTTTCTCCTTCCTGTATAAACCCTGTAGACTAGCACTGCTGCTGATACAATATAACATTTTAGTTGCGGACAATAGTCCAAGCGATGGAGGTTATTATGTATCATTTTGGGTTTGTGTGACGATTTTAGCATATACCCTTTGACAAAGCTCTGTGGAGTACAGTACAGTATTCGGGGACGATGCTCTGATTGTATGTAGTTGTTTTATCTTTGTTTTAAATAAAATTTGGGGGTGGGATATTAGCACTTGTTAGGAGGCAAGCGTCTGGACATCTTCACAGTAATTATTATGATCATTATTTATTAAATTTGTTATCTTGTTCAAGGCAACCAAAACGACTTACAACCAGATAGTAGCCTGTTATTGACATAAATCTTGGAGACAAATGTCCACATATGTTTATGTTGAGGAAATCATTTGTAGAGTTGTTTGAAAAAATTGTATTACAGTGGTACCTCGGTTACAAACGCTTTGGGTTACAAACTCCACAAACTCAGAAGTAGTACCTTGGATTGAGAACTTTGTCCCAGGATGAGAATGGAAATCGTGCGGTGGTCGCAGCGGGAGGCCCCATTTAGCGAAAGCGTGCCTCAGGTCAAGAATGGTTTGAGGTTAAGGACGGACCTCTGGAACGAATTAAGTTCGTAACCCAAGTACCAATGTAGTTACATATAAATATTTTCTCATCCGTAAAAGAAATGGTAAAATGGTATCCAGGATTGAAGACTGCAATCCGAAGTACACTTATATAGGACTGAGCCCTACTGAACATAGTGAGACTTAGTTCTGAGTAAACATTCATAGTACTGCTTTGTAAGACTGGTTTGGGCAAAGAGACGAGGGGAGAGACAGCATGTGACCTTTCTTGTATCAGGAAATTTTTAATGTCTGATGTTTTACCATTTTTTATGTGCTGTAAGCCGCCCAGAGTGGCTGGGCAACCACAGCCAGTTGGGTGGGGTATAAGTAATAAATGATGATGATGATGATGATTAGTCCTGTTGGCAATTCTTGAGATCAAGAGCATTACATTTGTGTAGATCCTTTATTCCACAGAGAGCAGAACATATTTTCAAATGCATCTTGTATTAAGTTGGTTTATCTATTAACCTCAATTTTAATTTAAAACATATTATTATTATTATTACTATTACTATTACTATTACTATTATTATTATTACTACTATTAAATTCTTCACCATAAAGTCCAAGGGCAGGTAACGGCAATTTAAAATAAAATATTAAAAACCATTTTAGAAACAAAGAATTACAGTCACTGAAAGGGTGAGGCCTAAAAATGTGCACCTTGGGTGTCAAAGGCCAGAGTAAATAAGTTTAGAAGATTTGTCTTAGTGGGGTTTTCTACCAAATACAGAAACATAGGGTGCAAAGTTTAATAGGAAGATGAATGAATTTGAAGCTTTGCTTCATTTTAATATGAAGATTTAATATGTTAGCGCCAGAATGCAGGTTACACCAGGGCTGGCTTACGGTTGAAGATTAGTATTGGGTATTAGGCAAGGTGAGGAAGCTGCCTCAGGCAGCTGATTTTGGATGCCACAAAATGGCTAGTTATTTAATTTATAATTACTGTATTTTGCATGAAGAGGTGGTTGTGGGATTTCTTTCCTGGGTGCCAAAATAACCTGGCTGGTCTTGGCTGCTATGCGCCTTGACTCAATGCTGGGACAGAGCCCCATTTGCTGTGCCAACTCAGGCATTGGGATGTTTTGGTGAGGTAAAAAGGCACATATATTGAAGTGTTGGAAAAATCAACATTTTTAGAAAAATAGTACATAATTGATAAACATTGTGAAGACAAACAAGTCCCCACTCCCACTTCAGTGTAAAGCCCTGAAAAGATGTGCCTCTGCGATATAAATTCCTTATAAAATACCATTATGGCTGATAACATGAGAAAACAAGGAAAGATTTGTTAGCGGGTAGCATTATAACAACACCTAATGCAAATGTGGCGGTGGTGTTTTCCCCCAAACCATTTGTTATAATAGAAGTTGTATTTAGGTGTAGAGAAATCTGCCCTTGCAAGAGGAACATTAACTCTTGAGTGGCACTTCAAACCAATGTAAAGCAAACGAATGCAAAGCTAATGGTTTCTCGTGAGGTACTATTGTTGATGTTTGCAGTAAAAGGGGACATGAGCATCACCTACTCATTCCAGAGTTATGGAGACAGATAACAGTATTTTAAAATGGAAACAGATGCAAAGTGCAAGGAGAAATGCTGTGGGGGAAAACGGCAGGAATTTAGTATGCAGCAGAGGCTCAAACAGAATATAAGAACCCTGGGATAGCGATGGGGGCCAGTTAGTAGCACTTGGAAAATGTAGGTGTGTTTTGAAAGACCATTTTTTTTGTATTTAAGCTAACCTGCATTTGAAACCCCTCCTGATTCATATTAGGATTTCTGCCGCTGAGTCATGGCAGACAGAAGACCAGAGAAGTCATGTGAACAAGCATGTGAATCACTCAGACAGCAGGATTACGAAGTGGCGGTGAAGCACTGCACGGAGGCCCTCTTTTCCCTCAGCCGGTACCCTCCCAGTCACTTCCCAGAAGCGTGTCAGGCTGAAATCGACCGCATCAAAATTGAGAGCCTTCTCTATAGAATCGCTTCTTCTTTGCAACTCGTGAGTGTGATGTTTACAATCGAATCCAGTGAAAATAATTTGATTTTATTGTATGAGTACGTGGAAATCGAAAAGCCTTTATTGACATCACACTATCCTGCTGCTCAGAGCTAGCAGTCAATTATTTACCTGCTTGGCTACATAATTGGAGTGGGAGACATACTTGGTCCCCGTGCTCTTAGCTTTCATGGAAGGTGGGCATACACGGTCTGGTTTTTTTGCCCTCTTTGTTGGGTAAAGTAAAAGATGCACGGACGGGGGTTCTTTATTTTGCCTTATTTAAAACAATATTTGTGTTGTACCGTCGCTGGAGAGAGACACTGTTTCAGGTTAGAAAGGTGGATGAAGTGGGTTTGCATTGCCTGAGTAGGGGTGGGGGGGAAGGTGAGGGAACAGGGCGGATGTGCCGCAGGTATCCGATGAAACAAATAGGTGTTTGTTTGCTTAACATCTGGTTCAAATTTAATTTCAAGACTGCCTGCATAGAGCAGCTTTCGAGATTAAACCTAAGTGCAGTTTAGATCTGATTTATTAATGGGGGCAAATGTTTCAAATAGTAGGACTATTGATTTTTGTACTGTTGCAAACCTTTGGGGTTCTGCAAGTCTGTGGATATCTTCCTTGGTGTGTGTGTATAGGGGGTCGAGGTTGTGTGTGGTGCTAGTTTGGCTGCATTAGGGATCCCCAAGTGGAGAATGAATTTACTGATTGTATTTAAGATTTGAGCTGCAGTTTTGATTACCAACTGTGAACGGGTGCATAGACAGTTTCACTGAAATCAGAGAAGTTTGCATACTCCTGGCTGTGCTTGGATTACAGTCAGAGTGCTGCTGAATTAATCACATGTTTCTGTTTAACTGCTGCCTTAAATAAATTCATAAGCAAATATGTACTTTTGCTTATGCTGTGTCTAACAATATATATATTTTTCTTTTTTCAGAAAAACTATGGAAAGGCAGATGAAGACTGCAGGCACGGTATGAAGACGCAGTTTTTTGTTACAGCTTATAGCAATGTGGTTGCTTCTTTGGAGTTTTAAGCTTTAAGAAATCACTTCAAATCTGGCTCTCTAGAGAAAAGGATTTGTCCAAAATGGAAGTATTGCTGTGAGCTTTATAAAAACAATATTTGCCACTTTGCAAAGAGAAATCGTGCAGTTCGTCACAGAGTATGTTCTCTAAGTATCAGCAATCTTCTTGCACTCTCTAAAGTAGAGTAATGAGAACATAATCCTAATTGCTGTTTAAAATGTACCGTATTTTTCGCCCCATAGGATGCACTTTTTCCCCTCCAAAAATGAAGGGGAAATGTGTATGCGTCCTATGGGGCGAATGCAGGCTTTCGCTGAAGCCTGGAGAGCGAGAGGCATTGGTGCGCACCGACCCCTCTCGCTCTCCAGGCTTCAGGAAGCTATCTGCAAGCCTTGCAAGCCCGGCGGAAGTTCCCGCGGGCTCACAAGGCTTGCGGGCAGCAGCCTGCAGCCCGGGCGAGTGTCCGCAAGCCTTGCGTGCCCGGCGGGAGGTCCCGCTGGGCGCGCGAGGCTTGGGGCGGCAGCCTGCCCCCCGAAGCACGCGGAGCCCTCCGGAGGGCTGCCCGTGCTTCGGGCGAGTGTGCGCAAGGCTTGGGGCGGCAGCCGCGGCTGGGGGGGGGATAATTTTTTAAAATTCATTCCCCCCCCCAAAAAAAACGATGTGCGTCCTATGGGCTGGTGCGCCCTATAGGACGAAAAATATGGTACTCGGTTGTTGAGTCTACCTGCTGTGCTCCAGGGTTCAGTAGTATCACTGTTAACTCTCAACCTGATACAACAAAATGCTGGAGTCAGTTGAATTAAAGTATGTATTTAGAAACATTGCCCTGTAGGCCAGTGGTGGGGATCCTGTGGCCTTGCAGGTTTTGATTCGTTGGAACTCCTATCATCCCCGATTGTTGGCCTTGCTGGCTGCAGAATTGAAGTATAGCAGCCAATGGAGGACCATGATTTCCCACCCCCTGCAGTAGATTATGCAGAGTAGTGCAGCTTCTCTATTACTAGCTTTTAGCAATGGGAAGCACTTTGGAAGCTGAACATAGCTGCATATGGATGCCAGGTAACTTTCAATATAAAATAATAATAATGACTTACCGTATTTTTTACCCTATAAGATGCACTTTTTCCCCTCCAAAAATGAAGGGGAAATGTGGGTGCGTCCTATGGGGCAAATACAGGCTTTCGCTGAAGCCTGGAGAGCGAGAGGCTCTCGCTCTCCAGGCTTCAGGAAGCTCTACGCGACCCTCCGGAGCCCGGCGTGGCCTGCCTGCCCTCCTGGGCTCCGCGCAGCTCTGCGCAACCCTCCGGAGCCCGGCGCCAAGCCGCGCCGGCCTCCGGAAGGTCGCGCAGAACTGCCTGCGCTCCTGGACTCCGCGCAGCTCTGCGCGACCCTCTGGAGCCCAGCGCCAAGCTCCTGGGCTCCGCGCAGCTCTGCATTCCGAAGCCTCGGGCGCGCTGAAGAGCGCGCCCGGGCTCCGCACAGCTGTCCGCAAGCCTGGGGAGACCGGCGAGGCTCCCTAGGCTTGCGGATAGCAGGCTGCTATGGGGGATGGGGTTGGGGGAAGCTCGGGCTTCCCCTGCGCCAGCCCCGTGCCTGGGGGGGAAATAATTTTTTTTCTTTATTTCCCCCCCAAAAAGCTAGGTGCGTCCTATAGGGTGGTGCGTCCTGTGGGGCGAAAAATACGGTAATTTGCATTTCTGGTGATCCTGCTTGCCATGCTTATTTATTCTACAGTATTCTGACATGGTTGCCTTTAACAATCTTTGTTCAGAGGTTTGGATTTTTGTTTAAATGACTCTCCTCATTAAATAATTATGCTGTGAGCTTTAATTGGCTTGAGAGGTAGGTTCATTAACACCCATGTATTAAACAGCTAAAGCGAAATTGATGGGGAGGAATTTTAATGGGAATCATGTGTTGTTTTGGTTTTTGTGTATTACAGTCGTTTCAGATGGGGGGGGAATCCTTTCCTCCTTGCAAAAGGTGGCAGCTTTCATTATCTTAAAAGGCAGCTCTTTTGAGGTTTAGTAATATGAAAACTTACTTACATTGGGTTGGTTACAAGACATGCTGGATCAGTAAGTGCTATTGACTGAAAGCTCTATGCAATAAAGCATGGAATTGGAAGGAGACATATAGGAACATATATAGGAAGTTACCTTAAGACTATTGGTCCATCTAGTTCAGTATTGTCAACACTGATTGGCAGTGTCTCCCCAAGATTTCAGGCAGGGGTCTTTCCCAGGTGTACCAACAATGTTTGGGATCTACTGGTTGCAAAGCATGTGCTTTAAGATTGAGTTGTGACCCTTCAGTTCTGATCCAGGACTCCAGAGGCTCATTCTCTCGCCCCCCCTGCCCCGCACTGTTCTGAATGTCCCTGTTTGTTCAAGTGTATTGTTGATTCTCCGTGTTTTATGGCAAATGGTATTTTCAATTTGTTTTGAACGCTGTATTTCATAAATGTTAGCCATTGTCGGCTCTGATGAGAAACAGGATGATAAATTTAATTAATATATACATGTTGATCTCTGTCTCTGTCTCCCTCTCTCCACAACTCAAAAACATTTCACTACTCTGCTAATGTTTCTTTTACTCTCAATGATGGGAGAGCAAAGGGAGGTATTTGTGGGTGCCAGTTTGGATACCCTAGTCTTAACTTATGTCAGTTCCAAAATGTAACAAGAACTGCCTGTCTCATTTCATAACATATTTTGGACAAAGAGCACCAAAGAACAAAGAGTATGGTGCTCTCCATTTTTTAATTAGATTTTGTTCATGTTAGGGAGATGACCCAGCCCTACATTAAACACTGTTAAATCCCACTTAATTCGTTGAGAGAGTTACATACATCAGTGTTGACTAGATCACTGATCTTCAACTGGTGGGTCAGGACCCACCGCTGGGCTGTGGTCTGATCCAAGATGGACAGAAGCACTACTACCATGGAAATATATGGTGAAAGATTAAGAAATGGGTCTCCAAATGCATGTTGAAAAGATTGAAGATATCTGGACTAGATGATGCTGTTATGTTTTGATAATACAAATAGGATATTAATTAAAGCTTTGTATCTCTACCTCTCCTGCAGTTGTGGCTTTTGTTGTTAAATACGTTGCCAGTATCTGTACATTGGGAGCACAAAATTCATGTCAAGATTTAATTTTGTATTATTAAAATTAAGCCAGGACAGACATTACATAAAGAAAATACACAATGCTGATTTGATTAGGACTGGTTCTGGCGTAAATAGGTTATTGATTATTTCCTTCAGATGCAGTTCACTGGAAATGTATTCTGTGCTTCCTTTATTGAAAATGAATTTCAATTAGGAAAAAGCGTGTAGAAGAGCAGTGGAATTTTAGAAGTACTCTTCATTAGGACAGAAATTATGCAGGACAAATTCCTAAGATGAGGATGGGGAACTTGTTGCCTTCCAGATGATGTACGGTTATAACTCCTACCATCCCGGAATGTTGACCAGATATAGCACAATGTTTAAGTTCAAAGCAGAGCTAGAAAGTTTCACATAAAACGTGAGCAAAAGGAAACCACAGAGTGGAAAATGAGGGAGGATATTTTAAGATTATATTTCTGGAAAACCCCCCACTTAATTTTACTTTTGTGATGTAGTTCAAGTTGGGGTGCCTTAAAAAACTGGTGTAAATAATTGGTGGCGAATAATGGAATATGATTTTCACTTTAGTATTGGGAGAAGGACTGGACAAGGAAGATGACACTTTCCGTGCAGTGCTTTGCTGCATGCATCTTAAAGGGAAGCTGCAGATTGTATCGAACGCTCTTTCTAAATCACTGATGGGTGAATCACTGGTAGGTGACAATTGATTATCTCTAGTTTTTTGAACTAATATACTTTATCTAGTAACGAAGGGGCTATGTCAGTAACTTTCAGCACTAAATGAATTGTGCTGAGCCCTAGTGAATATATTAATGCATGCGGATGTTTATAGATAAAGTGAAACATGACTCCCAGTTATATCCACGACTCTGATCCAACAGAGTTTGGCAGCTGTTGCATGTAACAAATACATTGGGTTGGATCCAGAGCTGCAGGAAGTCTTTTATCCTTGTTTCTAGCATCTAAGATTATGAGTGTGTAAAGCATGTGAGAGGGCCACCTGAGTTTGCTTCTCCTTGTATTCTGGCTTCTGACTGGAAAGGTAATTGATTTGTAGCACTCAAGCAGCAACTTCACTAGCTGCCTCTGCCTGCTGCTGACAGACTGCTCAAGACTTGCATCCTGTGGTATTGCTTGCAGTGGCCAAATACTCCTTCCCAGCTTTCACCAAGGAGTCTACAAAAATCTCTCCGCTGCTGCTAGGCCAGGCATAGACAAACTCGGCCCTCCAGATGTTTTGGGACTACAATTCCCATCATCCCTGACCACTGGTCCTGTTAGCTAGGGATGATGGGAGTTGTAGTCCCAAAACATCTGGAGGGCCGAGTTTGCCTATGCTTGTGCTAGGCCTTTTACTTCTGCCTTCTGACCTTCATCCACTTCTACGCTGAGTCTAGACTAGAGGATGGTGTCAGCCTTCAGTTTCTTTTGGTTTAAGCTGCACTGGAGATGGTGAAATCCACATAGCCATGGCTCTTTCAGACATACTGACTTCCCTTGGATTTCTTAAATAGCAGTATGTTAATAGGGTAATAAGTTAATAGGATCAATATTTTGACGAGTGATCCAAAGTATGTTAACATAAAATTAACTCAGTATAGGAAAGCAATATAGGAAAGCTATAATGAAGTTCTGTTTTTTAAAAAATAAACAGCTGAAAGCCTTTTCTTGTTTAATTTTCTTTCAAAAGCCAGGGGTTCGGTTTTCTTTTGCAGGTGCTGATTCATTAGCAAGAGATAAATCCACAGTCTTAAAAGTTTAACTTCCACCTTAAAAAAAGAATTTGAATCAAACCGTTTATGTGTTTTATCTTATTTCTTTGGGTCCACTTATATTTGAAGGACTAAGGAAGTTTTCTTTTTTGTTCATAAATTTGACTCCTGTGAGTAGATTACATCAGGATTCATTGCTCTTTTGCTGATGTTTATGAAACACATTCTAGCAGGACACACAGGTTCAGGACACATGCATTGTCAAGTAAAGAAAGTGTGTTTGTTTTTAAAGCTATGGCTGATACAAACAATATTAAGCATACACTTTTTGTTATAACTGCACATAACCTTGCAAGATTTACTGATACCAGCTTAAAACATAACAGCTGTGCTAAAAAAGAAGTTGGAATCAAAGATAAAATCTGAAGACCAAAAAATTGCATGGATTGTCACGTGTTTGTTATATACCGTATTTTTTGCTCTATAAGCCACACGTTTTCCCTCCTAAAAAGTAAGGGAAAATGTGTGTGCGTCTTATGGAGGGAATGCAGGCTTCGCGGGCTATCCCAGAAGCCAGAACAGCGAGAGGGAGCGCTGCGCAGCGCTCCCTCTCGCTGTTTTGCTTCTGGCTTAGCTGCGCAAACCCTCCGCAGGGCACGGGGAGCCTTAATCTCTATAAATTGCAATCCAATAGTCCCCAAGTGGGTGTCTTTGGGCCATAGGTGTAGATCTTCCTATCCATAGGCAGCACCAGAGGTTGCAGCCACAGAAACCTCTGTGGCTATCCCTCTTCTTCCATTGGTGCTCTGATGGTAGAGGCGAAAAACAAAGAGGTTTTCCAAGGGCATCTTGGGGCAGATCAGGAGAAGCACTTCCATTCCACTTGCACACTCCTGGAATGGGGTAAAAAGGACACCTGCCATGGACCTGACACCTTTCCTTTCCCATTGGAATCAATGTGGGAGGAGATGTTAAAGCTAATGGAAGAGTGATTTTTTAAAAAAGGAAAAACATGCCCCTGTTACATGGGCTTTGGATTAGGTGGTTTGTTTGCTTTTGATTCTCCACTCCTCTTTTGAATTGCCCTGTATTGATTGTTTTTATATGGGAAAGTTCTGTTTTGATCTCACTAGCATGGATGGATTAGCTGTTGGTATCTAGCATGCTTCCTTTGCTAGGAAAGGATCTGGCAGCTCCTTTGGTCTGAGGTTCGCCTTTGAAGTACGTTGTACTTCAGAGGAAAGAAAAGGGGGGTAGAGTTGCACAGGGAAGTTAAGGCTCTGTTCCTCTCATATCAGGTTCACCAGGTAATACTGGCTAGACCAGCCTCCAGGTTTGTAGTTTTCAGCTGTCCTGGAGTATTAGTGTTATCGGTTGTTTTTAAGAGAGTCACTGCAGACATGTTTATGGTTGGAAAAGAAGGAAGGAATTTATAAGGAATAAAAAGAAACTCCTGCCCAACAGAATGGCTGTAGTAAAAGTGTTAGGACATACGTTCTTACCATTTAATTTCTCTCTCCATATTTTTAAGTTTTAAAATGTTTCCCATGCTTTAAAAAGTTTCCCATGGATTTTAAAATAATAATAGCATTTTTCCATTTTGGACCCCTTGAAAAAGTCTGCCAGCACTTTCAGTGTATTTTCACTCAGTTTTAAACTGTCCTGTAGTGACCACAAATATGTAAGATATGTTTTGTTATAAACAAGGCCACCGATAATCGTGGTCTGCCTTTTGCTGGGAATCTCAAGTGGGCATCTGTGAGAACAGGCTGCTGGACTAGATAAACTAACTGGCCTGATTCTGTAGGACTTTTATATGATACTGTGTTCTTATGGTCCAGTAGCTCTCAAAACTAGTTTTATTAACCTTGTAAACAATGGTTAAAAAAACAGTTTTTGCAGTTGACAAATGGACAGCATGTGATAATGTTCTTTCTTGGCAGAACGGGATGGTAACTAAAGATCTGACGAGGCTGAAAACACTTCTTGTTGAAACAGAGGTAAGTCTATGTATGATACTGGAATAAATAAATATATTTCCTTTACAGAACTTTGGACTTTATGCGCTGAGTTTTATTAGCACAGTTTAACCAGCTTCACCCCCCCACCCTCTTTTAAAGCCTTCTACATGGTTGTTGATTTTCTTTATCCTTTTATATTTGTTTTCTGCTAAAAAAGACAGACCCAAGAAAGCTGAGAAATTGCTTTTTTGTGGTTTGTAATGTGATGGAGAACATTTTGTTTCTTCATCTGTAGTAAATGATTCCTTTGTCTAATATTAATCACCCACTGTTAGCCTATCTTTAGCCAGGGTCGGTCCCAAGATTCTGTAGGCCCTTGGACAACAGTGTATCAGCACCAAGCTTTTGGTGTCTTGTTTGGCACTGCCCCTGCTCCGAAAACATCCTTCTTCCCTCTTTAGGCCACCCCTTCGTCTTCTAACTGAGGTTCCTCTCATTCAAGTAAAACCCTTCAGAGCTTTTATATCATCCCACCACACATGATGGTTTCCAACTGGGCCAGTTACCACAATAATCAGGTGTAGGGTCATCAGATGTAGAGAAGTAGTCTGATGGATTTTGCATTTGTGAAAGAGCCTTGGAGGCCCATTTCCCACATTCACTTTTGTTAAAGCCAGAGGTGATTTTTTTAATCATTCCCACTGCTGCATGATGAATATTTCTAATGAATGTAACCCTTGGTGGTGACAACTGCTACTATGTCAGGAAACCTGTTCTTCTCACACTTTTAACTGGGCATGGTAAGTCTCCAAGGAGGGGTGCATATTGTAAGAAATGTGTGCCACATGAAACATGATGTCGAATTAGCTTGTAATGACTGCACTGCATCAAAATAAACATGGAAACATGAATATTAAGTGTATAATACAACATTAAGCAAATTTAAACTCAATTGATTCCAATGGGGGGGGGGGAAATAAGTTCTTACGTTTTCCTATGGCAAATGTTTTGCAACATGCCAAACAAAAAAAAATCACACAAAGACCTAAGCTTAAAAGATCTTTCTTAGTTGCTGCATTTTGCTTGAGAATAAACACCCTGATTCCTAAACTTAGCTATTTTAAAATGGACCACTCTCACTTGCATCCCCAGGGAGATTTTAAAAGGCTTCCAAGGTAAACTCAGAAATTTTCTATTTAGACCACGAAATGTGTCTCACACTCTTCCGTTTTTCCATCTCTGTTGAGACAATTCCCTCTATCTCTTACCACCTCTGTCATTTTCCCAAGGTTTAAGGGGAGTGAGAGACCAAAGAAGCAGATTTCTTTGCCTGTTTGTCCAAGCACTCCTTCCCACCAAAGATTATTTGGGTTAAAAGCAAATGAGCATGATATGCTCCAGATTTAAACAGAGACGCTGCTTCTGTCCACATAAACTGGGCAAGGTCAACAGGTGGCGGAAAGCAGCGCTGAGAATGGGCAGTGACTGTTATCACTGTAGCAAAGGATAAAGCATCAAGTTGCAGGATCAGTGGCTGCTCTGATAAAACCAGCCCTCTGAAATGCATCACAGCAGTGAGTGTATGTAAGCACATGTGTGCTGCTACAGCTGCCGCCGCTGGTTATGGCTGCCTCCCTATCCAACCATCTAACAGTGCTAAGTAAAATGAACTGGGTTGATGGTGGAATCAGTGGTGGGTCCTTTTGATCCCCCGAGCACTTGGACCACCCTTACTGATCTCTGACACTAGTCCTGACTTTAGAAAGAATTAGGTTTCAAACTTACGCTAGTAGCACAAATAATTAACAGAATGAGCAGGTTTGGGAGCAATCCTAAAATATAGCTTAGTGTTAACATGACAGTGCTCCCTCACCTCTCAGCCATGAGGAGCTAACCAGAGTTTCCAGTTATGTCTGAATTTAAGGAACCACTGGTTACTTTAAATTATGGTTAGTGAATGAGCCAGGATTATAAACCTGGCCTGAACAAAACATGGTTTGAATCATAGTCTTGAAGCAGCAGGCTTAACATTTATTACCTTTATAAACCTAAATTTATATTTGTTCCCTCAAACAGTAAAACTGAAGTATATTTAATGTTTACATTTTTATAGTTAGTACTCAGAATGACACAGGCTTGCCGATCAGAAGGTTGGCGGTTCAAATCCCTGTGATGGGGTGAGCTCCCATTGTTCAGTCCCAGCTCCTGCCCACCTAGCAGTTTGAAAGCACGTCAAAGTGCAAGTAGATAAATAGGTACCGCTCTGGCGGGAAGGTAAACGGCGTTTCCGTGCGCTGCTCTGTTTCACCAGAAGCAGCTTAGTCATGCTGGCCACTTGAACCGGAAGCTGTACTCCTTCTCCCTCGGCCAGTAAAGCGAGATGAGCGCTGCAACCCCAGAGTTGTCCGCGACTGGACCGAATGGTCAGGGGTACCTTACTCAGAATGATACTTGAAATTAATTTTGATTTCTTTATTGATTGACTTAATGTGCTCAGCATTTTTTTTTCTTTTTATGATTTCAGGCAGCAGTTGGTAAAGTGCCCTCAGTATACCATGTAGAAGAATTGGAGGAAGGTAAATAAAAATAGCTTTTGAAACTACCGAATGAGGGATTGCAATTGTCTGTCAATTGATGGCTAAACCGTGGCTATCTCACAATTTGGGATCAATTATTATAAAAGACTAGGAAGTGGCCTCTAATGTGATTTTTTAAACTAAGCATGAGATTGTAATCAAGAGACCCTGGATTGTACAGTGGTATCTCAGGTTAAGAACTTAATTAATTCCGGAGGTCCGTTCTTAACCTGAAACTGTTCTTAACCTGAAGCACCACTTTAGCTAATGGGGCCTCCTGCGGCTGCCATGCCGCCGGAGCACGATTTCTGTTCTCATCCTGAAGCAAAGTTCTTAACCCGAGGTACTATTTCTGGGTTAGTGGAGTCTGTAAGCTGAAGCGTCTGTAACCTGAAGCGTCAGTAACCTGAGGTACCACTGTAATAGGTTGGATCCAAAGATCCTCCCACCAAATGGGAAAGGCAGATGCTGACTTCGCTACTCTATTCTCTCCCTGCTTTGTTCTCTCCCTGTAAGGGAGGGCCCCCAGAAAATGATCCGAGGGCACTGCTATGTGGGTGGACTGTGAGATGGGAGGGTGGGGGCTATGGAGAAGGGGGTGGTCACCAAAAATCGAGTAGTGACAACTGCTTTTCTACCGTCTCCCCATTAGCCCTAAGACCCCACGTTGTATCCCGCCCCATTCAGCATTGTCCCTGAATCCTCAGCAAAGCATTTTGATAGAGTTTTCAGTGATAGTGGGGAAAAGTGGTGGCAGCAAAGTCAGAGATTCTCCTGCAGAAGGGGAGAGATGGAAAGTGATCCAGCCCAAGGACTCCTGTTATTAGAAGCTCCCTCTGACCCACCTGCCACTAGATTCCACATTTCAGATGTTTCTGCTGTTGAACAAGGGGCCGTTGGCTTTTTCCTGCTTGCAAAGGAATGTAATTACAGTGGTACCTCGGGTTAAGTACTTAATTCGTTCCGGAGGTCTGTTCTTAACCTGAAACTGTTCTTAACCTGAAGCACCACTTTAGCTAATGGGGCCTCCTGCTGCTGCTGCGCCGCAGGAGCACGATTTATGTTCTTATCCTGAAGCAAAGTTCTTAACCTGAGGTACTATTTCTGGGTTAGCGGAGTCTGTAACCTGAAGCGTATGTAACCTGAAGCATATGTAACCCGAGGTACCACTGTATATGAATTGCATTAGGCTGCCTGTTGTTTGGCTCAGCACAAAATCGGTTATGAGACTGATACCTTAATAGCCCAAGTGTGTTTCCTGATAAAACCAGAAAAATAACATAGATATTGTATTTATGTGACAGGATCTCAGGATGGCTGGCAATTTCGACCCCCACCCAGGGGAGTCACAAGTAGTGAGGAGTACACACTATGCAGAAGGTAAAGTGATACTTGCTTCAACATCTCTCAGTATTTATCGGCATAGTTAAAAGGTATCAAAACAAGGAAACATACAGAATAGAAACACATGGTTAAAAGGGTGACATCTATTGTAACTTCTTCACTACTATTTCCATTACTATTTTGGCAGTATATCTAAGATGATTTGACAGGTAATTAATATTTTATATGACTTATAGGGGAAATTGTTTTTATTTTGACATTTTCAAAACAGCTGAATAGACAATGTTCCTCCCTTTAAATACTTTATTAGTAAATTGCTTAAAAGGGCTTGTAATTGGTCAGCCCAAATGTAAAGAAATCCCTATGTCGAGAACAGCAGTCATGTAAAAAAAATGCAGAGAAACCCATTGGTAGTGTGTGGCAAGGATGTGAATGTTTGATTTGTGCCTTGCCAGACGTTTCTATTGTACTAAGATGAACCTGAAGTAAACAGAAAGGACCACTTGGTGTCACTATCATTCAAGAAAACAGGAGAGATAATGTACTGAGATATACATCCTTTAAAGAAATACCTATTGTGCTACTTGCTTAGCAAATCTACCCGGAATGTTCTTTGAATAGTGATGTTGCATAGTTCTTTGCAATTTGTGGGTGAGCAGATGCAAGAAATGATTTTGTTCAACATGCTTACCTGTTATCTGGCTCCTTTAGAACTCTCCCTTAAGTGTCCAGATGCCTTTTTTAAGTATGCCTATTGGTTTGGGCATGTCTTCATTTTCTTTAACCAGCAGGCCCTCATGCCATGCCAGAAATTACTTTTTTGTGTTTTTTATAATATTTTTTATTTGGTTTTACAAATATAAATGTATAACAATCCAAATTACATATCCATATTTTGAGATTTCTCTAAATCTCTGGATTTCCCACCTTCCCCTCCATAGGTCAGATTGTACACCCTCTCAACTGCATATTATTTCATAATCCATATTTTATATCTTTCCATATTGTCCATGATATTCTCTACATTACAAGTGTTATTAAAATTCTGGCTCCCTCGGCCTGTAAAGCAAGATGAGCGCTGCAACCCCAGCATCGTTCCCTTTACCTTTAATGTTTTCATATGCTTACCGTGGTCTCCTAGATAGATTATACATTTTCCCCATTCTTTGTTGAAGCTTTGGTCTTCTTGTTTTCTGAGCCTTCCAGTCAGTTTTGCCATTTCGGCATAGTCCAACAGCTTGGTTTGCCATTCCTCTCTGGTAGGGACTTTGTCTTGTTTCCGTCTCTGGGCTAGTAGCATCTGTGGGGCTGTTGTTGCATACATGAAAAATCTTTTCTGTTCATTTGGGATGTCGGCACCTACAATTCCTAGTAAAACAGCTTCTGTTTTTTAAAAAAAACATTTTTTTCAATTCATTATATATCATTTCCCAAAATGCTTTTATAACCTTACATGTCCACCACATGTATGTTTACATTTCCAGCATGTATTTGTACTTGTCTTAAACATTCTTGCTAACTTACTAGGAGTCAAATACCACCAGTACGTCATTTTCATATAATTTTCTTTCAGTGTACAACATGCCAAGAATTTCAAATCAGTTTTCCATAACCTTTCCCAATCTGAAAGCTGAATATTATGCCCCAGATCCCTCGCCCAGTGTATCATTACAGATTTAACCTGTTCATCTTTTGTATACCATTCCAAAAGCAGTCTATACATTTTAGACAGTAATTACTTTTGAATGTCCCTCTGTTTCGAAAGCCACGAAACGTTGGTGGCAGATGCTGTTCAAGGAACCTTGGCTCAGACCCTTCTTGGGTACATGGAACTAGTTACGAATGGGGAAAACAAACAAAAAACAACCTTTTATTTTAAATTTTAAGGGTTGATTGTCCTTTCTATTTTGTGTAGGTTTTTAGAGCAAGGAATCTGCAGGTATGGTGCACAGTGTACTTCAGCACATTCCCAGGAAGAGCTAACAGAATGGCAGAAGCGATACGCATCCCGCTTGATAAGGTTGAAACAGCAGAAGGAAAACAAGCAATGTTTAGGCAGTTACATGGAATCCCTGATCGAGAAATGGATGAACTCATTATCTCCTGAGAAAGTGGTAAGGGGGCGGGACAAAGGTTATTTTGTAAAGCGTTTATAAAAGCCTCAACATAAAAACAATAGAATTAAAACAAAAATACTACATAAAACCAGCAAAACAGTAGTACAGGTGGCAACCGTTTTGCACGCGTCCAGTTGATGTGCAACTGCTGACACGTGCATCATTTTTGGCCATGGAAGGGGATGGGGACAGAATGGACTTACGTGTGACCACTGATGTGCGCTACTACCCGGAATGCAACCCCCATGCAAACGGGGAGTTGCCTGTGTAAGAGCGTATGAAAACAGTGACTCAACTCACCATGGTGGCAGATGATTTTATCTCCAAAGTGATGGGCAAGCTTGTCACTGGCAGCTCTATCTCAATATTCTTATTTCAAACAAATAGAAGAGCCTGATTTTGGCGCTCTCTACTAGACCTGCTTGGTTAATTAATTCACTCGCACAGTACCAAGCAAAAATATGTAACTATTTTTCTGTTAATTACAAAACAACAATACCAAGCGATCCTCATTTCTGCAATTAAGAAGAGTTTATGGCTGCAATCCTATGCCTACTTCAGGGTAAGCTGGAGGAAGTTCCTGCTGTCTTTGTGGTTTGTTTCAAATTCATGGTGATGAGAACTGAGTTCTTCCTCGGGGTGTATGTGTGTTTAAATATAAACAAAGCAATAGGTATTGCAATTTATGACTTTGCTTTAACTTTTGGTTAAAATGGTCATTCACAGGTGGGCCATTCCTTTTGTGGAATGGTCTCTAATTAAAGAGTTATTTTTCAACCCTAGTGTTGTTACCTTATGTGGTGCCTTTTCCTTTCTTTAGCTTAGTGAGTGCCTAGATGGCGTGAGAGTTGAACATAGCCCTGAACTGTCAGTTACTGTCACCACCAAAAAATCACAACAGATGTGGACGTTTGCTCTGACATGTAAGGTAGGATCTTTTTTTTTGTACTTTGAAAGTATCGCTTGCCCTTAATAAGTTTGCATTTAAAAATTTCAGCACCTTCTCTTGTTGTAATGCACACACTCACATGGAGGGGGGGTATGCCATGTTAATGAAGAATCTGCACATTCTGTGACTGTTGTAGTGCTAAAAGCATTTACGTAAGTATGCAGATTCCTGCCAACCTAGCAGTTCGAAAGCACGTCACAGTGCAAGTAGATAAATAGGTACCAATCCAGCGGGAAGGTAAACAGCGTTTCGGTGCGCTGCTCTGGTTCGCCAGAAGCGGCTTAGTCATGCTGGCCACATGACCCGGAAGCTGTCTGCAGACAAATGCCGGCTCCCTCGGCCAATAAAGTGAGATGAGCGCCGCAACCCCAGAGTTGGTCATGACTGGACCTAATGGTCAGGGGTCCCTTTACCTTTAAGTATGCAAATATGCAACTATGTATATACTGGTGATAACATTATTTGTGCTGGTTGCAAAATGTGCTGATCCCACCTTTTCCTCAGCCTTAACATTTATCATTTTGTTGTTTCTGCCACTGAGTCAGATAAGGCTGGGAAAGGAAAGTTAGGTTTTGTGGAGTAGTGGAACTTTGTCGATACTGTAGGAACAAAGCAGAGATGAGGGTTGAGAGCTGGTTCATTGCAGGGCCTGAGAGTGTGAGCCTGAGTTCAAGCCTCACATTAGCAATGAACGGAGAAGGTAGTCTTGGACAAACTTGTTTCTTAGCCTCTTTTCCACATTTCTAATATAGAGATTATTATAATGGCCCACGGCCTATCCCACAGGAATTGTGTTACAAGACTTACTTGACTATTGTATGTCAAGCAGTTAAGAACAGTAGAAAATGCTATACAAATGGGATGTATTATTAAAGGCAGTCATTCTAAGCATTTATTTCCCACCCCAATTAATAAATACAAAGTATCCAAACTTTAGTTCTTTTGGTCTCTAATTCCTGTTTTGTTTTTTTAAAAAGAAAAGTTAAAAAAAAAATTGGCAGAAGTGAGAGCTGGTGTGGCATAATGGTTAGAGTGTTGGACCTGGGAGATCAGGGTTCAAATCCACACTCCGCCATGAAGCTCATTGGGTGCCCTTGGGCCGGTCACAATCTCTTAGCCTAACCTACTTCACAGGGCTGTTGTGAAGATGAAATGGGGAGAAGGAGAACCATGTACACCACCTTGATAATCCTTGGAAGATAGAGGTGGCATATAAATTTGATAAATAAATAAATATTAAAAAGTAATGGCAAGGGTTTGGGGTGCCACATTTTGTCCTTTGTCTTATCAAAGTTCATCCAGTCTTCATACTTAAAAAAAGCACACACACACCAGTTATTTATACGCTTTTGTTGTTCTCCCATAGCCTGCAAGAATGCTGTATCGGGTGGCATTGCTTTATGATGCGCATCGTCCTCATTTCAATATCACAGCAATATCGGCAGGAGATAGCACTACCCAGGTACCGCAAGCAGTCCCAGAAAACTGCCAGGAATGGATAGGAGGAAAGATGGCCCAGAATGGAATAGATCACTCGGTGTACAAAATCAGCATAGCCTTTAGCACAGAAATCTTTGGGACGTTTCGCCAAACTGTGGTATTTGATTTTGGAACCGAACCAGTTTTGATGCAACGAGTGATGATTGATGCTGCTTCAACAGAAGGTATTGTTTGCATGGTTTTGTTAACAAACTCATTTGTTGGAAAATTTGCTACATATTTTGTTGTTGTTGTAAATAGCCTGGATGATATATGTGGCTGTAGTATTGTTACACGCACTTTCCTAACTCTGAAAAGTCTCAGAACTTTCCTTCTCCAGATATGTAGCTCTCTCTTTTAACCAAAGCTGTGATCTTGCTGTAATCTTCTCTTTCAGATGCCTGTTATATTTTACCATATCATTAGAGTAGAGAAATAAAAAACATTTTCCTTTTAGCTGTCTCTAATGTGTAGAGAACTATATAGTGGGATTGAAATAATGATCTTTAGGTTATTGGTTTAAGCCATTAAAAGTGTGTGTGTGTCTTGTCAAAATAGCACTAAAAACAGAGTACAAAGCACAGAAAAAAATGAGAACTTATTGAACTAAAACTTAAAAAATAATCCAAAAGCCATAGCCAGATAAACTAAGGAGCAGTAGCTAAAAACACTGAGCACTGTACAGTGAGCTAGAGGGAAATGCCTTTTAAGAATACTAAAGTTTTTATCAGCTGCTTAAATGACAGTAAGGAACTCGGTGGGGCTCTTAAGTTGGCAAGCAGAGGTTTGCGTTGAAAGAAAGAGCCAGGTAAATCTCTTGAGGAAACACTTTCAGGCAGATGTGGCCTTCAGCCATGTCAGAGAAAAAACAACCACAGGGCAAAACAGCACAGGCCAACTTTATTGTAAAGTCGCAATAAATACCCCCAAATTAATTATAAAATAAAACACATCATATAAGCATCAGCAGTCAGTAACATCAGTGTTAGTAACTGGTCAGACCTGAATACCTGGCAGAGTACAACAGTAACAACAAAGTATTTAGCAGTTTTCCTGAACGTCCATAGGGGTTACGCATAGCAGACTTCTTTGGAGATAAGAGTTCCACAAGTGTGCTGTCATCATGGAAAAGGGCCTGGTATGTGGGCCAAAGTACATGTTACAGTGGAGCCTCATGTAATGTTAGCCTAACAGCTGCTAACCCACTGTAAAATGTATTTAGAAAGCATTTTTTTAAAGTAGAGAAGAGGTGTGTTTAAATTTGTATCCATCTGCTGCATTTACCCTGAAAGTCCCCCAACCCTTTGGTTTTTCATACCTGTCTGCGTGATTAACATGGGCCTGAGATGCAGGTAAAAGTGGCAGGATGGAGGAAAGCTTCGATGGGGAGCAGAAAGGCTGTGACCCCTCACTATTTCTCCATGTCAAATCACTTTTCCTCAAGTACTACTATGACTTCTTCCTCTTCCTCCTTCATCATTCCACCTCCATCATCATTATCAACTCTTGGCTATTTAAAATAAAAATTGTAATAGTAAAATGATCACTGGGCTATCATAAAAAATGCCTGCACATTAGTTTGGCCCTCCTTCATCATCAGTCTGGTAGAAGTTGAGGAAGGCACATACAATAAGGCCTTTCTGGATTATTTTAAGCCACAGAGTGAGACAGTTTATACAATAACCTGCATTTTCTGGTACGTAGATGCAAAGCAATTTGAGATTTATGCTACTTAAAGGTCTTGAACCTTTAAGAAAATGGTTGGACTGCTGCAGTATCTTTCTTGGACTGCTGGGAAAAAAATGTAGCTAATAAAGTTTTTTTGACAGAAATCTATATAACATTGGTGATCTTTCAAAGCATATTTCAATCATAGATGTCCTTTGACTTCAGTGACATTTGACTTGTGCCTTGAACACACTTATCTTGCCACATGTTTAGAAAGGGATTAAAAGTATAAGGATGTTTAAAAACCCAGAAGTTTATCCATGTAACCCAAAAAGTATTGATTATTTTGAAAAGTGTGTTGGCAAGTAGCATCTTTTGCTGGTGAAATGGAGGCAATGGACAAAACAGAAGGCTCAGATCTCAACTAGTCACTAATTGTGCAAAAAAATGTGAAAAATAGAGAAGTCATTATTAGTTTCACATGCCATATTACGGTTGAACTGCATGTTGCCATGACTATAGCGTTCTTCGTATAATATGGGTCTGTGTGCACCTCGGTTGCAAATGGCAAAGCAAGGTTTCATATTCTTCCTTACAAAGGATGTCAACAATTTTTCATGTGTATAGGAAAAAGGAAAAAGTGAGTGGGGACTGAATTTGTTTGATTTATGAGGAAAGATGAAAAGAAGTATCTGTCTGCTGCTTAGTAAAAAAAACTACCAGTAAAGGCGGGGGAGTATGTTATTGACAGAGATCTAAGAAAACAAATACCAGGCAAGAGATGCAGGCAGATTATTTTTTTTAATCTAGTGTGAACAGTGATATAGATCTAGCAAAAGAAAGACTAACAGGATCAAGTGCTAGGATCATTGTGCCAGTGTAGTTCTCTGGGTCAAGGTGCTGTACTGCTGCAACAATTCCAGATAGTGGTGTGCTGTACAAGGTCTTGCATGAATCATGTGTGGACAAAGGAATTGCATGGCAAGGGCAGAATGGAGCAATGACAACGCTAGTTGCAGTTCTTTTCATGTTAACTGGATTAGGCACATTCTTCTCCTTTTTTTGCGTACATACACTTAGCATTTACTAACTCAAATCTATGTTACTATCATAGCTTAATGTCTAGAGTCCCAGCCTTTCTCAACCTGTGGGTCCCCAGATGTTGTTGAACTACAACCCCCATCACCCCTAGTTAGCAAGGCCAGAGCTCAGGGGTGATGGGAGTTGTAGTCCAACAACATCTAGGGACCCACAGGTTGAGAACCGCTGGTAGACACTGCCCCGCAGGACACAGATACATAAGTGGTGGCAGGGTGTCACACGCACATGGATCACATCCACAAACCTCAATCTTATCAGTAACTGTAGACTAGGAAAAGAGAGGTAGATGAAGGATGCTGACTATTTTGGACTGATGAAGCTACAACCCTTTGCAGGCACCCTAGGATTGGCCTATGCATTTTCAGAAGTAGGATCTCATTGATGCTGATGACATTTCTTGTTGGAACCAGACCCATTTTTGTTTGTGACAATTGAAAACAACCAAGTATTTGAAATCAATCAGTTTTAATCATGAATGTTTGGTAGTGTGTTACACTGCAATTCTAACTCAACCAGAGTAAGCCCCAGTGAATTTGGTAGGACTTCTGAGTAGACATTGTTAGGATTGCACTGCTAGCCTTCTTTGCTTGGGAACATTTTCTTCTCCTTATAAATTTCTTTATAGGTAACCATATTGCCTTTCTTAGAGCTCCAGCAGCTCAATTCTTAGAGGATCATGCTGATCCCAGATATATTTAAATAATGAGTGTTTATGTTACAGTTTGGCTCAGAGATTTCTAACCTTCTTTCTCTGATGCGTATTTCAAAGACGTTAGGATGCTGCAGCAAATGTTTTCCAGATATGGGAGCTGTTTGCTTGGAACTCATATTAAATTGTTATCCTGCCTTTTTTACCTTTACTGTATATGTCTAGCTTCCTGTCCATATCATACCATCTTAATTATTTTCCCCATCTCTTTGCTGCTCCAAAATATGGTAGTGTCGCCGCCTAGATAAGACCAAGATATTATGTAGAAAATCCCAGAGCAAAACTCATTTTCTTAAGTTGGAGACAGATAACTGAAGAATATGTTCTTTACATGTTGTGGATGAATGAGATCATCACTTCTTTACTGTATATTGAATCCAGGCAACAGGAATATTTAAGTCTCCACCTCCCAAGTAGTTTGCTTAGTTGTAAATTCCAATTTGAGTTATTTGAGTTGAGTTGAAACATAAAGGGGAGGAGAAACGAACCATCAATCCTTGTTTTACAGACCTAGTCTGGTATGTTTTTCAGGATAACTTGTTAATTTTACATTCTTCCAGAGCTTCAGAGCTGGCTAGTTTCACAATGGAAATAGTTTCCTGCAGAATGCTGAAGGAAAATAAAAGCTGCACACAATGTTGATTGTATGCTTGATTTTGTTTCAGTTTTTGAATATTGTTCTCTTTCCTCTCTGTTTAGAGCACAATGTTTTGTTCTTGATTCCTTAATTTTTGCCATCTTATTCATGGCTTATGTACCATGAATTGTGTGGCATGCCAAACTACCCTTGACTTGCACTGAGGCATGGCCTTTAAAATCATTGTGATGAGCAGCACTAATTATTCAGCTAAGTGAAACCTTTGTGTATTCTGAATCTGGGTTGGCTAGAGCTGCAGGTGTTTTCTTGCTCATCCTGTTCTTTATTTATGTACAATAGATTTAAATCTCCAGCATCGCTGGAGCAAAGATGTGAAGCAAATGCCATAGTTCATGAATTGCTCTTTCTAGATTATCTGAATACTTACAGCCCAAAGCAGGAAGACTGAATACGCTGTATAGTTGTTGCAATGCAAATAACTATTCAATGTGAATTAAATTGTTTTCAGAGTGAATCACTGTGGTCTTTTAGGAAATGTTATTTGATCTTCATGTAAAAAGGGGCCTAACCAGAGCCATCATGCCAGTAAACTGTGTATGTTTGCCTTTACTGTCTTTAAACAAACAAACAAAACAAAATCCTCAAACACAAAATGTAACCCACAATTTCCCCCAAGGTTGAATCAATTTATCTTCTGAAAGTTCCCTGTCCATCTTAATTTCAGCTGGCAAGAATTCTCAATACTAGTTAATTTTAAAACAGATCAAGGAGCAACAACTACAGCACAAAAGCATAGGAATATATAAAAAGACCACAAAATAGGCATATTGCAGTCTTCCTTGCCTGTGACAATGGAGTGGTATTTACTTTTTTCTTAAGGAAGTGGTAAGAGATTAACAAAGCAGGTCGTCATACATATATACAGCTTACAGACCTAAATTTTCTGCTACTCTTCTGGTGCTGGCTGAACTTTTCTGAATATCTTTACTTTTGAAAGCTCATTTTAAAGAATGTATCTTCTATATTAGTTGTATTCTCCTTTAATAAACAAAGAACACCCACTACCATGTCTAAGATGCAAATGATGTTACCAGTGGGTACAAGCAGTTTTACTAGCTGTGAAATTTTCTTGAAGGGACAAATCATGTCACTTAGGCATCTAGCATAAATCATGTATGTTGTGTCTCTCATCTGACATGTGTATGTTTTTGTGACATATTCATGAGGTGTCACAAACTTCATAATAGTACCCATTTATGTGAGACTAAAGTATCCAGTTATTATCTTTCTCAATTTATCCCTCTGCATCTAGATCTTGAATACCGGATGAATGCACGACAACAATTACTAACTACAGCCAAACGTTGGGATTCCACTTCTAAGACTATTGTAGAATTTGAGCCAAATGATACTACTGAATTGGATAAGAGCCTTCTGATTAGATACCAAATTCCTCTGTCTGCTGACCAGTTATTTACACAATCTGTCTTGGATAAATCATTGACCAAGAGTAACTATCAGTCACGATTGCATGATCTCCTTTATATTGAAGAAATAGCACAATATAAAGAAGTCAGCAAGTAAGTAATGTGTCTACTAAAACTTGTCAATTGATCAATACTGCTACTTTATTTAACATTACAGATCATTGCTTTCTTACTCCTGCTAACCATTGAGTAGTGCAGCTTGGGGAAATTCTCCCATAGTCAAGAGAATTGCATTTTATGATACAGCTATTGGCTGTATGATGGCTTCATATGAAAAAATATGTTTTAAGATGTTTTTTGGAGGTAGGTTATCCTCATTGAGTAAACTTTTCCAACCCCCGCACCTGCTACATGACTCCAAATATCTGAGCAGTGCATTGAGCTTTCTGGAGTATCAAATGGTGCCATTAAATATATATATATATATATATCATTATCTTATGAATTAAAGGTAAATGGTAAAGGACCCCTGGACAGTTAAGTCCAGTCTATGGGGTGCAGTGCTCATCTCGCTTCAGACCAAAGGAGCTGGCATTTGTCCACAGACAGCTTTCCAGGTCATGGGGCCAGCATGACTAAACAGTTTCTGGTGCAGTGGAACACCGTGACAGAAACCAGAGCGCATGGAAACACCATTTACCTTCCCACTGCAGCCGTACCTATTTATCTACTTGCACTGGTATGCTTTCGAGCTGCTAGGTTGGCAGAAGCTGGGGCAGAGCAACAGGAGCTCATCCCGTCATTGAGATTTGAACTGCCTACCTTCCGATCGGCAAGCCCAACAGGCACAGTGGTTTAGACCACAGCGTCACCTGTGTCCCTGGATCTTATCAAATACGACACATTAACATGGCCTTTTCTTTGATTTCTTTTACATGGAAAAATGGAATCCAGCACTACAGTCACACTTCTGTCTCTCTGTGTGTATTATAATGCATTGGACTTGCTTAGGGAACATTTTGATTAGCTTGTTCAGTCAGAATGACATACTTCCAAAGATCATTCATGAATGGGAATCTTCCCATTAAGTCAATCAGTCATTTAGTATGTGCTCCAGGACGACGAGTTCTCATTCATTCTGCATTTTAGTGGCTACTGGTACTATTTATGTTCCAATGCCTAAATACAATTAAGTTGTGGGGGGAAATTCCAGTATTATTGCACAGAGCGTTATGTTAGAACGATAACCTATCCAAATAAATGGAGAAAGTTTTTTTCCAGTCTCGCTAGCCCCATGATTAAAAATGTAACCATGGCATTCTCTCAGATGTGCTGTGCTGGAGCTTCTCCCTAATTTGCTTCACTGACTCAGTTACTGACTTGTGCTCACTGTACATTTTTTCTAGCATCTAGAAAAAACATTTTATCACAGTTCACACAAGAAGCAAGCCAAATATTTTAAGGAACACAGAGGCCATTTCTTCCTCTCACTATCTGCGGATTATATCTCAGTAAAGAATAAATTATATTGAGCTTAAATTTATAGGATGAAGGCCTCAGAATTAATTGTTGTTGTTTTTTTAATGTGATTTTATAAGCAGGCATGAAAGTATGGCAGTTAGGATTGCATTTCTGAGTAGTTGAACAACAGACCCTTAAGTGTTAGAGTGAAAGCAGCTACTCTAAAATTCAACCAAACGATTCAAAATATATGAGTAATACAGAACGTAGAGGATTTCTGATCAAATGTTTGGGAGAGAAGCTAAGATTTGCATCCAGTGAAGTAGTCCCATTTGCTCAGGGACTTCTGCTTATGCAACAGAACTTACTCCTTGCACTCTCCCAATCTGTTCTGGGTTTCACCCCAACTCTGGAGAATTTGTTTTCAGGAGGGTTCACAGAAAGAGGAGAGGGAAAGGAAGTTCTGTTGCCCAGAACTTCTATCACACAGATGCTCTTGTGTGAATGGTATGACTGTTGGATACAGTCCTCACCTGGCTTAATCTAAGACATATTTATGCAGTATAGTTGGAGCCACTGATGGATACAGTATTGGAATTATTGTAAACTAATTGTGTATTTTGATTAACAAGGTGGTGCCATTTAGTTTCAGCTCCAGTGTGCTCAGTTTCCAATATTCACTCCCTTGTTTCCCTTCCCTAGTTGATCACTGTATTTAAAAATTATCTATGAAGAGGGAGACCCGCTGTTCTGAAAATGCCAAAATTATATGTTTATAGCTTATATAATGTTTCATTCACTCAGGCAGACAAATCTGAGGGCTTTAAAAACAATGTACCCTCTGCTATTTTCCTGTTCTTATTTCTAGCATTCCTGAGTTGTATTGTACAGTGGAACCTCAGTTTTCGAATGTAATCTGTTCCAGACGACCGTTCGACTTCTGAAACTTCTGAAAACCGAAAACTGAAAGTGGAAGCCTCAATTCAATAGGGAAACTCAAAATGAAAGCTGCGTAGCATGTTCGGCTTCCAAAAATCATTCGAAAACCTAAGCAGTTGCTTCTGGGATTTCAGCATTCGGGTTCCAAAACGTTTGTTAAGGGAGACGTTCGAGAACTGAGGTTCCACTGTATTCTAAAGGAAAGCTTACAGGTACATATTTGTACCTATAAGTTTTCTCCATGGGTTAATTTGGGTGGGGCTTTGTCTGCCGTCCAGTGTCTGCTGCTTCTGTCCATCCCTAAACACACTTTACTCTGCCTAATATTAAGACTGGCCAGC
Organism: Podarcis filfolensis; assembly: GCF_964270895.1. Taxonomy (NCBI): domain Eukaryota; kingdom Metazoa; phylum Chordata; class Lepidosauria; order Squamata; family Lacertidae; genus Podarcis; species Podarcis filfolensis. The sequence continues at coordinate 101,776,115 of NC_139605.1, read as the reverse complement.
AGCTGTTAGATTCATCTGCCAGCCTGGTTGGCTTTTGTACCTCGGTTCTCAAACTTAATCCGTTTGCGCAAGTCTGTTCCAAAACCAAAGCGTTCCAAAACCAATGCGCACTTTCCCATAGAAAGTAATGCAAAATGGATTAATCTGTGCCACACTTTTAAAAACAACCCATAAAACAGCAATTTAACGTGAATTTTACTGTCTAATGAGACCATTGGTCCATAAAATGAAAGCAATAAACAATGTACTGCAGTCACACAGTCAATCAGTAGCTGAACTGGGTTCCACACAGTCACAAAAACAAAAACAAAAAAAGTCACAAAAACGCAAATAAATAGCAAAAAACAGACAGACCTCAGCGTAACACTCAAAACGGAAGTGTGGCACTCAAATTGGAAGCATAACTCTCAAAACAGAGCACGTTCGGCTTCTGAAAAAAGTTCACAAACCGGAACACTTACTTTCGGGTTTGCAGTGTTTGGGTTTCAAGTTGTTTGAGTACCAAGGCATTTGAGAACCAAGGGACCACTGTACATGGAATGAGGGAGGCATCATTTTGTTGCACACCTCATGCATTGGAGCATCTTGGGCTGGGGGTAGCCCTTCTCGGATATATATATGCTTTCAATCAGAAAAATAGCCTGTAGGAAAGAGTTGCGGGGAGCTATTGCCTGTCACTCTTCAGTGTCACAGCCCCTGTCAGCATTCCACACCCATTTAACATCTTTTAAAACTTCTTGGAGATCCTGAACATGGACCTTCCACTTCAGCCCTGGTTTGGCCTTCAGTTTTCCTTTTCTTTTCTCTGCTGGGTACCATTTCACCCCCAGAACTAACTGTACGCTTTCTGGTTTAGGTTCAACATAAAAGTGCAATTGCAGATTGTAGCAAACTTCATGCTCACCGGTGTTTCTGGAGGTGCAAAGTATGCCCAAAATGGACAGCTTTTTGGACGATTTAAACTCACTGAAACACTTTCTGAAGACACTTTGGCAGGACGACTGGTGATGACCAAAGTCAATGCTGTTTATTTATTGCCAGTCACTAAAGAGAAGTCAATACTGACCCAAGGAACCAAAGAAAAGGTGTATGAAGCAGCTATTGAAGAAAAAACAAAGGAGTATATATTTTTGAGAATATCCAGGGAATGCTGTGAAGAACTTAATCTTCGAGCAGATTGTGAAATGCAGGTATGTGTGATGGGAAATTTCTGATGTATTCTTTCAGCTGCATTTGCCTTTCAATACTGTAGGTATCTCAGCAACCTTAGCCATAACATACCTGACTCTCATACTAATTTATAAGCGTAACTGAGGAGCAAGTCAGTGCCTCGTCTAATTTTGCACCAGGAGTTTGCGACACAACAAAGGAATTTCATTGTTATGGTCACTCGCCATAGGGCTTATTCTATGCACTGGGGGCAGAAATGTGTAGGATCCTACTCTATGATTCTTCTACTGGTGCAATTAAGCATTACAGAATGGGATACAGGATCCATTTTCCTGGACTACACTTGGTGCAGTTCAGGAAGGGCACCTATGAAGGCCGCCTCTGCAGTTTCCGTGGCCAGGAATAGAGAGCAAGGCAGAACTGCCAACATGATAGCCACGAGGGCTTGGAACACCTCTCTTCCAACTTCAGCTGAAAACACCTGGTTGTGGGCCCATCTGGAAAGCTGTACTATGCCTAGCCGGGATAAGATTTTGCAACAACACTTCTGGTGCCAGCCATTACGAACAGTGTTTCATCTTCTGCAGTTCATTGGGATAGGACTGGCAGAATTTTGAAATTATCTTATTATACTGGGAATAATATAAAAAAATCATTTAGTATTTATGCCTGATTTTCTAAATTGAACACAGTGCAGTGTTTTTTTTTTTTAAAAGGTCTAAATTGTGCATTTTATTTAGTTTTAATTCTAAATGAATCTAAATTTCTTACTCTAAAATTGATGTGTTGGGCGCTTCTGTTTCCTCAAGGTTTCAGCATCAGTACTTGCCAACAAAGGCAGAGGATTTTTTGTTTTTTGTTTATTCCCTTTGAATTCATAATGCTCATAGAAGAATGCTTATGGACTGTGGAGCCACCGGCTACGTTGTTTGTAGATATACATCTGTGAAGTAGCATGTATTCTGGGCTCTTTTTAAAGCCAAACTCTTTCTGTTTCCCTCTTTCCTTTTTATTTCCCAAATCACTAAACATGCTGTCTGTTCCTGTGGCTGTGACCTATCCTCACCAACTCTTTTTGACCCCCACAAATCTGGCTTCAGTCATCTCCACTGATTGAAACTGCTCTAACCAATGTGTCTAACAGCCTCTTCTATGCTAAGGGTGAGTTCACTGGAGGGCATTTATCACAACCTAACTAAAGGGAGCATTCACCATTATCCTCCTAATTATTGCATCCTAACTTCCACCCCACCTCAGAAGGTGGACATTATTGTGCAATGATGATGGATGGTGGTGTGACCAACTTTGCTCATGACAAAAATAGAGAGCATAGTCTGATAGACTCCAGTCACCTGTTGCCAGTGGTGCGGTTCCTTTGCGAAATAGCTTCCCTTGTCACAGCAGCAGGACATGTCACTCACACTGAAGAATTGTGGACACACACTTTGCCTGTGGTTATCTCACGCTCACATCTCAAAGTAATCACTACTTTTCTATCCTAAATGTTTGTTCTGTATCACACCCGTGTCTTTCAACTTTGCTTCTGACGGGGCCAATTTTATGCTCATCATTTAAATGACATAAAATTGAGACTCTGCAAATTAGTTGGAGCCCCTGGTGCTTTATAGCATAGCCCCTGGTTTGAAGCAGTTTTGACTTTCACTGGCCCACAAAACTCCTTTTATGAGATCATAAATTGAGACTTTTAAAATAAATAAAGTGAAGATTCATCTTGGGGGGCATCTGTCTGTAGACATATCAGAATGGAGAGATTGAGAGCAGGATAGGTGCGGACCTGGGATTGTAGCCAGTGCCATCACAGCAGATGGTAAAGCTTGTATTTGCAGAAAGGGGAAAGAAGCCATTTCCCCTCACTCCTGCTTCTCTCTGGTTCTCTACTTTCTCTGGAGGGTCTTTCAGCCCTTGAGCAGATTTAGGGGGAAGTGAATTGGTGAAAATGGCTTCCCTCCCTGTTCCATTGGCTGCAGCCTTACCATCATCTGAGTGATACTGACGGATGCAACCTATACAAATGAATATTTATTAGTGGATTAACGTGATCAAGCTGGATATTGTGTTGGAACTCCTAGGGCTCATTCACATGGAATTTTAATGTGGATTTGAAACTGCTTGTGTACCAATTTTTTTTGTTGTCCTCCACGTAGGTTTATTTTGTTTTATTTTGTAAAATTTATACACCGCTTTAAATTTGTGAAGCACACTTGCCTTTTATCTTAATCTTTAATACGGAGGATTTGCACAAGAGCAATATTGTGCTGAACCTCCGTACTAAATTTAAATCAAATATAAACAGGAATCGCCAGCTAAAATATGTCAACATGAGTTGGTGAGTGAAGGGAGATGGGATGTGGAGGTAACCAGGGGAAGGGCTAACCTAAGGAAACAGAAGGAAGGAAGAATCACGGGAGCACACAGCACTGTCTGAATGGTGTGAAATCTACCAGAAAGTTGACTGCTGTGTATTTGAGTGGGTAGGAGGGGAGAAGCTTTTTTGCAGCTTTCCCCAAGGTGTGAAACACAAAATGCTTCATTTTTTGAAATAATGAAATATGCTGGTAACATCTTTTAAAAAGTAGTAAAAAAAGTAAAAGTTAAAGGACCCCTGGATGGTTAAGTCCAGTCAAAGGCAACTATGGGGTGCGGTGCTCATCTCGCTTTTCAGGCCAAGGTAGCCAGCGTTTGTCTGCAGACAGCTTTCCCAGTCATGTGACCAGCCCAGCATGACTAAACTGCTTCTAGTGCAATGGTACCCCGTGACAAGTGCCAGAGTGCACGGAAACGCCATTTACCTTCCTGCCGCAGCGGTACCTATTTATCTGCTTGCACTGGTGTGCTTTAGAACTGCTAGGTTGGCAGAGCAACGGGAGCTCACCCCGTCGCGCGGATTTGAACCGCTGACCTTCCAATCGGCAAGCCCAAGCGGCTCAGTGGTTTAGACCACAGTGCCACCTTAAAAATGTAGTAAAGACACATCTACACACATGCCCAGTTTGGGGGGAAAATGGTAAAGGAGGTGGGTGGGTATGTAATAATTGAGGTGGGGGAGGGACATGCATACGCCACATTTTCATCCCATCAAGTAATACCCACTAGTGCAGATGGGAAGCATTGGTTAGGAATCAGAGACAGAAAAGTTGGTGGATATACTTGCACCATAGCACTCATGGAAAATTGGATCTGAGCTACTTCATTGTGTGAGTTAACACTGTCATATGAATACAGCTCCAGTGGATGATTGGAATACAGAATTGACACAGAACAGTTTAATCAGTAGCTAATACGCCTTCTGCATTGTGCTACATGTATTAATACTACAGTGTTTCAGGGAGCTACAGGTGATGGAAGTATCAGGAGCAAAGGTTTGAGTGATAGCGGCCGAAATTTGAACGAGCATTTGAAGTAGCATGCCTGTGATGGTGGCAAAGAGATCTTGCCTCATTGAATCTTTCTGTCCAACCATATTGCATTCAACCTAAAATCATAGAATCATAGAATCATAGAGTTGGAAGAGACCACAAGGGCCATCGAGTCCAACCCCCTGCCAAGCAGGAAACACCATCAGAGCACTCCTGACATATGGTTGTCAAGCCTGTGCTTAAAGACCTCCAAAGAAGGAGACTCCACCACACTCCTAGGCAGCAAATTCCACTGTCGAACAGCTCTTACTGTCAGGAAGTTCTTCCTAATGTTTAGGTGGAATCTTCTTTCTTGTAGTTTGGATCCATTGCTCCGTGTCCGCTTCTCTGGAGCAGCAGAAAACAACCTTTCTCCCTCCTCTATGTGACATCCTTTTATATATTTGAACATGGCTATCATATCACCCCTTAACCTCCTCTTCTCCAAGCTAAACATGCCCAGCTCCCTTAGCCGTTCCTCATAAGGCATCGTTTCCAGGCCTTTGACCATTTTGGTTGCCCTCCTCTGGACACGTTCCAGTTTGTCAGTGTCCTTCTTGAACTGTGGTGCCCAGAACTGGACACAGTACTCCAGGTGAGGTCTGACCAGAGCAGAATACAGTGGCACTATTACTTCCCTTGATCTAGATGCTATACTCCTATTGATGCAGCCCAGAATTGCATTGGCTTTTTTAGCTGCCGCGTCACACTGTTGGCTCATGTCAAGTTTGTGGTCAACCAAGACTCCTAGATCCTTTTCACATGTACTGCTCTCAAGCCAGGTGTCACCCATCTTGTATTTGTGCCTCTCATTTTTTTTGCCCAAGTGCAATACTTTACATTTCTCCCTGTTAAAATTCATCTTGTTTGTTTTGGCCCAGTTCTCTAATCTGTCAAGGTCGTTTTGAAGTGTGATCCTGTCCTCTGGGGTGTTAGCCACCCCTCCCAGTTTGGTGTCATCTGCAAATTTGATCAGGATGCCCTTGAGTCCATCATCCAAGTCGCTGATAAACGACCTGACCATGATAATAAAATTTAACGTATGGTAGCTCACTGTGACAAAATTGCTATGCATCTGCTGCATTTTGGACACCACATTAAGTGTTATTCTGATACAGGAGGTGTCAACAGCCTCCATCAATGAACCATTCTAGTTGATTTCAACTTAGAGTTGAACTTAGAGTTGACGTCTCCACTTACCCCTTGGTAATCAATTTTGCTCAGCTAGCTAATTTGGTTGAGGGTGAGAGCATTGCCTCTCTTAAGGAAAGAATTTGAAGAATGCAATTGCCAGACCTTTACTGAAAATAGCTACTTTTAGATCCATTGGATCTGAATAATCAGTACTTTTTCTACTTTTTTGATCAAGATGATCAAGTGACTAAGAGATGCAACTGAAGAAGCCTCTGGATTAAACTTAATTATCTAAGAGTCAAACGAGCCTGGCTTCATGGCTGTTTCTAGAACAAAAATTGCATTGATTGTCTTGGAGGTTGATCTCTAATGGAAGAAAAACAGAGGGAATGTGAACCTCACAGTAACTCCCCCAGTGCAGTCCTAGGCATGTCTACTTCAAAGTAAGCCCCATTGATTTCAGTGAGACTCCCAATATAATATAGGATTGCTGCCTCAATGGCTTTCAGTACCATCAACTGTGATCACATGATATTCCTGGATCATCTGCCTGAGGGTATGATACACCACACTAAACTGATTGAACATGTCCCCTCAAAACATGTTCTTTGAGATTCTTTCCCTGTGCAACATCTGCATAAACTACCAGTTACTTATTCCATGTGAGCTTGTGCTGTATATTTGGAAACTTCGGTTAATTCAACATCAGAACATTAACTTAATTTTGAGAGTGAGATGAAAGGAACATGCTCTGGTCCAAGAATAGCTATACTGGGTCCCAATCTGTTTCTGAGCAAAACTTAGAGCGTTGGTTTTGATTTTTAAAACCCTAAATGGACTTGGTGCAAATTAAACAAGACAATGCCTTTTCCACTCATCTTGTCTGTACCTCTGTGATCAGTAGAAGATGTCTTGCTCCATCCATTGAATTCATGGAAATGAGAAGCAGATATATCACCTCTCTTTGTAACTTCTTCCGTTTATGTTCCTTTCCCCATCCTTTCTCTGTCCTCAACTTTCAGAAATTAGTGAAGATCTTAAACTTGGGAAAGTAGGGTAGATGATTTTTTAAGCTGTCTGCTCTGTGGCTTTCACTGCTTTACCATTCTGACGACTGTTTAAAACTAATTGGTATATCCTATTCATTTATCTGCTTGTTTTCAAACTTTCTATAAAACCTCGACAGGATTCTTTTGTGGGTATGTGCCAGAAAACAAAATTGATTAAATAAATAAGTAGGTGATGTAAAAAAAATATCAATAAAGTTGCTTCCTTAGGGATTGCGGTCCGTGATATGTGTTTCAGTATAAACTATTTACTAATGCTTCATGTATTAACCAGTTCACTCAATCGGGATAGCATAGTTCTTCTGAAACAAAAACTATTTGTTTAGATGGTAATGATAAACTAGAGAATGCATAGAAGATAGAAATGCAGTCTGTGTAAAACAGGAGTGGTTAAGTGTGCCCCTCTAGATGGTGCTGAATGACAACTCCCATCATCCTCAGCGAGCATGGCCAGTGGTAAGGGTGGATGTGACTTATGTGGACCTCCAGATGTTGCTGAAAGACACTATTCACCTTTGGTGTAAAATTAGATTTGACAATTTGAGACCCTATCTGCCTGCGGACTGCCTCGCGAGAGTGGTGCATGCTCTGGTTATCTCCCGCTTGGACTACTGCAATGTGCTCTACGTGGGGCTACCTTTGAAGGTGACCCGGAAACTACAACTAATCCAGAACGCAGCAGCCAGACTGGTGACTGGGAGCGGCCGCCGAGACCATATAACACCGGTCTTGAAAGACCTACATTGGCTCCCAGCAGGTTTCTGAGCACAATTCAAAGTGTTGGTGCTGACCTTTAAAGCCCTACACGACCTCGGTCCAGTATATCTGAAGGAGCATCTCCACCCCCATTGTTTTACCCGGACACTGAGGTCCAGCACCGAGGGCCTTCTGTCGGTTCCCTCACTGCGAGAAGCCAAGTTACAGGGAACCAGGCAGAGGGCCTTCTCGGTAGTGGCGCCCTCCCTGTGGAACGCCCTCCCACCAGATGTCAAAGAGAACAACAACTACCAGACTTTTAGAAGACATCTGAAGGCAGCCCTGTTTAGGGAAGCTTTTAATGTTTGATGTATTACAGTATTTTAATATTTTTTTGGAAGCTGCAGATAAGCACTGGGAATATGATAAACGTTCAGCTCTCTGTACATTTTACTGTCAGTCTGACATTGGTTGAAGTCAAAACCTTGTGCCATTTTATGTTTTCCTGGCAAGGATAGTTCCATTTGATGCCTTTAATTTAATACATCCTGTGGTTAACCATTAAAGAATTAGTCCCAGTCAACTGAATTAAATGCTTTCTTCATCATATAGCTTCTGTAGGTGTAAAGTGGCTGACGTTGGCTGTCTAGTAGAAATAATTTCAAATGAAGGCCACAAGTGCAGATGGAAGTAAATTCATTCTCGCTAATAGATATCACCAATGTCACGTTCCAATCAGTCTGCCGAAAAATTATGCAAGAATCATAATGTTTTCATTTAACGTGCATAATTAGCCTAAATGCTGATTATGCCACTGGGCACTTGGGTTGTGTTTATTTTCTAAAAACAATAATCAAGACCACTAATTGACTATATCAGGAAATGCTACTGGAATACAAAATTAGATGGGCCATTTATCGTGTCAAGTCAGTTTTCTCTTACAAGTTATTGTGAAGCTTAACTTCTTCATAGCATTCTTCCATTTTATTAGACACCAACATATTTCAATGAGCATTATGTTTTACAGTAGGGATGGGCAACTGGAGGTGGGCAAATATGGCTTCTTACATATATTTCCTTTGGTCCTCATTGTGTGGACCTTCCTGTACAAGTCTTACTGGTTCTACGTTAAGAAGTTGTGTCAACTTTGTATTTATTTAGAGGCAGGCAGAAAGTGAAAAAAGAATTAAATAAAGCTAAATGTGTTTTTTTGTTTCTTTAAATTTCAGCCATACCCTTTTTATGGTGTCAAATTGTACTTGTCTGCAGGTGTCTGTATATGTGTAGTTAACCAAGGAAAGACTTTTCTTCTTTCTTTTTTAATGTTAGGATAATAGTTTTGGAAAAAAGGGTTTCTCTTCTAACAAAGTCAAGGCTTTTATCTGCACACTCTTATTACTCTGACTATATTTCTTGGGAATTGTGGTGCATAGCATGTTCTTTTTATTTTTGCTAAGTACATTGTGTGGTTTGACAACCTCACACATTACCTTTTTATTCTTCCTTTTCACAGTCTGCTTCGGTATTGTGTGGTAGTTTTTAATGTTTGGTTTAGTGCATTTATCAAATATTTGAGCCATACTAACGGTTGACAACAATTCTTGATTTCTTTTGTGTTAATAAAATAGAGTTTTATCTTTCTTGGTCCCTTAACATATTTTATGTTTCAACTTTAATCAATAGATTAACTATTGTCATTCTAATAGTTATGGGGGGGGTACTTCCGTGGTTAACAAGAAGACATTGATTAATGTTGTAATTCTGTAATCCAGACTTAGAAGAGATATCCCACAAATAAACAACAAACTATATGTGGGCATGCTTCTTTGGTTTGCAGTCTCCTTGAGCACTGATTCTTAAACAGAGGATCAGTGAAGGAAAACTATGCCAACCTGATGCAGAAGAGAAATGGTGTGAGAAGGACAAAAATAAACTTAGCTTTAGCTTAATTGTTCTCAAACTCCCCCTGCCCCTATGGACCACCTGAAAAATGCAGGCCAGTTTTCATTCAATGCTGGCGTTGTATAGCCAGTATTGTATTATGAAAATTGCTGCCCAGGGCCTTGTTAGCCTTTTTCATAAAGTTGGTCCTAGTCAAAGAGTTTCTGTCTCTGTCTTTTCTTTTTTTGTGGGGGGGGGGGGGAGGCAGAGTAGAGATAATATTAGGAACCACTTGCATGGTACCTTACTAGTTTGAGAACTGCTTCTAAGTCACGTGTTATCATCTCTTACTGCTGTTTATAAATTACCACTGTGCTTATTTATTTGCATTAAATTGTCAGACTGTACCTCTTGTATTTCATGACCATTTGGCCTCCACTATTTGCATTTTTTCCCTTTATACTTTCTCTCTTATCTCCTCTAATCTGTTTGCCTGCAGAGGAAAATACTGATAAAGTTAACCTGTACCACAATAAATCTGCTAGCCTTTAAGATGTCACGTCTCTTACATGTTGCAACTGTAATGACATCCCTCTGGAAGTCGCCTAATACACTATCTCAAACATGGGCTAGCGTTTTCACTGTTATTTTTTGACAATTTGAGTATGGTTGCTGTATATTGAAGTATTGGGTATAGCAATTAATAAGAAATCAGTAATTACAGAGATTTTAGATTGTAGTGTTTGCATAAGAATCAACCTTTCTTTCAGCACTTAGATTTGGAAGATTTTTTTTTTGTTTTTGGTCATAAGCACAAATGTTAAATTAAAGCTGTGCACATTTCTAGCTTTCATGACTAACTCCCTGCCCAAGGCTTTGAGCTGCATTAATCCATTTTTTCAATGAAAATGTCTGTCATTATTTGCTTAGTTAGAAAGACAATTGTTTGAACTAATTTTATTGTTCATTTTCAGACATAGGTTCTGGTTAAGATGCTGTGTTCTGTGCTGAAACATTTCTGAAGTCTAGTAATATTTTGGGAGCCTTTGTTATTTGTTATGAGTATACAGTAATTGAGAAGAAAATAAATTTTAGTTAGTGCTCAGCCAGAAATCACTTCTGTGGTGTTGAATGTGAAGGGTTAATTCACTCTGTTCCCAACCATTCCATAGCATTTCCACAGCTTATTGCTGACTTATCCTCCTTTGAGGGTTAGTTGTGTATATGATGGCTTATGTTGCAGTTTTGCTATCAGTGGACCATGCTGTATTATGTATCATGTTCTTTGTATTTTTTATTTTTAAAAGGATATTCTGACCCTGTCAGTAGTCAGTACAGTGGTACCTCGGGTTACATATGCTTCAGGTTACATAAGCTTCAGGTTACAGACCCTGCTAACTCAGAAATAGTATCTCGGGTTAAGAACTTTGCTTCAGGATGAGAACAGAAATTGTGCGGTGGCGGCGTGGCAGCAGCGGCAAGCCTCGTTAGCTAAAGTGGTGCTTCAGGTTAAGAACAGTTTCAGGTTAAGAACAGACCTCCGGAACGAATTAAGTACGTAACCAGAGGTACCACTGTATATGTTTCTGTAGACCCAGGGGTGGACATTGCTCAAAGGTAATCCATCAGGGATGGGGCCAGAGACAAAGGTCGGTGAGGCCACCCCTTTTCTTTTTCACTTTCTGCCACTCTTTTCTTTTCCATCTCCATTTCCCCACTCCTTGCCTTGCCACCTGCCAAACTTTGGCTGGCGACCTTTGCTACGGACCTTTGCTGTAGTTCTTCTATGAGAACATTGTATTTCACTTACCAATGCACAGTCTGAGTTATTTTTTTTAAAAAACCCACTTGTACAACTATGTATACATGATGGTAGTCAAAACCACAAATTGTGTTACTATTACAAAAATGTTTCTCTTGGGCTTTCCATTTTTTTAAGTTTACATAAAAGCATTTAGGAAAGGTTTTGATCTAATCTGTAGGATTAGGTGTTGTGAATTTGCTGGAATATGCGATTGCAGTAGCCCAAGTCTAAAACTATTTATTTCAGTTGCCTGTTTTCTGGCATACCTTTTCATTTATTAATTTTGTATGTACCGTAGGTTGAACTTCAGTTTCAGTTAAACCGCTTACCCCTCTGTGAAATGCATTATGCCTTGGACAGGATCAAGGACAACAGTATTCTCTTTCCAGATGTCAGCATGACCCCCACGATACCTTGGAGCCCCAACAGGTACAAAAATGCAAACACTTTGATACCGGTCTCTGGTATATTTAAATTATATTGCATTCTTTGTAGCAGGTGCCTCAGACATGCATCTACACTAGAAATACCTCTTCTGTTGGGTGCAGGAACAGGACATGAAGTGAAATAAGCAGGAAAGCAAACTTATCCTAGAAACTGGAAACTTTCTTTGTTTGCTCTAATATCAAAAGTCAGTTGCAATGAATTGCATTCTTATGGCAGAAGCAGCTTACCTTTGTCATTTATCCTGAATGTTAGCAGAGTGTGTAAACGGTATAATAATGTGGGGTTGATGTGATTTTTGTTTCAGGCATGTCTTTGAGTAGTAATTTCTTTCTAAACCACGATGCTTTGGTGATGCAAAATGTCTGCTTTCTATTGTACAGACAGTGGGATGAGCAGTTGGATCCTAGGCTCAACGCAAAGCAGAAAGAGGCTGTTCTGGCTATCACAACACCACTCTCAATACAGTTGCCTCCTGTTCTTATCATCGGTCCCTATGGGACAGGCAAAACCTTCACTTTGGCTCAGGCAGTCAAGCACATACTCCAACAGCACGATACTAGGTGAGGTGGCCCGATATATAGATATTTAATTGGAATGCAAATGCCAAACTTTAAGAGGAAGTTTAATAGTATAGAATCTCCATCCAGCTTAAAAAAAACCCATCCATCATTGTTTTGTATATATATGTATATATATATCCAGGAAAGAACTCAACAGTAAAAAGTGTAGTCTCCCCTTAGAAGAATGAATTAAAATTGGCATCATGTGGAACAAATGCATTGCCGTATATTTAGAAAGCTGTGCACTGTGTAGAATTTAATAGCTATCTTTATTTTAAAGCTACATTAGGATTGTGTACAATGTTTTTTTTAATAAAAAACCCTATGTTGAAAGTTTAAATCTTCCCACAGAAATTAGTTAGAAGCATCATTGAGCCATAAAATTTGCAGACTAATTTCACTGAAAGAAATGTGTGAGGAAGATGGCCACTATTTTTTTTTGTACTGCTTTTGAATGATTTTCTGTTTCTTCATTGCTTTTTTATTTGCACCATTTATTCCAGCAGGATTCTCATTTGCACCCATTCTAATAGTGCTGCTGATCTCTACATAAAGGATTATTTACATCCATATGTAGAAGCAGGCAATCCCCAGGCGAGACCTCTCAGGTATTTTTTTAAGGCTTATTACGTATCTGTACAATATCTTAAGAAAAGGTGTCTATTCGAAATAGTTTTGAAAAACCTCAATTCTTTTAAGTTTATTGGCATTTAAAAACAATGTTGCCTAACTTTGATACAGTAACTAAAATGCAAATTGGAGCAAAGTCAACATGTTTTTGTTTCATCCATTAAAGATAAAGACATCCTTTTTTAAGCTTTACATATGTGGATATATGTGCTTTTCTAACTGAACAAATTTTGATATGGTCTTCTAAAAAGCTACTAAGGTGTAATTTTAAAGAAAATTAGGTACTAATTTGATTTTGGTTGGGGGTTAATGGTGTTTTAAAAACAGAGCAACATTTTGAGCAAATGGCTGAGAAAAGAAGCAATATATTTTCTAACATCATACAAAATTAGTTCAGTATCAAGCCGTTTGTGTATTAAATGAACTTGTCATAGATATTAGGAGAATGAGCAGAAGAAAAATCACACAAGATAATTTTATTCCTTCCCGTGGAGTCAAAAATGACCCCTTGGAAGACTTTGTGTATATTTGTATCTGGAATACCTAGAAATTTGCTTAAGACTGATTTAATTTAAGCCGAGAGTTCATTTAGGCTGCAAATCCTGCTATTAAAATGTGATTGACCTCTGCATGTAGTCAGGGCAATAGTCTGTCATGGAAGGAAGCTTTCTGCAAGCAAATGCTTCGTATATAAAATTAGACAAAATTTCATTTGAAATGACAACATTGCTCTAGTCCTCTTGCTACCATAATACCAGCTCTAGGCTCCTGGCACACATTTTCATCTCCTGCTTTGACACTACCTTGGAATTACAATGCCTATCTTCCTCTACAACTCCATAGGAAAGTAGAGGGGGCAGAGCTGTCTTGAGACTTCAAATCCAAACCCTTCCCAAGAGCAGAAATCCCACTTAGTGATCCTTATCAAACAATTGGAAACGTTTAGATAATACAGCTGAAAAGTGACATTCTGACTGCTCCATAGGTGGGGAGTACTTTAGAAAAAGAAATCTTGGCGACTTCTCCCTCTGCATCAAGAATGGGGATTGAACAGAGCACATGCCCCAAGAATTGGATTTTTGTAACAAGATGTTGATCTACATACATTCCTAAAGATAACCCTGGGGAAACCTGTTTTGTTCATACTCAGCTGAACTTGGGGGGCTAGATGAGCAGTTTCATGAAGTCCCATTGGCTAGTCACTCCTGAGATTCTTTTTTTATTTCCTCTTTAGCATTTAGTTTGGCTCATTTGTTTGTGCAAATTCATGCTGTTCGATGCATGCCTGCTCTCTGTGAGAGTCCAGAGCTCTTTGGGAGAGCACATGTTTCCGTATGCAGGTGGTCACAGGTTCCGTTTCTGACATTTCTAGTTCAAGTGAACTCCTATAGCAGAACTAGAAATACCTGAGACTTGAAAGAAACAGCACTGGGCAAGATAGGCCAACGGTCCAGTGAAACTTCATGTACGCTGCTTGTGCCACACTGTGCTTTTTCTAATAGAGATACACCAAATATCCATTTTGCAATCAATCTAACCACCTCATGTTACAATCAGTTCCTCCTTTCTCTTCCACCCTGTCAACTCCAAAAGCCTCCTAGTCAATGTTCTGTTCTCCATTACTCTCTCTGATCACTTAGGCTTCTAGGCACCCAAGTCTAATGGTCGTGTGGCCCTTTGTTGAGAATCATAGACTCCTTTGTTGCACATCATGGCCCGCCATGTCTCCAGAGCATAATTAACCATATCTCAGGACCAATAAGCTCCCCCTCAATTTGAAACACACAGGAGTTGCTGGATTTGGAATATCCAGTCAATTGTCCCTGTTAATCAGTGATCCACAGAGTCTGTGACAGCTGCTTTTGAATGTTCGCAATCCCATGTTGGAAGGATTATAGATTTATATCCCATCTTCCCTTCCGCTCTGTAGCATACTGGTTCTTTCTCAATCACTTTATCTTCCCAATCCTGTGAGGTAGGTTTAGACTGAGAGAGAGTGAGTGGCCCAAGATCACCATTCACTCATTGGTTGAGTGAGGATTTGAATCCGGGTCACCCCAGCTTTAGTCCTTGAACCTACTGGTTCTCTGGATTCTTCTGGGTCCAGTTTAATCACCTCGCCTATAAGAACATTTGCCTGCTCTTTTGAGGGTGATCATCAGATACCCTGGCTTGTAGTATGTCAGTTATCTTAGTTGAAGGTGGCTGTGGGCATTATTGGACCTAGTTATTCTGTATATAGAGTGCATCCTTCAATGAAAAAAATAGGTGGAAGTGAGAAAAACTAGTGGCAAGAGAAGGTGAGGAGGGAGAAGGCGCACATGAGCAGTAGAACAGCTGTAGAAAGGAGTGAACTAAGTAACCAAGGAGCAGAAGGAGGTGAATGGAGGTGGAGTAAGTAAAGTGGGCTTGAGGGATGGAAGAAGGAGAAGTGAATGAAGGAGCAAAAGGTGGAGTAGATGGGGAGAAACTAGACAGGGGATGGCTGACAACACTGCTTCTGACTGAATCAAATAAAAATTGCTGTGCATTTAAGTGTAGAACACTGCAATCATACACATGTCCATTCAGAAATAACACTCATTAGTTCAGTGGATCTTACTGTCAGGTAAGTGGGAATTGGATTGAAGCTAAAGAGTAGCTGGTTGCTATTTTAAGGTCACACAAACAAGCCAATTATTTTCTGTTTACAGTAGTTCAAAACATGTTGATATATTACAGCCAAAGGGATTACCCACTTGTATTTGAAAAACAGATTTATTAGAGGATTGTGGTATCGGCATGCTGAAAGAATGGAGTTGAAGCATTTTTTAGTATACAGTCAGTTGTGCGACATGATACACCAAAGCACTCAGCTGATTTTACAATCGTTCACACAGACACACACACACAGGCACATGTGAAAAAAGAAAGAAAGTTATGGCTGTTTTACTCGTGAAAAAATTACCTCCAAAACAAATTTTTGGGCAAAAAGTAAGATATTTTCTTCTATTACAGGGTGTATTTCAGAAATCGCTGGGTAAAGACTGTTCACCCAGTTGTGCATCAATACTGTTTGATTTCAAGCACACATTCCACCTTTCAGATGCCCCAGAAAGAAGATGTTCTTAAACAACGAGTAGTAGTGGTTACTTTGAATACTTCACAATATTTATGTCAGCTGGATCTTAAACCTGGTGAGGAAATGTACATGAAAAAGTATTTTAGTATTCCTCTCTTAGTGATTTAAAAATCATGTATTTGTTTGTGTGACTTTCTGTGCAAATTGGAGGAAGTGGGAAACTAATGCTGGGCCCAGACTGTTCCGTGTCTCTTATCTGTATAAAGCCAGTGTTTTTGTGTGTGGGTACAGGCAATCCTTGTTTTGCACAGGGGTGTTCCGGACCCCCGCATGCATCGGCAGAGCATGCGTAAGCCATAGCTGCCAATGTTTCCCTTTTTTAAAGGGAAATTCCCTTATTCTGAATAGGATTCCTCGCAAGAAAAGGGAAAAGTTGACAGCTATGGTGTAAGCCCTCTCTGCCCCTTTTTGTGATGTTTCTGTGACATTTTGGGCTACTTCCGGGTTTGGCGCATTGCGCGTATGTGCAATCGTGCGTAATTTGGATGTGCTTAAACCAGGAGTTGCCTGTACTCACTGGTATGGAGAGCCAGGACCTCTTTTTATTACTTTATATATGCACGTGACAAAACAGACAAATATAAAGCCCATTTAACTATTTGCAAAGCTAGTGTGAGTACTTGCGTACAACTGTTCACAAGAGATAAAAATGTATGAGGCTTCAATTAAAAAGAATAGTCCACAGTTTTTTTCTTCTGTCTTAGTTAATGAAAGCTCATTGCATAATCATAAGTGTTGAAACACTGGATAGAAACTTATACTATTGTACTCATCCCTGTTGTGTGATTTCTCAAAAACTAATATACAAACAAACAAACAAATGTTTTATGCCTGAACCACATTTTTCTATTGGCAGAGCAAGATTACCAGGTTGGTTGAGTATTGGCACGACATTTTGGTTGAAGGCAGGATGAACATTTTGGAAAGTAGGCATTTTTCATAATCCAGTTAGCTCCTGCCTTCAGTGAGAGCCAATGCCCAACCAACCTGATGACCTTGTGCTATCAATGGAAAACTACTCTTCAGGTAAGTGCCAACTGTACTTCCTTCACAGGTGAAAGATACTTTTCTTCTACTCTGAAAATACTCTGGAAAAGTCCTTTGTTGGACAAGGTGTTTCTGGTAGAAGAGATAACATTATGAGCAGATTTTACCATAGATAAGGATGAATAGTTTATTATAAGAAACATATTCTAACAGGGACCAGGAAATCCTCATGGATAAAATTCTGCCAGAAGATCACTCTTGATTGTTTAAAGCAATGTTTCCCAAACTTGAGGCTCCAGCTGTTTTTGGACTACAACTCCCATCATCCTTAGCTAGCAAGACCAGAGGTCAGGGATGATGGAAATTGTAGCCCGAAAACAACAGGAGACCCAAGTTTGGGAAACACTGGTCTAAATTATTCTACCTCTTTACCTTTGATCTCAACTTTGGTGGGATAGATTTAGAGGAGATTTCTGTTTACTGAGAATAACTTGCCGAAATCAGCCATCTTACAAGATACATCAATTGTGTTGATTAGGTTTCAGTCTGTTCACAGTCCTGAATCTAAATGTTTTGATAGTATTAGCACCATTTTTATCACTTGCTACTTAACATTTTGTCTGTTTCTGTTTTATAGGGTTTTTTACACATATTCTGTTAGATGAAGCTGCACAGGCAATGGAGTGCGAGACTATCATGCCTCTAGCATTAGCAAGTAAAAATACAAGAATTGTCTTGGCTGGAGACCATATGCAAGTAAGACACTGTATTCTTGAACTTACCTCATATAAATCTTTTCTTCAGGGAAATGAAAATTACCAACAAAGTATATTTGCAGATTACAAAGCAGCTCTTGCATCAAACACTCCCACAGGTAGTGTGGTGCGATAAAAAAATTAAAGCATTTGTCTTAAAGTCTCAGTTTTAAATCTTACATTGGCCATGAATTTACTGGTTGGCCTTCTGCAAGCCACTTCCTTTCAGCCCTAGCAACTCTCTATGTTGTTGTTGTTTAGTCGTTTAGTCGTGTCCGACTCTTCGTGACCTCATGGACCAGAGCACGCCAGGCACTTCTGTCTTCCACTGCCTCCCACAGTTTGGTCAAAGCATGGCTGGAAGGAAAGAACAGAAAACGAAAGAAGGGAAATGGAGGAGAACAAATTTAAAAAAACAAAAAAATTGATGAATTAAGGCAGAGTAAGCCGTTTGGAAATAAACAGTACAGTATAACCAGGGCTTTTTTCTCCTGGCACGCCCTGTTACTCCATACCAACAACTTTTTTTACAGCAATGTCATGTCAAGGAACAAAGAGAGTTAGAGAGAGAGAAGGGGAAGGAGGAAGTATGCATGTGGGCTGTGAGAGAGAGATGCATTTGGGCAGAAAGAGAGATGTTTGGTTTTGTATATGTGTTGTGTGTTTGAGAGAGGAATGCATCTGTGTCTGTGGTCTGCCTTGTGTATGGTGTGTGTATTGAATGTGCATGTATACAAGCCATTGTATATTATTTCCCTAAAATTGGGAATGTTCCTTGTTGCTAGATAGCAACAGCATCATGTTGTGTGTGTGATCTCCACAATGGGAATCATCAGAACTTAGCTGACTTTCCTCCATTTACTCTGTCAGGATGTGTGAACTAGGAAAAGAAAAACTCTGAGCTGATGAGCTGTGGCATTTTGTGCAGTTAAATACAGCGGTACCTCGGGTTACATACGCTTCGGGTTACATACGCTTCAGGTTACATACTCCGCTAACCCAGAAATAGTACCTCGGGTTAAGAACTTTGCTTCAGGATGAGAACAGAAATCATGCGGTGGCAGCGCAGCGGCAGCGGGAAGCCCCATTAGCTAAAGTGGTGCTTCAGGTTAAGAATGGACCTCTGGAACGAATTAAGAACATAACCAGAGGTCCCACTGTATAAATATATTTCTCTCCTCGTTTAGGAAGAAAGACAAAGTACGTAGGTATCTCATTCATGGTGATTGAACACTTTGCTTGTGACCTTTTTGCAGTTTCAAAAGAGGACCTTAAATAATTACAAATAAATTATTATAAGTTTGTTACAAGTTTAGTAAAGAAGTGGGAGGAAGTACGGGAAGAGGGGAGTGTGGGAAACAGATTTTACAATTTATCGATATATGAGTACTACCACCACTTTTTTTAACAACAACAGAAAAAAGCACGAAGTGGTAACTCAGAACAAGATTCAGAGTATGATCACTAGTGATGAATCAAAAAGTAGCCCCACCAGAATGCTAAATAGCTATATTAGAAGTGGAATTGACATAAATGTTTAAATTACTCTGAGAGTAGGAAATGAAGAAAGAAGAGATGTTAAGTGCATGTGAATAATAAAAAGAGAGGAAACGGTGGCAAATAGGCAATCACCAGGCAAAGATGAATAGGAAAGAAAGCATGGAGCACAAATCCCACATGAAAAAAATAATGTGAAGATGCGAAAGCTCACATGTGAAAAGGACAAAAGCATAAAATTCTATGGTGTGGTCTTTGAGGGAGACAGAATTGCTAGGCTACTATAAGAAAAAAAAATGACAGGAATCACAAAACTGCAAAAGGTTAGCTTAATTTCAATAAAAGTCATATATTTCAGAGGGAAATGTGTGCATAAGAGCAGTCTTATCACACGTAGAATAACAATGCAACAGAATAGGAAATGAAAAAGAGGGCAGCTGGAAAGGTGAAAATGATTATTAAAGACAGAGAAGGGTCAGAGTAATAGCCCGATGCCGTCGCATAGGATGAGGCCATGTTGTGAGGTTGGCTTCGGTAGAAAACCTCTGTGGCAGGAAGCTAGTGGATGCATGATCCTAGTGGCTGCCTGGCCTTCTACAGACTGGCGTTGGCCCAGTGGGATGAAGCAGCTTCATTGGCTGGCTTTTGTGGGTTGAGCCTTGGGGCATACCTGGGAGAGAGCGTTCCCTCTCTGGTGTGCTGCTAGATTATAAATAGGAGCCCTCAACATGTCCTCATCTATCCAGTACTTCTCTCTTGGCCACAGGAAATGAGGAAATCACTCCAGTTGTTGTTTTTAACAAGGAAGAGTGTGCCTGTGCCCAGCTTGTTCCTCTTGTAGCTTCAGGACTGGGCTGCCTTGTCTTGTCATGAAATATATATAGTAACCAAATACAGGCACCCAGTTCTCAGGTTTTTAGATTTGGACTGAGACAGGTCTTTGCTTTGGGGCTACAAGAGCTGCAGACGTTGATAATCATGTTATTTTGCTGCCTGTGGGTACAGGGAGCAAGCTATGAATAAAGTGTCATCCTAGTTGTTTCTTCACTTTAGTTTAAGACACTTAATGCCATTTCTATGGATTTGCAGTTAGTTTTTCCTGATCTTTTACAACACAGCATGAGATCATGTTGTGCACAGACACAATCATTCAGTTATAAAGCTCATAAACAACATTTTCTTTTCATTCTTTCTCTGATGCAGCTTAGTCCTTTTGTCTACAGTGAGTTTGCCAGAGAGAGAAATCTTCACGTCTCGCTACTTGACCGTCTCTATGAACACTACCCTGCAGAATTTCCTTGCAGGATCTTGCTGTGTGAGAACTATCGCTCCCATGAAGCTATCATCAAGTAGGTGTGAACTTTTTCACTGTATCACACTTTTTGCGTGGCTGATGCAAGTGTCTAATAGAAAACTTTTTTTTAAAGTCCTTTGCCATTGCAGTCTCAAATTGAAAACACTCTTCTAGAACTTCCATTATAATAAAACACTAGTTTTTATGTTAAAATGAACATAAGAACATTATTTTGTGAAGCTTAGAATGACTTATCAGGGCTTCCTTAATTGTGGTTGGTACTACCGAAGCTGCAGCCAAATTTTGAGAAAGTTGACAAAAACCGGTCTAGCTGATGCAGCTAAAGGAAATGCACTAAGCTTCCAAAAAATTTCAGACTTGGTTGGCTGATAATCATTTGGTGTGTGGAAGAGATTTATTCAAGTTTTTAAAAAATGGCTCGTATGTGGTCTTGTTTTATATTACTTATGTGTTCATTTTGGACAAATCAGTTTGGAGTGTATCCAACTCACAAGTGAAAGCGAGAAAGTGAGAGTGTAAGCATCAGTGAGACTATGTTTATAATCCACTATTTGGGCTCTACTTGTTCCGTGGATAAAGTGAAGACACAAGAGCACGGGTAGACAAACTAAGGCCTGGGGGCCGGATCCTGTTCAATCGCCTTATCAATCTGGCCCTTGGATGGTCCGGGAATCAGCATGTTTTTACATGAGTAGAATGTGTGCTTTTATTTAAAATGCATCTCTGGGTTATTTGTGGGGCATAGGAATTCGTTCATTTCCCCCCCTTCAAAATATAGTTCGGTGTCCCCCCCAAGGTCTGAGGGACAGTGGACCGGCTGCCTGCTTCAAAAGTTTGCTGACCCCTGTACAAGAGGCTGCAGTCCTATGCCCACCGCAAAGTAAACCTTGTTAAGTTCAATGAGTAGTCATGCATAGGGTGACACAGAAAAGAGTTGCAGTTGGTGGGGTGGCACAGGTGGTCTGCCAATGCTCACAGACATTCTAATCACCAAGCATCACCATTGGTTCTTGGGGGGAAGCATGCAGAGTGAAGTTTGGTCTGGATGTGGTGGCAGAAGGCTACCATTGGGCTATCCACATCCCACACCCAAACCACGCCTCATCCCCTGTGCTTGGCTCCCCCTCTCCTCCACACTTAGTGTTCGAAAGGCAGGTGAGCAGCACCTGTGCTGCCCCACTGGCTGCTACTGGCTGTAAAGCAGTCGCTTTCACCATTTATGTGAATTCTAACGGCCTTATTGATAAAGACATTTATTTCTCAGTTAAAAATATGAGCAGAGAAATGCTTCGGCAATTCAACTATAAACGTCTTTAAATGAGTGTGTTGTGTGTGTGGGGAGGTCAAAGCTCTTAGCAATCATAGTGGTCCGTATGATAATTAATTAATTTTGATGTTGCAATGCCATAAAGAATCTGGAAAGCTCCAGAGAATTCTGCACAAGATTCATGGCGCGCTTAAAAGCTAAAAAGATGCGCATGTGTTCCACATCACCCATCATGTTCGATTTTTCTTATCTTAAACATCATGCCTTATTAATGTGTACATTTTAAATACCCTCTAATACACATTTAGTTATCAGTGTCTTTTGTCTCTTGCCCTTTGTAATATATCAGACTCTTGTCTTAGGTGCTCTGTGTTCAAAATATGTTTGAATATTGTATCATAGATAGTAGACACATTCTCACTAGATAGGAATAGATTGTTCATCCTAATTTATATGTAGAAGTTAAATTAATCTGTCCAATGATTATTTTAAAAAGTCGGCACTCCACAGCCCTGATCAGGAACAAGTTTTACAGAAAGCCCACCTTCTTGTTTTTGCATTTATCTTCCAGGGTAGGAAAAGGAAATTTAGGCACATGAGGATGTTCCCTTTCTGTGACACTGTATGCTTTACTTCTGTTTCTGTAAAATGGCTTGGTTGCTACCTAGCAGCAACACCCTGCTTCGTGGGGCAGGAGAATGAAGGAACAGAGTTCTCTTCCCACAGGGACAGGGAAAAAGGAGTGCAAACTGGGAAATAAGCTTTGCCTGCCTCCTCTTCAGCCTCATTCAGTCTTTCTGTGGGAGAGGCATGGAAGTGCACAACGGCCTATATGTCATTTCTCCCTCCTCTTTTGCCATCCCCATACCGCTCTTGGGAAGGAGCCATTTTTCATTGTAAACTTTATTCTATTTGTTTATCCATTTGTTTGGTGTTGAGTTTTTAAAGCAGCACATAGCTTCCATGTTTTACTTTGCGTTTTACTTCGTTTCAGTTACACATCTGAACTTTTCTATGAGGGCAAATTGATGGCAAGTGGAAAGCAGCCAGCGCACAAGGATTTCTACCCGCTGACTTTCTTCACGGCACGAGGAGAAGATGTACAAGAAAAAAACAGCACTGCTTTTTACAACAATGCAGAGGTAGCACTTTGGTTTCACCTTTAATTGCTTTCTCGATAATCATAATTTTCGCTCCACTTAATCTGTTCCAGAAAGCGTTTTTTTTTTAAAGAATGACTTGTTCTTTGTCTTAGTCTAAGACCCAAAAAATAGAGAGTGCTTGCTTGAAAATTAGTATGACTTGTCCCTAAAAGCAAGGACCTTTTCACATGACCCTCAAGTCACACACTGTTCTGAATTTCAACCCATGATGAGGTGATGACAATCGTATCATAAGGAAGTGCCAATTGGCCTTCTGCATGCTAGCGCATGAGTGTTTTTTTGGCTGTTTGGCTTTTTCATTTGGCCACCTCAAGTTGTAGCATTTGCTTGAAGAGGCATGGGATATTTGTAGATCTTAGCCTCTATTAGTTTTATATAGCTAGGACCTACAAATTATTATCCAGAGGTAGATGAATACATGCCATGGATTGGTAATGTTGCCCTCTTGCGGCTGAAGACAGGAAATTCAGACTGTTCTTGGTTATTGTGTGTCATTGGTGAAATCCTTGCTGTATTTCCACAGCAGAGGTTTTTAGTATTCATGGTTTAGTGTGTTTATTTCCCAGTAGCAGGATGGTACAAATAAGTGAAGGGGAACCTGCGACCATTCAACCCACACCCTAAGTAAGGTTGAGGCACTTAAAAAAACCAAACCAGAAACTTTGTTTTCACTCAAAAGAGTTTGTAGCTTAGCGGTTACTTTTATAAGGCACAATACTTTGTTTGAAACAGACACTTTTAACAGTGATGTTTAATAACTGTGGTAACTTAGTACTTACACGGTGCCGTGGGACAGAGAAATCCTTTGTAGGATTGCTTTTCTTTTACCCTATCCATAAAACCTCCAGCCTCTCCTATAATCTCATCCTTCCCCTTAGCTAGGTTGAGCCTAGTGTGCCTTCAGATAATCTAACTCTGACTGGGAGCCACTTCACAGCCTGTTCTCTCTAATGGATACAACCTATGGGAGTCTCCAGTTTAACCAACTCTCACAGGTTTGTATAGGATTTGTGTGGCTCATGTTGTGGAGTGGCACCTGAGACAACCTGCAAAATGATCAACTGGTACTTAGTGCCTCTGAGTTGTTGTCCTCAGATTTCTCAAGTGCTACTTCAGCCCACCCATTTGCAGGCACCTGTGAGAATCTGACAACTTACAGGGTGGTATGTGATTGACAGGCCACAATACTGTAGTGTCGTGCTACAAAAAAAAATCTGTGACAAATGTGTGCAGCTTTTTTACCCGGAACATTTGTGCAATGTTTTTTCAGTGATTTTGAAATAAAGACAGTTGTATTGACCCATAAAGAGGCCACCTGCAGTGTCCTGTGACCCATTAATATGCAGCGTTTGGTGTGTGCTATTTCACATTTCAAAGTACTGTATGAATGAAAACAAATCTGGAGTGAAAAATGAAAAATCCATAAATAGGCATTAGCATTATCTAATTCAACAAGTGACTGTTAGCTTTAAGTAGCTTAGGTTCCTTACTAATTTCATGAGCCCTTCTAATAGCTTATGTAAAGCAATTACGGATACAGTATCCATCATTGTGGTGAGACACCTACAAACTATCGTGTTAAGATCATGGGGGAGGATCATGAAAATAGATATGCTTCTGTTAAAACCTGTTTTGAAGTACAGTATTAGATTTTATCCAAATTATTTATACCAGACCAGAAAAAGCCAGTGCTTAGCATGATTTCCCCCCTCCCCTTCAAGGTGTTTGAAGTTGTAGAACGTGTCGAAGAACTGAGGAGAAAGTGGCCTGTAGCCTGGGGGAAACTGGATGACGGCAGCATAGGTGTTGTAACACCATATGCTGATCAAGTGTTCAGAATTCGGGCAGAGCTTCGGAAAAAAAGATTGTCTGATGTCAGTGTTGAAAGAGTGCTAAATGTTCAGGGTAAGTAGCACCTGTATATCTAAGGATCTGTGAACTTGGCAGAGAATCTGAAATGACCTCAAAGTTGTCAGCAGCTTACATTACTTTATCTGATGTTTTATTTAAATTGCAACCCTAATAGCTGTTGAACATAAAGCAGCTTTTACTTCATGTTTGTACCTGGCGATAATAAAAGAATTTAGGTAATTTAGATCGTAGTTACAGTTAACACATAGCTAAATATATAGGAAGTACTATTCCAACATGGTCTGCAAGTTGTAACTGCTGTATAGTGTCAGTGTTAAGCAGGGTTCACAATTTATTGCCAGATAGTTCCCTGTCGCTGAATACCAAATCAGTAACTCATTTTTTTGCGTAACTGCATGGGACATGCTCCCCAGTCCTATCTGTAGAGGGTTTTTCTATTCTCCCCTACAAGGGCACACAAAAACACACACACAGATTCCCATTTAATGTGTAGATTGTTCCTCCGCTAAAAGAAGAAAATTTGGAAGCCTCTACATGTCTGATGGGACGTGGGTGGCGCTGTGGGTAAAACCTCAGTGCCTAGGACTTGCCGATCGTATGGTCGGCGGTTTGAATCCCCGCGGCGGGGTGAGCTCGCGTCGTTCGGTCCCAGCTCCTGCCCACCTAGCAGTTCGAAAGCACCCCTAAAGTGCAAGTAGATAAATAGGTACCGCTTTATAGCGGGAAGGTAACGGCGTTTCCGTGCGCTGCGCTGGTGCTGGCTCGCCAGAGCAGCTTCGTCACGCTGGCCATGTGACCTGGAAGTGTCTTCGGACAGCGCTGGCTCCCGGCCTCTTAAGCGAGATGAGCACGCAACCCCAGAGTCGGACACGACTGGCCTGTACGGGCAAGGGTACCTTTACCTTTACTACATGTCTGATGCTCCATGCATCTATCATATTCTGCATATATTGTTGTGCATTGACATGGTATTTTATGAGTGGGTGGCTTATAAATATTTTTATAAATAAAAAATATACTAGAACAGGGCGACTGGCATGTGGCCACCCAGGTTATCACCTTCCCTGACTATTGGCCATAGTGGCTGCAGGTGAGGGTAATTATATAGTTCAGCAACATTTGGAGGGCCACAGAGTAGCAACCCCTGTTATTTCTTGGGCTCCAGCTTCATAACAGTTTTAGCCTCTTCCTGAAAATGGATTCACAGACATAGCCCTCCATTCCTATATGGAGTCCTATGGTTGAACTCTAAATTAGTGTATTCCTTTGCAGTTTCACAGACAAACTAATTATTGTGAAGATTAATTGATGGGACAGTAGAAATTAACAACCGCAGCCAAATTATCACTGTTAACTGCCCTATTATGGCCCGTCTTTTACCAACTTAGAGGGGTTTAATGGCTAAGATTAATAATGGGGATTTTTTTTAAAAAAAAGATATGTGAACTTAATGTCACGCACATTTAATAGATGTTACTGGTGAAACATAAAGGGTATAAAGCCAAAAAAGATCAAGCATAATTACTGCTAGAGTAAAAGATGAAGACTTTGACCTGTAAACGATTCTGGCTATTTCTAATGCATTTTCAAATCGTTTAAACTCTTTTTTTTTTTTTCAGTACAAAGCTTTTTAGTTGAGCACTAATTATCCAATTGCCAGAATTACATGGTTGTATGTCCAGCAAAGAAATTGGCTAAAATTATCTCAGACTTTTCCCTCTTCTTCAGGAAAGCAGTTTCGAGTGTTGTTTCTCAGCACGGTACGAACACGGCACACATGCAAACACAAGCAAACACCAATAAAACGGAAGGAGCATTTATTGGAAGATTCAACTGAAGACTTGGATTATGGTTTTTTGTCCAATTACAAACTTCTCAACACAGCCATAACAAGAGCACAGTCCCTAGTAGCTGTGGTGGGAGACCCTATTGCTCTGTGTTCCATTGGAAGATGCAGGTACACCAAATGTGGGGTGTGAACAAACAGTGAATAGGACCGATGAAAACTTTACTGTGTATTTGGTAATGGACAGTTGGCCTGTAGTTAATAAATCCATTGCCATGCTTATATGTGTGCTGTTCCCCACTAGGCTGGTTTTGGCTGACTTTCCAAACCTACTCAGATATTTTGAGGCTTAGCGAAAGCAGCATCTTTGACCCTCTATCTCTCCTGGCCTGTAGTTTAGGGCCTATCATTAATACCTAAGGGATTGCTATCTCTTCTACCAATGTATATGCTCCAACAGCGCAGTTTGGGCCTAATACTGTACATAGATTCCTGGCAATGAGATCTAAGTCAGCAGCATTTTGCTGATAAATTTAATTAGCAGCAGTAAGTGAAAGGCAGAGCTGATTTATACACATTATAGATAATACACATCATGAAGCTCTTCCTGAACTGTACAGCTTCAG
This sequence comes from Podarcis filfolensis, assembly GCF_964270895.1. NCBI lineage: Eukaryota > Metazoa > Chordata > Lepidosauria > Squamata > Lacertidae > Podarcis > Podarcis filfolensis. The sequence goes on along the minus strand of NC_139605.1, from coordinate 101,748,921 downwards.
ACTTCAGATGGGGGTAAAATAGTTTGAACCTGGCTTGTTCCAAAGCTTAGTAACTATAATTTCCCAATCTGGCCTAAAAAACAAAGGGACATACCTTTGTAACACTACACCCTAGCTGATAATCTGGAGAGCTAGACTGAGTTAAACCCCATCTTTTTACTTTCTGATAAGCCAGAACAGAAACAAAAGAGCCCAATTGACATCAGAGCAACTGAAAGACTTTTGGTTCTGTTCATTCATGGCAACCAGGAAGCTATATGGTGCTGTTTTGTCCCCAAAGGGTGAAGTCCAGTGCCTAGGATGGAGCCTGAAAACTATGTAATGGCTTGCAGGTTCATCTCTCTTCTCTTAGGGACAGGAGCACGCCGGGAGAAAGTAACAGGGGTTTACTCTTTAGTAACAGTTTCACAAAATAACAAATCATAGGCAGGGGTATGTGCACAACATTTGAAAAGATTAATCTGTACACTGACTACCTCCGCATTCTCTCCCCTCCCCTCCCAAACTGAATGGCCCAGTTCAGAAGATTGTATCTTGAGATACACATGAGGCATTTGCTCACAAGTGGAGTCTTGCAGCTTCTCCCTTGTATGAGGTGCTGGGCTCATGCATATCTCAGCTTACTATTTCAGAGCTGTGACATTCGAGTAAGAACCAAGAGCAGGACTGGGTTAATCACCAGCTGTTTCTCCTTTGTGAGGGGAAGAACATGAGCGATAGAGTATGGGAGATTTGTATGTGAGAGCAAGGGGAACCATAGATTTTTTTCTTGGTCTCATGGAAGCAAAAATATGCTTGCAGATACTTACAGTTTCTTAATATATATATTTACATTTTTAAATCTTTTATACACTAGCCTAAGGGTTTGTTTGTGGCAGAAATTTAAATTATCATCATTAGAAAACTGTGGCCTCCATTGAAAGGATAAACTGTGGTCAGTGAGAATTTACTGGGAAAACACAAATGGAAGAGAATTCAGTAATCTCTCTTTCCTTGCATGAGATCTTCATTGTAGGGTAAAAACTGGGAATGTGCTTTCATTTCATACTGAATACATATGCACAGTGGCGTCATGAAATAGAGGCTTTATGTTTACCTTCTTTGTCCATCTATCATAAGCAGATTCTATTCAAATTATATCATTTTTACCAAAATAATGTCATTTAGATGGGTTGCATATTTTAAAAAGCATATATATTTAAGTGAAACTCAGTTTTAGATTATTTCTCCATCACAAAAAAAATTAAAAAAATTAAGCATGCCTCTCTTTTCTTTCTGTCAGTTGTAGATAACATCCTGTTGAAAAGTACTGCTGGAGGATTCAGACATACTTTTCATTAAGTTAAACAGGATTATAAAGGAAATGACTTTTTAAAAATGCTAAAAACAGCTTAGATGGGTCTGTTTGGCACTTGTTTCTTTTAAGATAAGGAGCATGTTTCAATTGTTACAGTCCCAGTACAAGTGTGCAATTTCTGAAGTCTACTAGCAAAGGCAAAAACCTTATAGGAGTTCCGGCACTAAGTCTTCCGTGACATAAAATGTTTTGAGAAACGCTGTCAGTAAACCTTCCTAATGGCTGAATGCTGATGTTTATTATTTTAGAAGCATGCAATACTAGGTTGTCTCATAATAAAATAGTACTGGATTCAAAGTGACTAATGGAAGTGTAGCAGTGTACTGGGTTCAAGGCTTAATTTGTAAAATTTGTATATAGCAAACAAGCAACTTAGGTATTCTTTTTCTTTTGGCTTCTTTAGGAAATTTTGGGAAAGGTTTATTGCCCTTTGTCATGAAAATGAAAGTCTTCATGGTATCACATTTGATCAGATCAAGGCTCAGCTGGAAGCTTTGGAGTTAAAGAAAACCTATGTATTGAATCCGCTGGCTCCTGAATTTATTCCACGGGCGTTGCGACAGCAGCATTCATCACACGCTAACAAACCACAGCAGTCACCACCAAAGGTAAAGTTTTACCTGGAAGAAAGCTATTATGAGCTTGCAAGGCTCAATAGGGGTACCTGTTGAGAAGTTGTATGGCTGCATGGGCAAAACTGGTAGTTCTGTTTCCCTATGTGAACAAAGAGTAGAAATGATACTGGGCTAAGGAGTTCCTAATATGACCGGGTGTGTTAAAATTGTTGGTATGTACCTGCGTTGAGTGGCAAGGTAGTGCGCCTCCAGGGATGAAGTCAAAACTGCTGTATTAACAGCACTTGACTGACCTCCCCGGGGCGGAAGCCTGGGCATTGTTTATGGAGCTCCTGGGCTGCACGGATGACAAGGCCTTACTGATGTGGTTCCAAGGAAACCAGAGCAATAGGTTTGACACCAGTTTGGCTGCAGGAGTTGCTGGAAAGAGATGTACAAGGGACTCCATTCCGGCTTTGTTTAGGGTCCACTCCTTAGCCTTTCCTTCTTCCAAAGATATCCCACAAGGCAGTGGAGGTTTAGGATCAGAGTATTCCTTTTCCTAGATGGGCTACTTTCCCAGGTTGACGATTGGCATCCGCATCACTTCCATCTATAGCACGTACAGAAACCACCTTCTTGACCATTGGACCCACTATTGGTCTTAATGGCTCATTCCGCCAGAGCCTGTTTTTACATGCAAGGGTTTGAGACCCATCGGCCACCCTCACTTGGTTTAGCCAGCCAGTCAAAACTGTTCCCGGGGGGTGGCTGCCGTTGCATGCTGACAGCTTCTAGGAGCCTCCCCCGAAGAGGTACTACCCCTCCCCCCTTTTTTTAAAAAAATCATTTTTATTGATTTTCCAATAAAAAAAATCAATCAACATATCCACATCATAATCTTATTAAAAACAATAAACTAAAATTTTAAAAACCACCAAATTGCATTCCAAATTGTAATTATTAATTTTTCCGGGCTCCCCACATTCTGGACCTCTGAAGCATATCTCCAAATCTTCGTTCCTGCCTCTTCTCGGTACTGCCCCTCCCTTAACATCACATACACACCCTGTGTGTTAAAATAAAGTTGTTACTACATAATAGTTTTTTGCTCCAGATATAAAGCAGCTATCTAAAATGTACGGGCAATAAGTCAGCCAAAAGCTGTTAGAATTGATGTGAAAAGTATAATTCAGTACTTTACACTTTGCAGGAGATGATACTAATAACAATGGTTACTTGCAGCCTAGAAAACTGTTACAGTGCAGAATTCACTTACCATTTACTCATTATTGCACTGGTATAGTGTTCTTCAGGAAGCCAAACATATTTATCTAAAAGGCTGTAACAATAAAATGCTCCTATGAGAATTCATAGTGGCAGGAATTGTGAAAACCATACAATTGCCCTTCCTTGTGTTTATGAAGAATAATATTATATTCTATATTTAGTTGTCAAGGGTATTAATAAGATTTATTACTTGACCATGTTTGCTGGCATAATTAAAACGAGTTGTATTAGATCCTTGGAAAACAATCCCATTTTACAAGAAGGCTTCTCAAAATGTTATGTTTTTGTCACAAGTTAACATCTACATGAAAACTTCAAATTCATACTGTTTTTCATTTACATTTTTTAGATTTTATTTGATAGCGCAGAAAGGAATATCTTTTGTGAACCTTTCAAAAAGAGTTATTATATTTAGAAATACTCATTTATCAAAATTCATTATTTTCTGTAATATAATGAAGCTTTTAAAACCTATTAATAATGCTTTGAAATGTTAGTCTTTTAGGAAACTGCATGTCCAAAGACTGTTCTTCATTTTCAAGGTCCATATTAATACAATTTCCATTTCTGCAGAAGTTTCAGTAAGGTGTACAAGTTGGAACTTTGTCATGTTGGTTTTTAATTAGAAGATAGAATCTCATAATATTTCTGACATGCATTGTAACATAATAAAAACTGGTTTTCTGAGACACAAAGAAAATTATTTTAAAGGGTACAGTTAGTCATGAAATTAGCTGCTGAAACCTACAATCTTCCCACAGACCTATTTTCTTTCTTTTCTCACTGACAGAGAAACAGTACACGAAAAGTACATGCTAAATGATAAACTTTCAAGTTGCTAGTATACCTGAATTTTAACATAGAATCTGAGAGCCAAACTTGGATGTTATCTACACAAAAATATTTTCTGCAATAACAGAGAATGCAGGACAGGGGTATTAATAGGATTGGCAAGATGCATGGTTTAGTTCTCCTATACCCATGAATGCCCCTTCCCATATCTAGACTTGTGTTACAAGTGGGAAACTTGCAGTAGGTTGATTAAGTCTGTTAACTAGCCTTCTGGGTTTGTGTAAAAGCCATGCTGTTACTGTATACTGTAATATATTTTAGATTTGAAGAAACAAGAAGAAAAGCTTGGAGCCAGAGTAGTGAAAGAATAAGTCTGTGTTTAAATGGAAGGTACAGTGGTACCTCAGGTTAAGTACTGTACTTAATTCGTTCCGGAGGTCCATATTTAACCTGAAACTGTTCTTAACCTGAAGCACCACTTTAGCTAATGGGGCCTCCTGCTGCTGCCGCGCCGGCGGAGCCCAATTTCTGTTCTCATCCTGAAGCAAAGTTCTTAACCTGAAGCACTATTTCTGGGTTAGGGGAGTCTGTAACCTGAAACGTATGTAACCCGAGGTACCACTGTATTCATAGAAACCATCTTGTGGTGTCTAGTCTTATATATAAATCTCCAATCCTACATTAACCAGATAACCTGCCAGGGTGTCACTACCATAAGAGTCAGAGTAGGGCTTTAGTTTTAATTAGTGTTCTAATTCCTGGAAAGGCAAGCCAATGCTTTAAACCAGGGTTTTCCAAACTTGGTTCTCCAGCTATCGTTGGACTATAGTTGCTATCATCCCTAACTAGCAGGACCAGTGGTCAGGGATGATGGGAATTGTAGTCCAAAAATAGCTGGAGACCCAAGTTTGCAAAACCCTACTTTAAATGTTGCTGCACTCAGGTACCAAAGAAGAGTGAAAGACGTGTGCCAGGTAGTAATCTACAATCAAAAGAGACTATCTTGGCCCAGGTAGTAGTGACCTACTTATAAATGTGTAGCAAATCTAAACACAGTGAAATATTTGTAATATGAATTGTAGAATAATTTATCCCAAAACGCCCTTCTTTGTAGCTGCAGTCAGCAAGTCAGAAAGAATCAAGCTGAATGTAGCTAAAAGTCAGAGCATGGTGGGTTAAAAATAAAAACACTTTTACTCACTTTTAAAATAAGTCTATTTGATCCAGAAATCACTGCGAGACCACAGGCATAGAACTCTGCAAGGCTATTTTGAAGAGCAAAACTGCATTAAAAAAAAATCACCAGGTGGTGCAGTGCTAGATGCAGATAAAACAATGAAACAAGACAGGCTTTCAAATCCATTTGTTCACAGACTTGCTGTTTACATTTGGAAATAAAGCTATTTTAAAGTGACTGTGATAAACGTGGCAAAACAAATGTCAAAGTCTCTCTTATGGAAAAAGTTGTTAAGTAAACCATACATGTGTAAAGAAATCACAATACCAGATTAAATAATGTTTTAGTGTCTGGTCTTTGAAAATTTCATTGGCTTTCTTAGTTTCTGAACACTAACAAACCATTATCTTTGTTTAATAGGTAGTGAAACAGTTTATAATTTTTTCTTAATCCGTTTTATTTGTAGTTCACCTGTCTATAGACAGAGTACTGATTAATTTGTTCAGATTGCTGCAAAATTGGATAGAACTTGCCTTTTCCCTGGGAAGTTCATGTTCTTAAGCATCAGTGAGTTTTCACATTTGATGCTTGGCCACATATTGATAAGCAGGCGTCAGTATCTTCTACACTATTATCTATGAACAGCAGATATATTGCTTATTTAGAAGATGGCTATGGATCTGAGGTTAGTTGCATCATGATCTCTGACTTCTATGTTTGAGCCGCCTCTGACATAGGCACCCTAGATTATACTATTTGGCCATTGGTTTGTCTTGCCATCTGCACATATTCAGCTGTAGTGTGTAAATATGCTCAGAAAGTGAATAATAGTAGATATGTCTGCTCATATAATAGGGAGAATATTTTACAACAGTGTTCAGTTAGATACGTGTTATTGTTCTTTCATGTATTACCTGAGAGATTGGGCTGGCTGTGCTCTCTGTTGTCTCTGAGATATTAAATTGAGCACATGGAATTTTCTCTTCAGTTTCTAAAATGATTGCATGAGTTTGTATGGATTTACTTATATATTTATGATTTTTTTTATAATCCTCAGGGCACCCCACAGTCCTATGAAATGTTAGGTTAAAATATAGTGTCTGACTGAGATCACCCAACAAGCATTGTGGCATAGCAGGAACTTGAACCAAATTGCAACATATAAGGACAATAAATAACATTTTGTACAGTTATGTCTAATCTTGACCCCTTAGCATTGGGTAGATTCTAAATATTTATCAGAACGTTTGAAGTTTTGTCAGAAGTTTTGTCTTTTGAGGTTCTTCCTGAATAATATAATTATCTCATTTAATTAATAAAATCTAATTAATTCACTTTGGAGGAAAGCCCAAGTCAGTATTATTTTTTGTCTAGTGTTATAGTTACCTAGTTCTTACTGAAGCAGAACTAAATGTTTCATGATATACTAGTTTCACCTTCGAGTTCGCTTAATCACTTGTGCATTCAAAAGGCTAAATTTTCTAATTTATCACACTAGTTTCTAGTTTATTTAGAAAATATCAATTTCTCAGTTGCAAGCTTGTGACCTATTTCATTTTTATTCTTTCATTTTTGTGTAATACGTATAGCTTCTATCACTTATTGAGCCTCTGTGTGCTTTATAGAAATTAATATTGATATCTCAAGTCCACAACTCTCCATAAGCAGGGAGATACAGCTGGATACAATCTTTATAATTCATTTTATACTAAGCTATATAGCTAGAATGACTTTATCGCTATTTTTTTTTTTAAGGTGAAAGGCCACCACCATAATCAGAACGACCATTTTCAAAGTGATGGAATTGGTAAGTACCTGATGAACTATTGTTGGTGGGGATCATTGTTGATTGGTTTCAAATCTGCCTATTTTCTCAGTGGAAATCAATGTTTTTGGGTGGTGAGAGGGAGGGATCTCAGAATAAGGATCTATGGACCTGTTTGGAATGTTCCTCATGGATTGTCGTAAGGAAGTGTTGTGCTTCCATACTCCCTCCCTCCCTGTGGGGATAAGGAATTAGTGACCAGATGAAATATCCCATAGCATTTGAGGCATCTTCCCTGATTCTCAGAAAGAAAACTGAAGGAATTTTAATTTCCCAGGATTGGTGGAGATCCAGAACACAGATAATAGAGGAACCCCTCAATTTGTTTCCTCTTGCAATGTGTTTACAGAGGGAGGAGTGGGGAATGAGTGGGATCAAGATCCTTTCTGTCTTTCTCAGAGATCCTTCTAGTGAGGAAGGATAAAATCTGAATAGGCTATCGGTGTGTTTTAGTGTTTATGTCAAGCATATTGATTTATGGCCTTGTTTAAACCTGGTGGTTACTAGCGTGGCCCAGTTATCTTTATTATTATTACCATCATCATTAATAATAATTTTTATTAGACTTTATAAAAAGAAATACAAAACTTAATCTCAGATATCTTTTTTGTCTGACATTAATTCAAGTTAGATAAAAACATGACGAAAAGGAAAGAGAGAGAGAGAAGAAATAAGAGATAGAAAAGAGCTTGGTATATTAGCAAGTTTTAAGATTAACCAGCAGAAAATGAAAATACTATCAAAGAATATGACAATAGAAGACCAGAAGGCTTTGATGGAAAAAACAGGGTTTCAAATCTAGCTTGATTATTAAAGTCCACATAATAGTGGAGATAATTCTATAAACTCTGTACACATGAGAAAATAAAGACCTCGCTGAAATGCCAGCTATATTTCCAACAGGAACCTACTTTTCCTACAAAGTATTGGGCAAATATTGACAAAGTATTGGGGAAAGTATTGATAGCCCTTAACCTTCACATCCATGTTGGATTTTTTTGTTTATTTTCCAGTTCAGCCCAATCCTTCTGTTTTAATTGGAAATCCTATCAGAGCCTATACTCCTCCTCCCCCTCCTCCCCCTCCCTCTGGGCCTCATCCCAACCTTGGGAAATCTCCTAGTCCAGTTCAAAGGATAGATCCTCACACGGGGACAAGCATTCTTTATGTACCTGCTGTTTATGGAGGAAATATGCTCATGCCTGTGCCTTTGCCCGTAAGTATACCCTTTCATGTTGATGACATCCTCTTCATTTTGAAAATGCTTGTTCGGGGTTTTTTTGGGAAATATTACAGTGCGCATATATATTCATAGAAAGTGTTAATTAACCACCACATTCTTCAAAGTTAGAACTACTTAGGTAGTGCCCAAGGCACAATGAGGTTACAAGCTGCAGACAGAGCTGCCAGGTTTTCTGCTCAGGGCTGTGCTCATAGCAAAACCCTTCTAAGGCCAATTATTTAACCAGTAAATTTTACTTTGTTTTGATATATCAGTAACTTTTGATATACAGTGGTACCTCGGGTTAAGTACTTAATTCGTTCCGGAGGTCCATTCTTAACCTGAAACTGTTCTTAACCTGAAGCACCAGTTTAGCCTATGGGGCCTCCTGCTGCCGCTGCGCCGCCGGAGCACGATTTCTGTTCTCACCCTGAAGCAAAGTTCTTAACCTGAAGCACTATTTCTGGGTTAGCAGAGTCTGTAACCTGAAGCGTACGTAACTCGAGGTACCACTGTATCAGTTTTGATATATTGTTTTGATATATCAGTAACTTTAACTTTTAGGAGCTCATTCTGTTCAGACCAGGGGTCAGCAAACTTTTTCAGCAGGGGGCCGGTCCACTGTCCCTCAGACCTTGTGGGGGGCCAGACTATATTTTTTGGGGGGGGAAATGAATGAATTCCTATGCCCCACCAATAACCCAGAGATGCATTTTAAATAAAAGCACACATTCTACTCATGTAAAAACACCAGGCAGGCCCCACAAATAACCCAGAGATGCATTTTAAATAAAAGCACACATTCTACTCATGTAAAAACACGCTGATTCCAGGACCGTCCGCGGGCTGGATTGAGAAGGTGATTGGGCTGGATCCGGCCCCCAGGCCTTAGTTTGCCTACCCATGGTTCAGACTAGATGATCCTTTATAATATTTTTTGTTAACGAAAACAGAGCCATGTTAACTTTTTGTTCTGAGACTTTCTCATCAGCCCTCTGGGAGCCAGTGGCAGAGACAGCAGCTTTTAGAGGAAGAGAAAACAGAAGCCCCTGCCGTGGTCAACCCCTTCCCTGCACTGTTTCAGGAGTCGAAAAATGGCATCAAATGGGCTGCGCCCAATTTGCCTCCTAGGGATGTGATAGAAAATTTGGATATATTACTTAGGTCTGTCCCTGGGGTTTCTTTCTACTTCTTTACTTGAGAAATAGAAACCTATTATCCTTTTCTGAGCTATTGCAGATGTAACACTGCCATACAGAATAGATTTGAAGCAGGCTTTAGGCTCGCATATAAACCCCCCACCCCAGCCTCCTCTTCTACACTCTTGCATTTGAACAAGACTAGGGTATGGTGTAATATGGACTATGCCCACGGTGCTGTCAACTTCAAAACTTTGGTGTATGCTTGACAAAATTGGGAGGAATGCATAAGCCAAAGAATAACTGCTTTTCAACCTGCAGTTAAGTCTCGGGGGTCACTTAAAAACAGGAACTGAACAGAACCCTGGAGTGTCACTATTGGCAGGTCAGCCATCTGAATTAGTTCTGCATGTGTTGATTGAATCAATGGCACTCAGTTTTGCCACCGTTGATCCCTGAACTGGCTGGTGTGATGGGCGTTGTTGTATTACAAAACATATGAAGGGCATGCCTTAAACATTTCTGTTCCTGTTCCATCTGTATACTTGAGGCCAAGCACCTATAATATTTTCCTGTTTCTTCCCTTGCTTTGGTGCCCCCATAGGGAGAGGTCTGACACTCCCGGTTTTCAAAATGCTAAACTCAGCAAGGATAAGTAAATCAAGATTGCTCTGTGTTTGTATAAAATGCACACTCCATTTGATGGCTGTTGGTGAAATCCTGTTCATGACTTCTATTTTGGGGTTTGCTATGAACTTCTATTTGGAGATATTCCTGCTCTGTCCATCTGGTACCATTTTTCTTTAACATAGCAAGACCATTGGCTTCCATTCATTTTAGAGGCAGTTTTTTTTCCTAACTAGGTTACCAGAAGGCAGCATTTAATGGTTACAGTTAAATGAAATATGAAGCTTAGCAGCTGCATCTTTGTAATGCAATCTTGCTTTCTATTAATATCAAACAAAAATAATCAAATCTTTGTATTTTATTTAAATGCGACGTTAAAAGGCTGTTAGGTGGATGGGCTTATACATTATTACTACCTGTGTCTTTATACTTGGCGAGATATCACACAAAGAAATATATTCACAATTATTTATGGTTCTTCTGATTTTAGTTTTAAGGAACAGATGATTCAAGGCTAAAGTCCATCTGTGAAGGTTTCAAAAGATTTTTAAACCACCATTTAATAAGATTGAAAGAATATTTTAAAGCAAATCTTCAGTGAACGTTTTTGTCTACTATCATTAGGGGCCAATGTAGATGTAATGCTGTTGGTTTGTTAACCGTGGTTAAAAGACAGTAAGCTACCCTCTGGTATGTAAACCAACCCACCGGTATAGTTGCTCTTCTCCAACAATATGAACCAAAGTCAAGGCTAACTAAAAGCTGTGCTTTTTTTCTAAAAAAAATGTTTAGGGGGTACTCTCATTTTCCTACTCATATTGAAATACTGCCCCTCAGTGAGGCCCAACTTAGATTCATAATATGTTTAGGGGTATGCGTCCCCCCGGAAAAAAAGCACTGACGAAAAGTATCCTTAAACCAGGATCTGAAACCCATTTTAGGCTGTGGGAAGAGAGAGCATGAATTCCAAATACTGGCTTGCCTATATACTAACCAGATTGTTTACAGCTGTACCACTTCACTGCCATATATATCAGCTCATACATCATCTGGTTCAGAAGTGGACAACTTCACCTTTTTGGCTGTCAGCCTGAGAGCAGGGATTGCCTTGCTTTTGTTGATCTGCAACCTGCTCCAAGAGCCTTTGTTTGAATGAAGAGGGGGGTAAAATTATTTCAGTCAATTAAATAAAACTGTAATTTGGATTTTATTGGGGCTTCACTACTTGGGTTATGACTGATCTAGCCAGAAGTAAAACAGCAGCGGCAAATGGCACACAGTGGTATAAAAATCTCCCTTAAGGTTGCTCGGATGTGTAGGAAGGGAAGAGCTGCACAGGTTGGTGGCCGAGTGCATGATTTGCATACTGGAAACACCAGCTTCAATCCCTGGCATCTCCAAGTAGGGCTGGGAGAGAACTCTTCCAGAAACCCTGGAGAGCCACTGCTGGTCAGTGAAGACTGAGTTAGATGGGCCCAGTGGTCTGACTCAATATTAAGGCACCTTTATTAGCAAGGGTGGGACGCAGGTGGTTCTGTGGTCTAAACCACAGAGTCTAGGGCTTGCTGATCAGAAGGTCAGCAGTTCAAATCCCTGCGACGGGGTGAGCGCCCATTGTTCGATCCCTGCTCCTGCCCACCTAGCAGTTCGAAAGCACGTCAGAGTGCAAGTAGATAAATACCAGCGGGAAGATAAACGGCGTTTCCGTGCGCTGCTCTGGTTCGCCAGAAGTGGCTTAGTCATGCTGGCCACATGACCTGGAAGCTGTACGCCGGCTCCCTCGGCCAATAAAGCAAGATGAGCGCTGCAACCCAAGAGTCGTCCGCGACTGGACCTAACAGTCAGGGGTCCCTTTACCTTTACCTTATTAGCAAGGGCAGTGAGGGCCAGTGAACCAAGGATACATCTCCCAGAGAAACAACCAGACCAGGATCAACAGTTTTGAGAGGCAGGGAAGCTGCCAATGAGGGAGCAGTCCCCAAACCTGCCATATTGGAAAAAGTGGGTGCAGCCTTGTAAATGTGAGTGGCAACTAGGCTGGGGTAAAAGCCCTCGGAGGTAGCTGAGGTAGGTCAGGGCCTCTAGACTTGCCACTCATCCACTATTGAGGTTTGTTGATTTGAAGAATGCTTGCTTGTGCAGTGGTACATTTGTTCCTGAGCTCAATCCGTACTGGAAGTCCATTTGACTTCCAAAACGTTCGCAAACCAAGGCGCGGCTTCTGAATGGCTGATTGGCCCCGGAAACAATGCTGACAGCGGAAACAGACGTTTGTCTTCCAAAAAACGGTCACAAACTGGAACACTTACTTCCAGGTTTGTGATGTTTAGGAGCCGATTCGTTCAGGAGCCAAGCTGTTCGGGAACCAAGGTACCACTATATTAGGTTACCAAATGAGATTGCCATTTCAAAACGTGCCCGTTGACTTTTGAAAGTACACTCCCCCATTCATTTGTGCTAGTTATTTTGGGAGATTAAATGGATCCTCTGTTTTCACTGGAACTGTATATTTTTCCAAGTGTGCGTGCTTACAAAGATGTAAACAATACTGTTCATATTTATTTATCACATAGGTACCATGGACAGGATATCAGAGTAGGTTTGCAGTTGACCCTCGAATCATTACTCATCAAGCAGCCATGGCATATAATGTGAATATGTTACAAGCACATGGACGTGGGTCTCCTATACCCTATGGTCTTGGACATCACTCACCCGTTAGTATAGGGCAACAGCAGCTTCAGCATTCAGATAAAGAGCAACTTGAACAAAATCGAAGCAGTAAGTTTTTGTTTTTTGTTTTTCAAATTCTTAAGTGGGGCAACCTGCTTCCACCTTGGTACACTTCATTCTTAAATACTTTGCTAATTCTGGGGGATGTGGAATTTTCAGCTTTACTTAAATATACTCCAATGAAGACTGGCATATAATACGGTGTCATATATTATAGTTTATGTGAGGAAGGCTGTCTAATGAATTAGTGTGGAAGGCTTTAAAGGGGGATTAGACAAATTGATGAAGGATAAGGCTATCAGTGGCCATTAACCCCCATGGATATGTTCTACCTGCACATACAAAAGCAGTATGCTTCTGAATGCCAGTTGCTGGAAATCACAGCAGAGAGGAGAGTGCTGTTGTGCTCAGGTGCCGCTTGTGAGTTTCCCCTAGGCATCTGATTGGCCACTGTGAGAACAGGATGCCGACTAGCGGCCATTTGGCCTCACCCAGCAGTGTTTCTATGGTCTTATCGCAGAGATGGAAGCTGCATTCACATTCTTTGTACAACATCAGTGCCCTTTCCCCGTCAGCTGCTCCCTAATAGAGGGAATCCAGGGAGTCTGTTGAAATGGGCCATCTCTGGCTTGCAGACCATGGGTTCCCCACCCCTGTTCAAGTTTAAGCAGCTGCTATCCTTTTGTCAAGGGACACAGGTGGCGCTGTGGGTTAAACCACAGAGCATAGGGCTTGCCGATCAGAAGGTTGGCGGTTCGAATCCCCATGACGGGGTGAGCTCCTGTTGGTCGGTCCCTGCTCCTGCCAACCTAGCAGTTTGAAAGCACATCAAAGTGCAAGTAGATAACTAGGTACGCTCCGGCGGGAAGGTAAACGGCATTTCCATGTGCTGCTCTTGTTCGCCAGAAGTGGCTTAGTCATGCTGGCCACATGATCCGGAAGCTGTATGCCAGCTCCCTCGGCCAATAAAGCGAGATGAGCGCCGCAACCCCAGAGTCAGTCACGACTGGACCTAATGGTCAGGGGTCCCTTTACGTTTACCTTTATCCTTTTGTCCAGAAATAACACTACAGTGGTAGCTTGGTTGTCGAATGGCTTGTCCCCCGAACAAATTGGCTCCCGAACGCCGCAAACCTGGAAGTGAGTGTTTTGGTTTGCGAACGTTTTTCAGAAGCCGAACGTCCGATGTGGCTTCTGCGGTTTCCGATTGAGTGCAGGAAGCTCCTACAGCCAATTGGAAGCCGTGCCTTGGTTTTTGAACAGATTAAGTTCCACAACCAAGGTACCACTGTACTCTTTCAGCAGCATCAAGGTGGTATGAGCTGGATAATTTTTTTATTATTATTTTCCAAGCTGCAACATGAAATAAATTTAGTGGCTCTACGTTCCCCTGTAATACAATAGGGAAAGGAAAAATCAGCAAATGGTGACATCTTGCAGGAAGGTGTCCCATGATATACAGAGTGAGCCTTGAAATCCTGTAGCAGGCCTTCAGCAGAAGTATAGCTGCTGCAATATACTCCTTAATCTTTTCTTACAGACAGGATCCATCAGCACCATTAGAGCAGTAATTAATTTAGCAATGCATATCATTCTCAAAATTGTAACCTAAGTATCTTTTCAGAGGCTTTTTTTTAGGACAATGGTATAAAAATGTCCCTAAATGTCAGATAATGACCATGAATGATCACTGGGGCTATGATGCGCACATAGACGTCTGCATGCACAGGCACTGCTGCCCTATTCTGCGAGTTGGAAAATAAACAGTGGGATTCTCTGTTGTTGTTGCATAATGTTCCCTGATACTCGCTGCATGTGTGCATCAGCCATTTGTTGGGGCATCAGAGGTGCCATGTGCACACCAGCGCCACTGGATTACAGTAGATACATTATTATGAAAATTGCGTAAAGTAACCACTTCTAAATGAAAATGACAAATAGCGCTTGCCGTGCCCGTGTTGGTAGCTCCATTGCCTTCCAAAATGCAGACTTTGGCTCAAACTGGAAAAACAAATCTGACATATCCATTATGAAACAATAAGCACAAAACTCCATAATATCATTAGCATAAAATCTATTTCAGAGCAAGACAGCTTTTTAATGCTGAAGGACTGAGCGCTGTATCGAAATTGAAATTGCTCTGATTCCATTTGTGCTGTTAGGATGACTTCCCTTAAAGCTATGCAGTTCAAAAATCTGCCTCATTAAATCTCTGAAAAGCAGAGTTATCCATGTGTTGAGAGCTCAGGGTACTGAGGTGCATAACTGAAAAGCTTCCTGTATTCCCCAATATCGTAGACATATGAGCTGTCACAGTGCTATGCCTGGCAAAGATGTTATTCAAAAGTTAATTGGACACTAACTAGTTCATGGATATAGTCAAGAGAAGAAACTTAATTTAGATTCATGAAAGCAAGGATAATTCCAGAAGCAAATATGACGTGCCATCCTTAATTTCTTCCATAGTAATCTCCATAGTGGAAGAGGGCAGAATACACTGGAAAAATACATTTGAATGGGGAAGTTAAATTTCCTGAACTTTTAATAGTGTAGCTGGGGGAGGATAAAGGAAATATTGTGAAATTCACTGAACACAACTTTCTGTCTCTCTGAAGAAAATGTCTGTCCCTGAACTCTGATTTGGGTTTGTCTGTGAAAGGTGCTAAATACCACCAATTTATTATAATTTAAGAAGCACAAGAGGCCTCTATTTTCACACAAGTCAGATTTAATTCTTTATTTACTCAATATATCGCCAAGCACCAAAGAACGAGCAATTAAACGTCAAGGCTAGTTTTCCCTGCAGATGAAACTTAGCATTGTGAACTTTTAAAAATAATGTTTGAAGTCCTGAATAAAAGATAAGCAGCTAGTTTAAAAGAGTTAAAGGTTTCAGAAGTGAAGGTGCTAGGGGCTGTTGCACTCAGGTCCTGCTTGCAGCCTTCGAATATGCATCTCCTTGGCCACTGTGAGAACAGGATGCTGCCTAGATGAGTCCTTTGCCTGATCCCAAAATGTACTTATGAACATCTTGCAGCAGATTTTCTTACTGAGAAAGGAGCTGCAGTTGGGCACTTTCATGAATTCACTAATGCATGGACCTCTCTAGTTGGCATATCCTGGTCCAGAAGCGGCTACAGCTGAAGTTGATAAAACACACTTCTGGCTGCTGTGGCCTCTGCCTCCAGTAATAATCTAGAATCTAGAAGTACCCACAGATTCAGGACCTTCCTTTTCAGAGGGATTGTAGCTCTGTCTAGGGCAGGCAATTGTTCAATTTATCATGGCATACAGGGTATGTTTAGAGTATTGCCTGGCAGGGAGAGGGCAGGAAAGTACAGCTTTGTTTGCTCACTGATAAAAGGATTTCTGAAAAACTTAAAATCAAAAAGATTTTAAAGGGAAAGCATCTACAAAAACACGTCTTGAACAACTCATGCTAATAGTATTTTTTGCTCCTAAATCTACAAACAACTAGAATTTCAGCCTCCTAATCTCAAACCATGCTAAGAAATTAATCTGTTTTCTTAATATGATCTTACAAAGCATGGAAATCTTCAAGCAGTAAGAGAATGTGAAAACATTTTGTCTTTCCTATCTCTCTGTATTAAAGTTACAAGAGCCAGAGGCTTATGCTAATGAGTAATTGCTATATAATTAGGAGAATGAGATAGTCATCTCTGTTCCAGCTCATGGAGAAATGGGAAGAAAAATTGACCTGAACTTTTCTTCAGTTTCTCAAATCCTCAACTATGTAGTGGCTAGGGATATTAACAGGAACCACGTGTATATGGATGAAACAGGGATCACTGATGGTCTTCTTTGGGGATTCATGTACTGAAATGGGTCAAGCACATGACCCCAAAAGCTTTCTTAGCTTTTCTGAATTGTCACCTATGTGTTGTCTTATAAAACGCAAGTGCCCTATTTGTGTAAGGATAATTATGTTCTGGAATACGAAATACTGTATATGATTAATAGCAGCAGGAGAAGAATATAAAACACCGGAGTTCTTTAATGATTATCAGCTTCAGCAACAAGAGAAGATAAAATACCATCATTCCTTAATGCGTCCATGGGTGGGTATCATCCCATCTGAGCTATGAAAATGCTTTAATTTTGTTTTTGGTAAGTAAGTATTTTATATATTTAGGTAAAAATGAACCTAGTGCTGGACCTGAACTCAATAAAATCCGGACGCCTGAGAAGAAACCCATGGAAGCCAAACAGGTGTGTGGTCTTTATTTTTCTTTCTTGTCTTCTTATATGGGCTACTAGTCATTTCCCATAACACATGAAGTGACAGAAAGGAGGTCATCTCAGATGAATCAATACACAGAAGAGTTGGGACACTAGGGATAACAAATCAGTAATGTGTTGAGTGTAGACTTCACTTTTGATGGCCGTAAGGTTCTTTCCATCCATGGAAGGCTTTTGATTCAGCAGAGGAATTCTTGCATGGAGAATGGGCAGGTGACTCCCTTTTTCTACGAAGAACTTCAACATTATATATAATACAGCCTACTTAATTGGCTGATCTATGTTTGAAAAAGTGGAATATTTCAGGATTCTCTCCCTTACAAAATTGGCCTTCCGTGCCTTACAGAATTTACATCAGATATATAATGAGTCCAGACTAGAAAGGCTTTGTAGGCCACTCTTTAAAACTTGCTAGCATTAAAAAAAGGTTAGCAAGAATTTTGACAGATGCTATTCTTTAACTTTTCTGTGCTGTTATTTTTTATCTATGTTTTAGTTCGCTATTACTTAGTGCTGGTTTTTTTAATTAAAAAACAACACTAAATCATGTCCAAAATATTTGTGCTTGCCCAACCATGAGACTTACTGATTTTAGAAGTAATTGGCGAATGCTCCTGCAGCTCTGCTCCCAATTTGCTCTGAAAGTTTGAGGGATCCTCTAGAACAGTCCAGTGCCCTGAGCATGAGGCGCCTCTGATGGATCCAACTCACTTCCTCAAAGAGAAAGCGCCCATTCATTTGTGGAATAGTTGGTCTCTATCCAACCTAATACATTTCAGTATTTTAATTAACCTTTCAACTTATAGAGCAAGTAAATACTCACACTTGTATGAGTAATTCAAATAAGCCTCCGCTTCCCCAGCCCCCAGAAGAATATTGTCAGATGGTGGGAGAATAGACTCTTAGGAACAAAGTCATTAACTGAGTGGGATGACCTAAAGCAAATTGTTTAAGCTTTGCAGATAAATAATTGCCTTTTGGTTATATATTTGGTGCTTTTGTCTAGAGGCACAGGTAAAAAGCATGGAACCTGAGAGTTGTTTGTCTTTAACTAAGTTAAATATGATCACAAGCAAGCAGCTGGTTATTCGTTTATATTACAAAAAGTAGTTGCTGGGGTGGACTTCAGTGATGAGAAGGTCTGGGTGTTAAGGAAGGAATTCAATATAGCACTATGGCAATTATCCACTCAGTGCAAACTTTTCAGTGAAGGATTCTGCTAGTGGGACTAGTTAGCTGAATACCGCCCATAGTTTAAAAGTAGAAGGACACAACTGCCGCTGGTCTTTGTTAACATATAATTACCAAAGTAGCTCTAAAAATAAAAATTAGCATAGAAAAATGTTCAGATTCATAAAATACATGTAGGCAGTTTCAAGTCAGGTAGAATTATCAGTGAAATGTGTTTTTAGTTACACAATAAAGAAGAGAATATATAAGTTTTACGGTGCTCTTTCTTCACTTACGACCTTGTTCTTCCCACCTTCGTTAGATTTCACATACCTAATTCAGTGTGAAAATAATTAATGTGTTAAAAGTAATTTGCTTGGTACAGTCATACAGCTTGCAGGGATTTTGTTGGCTATGTTTTCTTAAATGATTTTTAACTCAAAGTAATTTGTGTAATTTTCTCCAGGTTGACTTAGAAGCAAATTCCCAAAATAGAAGCCCGGAGTTGCGTCCCAGCGCTGCTTATCCTAATTCTAAATTTCACCGCAAAGATAATCTTAACCCCCGGCAGTTGAATCTTCACCTCACCCCTCCACATGCTCAGTACGCTGTTCCTAATCGCCACTTCCAGCACCTGCCCCAGATTCCAAGGCAGCCATACCCTTTACAACAACCGCAGAACCCTTTGAGTCAACAGCAAAATCATTTGTCTGAGCAGCAAAACCAAATGGATCCACAGCAGAACCAGATAGCCCAACAGCATAATCATTTAAATCAGCAGCCACTGCAGACACCCTCACAGCTTTCCCCAGCCTACCAAACGGGCCCCAACCAGTCATTCTTTAAAAACCCAGTCCCACACAGACCTCACTCCCCTGGTGTAGACACTGTGATTTCAGAGCAGCACCCTCCATCTCTGTTACAAGAAGTCAGTAACCCTCTGAGACCCATTGCGCAGCACAACCCAATGTTGCCGCCTCACTTGAACCACTTCATTGAAGAGAATCCTCCAGGGATGCCTATAGGAGAGCAATTAGGTAGGTATAACCGCCACTTTTCATAGACCCAAACGGGACACAATTGTTCTAAACTTGAAAACTATGCTTATGTTTGGGTTTGGGGTTCATTTGTTGTTTTCGGTAGCACTGTGAATATTAGTGTCGTTCAGTACTGAGTTATCTCCCTTTCTGTCCAGAGGGCAAAAGACAGGAAAATCAGCCATGCTTGCGGAGCCTTTGCTTGAAGAGTTCTGTGGTGTTTGCATTTGAAACTCCTGATTGTGTTTTTCTGTTGTGCTAGGCACATTGATGCAAAGCCATGGGAAGGCAAAGAGGCCTTATCAGCAGCTGCACTCAGGTCCTGGGACTCATTCCTGAAGGAGAATGACCTTATCCCCTTACTACTGGCTACAAATGGGCCATAAATGGTTGCTCTCATTCTCAAGTGATTTCAGTTGCTGTGGTTACACTATTTTTTATGAGCTTTGTGTGTATGTGGGTGTATTTTTAAATCTTAACTGTTCTACAGTTTTCGAGTACTTTGTTGTAGTTATCATTATTAGCCTACTCTTCTTTAAAATGGTTGAGTTATTGTTTGAACTCGCTGTGCTAGCTGCCTTGAGCTCACTGAGGAAAGGTGGATTATAAATGCTTCAAATCATGGGTGGAGAACCTTAGGCCCTGGACCTCACGTGCCAAGCCTCTATATATGGACCTCCCCAGGCCACACCTCCTGCTGGTTCTGGTCTCCATCCCCCTTGAGTGTCTTTGCCTGTCTGAAATGTGTCCTTCAACTCTGCTCATGGCGGTTGCTTGCCTAAATGGAGGATAGAGAGGGGTTTGTGCCTGTGTGTAGAATCTAGCCTACTGTGCAAAGGGAAAATTGACATCTATTGCTCCATCCACTAATTAAACCACATTTCAAATATAGCAAGTGGTTTAAAAATGTACTGCTTTTAAATAATCCTTGAATAAAATAGACTGCAGTCAAAGTGCTTAAGCTAACACATACACCAGGGAAGGGTGGGAGAGAGTATGCTCATTTTGAACTGGCCCTGTGAGAGGTTACTGTAAAATAAAGAGATGCTGAGACCCCTTTTGTACACCATGTTTGTAATATTATATTTTAGATTACTATTGTATATCAGATGTGTAGGATTTCATTTATGTAAACAGACACTCGGGTTCGGTGATGTATTGATATATTGTCCCAAACTGGTTTGAAGTCCACATTGTATCGGTTATGTAATTTTTGACCTGGCAATATATCGCAAATCATGATGCGTGTGTGTGTGCTATGCAAACATCACAATGTGGTGAAAACCGTGAAGCCGGCCAATTCCTCTACATAGCTCCATTCTTATTTCAGACACTGTGATATATTGGCATATCACAATGCTGGTGAGGTATCACGATGCTGAAAACCAGATATTGCCTTGCCCTAACAAGACACAGGGCAGGTAAGATATATTTCAGTGTAGTACTATGTCAAAGGTACAACAAGAAGCAAACTTGGTACCAAAGGTGTTTTGATATTGTTTGTACAATTGCCATATGATATTGTGAAATGAAGTTTTCTGACATAAGCATCTTCAGTACAGAAGCTGGGTAATTTTCCCCCCAAAAATGTTTTGCAGATCGTATTCATGGAAATTTAGCTTTGGAAACCTTAAGGCAACAGCAAGCAAGACTACAGCAATGGAATGAGCATAACGCCTATCTCAGTCAGGGCAATATTCCTTATTCTCACCATCACCATCCTCACTTATCCCACCTTTCTCAGCAGCCAATTGGATTGCATCAGCAGCCAGTTAGGGCAAACTGGAAACTTGCCAACAATGTAGAAGATGAAACTGAGGCAACGTATTCAAGGTAATTGTGGAAAGAATTCTCAAAGTGTAGCATTTAGGTGGAAATGGGACATGGACACTTTTCATTCTGCTCTAGAGGTGAAAGGGTCCACCTGGCCCATCCCTTGCTACAAGGAGCAGTATCCAAGTTGTTCCTGGAATCCAGAAACTCTTAATTCTTAGGGTCCAGTCCTAGGAGGCTCATTTCAGGTGCCTAGCTTGAAAGGGATGGACTTCAAAAAAGGGCTGAGAGTGCTGTGGCTCTCTTCACAAACATGGTTTTGACAGTGAGCACTTGAACCATGAGCACTGGGGAGGGGCAAGGATTAAATAAGAATCAGACAGGGAGAAGAGTGATGTCTCAGTACAGTGGTACCTCGGTTTTTGAACATAATCCATTTTGGAAGTCCGTTCGAATTCCGAAACATTCAAAAACCGAAAGCGGAAGTCTCAGAACGGAAGCCTCAATACGGAAAATTCCAAATGGAAGCCGCGTTTTCTGTTCGAGTTCCGAGGCATGTTCTAAAACTGAGACGTTAGAGTTCCGAAATGTTCTACTACAGAGGCATTCGAAAACCAAGGTACCACTGTACACAGCATCCAGCCTGTCAATCTTTATAGTAGCATCCCAAATGTTCACATTAAGAATAATGGTGGTTCTTTTATGGCGTTAGATACTACTGTACAGTAGTAACATGTTAAAAGTCTCCTGGTACTGAAAACAATATATTGCTGAGATATATCAGAATTGCTGCCATTTGCACATTATAAATAGTAGATAAGATAAGATTAAGATAGCTTTGCAGGCAGATGCCAACTACAACAACTTTGCGGGTAATTAAAGAAAGCATCAAGTTCACTTGCCCTGTGAAAAGGAGCGTTGTTGAAATTTACTAGAATAATTTTTTTATTCATAGCCTTTATGTTCCAAGAGCTTAGGCCAGGTAATATCAAACAGATGGGTTGACAATCCATAGAGGGTTTGCAAATTGAACCTTTGGAAGCAAAAAAAGGATAAACAAAGAGAAAGGGAATACTTTTTATGCATTTGTATACATATAAAGCAAGCCAGTCTCTTACCATTCATACTCAGCTACAATCTGTATTTAGATTACCACTGCAGAGTCTGTACTTTTCTTCCCATAAAGCAACTGCACTATGTCCTCACCCCTTTTTATTTTATTTTATTTTAAAAAGTCATGTTATGGTTCTAATTTTGGTTTTGGTAACATCCTTGGGAGTTTTCACAAAGTGAGTTGTTTCATGCTTCGTGTGAAAATCACTACCTCCAATGAAAGGTTGGATTTAGCAGCTGGATATGTTTTGTGGGGGCACTTTCAAACATGTGGTTTCTCATGTGAAAGTGGAGGTTGTGCTACTTTGTAGAAGTGTTGTATAACCCCAGCACAGACAGTTTGTATTGGCCTAAACATATTGCAGTTTTTCAGTTAAACAAGAAATGCCTTACAAGTTATTGTCTAGATTTCTAATGGTTCCCCCCACTGCTTTAAGACTGTTTTTCTGCTTTTGATACTGTTTCTTTTCATTGTTCAGAATTTCTGAAAAAAAGCTTTAAAAAATGTATTCATGCCCCCAGATCCAGGTCCAGATTTCTTGATAACTACATTTAAATGTAGATTGTATTGTGATTCATGTACAGTAGTACCTCAGTTCTCGAACATAATCTGTTCCAGAAGCCCGTTTGGCTTCTGAAACGTTTGAAAACTGAGGCGCGGCTTCCCATTGGTTGCAAGAGCTTATTGCAGTCAGCGGAAGCAGCGTCTCACGTTTGAGTTCCAAAAAACACTCAAAAACGGAAGCATTTACTTCTGGGTTTTCACCGTTCAAAAACTGAAACGTACGACAACGGAGGCGTTCTGGAACCGAGGTACCACTGTAATGCTGCCATTTCTCTTGAATGCGATAACATTTTACACTCCTTTCATTTCTAATCTGAACAATAATTATTTTCTTAACGTAGGCTCCAGGATTTTCTCCGAGAAATATCACACCGCGATCAACATGAAAGCAGGGACCTAGTTGAAATGCCGCCACCTCAGTCGAGACTTTTGCAATATAGACAAGTACAATCCAGAAGCCCACCAGCGCTCCCTTCCCCTTCGTGCAATTCAAACCACAGTGGCCACTTTCCTAACTTCTCAGAGAACAGAGACATTGAAGTATCTAACAACCCAGCATTTCAGCAGCATCTGCCTCAAATGTACAATCCCCCTTTCTCAATGCCATCGGAACACATAAACCCGCCTTCCCTGAAATACCTGCAGCCTGATGGATCATGGACTTACGCTAATCTACACCAGAGTCATCTAATGGGGCAAGGCTTTCATTACGGTATACCTCCATTGCCTCATAGATCGCAGCAGAACCCTTTTATCCAAATACAGAACCATCAGCACACAGTTGGTCAGGAACCATTCAACTCCCTCACTTCGCGAGCAGTGTCTGCTTCTTCGCTGCACAGCTTAGAAGAGGTACGTGGGCTGCAATGCTGGTCATGCTTGCTTCCTGTTTAGAGGTCTGTTTAGAATGAATAGTGAATAGATTTAATAGTAGCAAATGCAAGCTGATTAAAAAAAAGGGAGTCAGCGTAATAGATGGCTTCAGGCAAGGTCTTGTATCATTTTCTGGATTCCACTGTTGAGGGTTTTATACCAGCTGCTGTTGCTTTAATTTCATTATTAATAGTTACTATATTTTTATCTTTAATACACATCTCCCAGGATTTCTGGATAGTGATTATTGTTTTCAGGATATGAAAAGCTACCCTCACATATACAATTTAATTTCTTTTTCCAATTTTGATTTTGGATATGTGTCCGGATGAATGAAACTTGTAGAAATTAGCAAACTAATATCTTATTTATTAAGAGTATATGCATCGTACATTATTTCAAAGCAATTTACTATTTCAAAAGAATATCCAGATTTAATATAGCTCAAACCATTAAGCTAAAACAAAACAAATCAGAAAAGAATACCATCAGGACATGTTACTTGGGTCAATATCTTATTAGTGAGGATCAGCCCCCAGTTGGAATCATAAAGCACATCCCTTTGATCTGTGCATTCAAGCCCTAATTGAGCATGTCCTGGCGGCAATATAAAATACATTTGTTTGGATAATGTATGATTAACAAATAAAAGTGAGGTTAGGTTCAAAGATGTACTTCTGCATTTGAAAGATCTTCGAGTCATGGAAGGACCATTTCACTGGAGCTGTGTGTAGAAAAGAGAAATTAAATTCAAATATAGTCTTCTGGTCACATAAGGCTTGAGGAAGCATGAGAACTGTGGCAGAACTTGCCTATTATAGCAATCTGCTTCTAGTGATAGAAGAATACTGATAGCTGTTTTCTTTTCCTCTTGCCTTCTTTGTATCCAACCCCCCAGTGTGGTTGTTTTATTATTGACAGGCTCCCAACCCAAAACACAATGACAGTGACTCTTACTTGAAAGCAAGGAAAAGGTATTTTATTCAAGCCAACAGCCTTAGAGGCTCAGCAGCCAACAAGGCCTAGAAATCAAGATTCCAAGGGTCATGAGCAAGGCAAGAGATTGATAACTGAATGGAAGCTGGCTATGACTACATAATTATATCTAGGAGCATGCCAATGATGACCAGTTCAACTAGATTCCCCAGTATTATCCTTATTGTTCAGGTTCGGTAAAATTAATGTACCAGTTCTGTGCAGTGATGTTGCTACCACGGGAGGATTATGGGAGCCTCTAGTACAGTGGTACCTTGGTTCTCGAACTTAATCTATTCCGTAAGTCCGTTCGACTCCTGAAACCATTCGCAAACCAAGGTGCGGCTTCTGATTGGCTGCAAGAGCTTCCTGCACTCCAGCGGAAGCCGTGTTGGACGTTCGGCTTCCAAAAAAGTTTGAAAACCGTAACACTTACTTCCGGGTTGTTGGTGTTCAGGAGCCGATTTGTTCGTCAACTAAGCCGTTCGAGAACCAAGGTGTGACTGTACTCTATACTCTTCCCATTGCTCTTGCTTAGCTTGAGGGTGATGAATTGCAGCATGTGTGTTTTAGTATCTGGGAACTATGTGCTAATGAAGGTTGCGGAGGTTTTTCATGGACTTGGCATACACTGTAGAATGAGATGCTGTGCCATTATGATGAATTCTAATTGTGCTGATTAGAACCAAAGAAAATTATCAGGACCACAGCTTGTGATCATGAATGCCAGAACATCTCTGTGCTGTTTTGATGCTGAGTTATTATTATAACAACCTTAAATCTCTGTTTTGCACCTCATGTGGGGACTCCGCATCAGCCATAAAGGGGAAAAACATTTAAGATACATACTGATCTGGGCGAACTAGGAAAATAACTGCTACAAATCCTATTAATTTCAGGCTCTTTCAGAAACACAGTTGGGGACCAGGAAATTGCTGATTGACAGACATAGGAACAAATCTTCTGCACATAAATATTTATGTTTAGAATCGGGCTCTTCGAAATAAAAAAGACACTACTGTTCTCTTTTGGTTTTTTTGCCTTCTTTTTTGCCTTTTTTGCCTTCAGTGGTACCTCGGGATGCGAACAGGATCCGTTCCAGAGCCCCGTTCGCATCCTGAATAGAACGTAAGATGCAACTGCACATGCGCGGGTTGCCTTTTGCCGCTTCTGTACATGCGTGTGATGGCATTTTGAGCGTCTGTGCATGCACAAGCGGTGAAACCCGGAAGTAACATGCTCCGTTACTTCCAGGTTGCTGTGGCACGCAACCCAAAAGCGCTCAACCTGAAGCACATTCAACCCGAGGTATGACTGTACTCAAAAGCATAGGTATTTTGATTCTTAATAAAAGATCACTTTTGACAGAGACTGAAGTCACATTAGAAGGGCATTTTACTGCCGGTGATAGAACAGAAAGTGGCATCCTCCCTCGCCAAGTCAAGGTGCATAAGTCCCTTCTTCCTAATCTACAGATGACCAGCCTATGGGCCACATGCAGCTCCCCCCTCCCTCCAATCCTGTGAGGCCCATTTGTTATACTCCAGTTGCCGATACCCACCAAATGTGCCACCATGTCTATAGTTGTTTCTTCTGGAACATCCCTAATATGTTTTATTGCCCTTTATTTTCACCTATCAGCTTGTGCTTCATGTCTTGGATGAAATATACAAAAATTCTCCTATCTGAGGAATGAAGGGTTCGGAAGTTCCTCTCCTTTCTCGTTCAGTTCACTTCTTTCCTTAGGGCATTGTCACCTTGTGCCGGGAGGGAAGGCAAAAGACGTTTGGGATTTGAATGGAGATACTGCTAGAGATGAAAATCCCGTTTCCCTTCCCATTTTGAGATAGTCAAATGAGTATACATTTTTAGGGAACTCTTTATTTATGTGAACAAACCCTTGGCAAGATAGGTCTGTAGAAATCTGTGTTAAAAGAATCCTCTGGTCCTGAAATGCTAACTGCCTTGCATTTATTAAACTTTTTAGCTGAAGGCTTTCAGTCACATTCTAACTTATTTTAACAGATTAATGTGCAGATCTCACATAGTTTGCAATGAAAAGACTCTTTGAAGAAAAGATGCTAATTGTACACTTGCACATTGCAAGTTGTAAGTGTGATGCCCTTGAACGAAGTTTGGGAAACTACTGGTGTCATTGCTAGCTTTTCGGATTTTACAGAACAGGCCCCAGTTAACTAAATTTCCATGAAAAAGATATGCAGCATTTCTATTCCTCTGGCACTTGTTTTTAAAATGCTTATGATATCCTTTTCCTATAAGCGTTTGGTAGTATAGTATAGTATAGTATAGTATAGTATAGTATAGTATAGTATAAGAGTATCTTTAAATGCACTGATTCTTGCATTCCTCCCCTCTTCACTTCAGCTGAGCTTAGATCCACTTTTAAAGGATCTTGACTAAATGCTATATCCAAAACATGGATCCTGGTTCAGATAAAACAATGGTTAATTTAAC
Source organism: Podarcis filfolensis (assembly GCF_964270895.1). NCBI lineage: Eukaryota > Metazoa > Chordata > Lepidosauria > Squamata > Lacertidae > Podarcis > Podarcis filfolensis. Next base: position 101,721,964 of record NC_139605.1, on the reverse strand, counting down.
AAGCCAGCTGCATAATTTATTATTGGCTTGTAATGAAACTTAGAAGAGTTGTTCTAAGCTTGGATTCCTTGTTTGGATGTAATATTAAGCCAAGATTCTTTAAAACTGAAAATAAACTTCGGTGAAGTCCTGCTGTGCAGCAGTTGGAATGGGCAACGTGCTAGTCTGATGCGTCACTCATCCAAGGAACACTAAACTGCAATTTAGCACCACATGTAAACATGGCCTGTGTCTGTGTCTAGTTTTTTCTCTTATCTCTCTCGATAAAGAACCCAGTACTGAAGTGTTGATGGAATTCACATTTAAAACAGTTAAATCTGAATTCAGTCTGAATGTGCAGCTGATTTGTAAACCTGGCCTTGAATCCATAGTTCTCTTTAACCTTATCAAAGCCTTTCGGATTCATTTGGCATAAAATCAATCAGTACACTACAGTGACCCAATAAAGGGGGGTCACTTGATAGTTCTAATAACTAAAAGGAAAGAACAAGAAGGTGCTCACCTTGGGTTAGAAAGATCCCACCACAACCATGAGGTAGTCTCTGTCTGGAGAGTGTTCCATAACTAGGGTGTCACCATGGAAAAGGCCCTCTTCTTTGTAACTTCTTGCTTCAGCTAACTAGGCGGGGAATCTGGAGAAGGCATCCAGTGAAGATCTTAAGGGCCGAGTAGGTATATATGAGAGCAGATGATCCTTCAGGCATTCTAGCAACAAGGGTTTAAAAGCACTTTGAAGTTGCCAATTGACTGAAAGCCAATGCAGATAACAAAGGCCTAGTGGAATGTGCTGTTATCGGCCAGTTTCCATTAATAATATCACACCCTTATTTTGGGCCAGGTGAAATTTTTGGACTGTTTTCAAAACAGCCGAATTTCCCTGAATATGTGACGGGACACATTTGAAAACTGGCAATATTGTCTTGGATTCTAAGATAAATGAATGTAAGGAAATCCATGGAAGGAAAGTTTCCCATCATCTTCTCCACTCTGCAGCTACCTCTCCAAAAGCCATTTTGGAGGGTAGTTACCCTCTTGAACAATATGCTGGGTAACATTTACATTTGGAAACTACCACCAGACCTCATAATTGCCAAATCATCAATCTTCAGGTAAACCTTAAAGAGGAATTACTAAAAAAAAAAGAAAAAAGGATGATTTGTTTCATGTTGCTCTAAGCTGACAAAACCACAAAGGAGATGAAAATGCTACGCAATCAAGTACATCAACCCATGTTACTTGAAAAACAAGGCGTCCCAAGTTCATGAAATGTCACTGAAAATTAGCTAAGTATATTTTGAGCAAAAATATTCCCCTGTGCCCTCAGCTGCTATCTTATCCACAAACGACATCAAAGCAAAATCACATTTTATTTCTATGTTCCTTTTGCTTCCTTTACCTTCTCCTGTAGAACAGAGAAATGGCAGGGAAAGAAGCCTCTGTGTGGAAATGAAAAGCGTGTGCAAAACAAAATAATGCGTTTTGTTACGTTGTGTGCTTTGTGCTACCTAGAAATTATTTTCATGGGATAAATTAAACCAGTATGGATGAGCCAAAACTGCCAAGAAAGTAGAAGGAAATTGCCACTGGCAGATACTTCCACGCAATTGCACCCTGGAGGGAAGTTGTAAAAGGCAAGCTTGGAAGTAGCAAAAAAGAATGGTTGCAAGACAAAGTGAGAGATTAGGAATCAATAAGTCATTGTCGAGGTTGTGGGGTGGAGATGAACACTGCAATGTGATACCTTGGGATTTAAATAAATGTTTTATTTCTGCCACCATTAATATTTAACCTTGAGAAATTTCAGTGGTATTTACTTGCATTCTGTCTGTTTTTGTACTATCACAAAACCAAATATTTAAACTAGCACTACTCTCAAGGTATTCCCGTTAAAGTGATTTCAGAATGTAAGTACTGAGTGTGAGAGTTTTTGAGTTTTTGGATTTGATATCCCACTTTATCACCACCCGAAGGAGTCTCAAAGCGGCTAACATTCTCCTTTCCCTTCCTCCCCCACAACAAACACTCTGTGAGGTGAGTGGGGCTGAGAGACTTCAGAGAAGTGTGACTAGCCCAAGGTCTCCCAGCAGCTGCATGTGGAGGAGCGGAGACGCGAACCCGGTTCACCAGATTACGAGTCTACCGCTCTTAACCACTACACCACACTGGCTGTCTGAGAATCACAGAGGGTATTTGCCACAGGTTCCATGCAAGTGACCTCTCTTCTCCTCTTTGCTTTTCTTCTACGCAGTATGAACCAAGAGGACCAGGCAGGCCGTTGTACCAAAGAAGAATTTCATCTAGTTCAGCCCAGGCTTGTTCTGAAGATATAAATGCTCCTCAAGATAGCCTTGGACAGTGTAAAGAGCTTCAGGACCATAGTAACACATCTTCTTTCAATTATTCATCCCCTGAATTGTGGGTAAACTCCACCTCATCAGCCCCATATCAGAACATTCCATGCAATGGTTCCAATAGAGCAGTCCCACCAAGAGAACTCTTGGGTAAGTGATGCTTTCTCATCATTTTAAAGTATTAGTAATAATATTAATTGCAATAATTTTATTATTTATACCTGCCCATCTGGCTAGGTTTCCCCAGCCACTCTGGGCGGCTCCCAACAGAATATTAAAAATACGATAAAACTTCAAACATTAAAAACTTCCCTAAACAGGACTGACTTCAGATGTCTTCTAAAAGTCAGATAGTTGTTTTCCCCTTGACATCTGAAGGGAGGGCATTCCACAGGGCAGGTGCGACTACCGAGAAGGCCCTCTCCTGAAATAATAATAATTTTATTAAGCCAGCTCATTAAGAAGTTGCTGTACTATTTCGGGCTAGCAAAATATATTCTCAGAATAAAATGCATCAACTTCTTCTCTGCATTGAAAACTTATAGATGTTTTATCTTTGGGACCAATTTCATATTCCAAATATGGTATCCTGTCATTCGCTCTTTTGTAAGATAATTTGCTGCTTACTGAAGTGGATTAAATATTGTGCATTCCAGTACAGAAATAAGGCAGTGATGCACACAATTCAGGCCTGGGTTAGACCTAATGCCAAAACATAGGTTAGCAATAAAAAGATAAGCAGGCACAGACTTTGGGCTCGTGCGGTCTCCCCTTCAGTTGACTCGTCGGTTCAATCAAACCATGGTTTAATACCCTGGTTTGCAACCTAACTGCTGTTTGGACAAGCAACAGTTTCCCATATTCAGATGTTACTGGAAACTGCTGTTTGTTTAAAACTGAACAGAAGCTTTCAGCGTATTCACCTTGTGCTCAAAGGAGGAGTGGAAGCAGGAGCGCATGTTTGCATAAAGAGAAAAATAGAAAATAAGATTCAGAAACATCCAATCCTTCATCTGTCTGTTTTTGGGGGACAGAAGGCGGGCAGGTGTGGAGGACTCCCTGGTCCTGAATGGGGTAACTGTGCCCCTGAAGGACCAGGTGCGCAGCCTGGGAGTCATTCTGTACTCACAGTTGTCCATGGAGGCGCAGGTCTATTCTGTGTCCAGGGCAGCTGTCTACCAGCTCCATCTGGTATGCAGGCTGAGACCCTACCTGCCTGCGGACTGTCTCACCAGAGTGGTGCATGCTCTGGTTATCTCCCGCTTGGACTACTGCAATGCGCTCTAATCCAGAATGCGGCAGCTAGACTGGGGACTGGGAGCGGCTGCCGAGACCACATAACAGCGGTCCTGAGAGATCTGCATTGGCTCCCAGTACGTTTCCGGGCACAATTCAAAGTATTGGTGCTGACCTTTAAAGCCCTAAACGGCCTCGGTCCAGTATACCTGAAGGAGCGTCTCCACCCCCATCGTTCTACCCGGACAGTGAGGTCCAGCGCCGAGGGCCTTCTGGCGGTTCCCTCACTGCAAGAAGCCAAGTTACAGGGAACCAGGCAGAGGGCCTTCTCGGTAGTGGCG